>NC_133527.1:104760383-105384638 GCF_048544455.1 Silene latifolia | reverse complement strand
GTAAAAAATTCAAGGATTCATAGGGTCACATTTCATCAAACATAACATGTGCATGAGTTGAGATCAAATTAAGCAAGCAAATAAATCATGAAAGCATATTAATTTAAGCATGAATCATTCCCCATGTTGGTTTCCCCTAATTACCCATTAACTCTAGCTAGGACACTACTTACTCATTATCATGTTGATCATGCTAGCAAGGTTGTCAATCATACCAACAAAAGGAAACATGATGAACAAATGAAAGTAATTAACAATAATTAAAAAGGGATTAATGGAATTATACCTACTAATGATTCCAATAATAAAGCAAAGAATAAAAGAAGTACTTGATGCTTGATTGAGAGGTTGTCAATCTCCCAATAATAACCCAAATAATCTTCAATTACCCAAAATAAAGGATGAACAAAAGAGAGATTAAGGAAATAAAACTTGTATTAGAACTTGATTAATTGTTGATTACAAAACTAAAGAGAGATTTGATTGATATTAACTACTCTAATAAATAATAATTGATAAGAAGAACATGCTCTTGTAATTAGACTATGGGGTATTTATAGTGGAAATTAGGTGGAAGCATTAGGGTTAACTAAGGGCTAAACTAGTAATTACACTTTTTAGATTGAGCAGGGAGGAGCCAGTATTTTTCGAAGGAAGGGCTTCTTTCTTTGTAGCTTGGAGAAGACGAAATTTCGCTGTACTGGAATCCGTGCGTATTGTAGTCGGGACGGGCGTATTCAGGCGGGGGAAGACGGGCGTCTTCAGGGGAATCCGGGAGGATTCTGTGGCTGCTGTCCGGGCGTCTTTGAAGGAAGATGCACGGATTGTGCTTGTGTAGGACGGGCGGATTCAGGACAATCCGCTCGGATAGTAGCTCAGCATTGTTTCTTCTTCTTTTCTTCCCTTTTCTTCATAAAATCATTGGGGATTTCCTCGGGGATGCAAGGATCCTTTCTCAACATTGCTCATCTACTATCATATGTACAAAGGCCTTTTAATCTTGTCTCTCCTTGATGTTTGGTCATTGAATTCAATCAATTTAGTCTCGTTTTGCCATGAAAATGCAAGATTTGCACTCCTTTCCTACCAAGGGATCAAAATCTCAAAGAATATGCAAAACAAAGAACTAAAGACAATAAATGACCCAAATATGCACTAAAAATCATGGGAACAAGGCTAATTCGGGGGCTAAATATGCGCTAATTATGGTCACATCAAATATCCCCAAACCGAACCTTTGCTCGTCCCGAGTAAAGAGGTGACAAAGACTAGGACCATTATTTAAACTAATCTAATAACATAACCGATATGAGACAATTAGCGGGTCTCACTCCGCCCCTTCAACTCACAACAAGACAACCATGAGGTAGGATGCCTTCTTGCAAGGCAATGTGGGTCTTGCCAAAATGGCGACACATCCAAACATTAAGCACACAAAATCAAATAATGGATGCATCTACAAAAGGAATAGCCACTTCCTCATCAAGTGGCGGAGGCAACCAAAAGAGAACAAATTTAAGAGCATATAATCCTTCACAAATACTAGTTCAACAAATTACTAAGGCTAAGAGGATGGCACTAAATCACCTCCAAAAGGTGTTAAACTAGACTACTTTCGTCCTCAATTTCCAAATGCTTTCGTCAAGAGCGATCGGATGGTGGTGGAATGATGATCCCTATGATGCTAGTACCATATGACATGACAAGTCTCGAATTCTCTACAAAAGTAAAGGTCATGGATCGTCCCAAGCTCGACAAAGTGGCTTGACAAAAGGCTTTTTGGGAATGAAATGCTCAAATCGTTATAAACAAGGACGGATATGACTAGTATTCAAAATTGACCTCATTTAACTTTCACATTTCAAAAATTTGAGATGGGGTTTGTCCCTTCCGGGCTAGCCTTTGCTTTCGCCAATCGCTTATTAGGCAACCGGTTAACCTCTAGACAATAGCTTTTCGGGGTGATAGTCACTCTGTCTCTGGGCGGTTTAATTCACAACCGTGTGGAGGCCCAATTCAATGGATCCCTCTCCAAAGCACATCGAAGTGGTACGCCTCCATCAAAACAACTAAATTTCTCAACATTTCATAACATTTGAGGTTTCCTTAGCAATAAATTACTTCCACATGACAAAATTTTCGAAATGAGCACTTCAAACTTATTGATAGAAAGTATTTTTGGGTTGCCTTACTACAAGGTCAATCAAGGTCACCTAGACAAGTTAACCAAGTCCACATCGCATCACGGGGTTGGAATAGGTGACTCACATGCAAACCCTTGACTAGGCTTTGGGTCATGGGTCAAAAGACACTAGTATGACCCAATCTAGGGTGTTTTACAACCATTCTAGAAGGCAAAGTCTTAAGTTGAAAAAGTATTTGTAATGGCTTAGTTGCTCTTGTCAAAGTTCTCAATTAGGGACTTTTCAAAACTTTTTATCTAAATGCAACTACATGCCATGATGCAACTAGTATATACATCCTAATGCAAGTGATTCTATCAACTAATATGACATATAAACTAAGTGCAAGTCCTAAGTTCACATTGTTATATCGCATGAATCAAAATAAAGCCACATAGTCATTAACATAAAGAGGAAAAAGGAGATTGGAAAGATCATACCATGCGGTCTTCATGATCCTTATGTCTCGGATGTGGCGTAGTCAATCAATGTGAACAAGGATAGAACAAACAATATATACAATATAAACATGTTTTTGGGTTTTTCAATTTTCAAATTTTTATGGTTTTTCGAAATTTTTTCAATTTTTTTTGGATTTTTGAATAGAAGTTAAGTTAGAATTCCCCATCTCCACACTAATATGGGCATTGTCCTCAATGGCCAAAATGATGGGAAATTATGCAAACATGATGCATGATTTCTACACTAAATGCAAGCTATACTAATCTACACTACATAATGCATGGTTTTTGTTTATGACGGAGAGGATAATTTAGATTACCTCCCGTTGTGTATGCATTGACTTCCCCAAACCGATCTAGACACTATTGCTAATGTCCTAAGGATGGGTGTAGTTCATGCACACACTATGAAATGCATGAAACTAATTTGTCAATTTGGATTTTGAAAGTGGGAACAATAATATGAGAACACCTCAAAAGTACCGAGGTGTGAGTCCTCTATGGTGCTAGGACTACTCCAACAATGATCAAGAAAAATAATTAAAACAAAGAGAGAAATAAACAAACCTTGAGAGGGTAGGAGCCTCTAAAGCTTGCTAATCTTCCATCATATCATCACTATCATCATCATCCTCATTAGAAGTGGTCTCATTGCCACTTCCCTCTTCACTCGCTTCTTCACCTTGCTCATCATCCTCTTCTCCTTGTTCACTAGCTTCTTCATCAATGTTATCATCAACCTCTTCATTACCGACAACCTCATTATCATTATCACCCGGAACAACCCTAGATGCACTCAGAAATAGGACTTCCCTATCCGCCCAACTAGGCAAAGGACATGATGGGTCAAGTAGTCCTTGCCTAGCTAAATGTAAGAGGGGTGGATATTGGGCTAGGTAAGCCTTTTTCCGATCATTGAAAGCTTGCTTGTGCATCTCTTGCATGAGAAGAGTCAAATAATCATTTCTTGCTTCAACACCTTCCGGCTTGAACTCTTGGTACTCGAAAGGGTAGGGTGGTGTGACAATGGAAGAGGAGGGCATTTCAATTTCACCCTTTTGTTGTCGGATAATGTACTCAGCCTCTTTTGAAAGGGGAAGTAGATAATTGTCCCGGTGGACACTCAATCGACAAATCTTTGAAGGCAAAGTGAAAGATCTAGCCTCACTAGTGAGCCATCCATTCTTGGTGTCAAGAGGGTTATGGGCAACCCACTTGTACTTGTGTATCATAGTATGCATATCAACGAGATGACCACCCTCTTTCGCCTCATACTTGTTATCTTTGTTGAAGTTAGGATCAAAGTATTTAGCTAGGATAGTGACTAGGCCGCCATTCACAATAACGGTAGTGCCTTTCTTCCCACAATCAATGTTTAGCCATCTATCCACCAAAAGCCTTTGAGAGTTGAAAGGCTTGGTGAATTGTCTACCAACGTTCAAAGCCGACTCAAGAAGAACAAAATTGAGTTTGGTGAAATGGTTGGTATCATTTCTTGTAATGATGGTGTTCCCTATGACCTTGTGCCATACTCTTATGCCCGGATGGTGGACTAAAAGAGCACGACTAGCATGAAAGTCTTCAAATTTCCTTCCGGAAATCGCCTCCCAAAGAGGGTCGGGGTCATATTTGCCAACATTCTTAAAATAACTCGGTGAATCACTAAGACCCAAAGCTTTACCCATTTCCTCAAAGGAGATGCGTCTACTAACATTATCTAGACGAAACTCGATGGTCTCCATGGTCTCAACCCTTGTTAACTTTCAAAGAACTCAAAAATTCTAAGGTAAGGGAGGGGTATGTCAATTCTTTTGATTCAAACAATTTCTCCAACCCCATGGCTTTGAAAAAGGCTCTTGTTTGCTCAAGGACACCCAACTTATTTAAGGTATCTTCACAAATAAACTTGGTGGATTGAAATGATTTTCTAGCAAACTTGGCAAAAGTGTCCCTATGGGTTTTGGAAATGAAAATTACCTCCGGATAGTTTGCAAGTTGATCAATTTCCAGAGTAGTAGATGTTGTTGCTCCCATGGGAGGTTGTTGTTGTTGTTGCACTTCCAAGTTTGGGTTTGCTACCACCATAGCCAATGCTTTCTTTGCTTGAAGAGTCTTTTGCCTTAATGAAAGTGTCTTTGCCTTTGGTGCCTTTGCCTTTGTTGCCTTTGTTGCTCCCTTAGTCCTTGCCATTGATGAATTAAACCAAGAAAAGAGTGAAAAATCTTCAATTTGTAGTGTACCCAAATCGATTTAAAGATGAAAGGCTTTGCCTTTATGAATTCAAAAATCGACTCAAAGGTTGAAGATTTTGTGCTTGGTTTTGATTTTTGTTGAAAAAGGAGTGATTGATTTGTTGTTAAAAAGATGTTTTGATTTGATTTTGGTGAATGTTGTTGAGGAATCTTGTTTTTGTGATGGAGAGGATGAGGGTTTTGGAGTTTATGAGTAGTGTTATGAATGAAGGAATGAGGAAATGAATGTGGGAGGGGGTTTATAAAACCCGAAAAATTTGACCTGCAGGGGCAAGACAGGCGGATTCTGCCTTTTCTGGGTTGGGAAAAACTCGCCTAAAGACGGGCGTCTTTCAGTAAGGACGCTCGGATTTGCAAACACGGGACGGGCGTCTTCTGCAGAAGACGGGCGGATTCCTTCTCAGGGATTTTTCTTGTTTTCTTCAGCCAAGAAGACAGGCGTCTTCCCTTTAGGACGGGCGGATTTTTGAAGGCGGGCGGATTAGGATGCAGGACGCCCGGACTCGCTGACAGTCAAAAATATTTCAAAAGTTCAGCTCAGCGGGACGTGCGTCTTTTACCCAATACGCCCGAATTGTCTGAAGACGGGCGGATTCTCCTGAATCCGCTCGGATTCGACCCCTTTGTACCCGGATTCAGTTTCATCCGTGTACAATGCATATCCCTTGTCATTCTTCTATTCTTCTTCATATCTCGTGTTCTTCATTGTGGGGGCACTACTAAGGCATGGATAGCCTAGGCAATTGCCATCCTCACACTAAGCTAAAAGACTACACATTAATTGAAATTATTAGTCCCTCCCTCACTTCTCTCAAACATGATAATTCTCTTGGTCAAAGTATAAAAATCCAAAAATAACAAAAATGCAATATAAGAATTGAAATGTAAGTTAGGGAGTTAGAAATATTTACAAATGGTGGTTTAGGGAGGACTCCACCAAACTCTCATTCTTGATGAGATGTCAAGGGGGCATGTTCAAGGTGTTGTTGATGTTGCTCAACACCTTGAAAAAGTAATCAAACGCTTGTTCATTATCATGATAGAGGTCTTGAATAGACCTTGGCCCTTGTTGTCGGTCCTGATCGATGGCATTACCAATGTAGGGATTAAAAATCCCTTCAAATTCGTCGTCCCAAAGACCACAAACTTCATTAAGTTGATCATTGAAAATCTCTTGATTGGGTGGAGACAACTTTCCCAATTTCTTTTCTTGGCCAATGAGGCCATCCTCTTCTTCTTTGCTTGACTTTGACGAGCTTTGCAAGCTCTCCTTGTCACAATTCACTTGCTCTTTGAATGGAGCATCTACAATTTTCTTCTTCCATTGGAGTTCCGACTTCTTCCTTTCATCCTTTCGACTATAATGATCGATCATAAAACACGGTTCATGTAAACGGAGAGCTCTCATAGTCTTGTCAAGATTAAAAGTTATACTCTCATCTCCCACTTCTAGAGTGAGCTCAACATGTTTTACATCAATCACCGCACCCGCGGTGTGTAAGAAGGGTCTTCCTAGTATGATTGGAATGTTGGAATCTTCTTCCATATCAACAATGACAAAGTCCACCGGGATGAAAAACTTCCCAATTCGCACGGGAACATCTTCCCATATCCCTAATGGTGTCTTCGTCGATCTATCGGCCATTTGGAGTGTGATATTGGTGCATTTAAGCTCTCCCATCCCCAACCTTTTACTCACCGAGTACAGCATAACACTCACACTAGCCCCTAGATCACATAAGGCTTTGTTGATCGTGGTTTCGCCAATGGTACACGGTATTGAGAAGCTTCCCGGATCCTTTAGTTTTGGAGGTGAACTCCCTTAAAGTATTGCACTACTCACCTTAGTGAAGGCGATAGTCTCAATTTTCCGGATCGACTTCTTCTTTGTGAGGATGTCTTTCATGTATTTCGCATAGGCCGGCACGTGATTGATTAATTCCGTGAAAGGAATCGAGACTTCCAAATTCTTCACAATTTCCATAAACTTCCCAAGTTGGTCATCAAATTTGGGCTTGGCTTGACGACTTGGAAAACGAAGTCTAATCACAATGGGCTCCTTCTCCTTGACCTTGTCTTCATTTTTCTTTGAAATCTCTTCTTTTGATGATACTCCATCCTTGGAGTTTTGCACAATTTCTTCCTTATCACTAGCTTCCACAACTTCATCCTCAACTTGCTTCTTCGGTGCTTCATATCTTGTACCACTTCTCAGGTGAATGGCACTAACCGTTTCATGTCTTGGGGGATTACTTTGAGGTGGTAATTGCCCCTTTTGTCTTTGTGAGCTTGAAGATGCTAGTTGAGCAATTGGGTTTCCAACATCTTGGTGTGAGCTAGAATGTTGTTGATGGTGGTTTCTTTTGCTTGACTATCTTTTTGCATTTGAGTGAAAAACTCTTGTTGGTTCTTTTGCATTTGGAGGACCGCTTTTTGAACATCAAAACCTTGGTCATTTTGGTGATTGTATGGATTTTGATTTTGGTAACCTTGGTTTTGGTTGTAAAAGGGTCTTTGATTTTGGTTTCTCATGGGAGGTGGGGTGTATGTTGTTTGAGGGTTTTGAACATTTTGGCTTTTGTATGAGAGATTTGGATGAAACTTGGTGTTTACATTGTAATAGTTGGAATAAGGGGTACCACTCTTGTATGCTTGGAAAGCATTCACTTGTTCATTTGTTACCCTACATTCACTTTGGTCATGTTCCAAAGTTCCACAATTCTCACATATCCCACTTGGGATTGATGAGGATGCCGTCATGGCATTAACATGATGCTTTGGTGATTTTGAGGCTTCTTCAAGTCTAGCCATAGCTTTTTCAAACTTCAAATTGATTGTGTCAATGTGAGCACTAAGTTGAGCACCCAATTGAGTAACGGAGTCCACTTCATGCTTTCCTCCTCTAGTAGCCTTGCGAGGTCTACTATATTGTGAGTTATGGACCGCCATTTCCTCAATTTTGTTCCATGTTTGATTGTCATCAACTTCGGTGAACATTTCATTTGATCCCATGTTGAGAATGTTCCTTGAATCTTCATATAGACCGTTCCAAGATTGTTGTACCAAGAACCACTCGCTAAGTCCATGGTGAGGACATGAGCGACAAATTCCTTTGAACCACTCCCAAGCTTCATACAAAGATTCTTCATCCCTTTGCTTAAAACCCGTAATTTGAGCTCTTAGCATGTTAGTCTTTTCCGGTGGGTAGAACTTTTTGTAGAAAGCTAGAGCCAACTTCTTCCAAGAATCAATTCCGAGAGTGGCCTTATCAAGGCCCTTCAACCATTGTTTCGTGGTGCCAATTAGAGAAAAAGGAAATAAGACCCATCGAATTTGGTCTTGAGTCACACCGGTTTGAGAAATCGCATCACAATAGTCACAAAAGGTTTCCATATGAGAATGAGGGTCTTCACTAGGCATCCCCCCAAATTGGCTCCTTTCGACAAATTGGATAAAGGCGGATTTGGCAATAAAATTTCCGGTCAAATGTTGTGGTGTGGGAGTACCATTGGGTAGGTTCTCCTCGGTGGGTACGGAATGTGATGAAAACTTAGGCATTGTAGGTTGATTTTGTGGGGTATTTTGTGTTGGGTTCTCCTCACCTTCTCTTGCAAAAGGGTTGATGAACTCGATAGTTGGTTGAATATCCACTACCTCACTAATACCTCTCAAATTCCTCCTAGCAAATCTCCTATTGTTTGTCAAGGTTCTTTCAATTTCACGATCAAAAGGTAACAAATCACCTTGTGACCTTCTAGACATGCAAAATATCAAACAACTCGAAAACAATTAGAACAAACCTTGAGGTGTTTTTCTTCCCCAAGGCAAAGAAAGACACAACTAATAACAATGTAAGAAAATCTAAATCAAGTTAACACCGTCCCCGGCAACGGCGCCATTTTTTATCGGTCCGTTTCGTGTTCACAATTGAATAGATGTTGTCTTTGGGTCACGTCCGAATCAAAACAGAATTTATAGCTTCACAAACAACTCTACAATTAGTAAAGAGGCAAGTAAATGTCGGATCCTAAGGGACGGGAGTTGAGATGAGATTTCTATTGAAACTAGTGGTGTCTTAGGGGTGTCACAATTTGGGTTGATGTAGAAGGTCACTAAACTAAATAGCAATGAAAGTAAATAAGCAAGATGAATTAAAAAGGGGTTGTAAACAATTGATAAAAAGCACTAGGGTATCATGGGGTCATAGGGAAATCATGGGAATTGATCATACAAACATGTTCTCAAATTATAAGCAAGCAATTATTGTTGTGATGGATTGAGTTGGGTTATATCTTACAATCTTAGGAAAGTTTGGGTCCCGGAGCCGAATCGATTAGATTGTACAACACCTACAAGTCGACTTAGTCTTCCTTACTCAACAACATGCATGGTCTAATGAGACTCGAGTTGGTTTATGTCTTACAAGTCTCATTGAAAAGATAGGTGATGGGTAAAAAATGCAAGGATTCATAGGCTCACATTTCATCAAACATAACATGTGCATGAGTTGAGATCAAAACAAGCAAGCAAACAAATCATGAAAGCATATTAATTTAAGCATGAATCATTCCCCATGTTGGTTTCCCCTAATTACCCATTAACCCTAGCTAGGACATTACTCAGTCATTATCATGTTGATCATGCTAGCAAGGTTGTCAATCATACCAACAAAAGGAAATATGATGAACAAATAAAAGTAATTAACAATAATTAAAAAGGGATTAAGAGAATTATACCTACTAATGATTCCAATAATAAAGTAAAGAATAAAAGAAGTACTTGATGCTTGATTGAGAGGTTGTCAATCTCCCAATAATAACCCAAATATTCGTCAATTACCCAAAATAAAGGATGAACAAAAGAGAGATTAAGGAAATAAAACTTATATTAGAACTTGATTAATGGTTGATAACAAAACTAAAGAGAGATTTGATTGATATTAACTACTCTAATAATTGATAAGAAGAACATGCTCTTCTAATTAGACTAATGGGGTATTTATAGTGGAAATTAGGTGGATGCATTAGGGTTAACTAAGGGCTGAACTAGTAATTACACTTTTTTGATTGAGCAGGGAGGAGCCGGTATTTTTCGAAGGAAGGGCTTCTTTCTTTGTAGCTTGAGAAGACGAAATTTATTTGTCTTTCGAATCCGTGCGTATTGGATTCGGGACGGGCGGATTCAGGCGGGGGAAGACGGGCGTCTTCAGGGGAATCCGGGCGGATTCTTTGGCTGCTGTCCGGGCGTCTTTGAAGGAAGACGCACGGATTGCGCTTGTGGAGGACGGGCGGATTCAGGACAATCCGCTCGGATTGTAGCTCAGCATTGTTTCTTCTTCTTTTCTTCCCTTTTCTTCATCAAATCCTTGGGGATTTCCTCGGGGATGCAAGGATCCTTTCTCAACATTGCTCATTTACTATCATATGTACAAAGGCCTTCTAATCTTTTCTCTCCTTGATGCTTGGTCATTGAATTCAATCAATTTAGTCTCGTTTTGCCATGAAAATGCGAGATTTGCACTCCTTTCCTACCAAGGGATCAAAATCTCAAAGAATATGCAAAACAAAGAACTAAAGACAATAAATGACCCAAATATGCACTGAAAATCATGGGAACAAGGCTAATTCCGGGGCTAAATATGCGCTAATGATGGTCACATCAATACTTCTTTCAAACAATCTTTCCAAAGAAAATTCTTCTTTCAACTACGGAGTATTAGGTAACTTCTCCATAAATTTTGGTTATACTCCACCTTTGTTTACAATACTTCTTCATTGCCAGGTAATCACGTTCATTTATTAAATTGTCCTGAATTTCGTCAATTCTTTTGGTGTATTTCTTAGGTAATTATACTTGGTTGATTTAAATCATTGACAAAATCACCTGAAAATCACGCCTCTTTTGTTGGTTACATTTTCATCGTTTTCAGTTTAATTGGATGTTCATGTCAAGTTTAATGGGATGTTATTTATTGATTACAATTGTGCGAGATTTTACGTGTGTTGGGATAATTGGGGCAAGTAGGAAAATTGTGTACAACATATGAAATAAGAGTAATAGGTAAATTAAAATTCTAATTGTACAATTTACTCAATTTCGAATATTGATCACAGTGTTCATCGTTTAATTAACAGTGTTTTTAAAATTTACAGTATGATGTTCTAAATGCTGTCGTCCAATGAACATTTTGGAATAACCATTTTAAATCTGTCTACGGAGCAAATCATGTCATTATTTTGCTTGGGATTGGTAACAAATTCTGAAGAGGAAGACAGAAAACAATTCATTTCACATCATCTTGACGCAAAGAAGACAATGCTAGGATGGCTATTCAATGGGAAGGACGCCATAATTGCAGGGGTGGAGGACAACTATGCAAAAAACACAGTACTACAAGATGAAACTTACATGCTACAAATCTTTCAAAAACTTAATCAAGCGGACAAACATAACATGGAAGCAGTATGCAAGTGTTGGGCTTAGATGTTTATCTTACACAATGAGGAAGCCCGTTTAAGAGAGGAATATAAAAGCAGATTACAGACAAGCATTTCATTTGGAGTTAGAACGACTACCAGGGATAATGTAGTGGTTTTCCGAAGGTGTCTTTGTTACATGACAGACAATCTCTTAACAAGGAGGACATTGCACCTGTTTCAATATCATTTGGCACCCGAGTTAGAAAATCTTGTTGTTGTAGACAGTGAAGAAGAAGATTTTGACTCTATCCCAACATCAATTTCCCGACCAGCGGTCGAACTTGCTTTTATTCTATTAAATCAAACCGAGTAATACTATATATAAACATCTGAGGTACATTTGAGTATAAGTTTTATATTTACCTCATACCCCTTGTACCTACTGTTGATTTTCAATGTCCATTCAGAATATAAGAATATAACTACATTCTCTTATTTGTTAATGATATTTCATTATATTGACGTAGTACCTTTTGCAATTTTTGAATTTTCGATACATCATGAAAAGAATTGTCCCATCACTGTATTTACAATGTCCATTACGTGCATTAACAATGTACCATTTAAATTAAATAATATAAATTAATGCATCTAATAATTACACTCTCAGATGCAAGTTGTAAAATAATTCAGGTGAAAAGACACCACTATTCATGATTATTTGATTAAATGAGACATGTGTCAAATGGCAGTTGTAAACTAATGCATGTGAAAAGGCAAATAATACTACACTCATAAATTGTAATTCTCCTATTCTTATCCAAAGCAGTTTATATATAAAACTCACTATAAATACTTACCTAAACTAGTGTGGTAATTACAAAATCTAAGAAATAATCATACAAACCGTTTTCACTGCCTTAAAAAGGTACTCTTATTTCTGTTTTTTTTTTTTTTTTTGTTCTAATTATTTTTTCCCTGCAAAAGAAATGCATATCTTCATGTAAATAAGTATATTGAATATTATTGCAAGAATAATACAGTAATGGAATTGTAATATTCTCTGGTAATTTATTTCATACAAATAAATGTTTCTATATAATGTATTCCTGCCAATGTCCATTGTCATACCTTTAAAGGAACATTTATTTTATTGATAATGTTCATAGGAAATATTGTTGTGCACTTTGATATAGCATATATAAAAAATGTATTGAATGTTAATGACAGTAAACGACACAATACTATTTAATTAATATTAGAAATACTTACAAAAGCCATTCAAGACTGTTTCAAAATCAGTTTAAATATAAAACTCACTATAAATACTTGTCTAAACTAATGTGCTAATTACAAAATCTATGGAATAATCATATAGAAAATGTCTTCACTCCCTTGAAAAGGTGCTCTGGTTTGTGGTTTTTTTTTTTTTTTTTTTTTTTTTAATTATTTTATCCCTGCAAAAGAAATGCATATCTTTATGTAAATAGTAGGCTATATAACATTCAGATTATTTCATTTATAAGTATTATTTGATTAATCAGTATGTTTCTTTATCTTGTGAAAAGAAATATATACTATAGTCCCCAGGATTTAATTAAAAGTTGTTTGTGTCCGAAAATCAAAGCGCATTTGTGGCTTGAACGTATTGCCAAAATTAAGTATAGTAGATATTTCAATCTGGCAATGTGCTTAATATTTGCAGGAGAAGATTATTTTACCTTTTGCTGTAATCTGTTTTCACAATAACATTGTTTGCTCTTTACATGATTATACAATGTGAAAGCCCACGTTAATTTGTTTTACCCTACAGTATGGCCTTAATATGGTTGAAGTTGGTACTTCCCATAATGCCTTAAGTTTATTGTCACTCTTTTTAAAATACGTTTATTTTTTGCCTGAACCAGAATATGAGTTCCGTTACCAATGTGGAAGTAACGTCGGATATCGAGCAAAAACTCGCTAACGTTGAGTATGATCTCGCTGAAACGAAACGTGAAAGAGATTCACTGGATCAATATCTTATTGAGGTGCTTGGTAAAAACGAAGTATTAGAAGAACATCGGGAAGGGCTGTATGAGAAACTGGAAATAGCTGAAGTGAATGCAAAGTCACTACAACGGAGGCTGGACATTGCTGAAGCGCAGATGAAGTTTATCACGGCTGAAAGAGATAACATAGCCCGACAACTTAAAGCTAATAGACAAAAACTGTACACAGAGGCTGACATGGACCGTCAGTTTCTCACCGGTGTCACAGCTGTACGAGAATCATATGCTCTTCTTGATGGTGAAAATACTATACCTTGGCCAGCAGTCGGGAAGGCTATGGAATTAATAGACGGTTATAAGAAACATCTAAAGGAGGACTTGCTGGAGGGTGAGAGCAGTGTTCATCCATCTGTTTGCAGTAAACCCAGAAAGGGTTAAGAACTTTGATGTTAAGTTATGTATAATTATAATATGCGGTTAAGTTTAGAAACATATGCGTTTTAATTAAGTATTATTGTCAGAAGATATTAGCAGTTTATTATGAATGTTTATTTGAATCTAAATTATTATCATCTACCTAAGCTTTAATTGTTTAGAATTGACCCTTTCTAATTTAAAGCCAGTTACAAGACTGATCAACTATAATGTACCTTCAACATTTTACAAATGTCCATATTAATATGTAACGTTGTACCAAAGCTTTAAACCCGCATTTCTTTCAATGATTATCCTCTTAAAATAAGGGAATGGGTTTAAGGTTGGACTAGGCAGACCGTTGTCTGCCTAATCCAACCATAAATCCTTCACCGTCCCGTTTTAGGATACTCAGCCCCCTAGTTTTAATCCCGTACCCCAAAAGGGTTCACTCGGCCCCTGTAGGGTGTCTTTTTGTCTTGCCGCCTTCGAATGAGAAGCAAGGGAAAGGGTTTAGGGTTTGATTAGGGGGATCCGCGGTAGCGGTCCGCCTAATCAAACCCTAAACTCTTTCCCGTCCCGTTTTAGGATACCTGGTCCCCCCAAAAAGGGTTTACTCTGCCCCTCTAGGGTGTCTTTTTGCCTTGCCGCCTTCGAATGAGAAGCAAGAGAAAGGGGTTAGGGTTTGATTAGGGGGATCCGCGGTAGCGGTCCGCCTAATCAAACCCTAAACCCTTTGCCGTCCCGTTTTAGGATACCCGGCCTCCAAAAAAGGGTTCACTCGTCCCCTCTAGGGTGTCTTTTTGTCTTGCCGCCTTCGAATGAGAAGCAAGGGAAAGGGTTTAGGGTGTGATTAGAGGGATCCATGGTAGCGGTCCGCCTAATCAAACCCTAAACCCTTTCACGTCCCGTTTTAGGATACCCGGTCCCCCCAAAAAGAGTTCACTCGTCCCCTCTAGAGTGTCTTTTTGTCTTGCCGCCTTTGAATGAGAAGCAAGGGAAAGAGTTAAGGGTTTGATTAGGGGGATCCGCGGTAGCGATCCGCCTAATCAAACCCTAAACCCTTTCCCGTCCCGTTTTAGGATACCCAGACCCCCCAAAAAAAGCTTCACTCGTCTCCTCTAGGGTGTCTTTTTGGCTTGCCGCCTCCAAATGAGAAGCAAGGGAAAGGGTTTAGGGTTTGATTACGGGGATCCGCGGTAGCGGTCCGCCTAATCAAACCCAAAAACCCTTTCCTGTCCCGTTTTAGGATACCCGGTCCCCCCAAAAAGGGTTCACTCGGCCCCTCTAGGGTGTCTTTTTTTCTTGACACCTTCGAATGAGAAGCAAGGGAAAGGGTTTAGGGTTTGATTAGGGGGATCCGCGGTAGCGGTCGGCCTAATCAAACCCAAAAACCCTTTCCCGTCCCGTTTTAGGATACCCGGTCCCCCCAAAAAGGGTTCACTCGGCCCCTCTAGGGTGTCTTTTTGGCTTGCCGCCTTCGAATGAGAAGCAAGGGAAAGGTTTTAGGGTTTGATTAGGGGGATCCGCGGTAGCGGTCTGCCTAATCAAACCCTAAACCCTTTCCCGTCCCGTTTTAGGATACCCGTTCCCCCCAAAAAGGGTTCACTCGGCCCCTCTAGGGTGTCTTTTTGTCTTGCCGCCTTCGAATGAGAAGCAAGGGAAAGGGTTTAGGGTTTGCTTAGGGGGATCCGCGGTAGCGGTCCGCCTAATCAAACCCTAAACCCTTTCCCGTCCCGTTTTAGGATACCCGGCCTCCAAAAAAGGGTTCACTCGTCCCCTCTAGGGTGTCTTTTTGTCTGGCCGCCTTCGAATGAGAAGCAAGGGAAAGGGTTTAGGGTGTGATTAGAGGGATCCATGGTAGCGGTCCGCCTAATCAAACCCTAAACCCTTTCACGTCCCGTTTTAGGATACCCGGTCTCCCCAAAAAGGGTTCACTCGGCCCCTCTAGAGTGTCTTTTTGTCTTGCCGCCTTCGAATGAGAAGCAAGGGAAAGAGTTAATGGTTTGATTTGGGGGATCCGCGGTAGCGATCCGCCTAATCAAACCCTAAACCCTTTCCCGTCCCGTTTTAGGATACTCAGACCCCCCAAAAAAAGGTTCACTCGTGTCCTCTAGGGTGTCTTTTTGGCTTGCCGCCTCCGAATGAGAAGCAAGGGAAAGGGTTTAGGGTTTGATTAGGGGGATCCGCGATAGCGGTCCGCCTAATCAAACCCTAAACCCTTTCCTGTCCCGCTTTAGGATACCCGGTCCCCCAAAAAGGGTTCACTCGGCCCCTCTAGGGTGTCTTTTTTTCTTGACACCTTCGAATGAGAAGCAAGGGAAAGGGTTTAGGGTTTGATTAGGGGATCCGCGGTAGCGGTCCGCCTAATCAAACCCAAAAACCCTTTCCCGTCCCGTTTTAGGATACCCGGTCCCCCAAAAAAGGGTTCACTCGGCCCCTCTAGGGTGTCTTTTTGTCTTGCCGCCTTCGAATGAGAAGCAAGGGAAAGGTTTTAGGGTTTGATTAGGGGGATCCGCGGTAGCGGTCTGCCTAATCAAACCCTAAACCCTTTCCCGTCCCGTTTTAGGATACCCGTTCCCCCCAAAAAGGGTTCACTCGGCCCCTCTAGAGTGTCTTTTTGTCTTGCCGCCTTCGAATGAGAAGCAAGGGAAAGAGTTAATGGTTTGATTAGGGGGATCCGCGGTAGCGATCCGCCTAATCAAACCCTAAACCCTTTCCCGTCCCGTTTTAGGATACTCAGACCCCCCAAAAAAAGGTTCACTCGTGTCCTCTAGGGTGTCTTTTTGGCTTGCCGCCTCCGAATGAGAAGCAAGGGAAAGGGTTTAGGGTTTGATTAGGGGGATCCGCGATAGCGGTCCGCCTAATCAAACCCAAAAACCCTTTCCTGTCCCGTTTTAGGATACCCGGTCCCCCCAAAAAGGGTTCACTCGGCCCCTCTAGGGTGTCTTTTTTTCTTGACACCTTCGAATGAGAAGCAAGGGAAAGGGTTTAGGGTTTGATTAGGGGGATCCGCGGTAGCGGTCCGCCTAATCAAACCCAAAAACCCTTTCCCGTCCCGTTTTAGGATACCCGGTCCCCCCAAAAAGGGTTCACTCGGCCCCTCTAGGGTGTCTTTTTGGCTTGCCGCCTTCGAATGAGAAGCAAGGGAAAGGTTTTAGGGTTTGATTAGGGGGATCCGCGGTAGCGGTCTGCCTAATCAAACCCTAAACCCTTTCCCGTCCCGTTTTAGGATACCCGTTCCCCCCAAAAAGGGTTCACTCGGCCCCTCTAGGGTGTCTTTTTGTCTTGCCGCCTTCGAATGAGAAGCAAGGGAAAGGGTTTAGGGTTTGCTTCGGGGGATCCGCGGTAGCGGTCCGCCTAATCAAACCCTAAACCCTTTCCCGTCCCGTTTTAGGATACCCGGCCTCCAAAAAAGGGTTCACTCGTCCCCTCTAGGGTGTCTTTTTGTCTTGCCGCCTTCGAATGCGAAGCAAGGGAAAGGGTTTAGGGTGTGATTAGAGGGATCCATGGTAGCGGTCCGCCTAATCAAACCCTAAACCCTTTCACGTCCCGTTTTAGGATACCCGGTCTCCCCAAAAAGGGTTCACTCGGCCCCTCTAGAGTGTCTTTTTGTCTTGCCGCCTTCGAATGAGAAGCAAGGGAAAGAGTTAAGGGTTTGATTAGGGGGATCCGCGGTAGCGATCCGCCTAATCAAAGCCTAAACCCTTTCCCGTCCCGTTTTAGGATACCCAGACCCCCCCAAAAAAGGTTCACTCGTCTCCTCTAGGGTGTCTTTTTGGCTTGCCGCCTCCGAATGAGAAGCAAGGGAAAGGGTTTAGGGTTTGATTAGGGGGATCCCCGGTAGCGGTCCGCCTAATCAAACCCAAAAACCCTTTCCTGTCCCGTTTTAGGATACCCGGTCCCCCCAAAAAGGGTTCACTCGGCCCCTCAAGGGTGTCTTTTTTTCTTGACACCTTCGAATGAGAAGCAAGGGAAAGGGTTTAGGGTTTGATTAGGGGGATCCGCGGTAGCGGTCCGCCTAATCAAACCCTAAACCCTTTCCCGTCCCGTTTTAGGATACTCGGTCCCCCCAAAAAGGGTTCACTCGGCCCCTCTAGGATGTCTTTTTGTCTTGCCGCCTTCGAATGAGTAGCAAGGGAAAGAGTTAAGGGTTTGATTAGGGGGATCCGCGGTAGCGATCTGCCTAATCAAACCCTAAACCCTTTCCCGTCCCGTTTTAGGATACCCAGACCCCCCAAAAAAGGGTTCACTCGTCTCCTCTAGGGTGTCTTTTTGTCTTGCCGCCTCCGAATGAGAAGCAAGGGAAAGGGTTTAGGGTTTGATTAGGGGGATCCGCGGTAGCGGTCCGCCTAATCAAACCAAAAAACATATTCCCGTCCCGTTTTAGGATACCCGGTCCCCCCAAAAAGGGTTCACTCGGCCCCTCTAAGGTGTCTTTTTGGCTTGCCGCCTTCGAATGAGAAGTAAGGGAAAGGGTTTAGGGTTTGATTAGGGGGATCCGCGGTAGCGGTCTGCCTAATCAAATCCTAAACCCTTTCCCGTCCCGTTTTAGGATACCCGTTCCCCCCAAAAAGGGTTCACTCGGCCCCTCTAGGGTGTCTTTTTGTCTTGCCGCCTTCGAATGAGAAGCAAGGGAAAGGGTTTAGGGTTTGATTAGGGGGATCCGCGGTAGCGGTCCACCTAATCAAACCCTAAACCCTTTCCTGTCCCGTTTTAGGATACCCGGTCCCCCCAAAAAGGGTTCACTCGGCCCCTCTAGGGTGTCTTTTTGTCTTGCCGCCTTCGAATGAGAAGCAAGGGAAAGAGTTGAGGGTTTGATTAGGGGGATCCGCGGTAGCGATCCGACTAATCAAACCCTAAACCCTTTCCCGTCCCGTTTTATGATACCCAGACCCCCCAAAAAAGGGTTCACTCGTCTCCTCTAGGGTGCCTTTTTGTCTTGTCGCCTCCGAATGAGAAGCAAGGGAAAGGGTTTAGGGTTTGATTAGGGGGATCCGCGGTAGCGGTCCGCCTAATCAATCCTAAAAACCCTTTCTCGTCCCGTTTTAGGATACCCGGTCCCCCCAAAAAGGGTTCACTCGGCCCCTCTAGGGTGTCTTTTTGGCTTGCCGCCTTCGAATGAGAAGCAAGGGAAAGGTTTTAGGGTTTGATTAGGGGGATCCGCGGTAGCGGTCTGCCTAATCAAACCCTAAACCCTTTCCCATCCCGGTTTAGGATACCCGTTCCCCCCAAAAAGGGTTCACTCGGCCCCTCTAGGGTGTCTTTTTGTCTTGCCGCCTTCGAATGAGAAGCAAGGGAAAGGGTTTAGGGTTTGCTTAGGGGGATCCGCGGTAGCGGTCCGCCTAATCAAACCCTAAACCCTTTCCCGTCCAGTTTTAGGATACCCGGTCCCCCCAAAAAGGGTTCACTCGGCCCCTCTAGGGTGTCTTTTTGTCTTGCCGCCTTCGAATGAGAAGCAAGGGAAAGGGTTTAGGGTTTAATTAGGGGGATCCGCGGTAGCGGTCCGCCTAATCAAACCCTAAACCCTTTCCCCGTCCCGTATGTAGGATACCCGTTCCCCAAAAAGGGTTCACTCGGCCCCTCTAGGGTGTCTTTTTGTCTTGCCGCCTTCGAATGAGAAGCAAGGGAAAGGTTTTAGGGTTTGATTAGGGGGATCTGCGGTAGCGGTCCGCCTAATCAAACCCTAAACCCTTTCCCGTCCCGTTTTAGGATAGGACCCCCAAAAAGGGTTCACCGGCCCCTCTAGGGTGTCTTTTTGTCTTGACACCTTCGAATGAGAAGCAAGGGAAAGGGTTTAGGGTTTGATTAGGGGGATCCGCGGTAGCGGTCCGCCTAATCAAACGCTAAACCCTTTCCCGTCCCGTTTTAGGATACCCGGTCCCCCCAAAATGGGTTCACTCGGACCCTTAGGGTGTCTTTTTGTCTTGCCGCCTTCGAATGAGAAGCAAGGGAAAGAGATAAGGGTTTGATTAGGGGGATCCGCTGTAGCTATCCGCCTAATCAAACCCTAAACCCTTTCCCGTCCCGTTTTGGGATACCCAGACCCCCCAAAAAAGTGTTCACTCGTCTCCTCTAGGGTGTCTTTTTGTCTTGCCGCCTCCGAATGAGAAGCAAGGGAAAGGGATTAGGGTTTGATTAGGAGGATCCGTGGTAGCGGTCCGCCTAGTCAAACCCTAAACCATTTCCCGTCCCGTTTTAGGATACCCGCTTACCCCAAAAAGGGTTCACTCGGCCCCTCTAGGGTGTCTTTTTGGCTTGCCGCCTTCGAATGAGAAGCAAGGGAAAGGGTTTAGGGTCTGATTAGGGGGATCCGCGGTAGCGGTCCGCCTAATCAAACCCTAAACCCTTTCCCGTCCCGTTTTAGGATACCCGTTCCCCCAAAAAGGGTTCACTCGGCCCCTCTAGGGTGTCTTTTTGTCTTGCCGCCTTCGAATGAGAAGCAAGGGAAAGGTTTTAGGGTTTGATTAGGGGGATCCGCGGTAGCGGTCCGCCTAATCAAACCCTAAACCCTTTCCCCGTCCCGTTTTAGGATACCCGTTCCCCCAAAAAGGGTTCACTCGGCCCCTCTAGGGTGTCTTTTTGTCTTGCCGCCTTCGAATGAGAAGCAAGGGAAAGGTTTTAGGGTTTGATTAGGGGGATCTGCGGTAGCGGTCCGCCTAATCAAACCCTAAACCCTTTCCCGTCCCGTTTTAGGATACCCGGACCCTCAAAAAAGGGTTCACTCGGCCCCTCTAGGGTGTCTTTTTGTCTTGCCGCCTTCGAATGAGAAGCAAGGGAAAGAGCTAAGGGTTTGATTAGGGGGATCCGCGGTAGCGATCCGCCTAATCAAACCCTAAACCCTTTCCCGTCCCGTTTTAGGATACCCAGACCCCCCAAAAAAGGGTTCACTCGTCTCCTCTAGGGTGTCTTTTTGTCCTGCCGCCTTCGAATGAGAAGCAAGGGAAAGGGTTTAGGGTTTGATTAGGAGGATCCGCGGTAGCGGTCCGCCTAGTCAAACCCTAAACCATTTCCCGTCCCGTTTTAGGATACCCGGTCACCCCAAAAAGGGTTCACTCGGCCCCTCTAGGGTGTCTTTTTGTCTTGACACCTTCGAATGAGAAGCAAGGGAAAGGGTTTAGGGTTTGATTAGGGGGATCCGCGGTAGCGGTCCGCCTAATCAAACGCTAAACCCTTTCCCGTCCCGTTTTAGGATACCCGGTCCCCCCAAAATGGGTTCACTCGGCCCCTTTGGGGTGTCTTTTTGTCTTGCCGCCTTCGAATGAGAAGCAAGGGAAAGAGCTGAGGGTTTGATTAGGGGGATCCGCGGTAGCGATCCGCCTAATCAAACCCTAATCCCTTTCCCGTCCCGTTTTAGGATACCCAGACCCCCCAAAAAAGGGTACACTCGTCTCCTCTAGGGTGTCTTTTTGTCTTGCCGCCTCCGAATGAGAAGCAAGGGAAAGGGTTTAGGGTTTCATTAGGGGGATCCGCGGTAGCGGTCCGCCTAATCAAACCCAAAACCCTTTCCCGTCCCGTTTTAGGATACCCGGTCCCCCCAAAAAGGGTTCACTCGGCTCCTCTAGGGTGTCTTTTTGTCTTGCCGCCTTCGAATGAGAAGCAAGGGAAAGGGTTTAGGGTTTGATTAGGGGATCCGCGGTAGCAGTCCGCCTAATCAAACCCTAAACCCTTTCCCGTCCCGTTTTAGGATACCCGTTCCCCCAAAAAGGGTTCACTCGGCCCCTCTAGGGTGTCTTTTTGTCTTGCCGCCTTCGAATGAGAAGCAAGGGAAAGGTTTTAGGGTTTGATTAGGGGGATCCGCGGTAGCGGTCCGCCTAATCAAACCCTAAACCCTTTCCCGTCCCATTTTAGGATACCCGGTCCCCTCAAAAAGGGTTCACGCGGCCCCTCTAGGGTGTCTTTTTGTCTTGCCGCCTTCGAATGAGAAGTACGGGAAAGGGTTTAGGGTTTGATTAGGGGGATCCGAGGTAGCGGTCTGCCTAATCTAACCCTAAACCCTTTCCCGTCCCGTTTTAGGATACCCGGTCCCCCCAAAAAGTGTTCACTCCACCCCTCTAGGGTGTCTTTTTGTCCTGCCGCCTTCGAATGAGAAGCAAGGGAAAGGGTTTAGGGTTTGATTAGGAGGATCCGCGGTAGCGTCCGCTTAGTCAAACCCTAAACCATTTCCCGTCCCGTTTTAGGATACCCGGTCCCTCCAAAAAGGGTTCACTCGGCCCCTCTAGGGTGTCTTTTTGTCTTGACACCTTCGAATGAGAAGCAAGGGAAAGGGTTTAGGGTTTGATTAGGGGGATCCGTGGTAGTGGTCCGCCTAATCAAACGCTAAACCCTTTCCCGTCCCGTTTTAGGATACCCGGTCCCCCCAAAATGGGTTCACTCGGCCCCTGTGGGGTGTCTTTTTGTCTTGCCGCCTTCGAATGAGATGCAAGGGAAAGGTTTTAGGGTTTGATTAGGGGGATCCGCGGTAGCGGTCCGCCTAATCAAACGCTAAACCCTTTCCCGTCCCGTTTTAGGATACCCGGTCCCCCCAAAATGGGTTCACTCGGCTCCTTTGGGTGTCTTTTTGTCTTGCCGCCTTCGAATGAGAAGCAAGGGAAAGAGCTAAGGGTTTGATTAGGGGGATCCGCGGTAGCGATCCGCCTAATCAAACCCTAAACCTTTTCCCGTATCGTTTTAGGATACCCAGACCCCCCAAAAAAGGGTTCACTCGGCCCCTCTAGGGTGTCTTTTTGGCTTGCCGCCTTCGAATGAGAAGCAAGGGAAAGGGTTTAGGGTTTGATTAAGGGGATCCACGGTAGCGGTCCGCCTAATCAAACCCTAAACCCTTTCCCGTCCCGTTTTAGGATACCCGTTCCCTCCAAAAAGGGTTCACTCGGCCCCTCTAGGGTGTCTTTTTGTCTTGCCGCCTTCGAATGAGAAGCAAGGGAAAGGTTTTAGGGTTTGATTAGGGGGATCCGCGGTAGCGGTCCGCCTAATCAAACCCTAAACCCTTTCCCGTCCCGTTTTAGGATACCCGTTCCCCCAAAAAGGGTTCACTCGGCCCCTCTAGGGTGTCTTTTTGTCTTGCCGCCTTCGAATGAGAAGCAAGGGAAAGGTTTTAGGGTTTGATTAGGGGGATCTGCGGTAGCGGTCCGCCTAATCAAACCCTAAACCCTTTCCCGTCCCGTTTTAGGATACCCGGACCCTCAAAAAAGGGTTCACTCGGCCCCTCTAGGGTGTCTTTTTGTCTTGCCGCCTTCGAATGAGAAGCAAGGGAAAGAGCTAAGGGTTTGATTAGGGGGATCCGCGGTAGCGATCCGCCTAATCAAACCCTAAACCCTTTCCCGTCCCGTTTTAGGATACCCGACCCCCAAAAAGGGTTCACTCGGCCCCTCTAGGGTGTCTTTTTGTCCTGCCGCCTTCGAATGAGAAGCAAGGGAAAGGGTTTAGGGTTTGATTAGGAGGATCCGCGGTAGCGGTCCGCCTAGTCAAACCCTAAACCATTTCCCGTCCCGTTTTAGGATACCCGGTCACCCCAAAAAGGGTTCACTCGGCCCCTCTAGGGTGTCTTTTTGTCTTGACACCTTCGAATGAGAAGCAAGGGAAAGGGTTTAGGGTTTGATTAGGGGGATCCGCGGTAGCGGTCCGCCTAATCAAACGCTAAACCCTTTCCCGTCCCGTTTTAGGATACCCGGTCCCCCCAAAATGGGTTCACTCGGCCCCTTTGGGGTGTCTTTTTGTCTTGCCGCCTTCGAATGAGAAGCAAGGGAAAGAGCTGAGGGTTTGATTAGGGGGATCCGCGGTAGCGATCCGCCTAATCAAACCCTAATCCCTTTCCCGTCCCGTTTTAGGATACCCAGACCCCCCAAAAAAGGGTACACTCGTCTCCTCTAGGGTGTCTTTTTGTCTTGCCGCCTCCGAATGAGAAGCAAGGGAAAGGGTTTAGGGTTTCATTAGGGGGATCCGCGGTAGCGGTCCGCCTAATCAAACCCAAAACCCTTTCCCGTCCCGTTTTAGGATACCCGGTCCCCCAAAAAGGGTTCACTCGGCTCCTCTAGGGTGTCTTTTTGTCTTGCCGCCTTCGAATGAGAAGCGAGGGAAAGGGTTTAGGGTTTGATTAGGGGGATCCGCGGTAGCGATCCGCCTAATCAAACCCTAAACCCTTTCCCGTCCCGTTTTAGGATACCCGTTCCCCCCAAAAAGGGTTCACTCGGCCCCTCTAGGGTGTCTTTTTGTCTTGCCGCCTTCGAATGAGAAGCAAGGGAAAGGTCTTAGGGTTTGATTAGGGGGATCCGCGGTAGCGGTCCGCCTAATCAAACCCTAAACCCTTTCCCGTCCCATTTTAGGATACCCGGTCCCCTCAAAAAGGGTTCACGCGGCCCCTCTAGGGTGTCTTTTTGTCTTGCCGCCTTCGAATGAGAAGTACGGGAAAGGGTTTAGGGTTTGATTAGGGGGATCCGAGGTAGCGGTCTGCCTAATCTAACCCTAAACCCTTTCCCGTCCCGTTTTAGGATACCCGGTCCCCCCAAAAAGTGTTCACTCCACCCCTCTAGGGTGTCTTTTTGTCCTGCCGCCTTCGAATGAGAAGCAAGGGAAAGGGTTTAGGGTTTGATTAGGAGGATCCGCGGTAGCGGTCCGCTTAGTCAAACCCTAAACCATTTCCCGTCCCGTTTAGGATACCGGTCCCTCCAAAAAGGGTTCACTCGGCCCCTCTAGGGTGTCTTTTTGTCTTGACACCTTCGAATGAGAAGCAAGGGAAAGGGTTTAGGGTTTGATTAGGGGGATCCGTGGTAGTGGTCCGCCTAATCAAACGCTAAACCCTTTCCCGTCCCGTTTTAGGATACCCGGTCCCCCCAAAATGGGTTCACTCGGCCCCTGTGGGGTGTCTTTTTGTCTTGCCGCCTTCGAATGAGATGCAAGGGAAAGGTTTTAGGGTTTGATTAGGGGGATCCGCGGTAGCGGTCCGCCTAATCAAACGCTAAACCCTTTCCCGTCCCGTTTTAGGATACCCGGTCCCCCCAAAATGGGTTCACTCGGCTCCTTTGGGTGTCTTTTTGTCTTGCCGCCTTCGAATGAGAAGCAAGGGAAAGAGCTAAGGGTTTGATTAGGGGGATCCGCGGTAGCGATCCGCCTAATCAAACCCTAAACCTTTTCCCGTATCGTTTTAGGATACCCGACCCCCCAAAAAAGGGTTCACTCGGCCCCTCTAGGGTGTCTTTTTGGCTTGCCGCCTTCGAATGAGAAGCAAGGGAAAGGGTTTAGGGTTTGATTAAGGGGATCCACGGTAGCGGTCCGCCTAATCAAACCCTAAACCCTTTCCCGTCCCGTTTTAGGATACCCGTTCCCTCCAAAAAGGGTTCACTCGGCCCCTCTAGGGTGTCTTTTTGTCTTGCCGCCTTCGAATGAGAAGCAAGGGAAAGGTTTTAGGGTTTGATTAGGGGGATCCGCGGTAGCGGTCCGCCTAATCAAACCCTAAACCCTTTCCCGTCCCGTTTTAGGATACCCGTTCCCCCCAAAAAGGGTTCACTCGGCCCCTCTAGGGTGTCTTTTTGTCTTGCCGCCTTCGAATGAGAAGCAAGGGAAAGGTTTTAGGGTTTGATTAGGGGGATCCGCGGTAGCGGTCCGCCTAATCAAACCCTAAACCCTTTCCCGTCCCGTTTTAGGATACCCGGTCCCCCCAAAAAGGGTTCACTCGGCCACTCTAGGGTGTTTTTTTGTCTTGCCGCCTTCGAATGAGAAGCAAGGGAAAGGGTTAAGGGTTTGTTTAGGGGGATCCGCGGTAGCAGTCCGCCTAATCAAACCCTAAACCCTTTCCCGTCCCGTTTTGGGATACCCGGTCCCCCCAAAAAGGGTTCACTCGGCCCGTCTAGGGTGTCTTTTTGTCTTGCCGCCTTCAAATGAGAAGCAAGGGAAAGGGTTTAGTGTTTGATTAGGGGGATCCGCGGTAGCGGTCCGCCTAATCAAACATTAAACCCTTTCCCGTCCCATTTTAGGATACCCGGACCCCCAAAAAAGGGTTCACTCGTCTCCTCTAGGGTGTCTTTTTGTCTTGACACCTTCGAATGAGAAGCAAGGGAAAGGGTTTAGGGTTTGATTAGGGGGATCCGCGGTAGCGGTCCGCCTAATCAAACGCTAAACCCTTTCCCGTCCCGTTTTAGGATACCCGGTCCCCCCAAAATGGGTTCACTCGGCCCCTTTGGGGTGTCTTTTTGTCTTGCCGCCTTCGAATGAGAAGCAAGGGAAAGAGCTGAGGGTTTGATTAGGGGGATCCGCGGTAGCGATCCGCCTAATCAAACCCTAATCCCTTTCCCGTCCCGTTTTAGGATACCCAGACCCCCCAAAAAAGGGTACACTCGTCTCCTCTAGGGTGTCTTTTTGTCTTGCCGCCTCCGAATGAGAAGCAAGGGAAAGGGTTTAGGGTTTCATTAGGGGGATCCGCGGTAGCGGTCCGCCTAATCAAACCCAAAAACCCTTTCCCGTCCCGTTTTAGGATACCCGGTCCCCCCAAAAAGGGTTCACTCGGCTCCTCTAGGGTGTCTTTTTGGCTTGCCGCCTTCGAATGAGAAGCAAGGGAAAGGGTTTAGGGTTTGATTAGGGGGATCCGCGGTAGCAGTCCGCCTAATCAAACCCTAAACCCTTTCCCGTCCCGTTTTAGGATACCCGTTCCCCCCAAAAAGGGTTCACTCGGCCCCTCTAGGGTGTCTTTTTGTCTTGCCGCCTTCGAATGAGAAGCAAGGGAAAGGTTTTAGGGTTTGATTAGGGGGATCCGCGGTAGCGGTCCGCCTAATCAAACCCTAAACCCTTTCCCGTCCCATTTTAGGATACCCGGTCCCCTCAAAAAGGGTTCACGCGGCCCCTCTAGGGTGTCTTTTTGTCTTGCCGCCTTCGAATGAGAAGTACGGGAAAGGGTTTAGGGTTTGATTAGGGGGATCCGAGGTAGCGGTCTGCCTAATCTAACCCTAAACCCTTTCCCGTCCCGTTTTAGGATACCCGGTCCCCCCAAAAAGTGTTCACTCCACCCCTCTAGGGTGTCTTTTTGTCCTGCCGCCTTCGAATGAGAAGCAAGGGAAAGGGTTTAGGGTTTGATTAGGAGGATCCGCGGTAGCGGTCCGCTTAGTCAAACCCTAAACCATTTCCCGTCCCGTTTTAGGATACCCGGTCCCTCCAAAAAGGGTTCACTCGGCCCCTCTAGGGTGTCTTTTTGTCTTGACACCTTCGAATGAGAAGCAAGGGAAAGGGTTTAGGGTTTGATTAGGGGGATCCGTGGTAGTGGTCCGCCTAATCAAACGCTAAACCCTTTCCCGTCCCGTTTTAGGATACCCGGTCCCCCCAAAATGGGTTCACTCGGCCCCTGTGGGGTGTCTTTTTGTCTTGCCGCCTTCGAATGAGATGCAAGGGAAAGGTTTTAGGGTTTGATTAGGGGGATCCGCGGTAGCGGTCCGCCTAATCAAACGCTAAACCCTTTCCCGTCCCGTTTTAGGATACCCGGTCCCCCCAAAATGGGTTCACTCGGCTCCTTTGGGTGTCTTTTTGTCTTGCCGCCTTCGAATGAGAAGCAAGGGAAAGAGCTAAGGGTTTGATTAGGGGGATCCGCGGTAGCGATCCGCCTAATCAAACCCTAAACCTTTTCCCGTCCCGTTTTAGGATACCCAGACCCCCCAAAAAAGGGTTTACTCGTCTCCTCTAGGGTGTCTTTTTGTCTTGCCGCCTCCGAATGAGAAGCAAGGGAAAGGGTTTAGGGTTTCATTAGGGGGATCCGCGGTAGTGGTCCGCCTAATCAAACCCAAAAACCCTTTCCCGTCCCGTTTTAGGATACCCGGTCCCCCCAAAAAGGGTTCACTCGGCCCCTCTAGGGTGTCTTTTTGGCTTGTCGCCTTCGAATGAGAAGCAAGGGAAAGGGTTTAGGGATTGATTAGGGGGATCCGCGGTAGCGGTCCGCCTAATCAAACCCTAAACCCCTTCCCGTCCCGTTTTAGGATACCCTTTCCCCCCAAAAAGGGTTCACTCGGCCCCTCTAGGGTGTCTTTTTGTCTTGCCGCCTTCGAATGAGAAGCAAGGGAAAGGTTTTAGGGTTTGATTAGGGGGATCCGCGGTAGCGGTCCGCCTAATCAAACCCTAAACCCTTTCCCGTCCCGTTTTAGGATACCCGGTCCCCCCAAAAAGGGTTCACTCGGCCACTCTAGGGTGTTTTTTTGTCTTGCCGCCTTCCAATGAGAAGCAAGGGAAAGGGTTAAGGGTTTGTTTAGGGGGATCCGCGGTAGCAGTCCGCCTAATCAAACCCTAAACCCTTTCCCGTCCCGTTTTGGGATACCCGGTCCCCCCAAAAAGGGTTCACTCGGCCCGTCTAGGGTGTCTTTTTGTCTTGCCGCCTTCCAATGAGAAGCAAGGGAAAGGGTTTAGTGTTTGATTAGGGGGATCCGCGGTAGCGGTCCGCCTAATCAAACACTAAACCCTTTCCCGTCCCATTTTAGGATACCCGGACCCCCAAAAAAGGGTTCACTCGTCTCTTCTAGGGTGTCTTTTTGTCTTGCCGCCTTCGAATGAGAAGCAAGGGAAAGGGTTTAGGGTTTGATTAGGGGGATCCGCGGTAGCGGTCCGCCTAATCAAACCCAAAAACCCTTTCCCGTCCCGTTTTAGGATACCCGGTCCTCCCAAACAGGGTTCACTCGGCCCCTCTAGGGTGTCTTTTTGTCTTGCCGCCTTCGAATGAGAAGCAAGGGAAAGGGTTTAGGGTTTGATTAGGGCGATCCGCGGTAGCGGTCCGCCTAATCAAACCCTAAACCCTTTCCCGTCCCGTTTTAGGATACGCGGTCCCCCCAAAATGGGTTCACTCGGCCCCTATGGGGTGTCTTTTTGTCTTGCCGCCTTCGAATGAGAGGCAAGGGAAAGAGCTAAGGGTTTGATTAGGGGGATCCGCGGTAGCGATCCGCCTAATCAAACCCTAAACCCTTTCCCGTCCCGTTTTAGGATACCCAGACCCCCCAAAAAAGGGTTCACTCGTCTCCTCTAGGGTGTCTTTTTGTCTTGCCGCCTCCGAATGAGAAGCAAGGGAAAGGGTTTAGTGTTTCATTAGGGGGATCCGCGGTAGCAGTCCGCCTAATCAAACCCAAAAACCCTTTCCCGTCCCGTTTTAGGATACCCGGTCCCCCCCCCCCAAAAAGGGTTCACTCGGCCCCTCTAGGGTGTCTTTTTCGCTTGCCGCCTTCGAATGAGAAGCAAGGGAAAGGGTTTAGGGTTTGATTAAGGGGATCCACGGTAGCGGTCCGCCTAATCAAACCCAAAAACCCTTTCCCGTCCCGTTTTAGGATACCCGGTCCCCCCAAAAAGGGTTCACTCGGCCCCTCTAGGGTGTCTTTTTGGCTTGCCGCCTTCGAATGAGAAGCAAGGGAAAGGGTTTAGGGTTTGATTAAGGGGATCCACGGTAGCGGTCCGCCTAATAAAACCCTAAACCCCTTTCCCGTCCCGTTTTAGGATACCCGTTCCCTCCAAAAAGGGTTCACTCGGCCCCTCTAGGGTGTCTTTTTGTCTTGCCGCCTTCGAATGAGAAGCAAGGGAAAGGTTTTAGGGTTTGATTAGGGGGATCTGCGGTAGCGGTCCGCCTAATCAAACCCTAAACCCTTTCCCGTCCCGTTTTAGGATACCCGTTCCCCCCAAAAAAGGTTCACTCGGCCCCTCTAGGGTGTCTTTTTGTCTTGCCGCCTTCGAATGAGAAGCAAGGGAAAGGTTTTAGGGTTTGATTAGGGGGATCCGCGGTAGCGGTCCGCCTAATCAAACCCTAAACCCTTTCCCGTCCCGTTTTAGGATACCCGGTCCCCTCAAAAAGGGTTCACGCGGCCCCTCTAGGGTGTCTTTTTTTCTTGCCGCCTTCGAATGAGAAGCAAGGGACAGGGTTTACGGTTTGATTAGGGGGATCCGCGGTAGCGGTCCGCCTAATCAAACCCTAAACCCTTTCCCGTCCCGTTTTAGGATACCCGTTCCCCCCAAAAAGGGTTCACTCGGCCCCTCTAGGGTGTCTTTTTATCTTGCCGCCTTCGAATGAGAAGTAAGGGAAAGGGTTTAGGGTTTGATTAGGGGGATCCGAGGTAGCGGTCCGCCTAATCTAACCCTAAACCCTTTCCCGTCCCGTTTTAGGATACCCGGTCCCCCCAAAAAGTGTTCACTCGGCCCCTCTAGGGTGTCTTTTTGTCCTGCCGCCTTCGAATGAGAAGCAAGGGAAAGGGTTTAAGGTTTGATTAGATGGATCCGCGGTAGCGGTCCGCCTAGTCAAACCCTAAACCATTTCCCGTCCCGTTTTAGGATACCCGGTCCCCCCAAAAAGTGTTCACTCGTCTCCTCTAGGGTGTCTTTTTGTCTTGCCGCCTCCGAATGAGAAGCAAGGGAAAGGGTTTAGGGTTTCATTAGGGGGATCCGCGGTAGCGGTCCGCCTAATCAAACCAAAAACCCCTTTCCCGTCCCGTTTTAGGATACCCGGTCCCCCCAAAAAGGGTTCACTCGGCCCCTCTAGGGTGTCTTTTTGGCTTGCCGCCTTCGAATGAGAAGCAAGGGAAAGGGTTTAGGGTTTGATTAGGGGGATCCGCGGTAGCGGTCCGCCTAATCAAACCCTAAACCATTTCCCGTCCCGTTTTAGGATACCCGTTCCCCCAAAAAGGGTTCACTCGGCCCCTCTAGGGTGTCTTTTTGTCTTGCCGCCTTCGAATGAGAAGCAAGGGAAAGGTTTTAGGGTTTGATTAGGGGGATCCGCGGTAGCGGTCCGCCTAATCAAACGCTAAACCCTTTCCCGTCCCGTTTTAGGATACCCGGTCCCCCCAAAATGGGTTCACTCGGCTCCTTTGGGTGTCTTTTTGTCTTGCCGCCTTCAAATGAGAAGCAAGGGAAAGAGCTAAGGGTTTGATTAGGGGGATCCGCGGTAGCGATCCGCCTAATCAAACCCTAAACCTTTTCCCGTCCCATTTTAGGATACCCGGACCCCCAAAAAAGGGTTCACTCGTCTCCTCTAGGGTGTCTTTTTGTCTTGCCGCCTTCGAATGAGAAGCAAGGGAAAGGGTTTAGGGTTTGATTAGGGGGATCCGCGGTAGCGGTCCGCCTAATCAAACCCAAAAACCCTTTCCCGTCCCGTTTTAGGATACCCGGTCCCCCCAAAAGGGTTCACTCGGCCCCTCTAGGGTGTCTTTTTGTCTTGCCGCCTTCGAATGAGAAGCGAGGGAAAGGGTTTAGGGTTTGATTAGGGGGATCCGCGGTAGCGGTCCGCCTAATCAAACCCTAAACCCTTTCCCCGTCCCGTTTTAGGATACCCGGTCCCCCAAAATGGGTTCACTCGGCCCCTCTAGGGTGTCTTTTTGTCTTGCCGCCTTCGAATGAGAAGCAAGGGAAAGAGTTAAGGGTTTGATTAGGGGGATCCGCGGTAGCGATCCGCCTAATCAAACCCTAAACCCTTTCCCGTCCCGTTTTAGGATACCCGGACCCCCAAAAAAGGGTTCACTCGTCTCCTCTAGGGTGTCTTTTTGTCTTTCCGCCTCCGAATGAGAAGCAAGGAAAAGGGTTTAGGGTTTGATTAGGGGGATCCGCGGTAGCGGTCCGCCTAATCAAACCCAAAAACCCTTTCCTGTCCCGTTTTAGGACATCGGTCCCCCCAAAAAGGGTTCACTCGGCCCCTCTAGGGTGTCTTTTTGGCTTGCCGCCTTCGAATGAGAAGCAAGGGAAAGGGTTTAGGGTTTGATTAGGGGGATCCGCGGTAGCGGTCCGCCTAATCAAACCCTAAACCCTTTCCGTCCCGTTTTAGGATACCCGTTCCCTCCAAAAAGGGTTCACTCGGCCCCTCTAGGGTGTCTTTTTGTCTTGCCGCCTTCGAATGAGAAGCAAGGGAAAGGGTTTAGGGTTTGATTAGGGGGATCCGCGGTAGCGGTCCGCCTAATCAAACCCTAAACCCTTTCCCGTCCCGTTTTAGGATACCCGTTCCCCCAAAAAGGGTTCACTCGGCCCCTCTAGGGTGTCTTTTTGTCTTGCCGCCTTCGAATGAGAAGCAAGGGAAAGGGTTTAGGGTTTGATTAGGGGGATCCGCGGTAGCGGTCCGCCTAATCAAACCCTAAACCCTTTCCCGTCCCGTTTTAGGATACCCGGTCCCCTCAAAAAGGGTTCACGCGGCCCCTCTAGGGTGTCTTTTTGTCTTGCCGCCTTCGAATGAGAAGCAAGGGACAGGGTTTACGGTTTGATTAGGGGGATCCGCGGTAGCGGTCCGCCTAATCAAACCCTAAACCCTTTCCCGTCCCGTTTTAGGATACCCGTTCCCCGCAAAAAGGGTTCACTCGGCCCCTCTAGGGTGTCTTTTTATCTTGCCGCCTTCGAATGAGAAGTAAGGGAAAGGGTTTAGGGTTTGATTAGGGGGATCCGAGGTAGCGGTCCGCCTAATCTAACCCTAAACCCTTTCCCGTCCCGTTTTAGGATACCCGGTCCCCCAAAAAGTGTTCACTCGGCCCCTCTAGGGTGTCTTTTTGTCCTGCCGCCTTCGAATGAGAAGCAAGGGAAAGGGTTTAGGGTTTGATTAGATGGATCCGCGGTAGCGGTCCGCCTAGTCAAACCCTAAACCATTTCCGTCCCGTTTAGGATACCCGGTCCCCCAAAAAGTGTTCACTCGTCTCCTCTAGGGTGTCTTTTTGTCTTGCCGCCTCCGAATGAGAAGCAAGGGAAAGGGTTTAGGGTTTCATTAGGGGGATCCGCGGTAGCGGTCCGCCTAATCAAACCAAAAACCCCTTTCCCGTCCCGTTTTAGGATACCCGGTCCCCCCAAAAAGGGTTCACTCGGCCCCTCTAGGGTGTCTTTTTGGCTTGCCGCCTTCGAATGAGAAGCAAGGGAAAGGGTTTAGGGTTTGATTAGGGGGATCCGCGGTAGCGGTCCGCCTAATAAAACCCTAAACCATTTCCCGTCCCGTTTTAGGATACTCGTTCCCCCAAAAAGGGTTCACTCGGCCCCTCTAGGGTGTCTTTTTGTCTTGCCGCCTTCGAATGAGAAGCAAGGGAAAGGGTTTAGGGTTTGATTAGGGCGATCCGCGGTAGCGGTCCGCCTAATCAAACCCTAAACCCTTTCCCGTCCCGTTTTAGGATACGCGGTCCCCCCAAAATGGGTTCACTCGGCCCCTATGGGGTGTCTTTTTGTCTTGCCGCCTTCGAATGAGAGGCAAGGAAAAGAGCTAAGGGTTTGATTAGGGGGATCCGCGGTAGCGATCCGCCTAATCAAACCCTAAACCCTTTCCCGTCCCGTTTTAGGATACCCAGACCCCCCAAAAAAGGGTTCACTCGTCTCCTCTAGGGTGTCTTTTTGTCTTGCCGCCTCCGAATGAGAAGCAAGGGAAAGGGTTTAGTGTTTCATTAGGGGGATCCGCGGTAGCAGTCCGCCTAATCAAACCCAAAACCCTTTCCAGTCCCGTTTTAGGATACCCGGTCCCCCCCCCAAAAAGGGTTCACTCGGCCCCTCTAGGGTGTCTTTTTGGCTTGCCGCCTTCGAATGAGAAGCAAGGGAAAGGGTTTAGGGTTTGATTAAGGGGATCCACGGTAGCGGTCCGCCTAATCAAACCCTAAACCCTTTCCCGTCCCGTTTTAGGATACCGTTCCCTCAAAAAGGGTTCACTCGGCCCCTCTAGGGTGTCTTTTTGTCTTGCCGCCTTCGAATGAGAAGCAAGGGAAAGGTTTTAGGGTTTGATTAGGGGATCCGCGGTAGCGGTCCGCCTAATCAAACCCTAAACCCTTTCCTGTCCCGTTTTAGGATACCCGTTCCCCCAAAAAAGGGTTCACTCGGCCCCTCTAGGGTGTCTTTTTGTCTTGCCGCCTTCGAATGAGAAGCAAGGGAAAGGTTTTAGGGTTTGATTAGGGGGATCCGCGGTAGCGGTCCGCCTAATCAAACCCTAAACCCTTTCCCGTCCCGTTTTAGGATACCCGGTCCCCTCAAAAAGGGTTCACGCGGCCCCTCTAGGGTGTCTTTTTTTCTTGCCGCCTTCGAATGAGAAGCAAGGGACAGGGTTTACGGTTTGATTAGGGGGATCCGCGGTAGCGGTCCGCCTAATCAAACCCTAAACCCTTTCCCGTCCCGTTTTAGGATACCCGTTCCCCCCAAAAAGGGTTCACTCGGCCCCTCTAGGGTGTCTTTTTATCTTGCCGCCTTCGAATGAGAAGTAAGGGAAAGGGTTTAGGGTTTGATTAGGGGGATCCGAGGTAGCGGTCCGCCTAATCTAACCCTAAACCCTTTCCCGTCCCGTTTTAGGATACCCGGTCCCCCCAAAAAGTGTTCACTCGGCCCCTCTAGGGTGTCTTTTTGTCTTGCCGCCTTCGAATGAGAAGCAAGGAAAGGGTTTAGGGTTTGATTAGATGGATCCGCGGTAGCGGTCCGCCTAGTCAAACCCTAAACCATTTCCCGTCCCGTTTTAGGATACCCGGTCCCCCCAAAAAGTGTTCACTCGTCTCCTCTAGGGTGTCTTTTTGTCTTGCCGCCTCCGAATGAGAAGCAAGGGAAAGGGTTTAGGGTTTCATTAGGGGGATCCGCGGTAGCGGTCCGCCTAATCAAACCAAAAACCCCTTTCCCGTCCCGTTTTAGGATACCCGGTCCCCCCAAAAAGGGTTCACTCGGCCCCTCTAGGGTGTCTTTTTGGCTTGCCGCCTTCGAATGAGAAGCAAGGGAAAGGGTTTAGGGTTTGATTAGGGGGATCCGCGGTAGCGGTCCGCCTAATCAAACCCTAAACCATTTCCCGTCCCGTTTTAGGATACCCGTTCCCCCAAAAAGGGTTCACTCGGCCCCTCTAGGGTGTCTTTTTGTCTTGCCGCCTTCGAATGAGAAGCAAGGGAAAGGTTTTAGGGTTTGATTAGGGGGATCCGCGGTAGCGGTCCGCCTAATCAAACGCTAAACCCTTTCCCGTCCCGTTTTAGGATACCCGGTCCCCCCAAAATGGGTTCACTCGGCTCCTTTGGGTGTCTTTTTGTCTTGCCGCCTTCAAATGAGAAGCAAGGGAAAGAGCTAAGGGTTTGATTAGGGGGATCCGCGGTAGCGATCCGCCTAATCAAACCCTAAACCTTTTCCCGTCCCATTTTAGGATACCCGGACCCCCAAAAAAGGGTTCACTCGTCTCCTCTAGGGTGTCTTTTTTGTCTTGCCGCCTTCGAATGAGAAGCAAGGGAAAGGGTTTAGGGTTTGATTAGGGGGATCCGCGGTAGCGGTCCGCCTAATCAAACCCAAAAACCCTTTCCCGTCCCGTTTTAGGATACCCGGTCCCCGCAAACAGGGTTCACTCGGCCCCTCTAGGGTGTCTTTTTGTCTTGCCGCCTTCGAATGAGAAGCAAGGGAAAGGGTTTAGGGTTTGATTAGGGCGATCCGCGGTAGCGGTCCGCCTAATCAAACCCTAAACCCTTTCCCGTCCCGTTTTAGGATACGCGGTCCCCCCAAAATGGGTTCACTCGGCCCCTATGGGGTGTCTTTTTGTCTTGCCGCCTTCGAATGAGAGGCAAGGAAAAGAGCTAAGGGTTTGATTAGGGGGATCCGCGGTAGCGATCCGCCTAATCAAACCCTAAACCCTTTCCCGTCCCGTTTTAGGATACCCAGACCCCCCAAAAAAGGGTTCACTCGTCTCCTCTAGGGTGTCTTTTTGTCTTGCCGCCTCCGAATGAGAAGCAAGGGAAAGGGTTTAGTGTTTCATTAGGGGGATCCGCGGTAGCAGTCCGCCTAATCAAACCCAAAAACCCTTTCCCGTCCCGTTTTAGGATACCCGGTCCCCCCCCAAAAAGGGTTCACTCGGCCCCTCTAGGGTGTCTTTTTGGCTTGCCGCCTTCGAATGAGAAGCAAGGGAAAGGGTTTAGGGTTTGATTAAGGGGATCCACGGTAGCGGTCCGCCTAATCAAACCCTAAACCCTTTCCCGTCCCGTTTTAGGATACCCGTTCCCTCCAAAAAGGGTTCACTCGGCCCCTCTAGGGTGTCTTTTTGTCTTGCCGCCTTCGAATGAGAAGCAAGGGAAAGGTTTTAGGGTTTGATTAGGGGGATCTGCGGTAGCGGTCCGCCTAATCAAACCCTAAACCCTTTCCCGTCCCGTTTTAGGATACCCGTTCCCCCCAAAAAAGGTTCACTCGGCCCCTCTAGGGTGTCTTTTTGTCTTGCCGCCTTCGAATGAGAAGCAAGGGAAAGGTTTTAGGGTTTGATTAGGGGGATCCGCGGTAGCGGTCCGCCTAATCAAACCCTAAACCCTTTCCCGTCCCGTTTTAGGATACCCGGTCCCCTCAAAAAGGGTTCACGCGGCCCCTCTAGGGTGTCTTTTTGTCTTGCCGCCTTCGAATGAGAAGCAAGGGACAGGGTTTACGGTTTGATTAGGGGGATCCGCGGTAGCGGTCCGCCTAATCAAACCCTAAACCCTTTCCCGTCCCGTTTTAGGATACCCGTTCCCCCCGAAAAGGGTTCACTCGGCCTCTCTAGGGTGTCTTTTTATCTTGCCGCCTTCGAATGAGAAGTAAGGGAAAGGGTTTAGGGTTTGATTAGGGGGATCCGAGGTAGCGGTCCGCCTAATCTAACCCTAAACCCTTTCCCGTCCCGTTTTAGGATACCCGGTCCCCCCAAAAAGTGTTCACTCGGCCCCTCTAGGGTGTCTTTTTGTCCTGCCGCCTTCGAATGAGAAGCAAGGGAAAGGGTTTAGGGTTTGATTAGATGGATCCGCGGTAGCGGTCCGCCTAGTCAAACCCTAAACCATTTCCCGTCCCGTTTTAGGATACCCGGTCCCCCCAAAAAGTGTTCACTCGTCTCCTCTAGGGTGTCTTTTTGTCTTGCCGCCTTCGAATGAGAAGCAAGGGAAAGGGTTTAGGGTTTCATTAGGGGGATCCTCGGTAGCGGTCCGCCTAATCAAACCAAAAACCCCTTTCCCGTCCCGTTTTAGGATACCCGGTCCCCCCAAAAAGGGTTCACTCGGCCCCTCTAGGGTGTCTTTTTGTCTTGCCGCCTTCGAATGAGAAGCAAGGGAAAGGGTTTAGGGTTTGATTAGGGGGATCCGCGGTAGCGGTCCGCCTAATCAAACCCTAAACCCTTTCCCGTCCCGTTTTAGGATACCCGGTCCCCCCAAAAAGGGTTCACTCGGTCCGTCTAGGGTGTCTTTTTGTCTTGCCGCCTTCAAATGAGAAGCAAGGGAAAGGGTTTAGGGTTTGATTAGGGGGATCCGCGGTAGCGGTCCGCCTAATCAAACCCTAAACCCTTTCCCGTCCCGTTTTAGGATACCCGGTCCCCCCAAAATGGGTTCACTCGGCCCCTTTGGGTGTCTTTTGGTCTTGCCGCCTTCGAATGAGAAGCAAGGGAAAGAGCTAAGGGTTTGATTAGGGGGATCCGCGGTAGCGATCCGCCTAATCAAACCCTAAACCCTTTCCCGTCCCGTTTTAGGATACGCGGTCCCCCCAAAAAAGGGTTCACTCGTCTCCTCTAGGGTGTCTTTTTGTCTTGCCGCCTCCGAATGAGAAGCAAGGGAAAGGGTTTAGGGTTTCATTAGGGGGATCCGCGGTAGTGGTCCGCCTAATCAAACCCAAAAACCCTTTCCCGTCCCGTTTTAGGATACCCGGTCCCCCCAAAAAGGGTTCACTCGGCCCCTCTAGGGTGTCTTTTTGTCTTGCCGCCTTCGAATGAGAAGCAAGGGAAAGGGTTTAGGGTTTGATTAGGGGGATCCGCGGTAGCGGTCCGCCTAATCAAACCCTAAACCCTTCCCGTCCCGTTTTAGGATACCCGTTCCCCCCAAAAAGGGTTCACTCGGCCCCTCTAGGGTGTCTTTTTGTCTTGCCGCCTTCGAATGAGAAGCAAGGGAAAGGTTTTAGGGTTTGATTAGGGGGATCCGTGGTAGCGGTCCGCCTAATCAAACCCTAAACCCTTTCCCGTCCCGTTTTAGGATACCCGATCCCCCCAAAAAGGGTTCACTCGGCCACTCTAGGGTGTCTTTTTGTCTTGCCGCCTTCGAATGAGAAGCAAGGGAAAGGGTTAAGGGTTTGATTAGGGGGATCCGCGGTAGCAGTCCGCCTAATCAAACCCTAAACCCTTTCCCGTCCCGTTTTAGGATACCCGGTCCCCCCAAAAAGGGTTCACTCGGTCCGTCTAGGGTGTCTTTTTGTCTTGCCGCCTTCAAATGAGAAGCAAGGGAAAGGGTTTAGGGTTTGATTAGGGGGATCCGCGGTAGCGGTCCGCCTAATCAAACCCTAAACGCTTTCCCGTCCCGTTTTAGGATACCCGGTCCCCCCAAAATGGGTTCACTCGGCCCCTTTGGGTGTCTTTTTGTCTTGCCGCCTTCGAATGAGAAGCAAGGGAAAGAGCTAAGGGTTTGATTAGGGGGATCCGCGGTAGCGATCCGCCTAATCAAACCCTAAACCCTTTCCCGTCCCGTTTTAGGATACCCAGACCCCCCAAAAAAGGGTTCACTCGTCTCCTCTAGGGTGTCTTTTTGTCTTGCCGCCTCCGAATGAGAAGCAAGGGAAAGGGTTTAGGGTTTCATTAGGGGGATCCGCGGTAGTGGTCCGCCTAATCAAACCCAAAACCCTTTCCCGTCCCGTTTTAGGATACCCGGTCCCCCCAAAAAGGGTTCACTCGGCCCCTCTAGGGTGTCTTTTTGGCTTGCCGCCTTCGAATGAGAAGCAAGGGAAAGGGTTTAGGGTTTGATTAGGGGGATCCGCGGTAGCGGTCCGCCTAATCAAACCCTAAACCCCTTCCCGTCCCGTTTTAGGATACCCGTTCCCCCCAAAAAGGGTTCACTCGGCCCCTCTAGGGTGTCTTTTTGTCTTGCCGCCTTCGAATGAGAAGCAAGGGAAAGGTTTTAGGGTTTGATTAGGGGGATCCGTGGTAGCGGTCCGCCTAATCAAACCCTAAACCCTTTCCCGTCCCGTTTTAGGATACCCGATCCCCCCAAAAAGGGTTCACTCGGCCCCTCTAGGGTGTCTTTTTGTCTTGCCGCCTTCGAATGAGAAGCAAGGGGAAAGGGTTAAGGGTTTGATTAGGGGATCCGCGGTAGCGATCCGCCTAATCAAACCCTAAACCCTTTCCCGTCCCGTTTTAGGATACCCGGTCCCCCCAAAAAGGGTTCACTCGGCCCGTCTAGGGTGTCTTTTTGTCTTGCCGCCTTCAAATGAGAAGCAAGGGAAAGGGTTTAGTGTTTGATTAGGGGGATCCGCGGTAGCGGTCCGCCTAATCAAACACTAAACCCTTTCCCGTCCCATTTTAGGATACCCGGACCCCAAAAAAGGGTTCACTCGTCTCCTCTAGGGTGTCTTTTTGTCTTGCCGCCTTCGAATGAGAAGCAAGGGAAAGGGTTTAGGGTTTGATTAGGGGGATCCGCGGTAGCGGTCCGCTTAATCAAACCCAAAAACCCTTTCCCGTCCCGTTTTAGGATACCCGGTCCCCCCAAAAAGGGTTCACTCGGCCTTTCTAGGGTGTCTTTTTGTCTTGCCGCCATCGAATGAGAAGCAAGGGAAAGGGTTTAGGGTTTGATTAGGGCGATCCGTGGTAGCGGTCCGCCTAATCAAACCCTAAACCCTTTCCCATCCCGTTTTAGGATACCCGTTCCCCCCAAAAAGCGTTCACTCGGCCCCTCTAGGGTGTCTTTTTGTCTTGCCGCCTTCGAATGAGAAGCAAGGGAAAGGGTTTAGGGTTTGATTAGGGGGATCCGCGGTAGCGGTCCGCCTAATCAAACCCTAAACCCTTTCCCGTCCCGTTTTAGGATACCCGGACCCCCAAAAAGGGTTCACTCGGCTCCTCTAGGGTGTCTTTTTGTCTTCCCGCCTCCGAATGAGAAGCAAGGGAAAGGGTTTAGGGTTTCATTAGGGGGATCCGCGGTAGTGGTCCGCCTAATCAAACCCAAAACCCTTTCCCGTCCCGTTTTAGGATACCCGGTCCCCCCAAAAAGGGTTCACTCGGCCCCTCTAGGGTGTCTTTTTGGCTTGCCGCCTTCGAATGAGAAGCGAGGGAAAGGGTTTAGGGTTTGATTAGGGGGATCCGCGGTAGCGGTCCGCCTAATCAAACCCTAAACCCCTTCCCGTCCCGTTTTAGGATACCCGTTCCCCCCAAAAAGGGTTCATTCGGCCCCCCTAGGGTGTCTTTTTGTCTTGCCGCCTTCGAATGAGAAGCAAGGGAAAGGGTTAAGGGTTTGATTAGGGGATCCGCGGTAGCGATCCGCCTAATCAAACCCTAAACCCTTTCCCGTCCCGTTTTAGGATACCCGTTCCCCCAAAAAGGGTTCACTCGGCCCCTCTAGGGTGTCTTTTTGTCTTGCCGCCTTCGAATGAGAAGCAAGGGAAAGGGTTTAGGGTTTGATTAGGGGGATCCGCGGTAGCGGTCCGCCTAATCAAACCCTAAACCCCTTCCCGTCCCGTTTTAGGATACCCGATCCCCCAAAAAAGGGTTCACTCGTCTCCTCTAGGGTGTCTTTTTGTCTTGCCGCCTTCGAATGAGAAGCAAGGGAAAGGGTTTACGGTTTGATTAGGGGGATCCGCGGTAGCGTCCGCTTAATCAAACCCAAAACCCTTTCCCGTCCCGTTTTAGGATACCCGGTCCCCCAAAAAGGGTTCACTCGGCCCCTCTAGGGTGTCTTTTTGTCTTGCCGCCTTCGAATGAGAAGCAAGGGAAAGGGTTTAGGGTTTGATTAGGGCGATCCGCGGTAGCGGTCCGCCTAATCAAACCCTAAACCCTTTCCCATCCCGTTTTAGGATACCCGTTCCCCCCAAAAAGCGTTCACTCGGCCCCTCTAGGGTGTCTTTTTGTCTTGCCGCCTTCGAATGAGAAGCAAGGGAAAGGTTTTAGGGTTTGATTAGGGGGATCCGCGGTAGCGGTCCGCCTAATCAAACCCTAAACCCTTTCCCGTCCCGTTTTAGGATACCCGGTCCCCTCAAAAAGGGTTCACGCGGCCCCTCTAGGGTGTCTTTTTGTCTTGCCGCCTTCGAATGAGAAGCAAGGGACAGGGTTTACGGTTTGATTAGGGGGATCCGCGGTAGCGGTCCGCCTAATCAAACCCTAAACCCTTTCCCGTCCCGTTTTAGGATACCCGTTCCCCCCGAAAAGGGTTCACTCGGCCTCTCTAGGGTGTCTTTTTATCTTGCCGCCTTCGAATGAGAAGTAAGGGAAAGGGTTTAGGGTGTGATTAGGGGGATCCGAGGTAGCGGTCCGCCTAATCTAACCCTAAACCCTTTCCCGTCCCGTTTTAGGATACCCGGTCCCCCCAAAAAGTGTTCACTCGGCCCCTCTAGGGTGTCTTTTTGTCCTGCCGCCTTCGAATGAGAAGCAAGGGAAAGGGTTTAGGGTTTGATTAGATGGATCCGCGGTAGCGGTCCGCCTAGTCAAACCCTAAACCATTTCCCGTCCCGTTTTAGGATACCCGGTCCCCCCAAAAAGGGTTCACTCGGCCCCTCTAGGGTGTCTTTTTGTCTTGACACCTTCGAATGAGAAGCAAGGGAAAGGGTTTAGGGTTTGATTAGGGGGATCCGCGGTAGCGGTCCGCCTAATAAAACGCTAAACCCTTTCCCGTCCCGTTTTAGGATACCCGGTCACCCCAAAATGGGTTCACTCGGCCCCTATGGGGTGTCTTTTTGTCTTGCCGCCTTCGAATGAGAAGCAAGGGAAAGGGTTTAGGGTTTGATTAGGGGGATCTGTGGTAGCAGTCCGCCTAATCAAACCCTAAACCCTTTCCCGTCCCGTTTTAGGATACCCGGTCCCCCCCAAAAAGGGTTCACTCGGTCCGTCTAGGGTGTCTTTTTGTCTTGCCGCCTTCAAATGAGAAGCAAGGGAAAGGGTTTAGGGTTTGATTAGGGGGATCCGCGGTAGCGGTCCGCCTAATCAAACCCTAAACACTTTCCCGTCCCGTTTTAGGATACCCGGTCCCCCCAAAATGGGTTCACTCGGCCCCTCTAGGGTGTCTTTTTGGATGGCCGCCTTCGAATGAGAAGCAAGGGAAAGGGTTTAGGGTTTGATTAGGGGGATCCGCGGTAGTGGTCCGCCTAATCAAACCCTAAACCCCTTCCCGTCCCGTTTTAGGATACCCGTTCCCCCCAAAAAGGGTTCACTCGGCCCCTCTAGGGTGTCTCTTTGTCTTGCCGCCTTCGAATGAGAAGCAAGGGAAAGGTTTTAGGGTTTGATTAGGGGGATCCTCGGTAGCGGTCCGCCTAATCAAACCCTAAACCCTTTCCCGTCCCGTTTTAGGATACCCGGTCCCCCCCAAAAGGGTTCACTCGGCCACTCTAGGGTGTCTTTTTGTCTTGCCGCCTTCGAATGAGAAGCAAGGGAAAGGGTTAAGGGTTTGATTAGGGGGATCCGTGGTAGCAGTCCGCCTAATCAAACCCTAAACCCTTTCCCGTCCCGTTTTAGGATACCCGGTCCCCCCAAAAAGGGTTCACTCGGTCCGTCTAGGGTGTCTTTTTGTCTTGCCGCCTTCAAATGAGAAGCAAGGGAAAGGGTTTAGGGTTTGATTAGGGGGATCCGCGGTAGCGGTCCGCCTAATCAAACCCTAAACGCTTTCCCGTCCCGTTTTAGGATACCCGGTCCCCCCAAAATGGGTTCACTCGGCCCCTTTGGGTGTCTTTTGGTCTTGCCGCCTTCGAATGAGAAGCAAGGGAAAGAGCTAAGGGTTTGATTAGGGGGATCCGCGGTAGCGATCCGCCTAATCAAACCCTAAACCCTTTCCCGTCCCGTTTTAGGATACGCGGTCCCCCCAAAAAAGGGTTCACTCGTCTCCTCTAGGGTGTCTTTTTGTCTTGCCGCCTCCGAATGAGAAGCAAGGGAAAGGGTTTAGGGTTTCATTAGGGGGATCCGCGGTAGTGGTCCGCCTAATCAAACCCAAAACCCTTTCCCGTCCCGTTTTAGGATACCCGGTCCCCCAAAAAGGGTTCACTCGGCCCCTCTAGGGTGTCTTTTTGGCTTGCCGCCTTCGAATGAGAAGCAAGGGAAAGGGTTTAGGGTTTGATTAGGGGGATCCGCGGTAGCGGTCCGCCTAATCAAACCCTAAACCCCTTCCCGTCCCGTTTTAGGATACCCGTTCCCCCCAAAAAGGGTTCACTCGGCCCCTCTAGGGTGTCTTTTTGTCTTGCCGCCTTCGAATGAGAAGCAAGGGAAAGGTTTTAGGGTTTGATTAGGGGGATCCGTGGTAGCGGTCCGCCTAATCAAACCCTAAACCCTTTCCCCGTCCCGTTTTAGGATACCCGGCCCCCCAAAAAGGGTTCACTCGGCCACTCTAGGGTGTCTTTTTGTCTTGCCGCCTTCGAATGAGAAGCAAGGGAAAGGGTTAAGGGTTTGATTAGGGGGATCCGCGGTAGCGGTCCGCCTAATCAAACCCTAAACCCTTTCCCGTCCCGTTTTAGGATACCCGGTCCCCCCAAAAAGGGTTCACTCGGTCCGTCTAGGGTGTCTTTTTGTCTTGCCGCCTTCAAATGAGAAGCAAGGGAAAGGGTTTAGGGTTTGATTAGGGGATCCGCGGTAGCGGTCCGCCTAATCAAACCCTAAACCCTTTCCCGTCCCGTTTTAGGATACCCGGTCCCCCCAAAATGGGTTCACTCGGCCCCTTTGGGTGTCTTTTTGTCTTGCCGCCTTCGAATGAGAAGCAAGGGAAAGAGCTAAGGGTTTGATTAGGGGGATCCGCGGTAGCGATCCGCCTAATCAAACCCTAAACCCTTTCCCGTCCCGTTTTAGGATACCCAGACCCCCCAAAAAAGGGTTCACTCGTCTCCTCTAGGGTGTCTTTTTGTCTTGCCGCCTCCGAATGAGAAGCAAGGGAAAGGGTTTAGGGTTTCATTAGGGGGATCCGCGGTAGTGGTCCGCCTAATCAAACCCAAAAACCCTTTCCCGTCCCGTTTTAGGATACCCGGTCCCCCCAAAAAGGGTTCACTCGGCCCCTCTAGGGTGTCTTTTTGGCTTGCCGCCTTCGAATGAGAAGCGAGGAAAGGGTTTAGGGTTTGATTAGGGGATCCGCGGTAGCGGTCCGCCTAATCAAACCCTAAACCCCTTCCCGTCCCGTTTTAGGATACCCGTTCCCCCAAAAAGGGTTCACTCGGCCCCTCTAGGGTGTCTTTTTGTCTTGCCGCCTTCGAATGAGAAGCAAGGGAAAGGTTTTAGGGTTTGATTAGGGGGATCCGTGGTAGCGGTCCGCCTAATCAAACCCTAAACCCTTTCCCGTCCCGTTTTAGGATACCCGATCCCCCAAAAAAGGGTTCACTCGGCCCCTCTAGGGTGTCTTTTTGTCTTGCCGCCTTCGAATGAGAAGCGAGGGAAAGGGTTTAGGGTTTGATTAGGGGGATCCGCGGTAGCGATCCGCCTAATCAAACCCTAAACCCTTTCCCGTCCCGTTTTAGGATACCCGGTCCCCCAAAAAGGGTTCACTCGGCCCGTCTAGGGTGTCTTTTTGTCTTGCCGCCTTCAAATGAGAAGCAAGGGAAAGGGTTTAGTGTTTGATTAGGGGGATCCGCGGTAGCGGTCCGCCTAATCAAACACTAAACCCTTTCCCGTCCCATTTTAGGATACCCGGACCCCAAAAAAGGGTTCACTCGTCTCCTCTAGGGTGTCTTTTTGTCTTGCCGCCTTCGAATGAGAAGCAAGGGAAAGGGTTTAGGGTTTGATTAGGGGGATCCGCGGTAGCGGTCCGCCTAATCAAACCCTAAACCCTTTCCCGTCCCGTTTTAGGATACCCGGTCCCCCCAAAAAGGGTTCACTCGGCCTTTCTAGGGTGTCTTTTTGTCTTGCCGCCATCGAATGAGAAGCAAGGGAAAGGGTTTAGGGTTTGATTAGGGCGATCCGTGGTAGCGGTCCGCCTAATCAAACCCTAAACCCTTTCCCATCCCGTTTTAGGATACCCGTTCCCCCCAAAAAGCGTTCACTCGGCCCCTCTAGGGTGTCTTTTTGTCTTGCCGCCTTCGAATGAGAAGCAAGGGAAAGGGTTTAGGGTTTGATTAGGGGGATCCGCGGTAGCGATCCGCCTAATCAAACCCTAAACCCTTTCCCGTCCCGTTTTAGGATACCCAGACCCCCCAAAAAAGGGTTCACTCGTCTCCTCTAGGGTGTCTTTTTGTCTTCCCGCCTCCGAATGAGAAGCAAGGGAAAGGGTTTAGGGTTTCATTAGGGGGATCCGCGGTAGTGGTCCGCCTAATCAAACCCAAAAACCCTTTCCCGTCCCGTTTTAGGATACCCGGTCCCCCCAAAAAGGGTTCACTCGGCCCCTCTAGGGTATCTTTTTGGCTTGCCGCCTTCGAATGAGAAGCAAGGGAAAGGGTTTAGGGTTTGATTAGGGGGATCCGCGGTAGCGGTCCGCCTAATCAAACCCTAAACCCCTTCCCGTCCCGTTTTAGGATACCCGTTCCCCCCAAAAAGGGTTCATTCGGCCCCCCTAGGGTGTCTTTTTGTCTTGCCGCCTTCGAATGAGAAGCAAGGGAAAGGGTTAAGGGTTTGATTAGGGGGATCCGCGGTAGCAGTCCGCCTAATCAAACCCTAAACCCTTTCCCGTCCCGTTTTAGGATACCCGTTCCCCCCAAAAAGGGTTCACTCGGCCCCTCTAGGGTGTCTTTTTGGCTTGCCGCCTTCGAATGAGAAGCAAGGGAAAGGGTTTAGGGTTTGATTAGGGGGATCCGCGGTAGCGGTCCGCCTAATCAAACCCTAAACCCCTTCCCGTCCCGTTTTAGGATACCCGATCCCCCAAAAAAGGGTTCACTCGTCTCCTCTAGGGTGTCTTTTTGTCTTGCCGCCTTCGAATGAGAAGCAAGGGAAAGGGTTTAGGGTTTGATTAGGGGGATCCGCGGTAGCGGTCCGCTTAATCAAACCCAAAAACCCTTTCCCGTCCCGTTTTAGGATACCCGGTCCCCCCAAAAAGGGTTCACTCGGCCTTTCTAGGGTGTCTTTTTGTCTTGCCGCCTTCGAATGAGAAGCAAGGGAAAGGGTTTAGGGTTTGATTAGGGCGATCCGCGGTAGCGGTCCGCCTAATGAAACCCTAAACCCTTTCCCATCCCGTTTTAGGATACCCGTTCCCCCAAAAAAGGGTTCACTCGGCCCCTCTAGGGTGTCTTTTTGTCTTGCCGCCTTCGAATGAGAAGCAAGGGAAAGGGTTTAGGGTTTGATTAGGGGATCCGCGGTAGCGGTCCGCCTAATCAAACCCTAAACCCTTTCCCGTCCCGTTTTAGGATACCCAGACCCCCAAAAAAGGGTTCACTCGTCTCCTCTAGGGTGTCTTTTTGTCTTCCCGCCTCCGAATGAGAAGCAAGGGAAAGGGTTTAGGGTTTCATTAGGGGGATCCGCGGTAGTGGTCCGCCTAATCAAACCCAAAAACCCTTTCCCGTCCCGTTTTAGGATACCCGGTCCCCCCAAAAAGGGTTCACTCGGCCCCTCTAGGGTATCTTTTTGGCTTGCCGCCTTCGAATGAGAAGCAAGGGAAAGGGTTTAGGGTTTGATTAGGGGGATCCGCGGTAGCGGTCCGCCTAATCAAACCCTAAACCCCTTCCCGTCCCGTTTTAGGATACCCGTTCCCCCCAAAAAGGGTTCATTCGGCCCCCCTAGGGTGTCTTTTTGTCTTGCCGCCTTCGAATGAGAAGCAAGGGAAAGGGTTAAGGGTTTGATTAGGGGATCCGCGGTAGCGATCCGCCTAATCAAACCCTAAACCCTTTCCCGTCCCGTTTTAGGATACCCGTTCCCCCAAAAAGGGTTCACTCGGCCCCTCTAGGGTGTCTTTTTGGCTTGCCGCCTTCGAATGAGAAGCAAGGGAAAGGGTTTAGGGTTTGATTAGGGGATCCGCGGTAGCGGTCCGCCTAATCAAACCCTAAACCCCTTCCCGTCCCGTTTTAGGATACCCGTTCCCCCCAAAAAGGGTTCACTCGGCCCCTCTAGGGTGTCTTTTGTCTTGCCGCCTTCGAATGAGAAGCAAGGGAAAGGGTTTAGGGTTTGATTAGGGGATCCGTGGTAGCGGTCCGCCTAATCAAACCCTAAACCCTTTCCCGTCCCGTTTTAGGATACCCGATCCCCCCAAAAAGGGTTCACTCGGCCACTCTAGGGTGTCTTTTTGTCTTGCCGCCTTCGAATGAGAAGCAAGGGAAAGGGTTAAGGGTTTGATTAGGGGGATCCGCGGTAGCAGTCCGCCTAATCAAACCCTAAACCCTTTCCCGTCCCGTTTTAGGATACCCGGTCCCCCCAAAAAGGGTTCACTCGGCCCGTCTAGGGTGTCTTTTTGTCTTGCCGCCGTCAAATGAGAAGCAAGGGAAAGGGTTTAGTGTTTGATTAGGGGGATCCGCGGTAGCGGTCCGCCTAATCAAACACTAAACCCTTTCCCGTCCCATTTTAGGATACCCGGACCCCAAAAAAGGGTTCACTCGTCTCCTCTAGGGTGTCTTTTTGTCTTGCCGCCTCCGAATGAGAAGCAAGGGAAAGGGTTTAGGGTTTGATTAGGGGGATCCGCGGTAGCGGTCCGCCTAATCAAACCCAAAACCCTTTCCCGTCCCGTTTTAGGATACCCGGTCCCCCCAAAAAGGGTTCACTCGGCCCCTCTAGGGTGTCTTTTTGGCTTGCCGCCTTCGAATGAGAAGCAAGGGAAAGGGTTTAGGGTTTGATTAGGGGGATCCGCGGTAGCGGTCCGCCTAATCAAACCCTAAACCCCTTCCCGTCCCGTTTTAGGATACCCGTTCCCCCCAAAAAGGGTTCACTCGGCCCCTCTAGGGTGTCTTTTTGTCTTGCCGCCTTCGAATGAGAAGCAAGGGAAAGGTTTTAGGGTTTGATTAGGGGGATCCGTGGTAGCGGTCCGCCTAATCAAACCCTAAACCCTTTCCCGTCCCGTTTTAGGATACCCGATCCCCCCAAAAAGGGTTCACTCGGCCACTCTAGGGTGTCTTTTTGTCTTGCCGCCTTCGAATGAGAAGCAAGGGAAAGGGTTAAGGGTTTGATTAGGGGGATCCGCGGTAGCGGTCCGCCTAATCAAACCCTAAACCCTTTCCCGTCCCGTTTTAGGATACCCGGTCCCCCCAAAAGGGTTCACTCGGCCCCTCTAGGGTGTCTTTTGTCTTGCCGCCTTCAAATGAGAAGCAAGGGAAAGGGTTTAGTGTTTCATTAGGGGGATCCGCGGTAGCGGTCCGCCTAATCAAACACTAAACCCTTTCCCGTCCCATTTTAGGATACCCGGACCCCAAAAAAGGGTTCACTCGTCTCCTCTAGGGTGTCTTTTTGTCTTGCCGCCTTCGAATGAGAAGCAAGGGAAAGGGTTTAGGGTTTGATTAGGGGGATCCGCGGTAGCGGTCCGCTTAATCAAACCCAAAAACCCTTTCCCGTCCCGTTTTAGGATACCCGGTCCCCCCAAAAGGGTTCACTCGGCCTTTCTAGGGTGTCTTTTTGTCTTGCCGCCATCGAATGAGAAGCAAGGGAAAGGGTTTAGGGTTTGATTAGGGCGATCCGTGGTAGCGGTCCGCCTAATCAAACCCTAAACCCTTTCCCATCCCGTTTTAGGATACCCGTTCCCCCCAAAAAGCGTTCACTCGGCCCCTCTAGGGTGTCTTTTTGTCTTGCCGCCTTCGAATGAGAAGCAAGGGAAAGGGTTTAGGGTTTGATTAGGGGGATCCGCGGTAGCGATCCGCCTAATCAAACCCTAAACCCTTTCCCGTCCCGTTTTAGGATACCCGGACCCCCAAAAAAGGGTTCACTCGTCTCCTCTAGGGTGTCTTTTTGTCTTCCCGCCTCCGAATGAGAAGCAAGGGAAAGGGTTTAGGGTTTCATTAGGGGGATCCGCGGTAGTGGTCCGCCTAATCAAACCCAAAACCCTTTCCCGTCCCGTTTTAGGATACCCGGTCCCCCAAAAAAGGGTTCACTCGGCCCCTCTAGGGTGTCTTTTTGGCTTGCCGCCTTCGAATGAGAAGCGAGGAAAGGGTTTAGGGTTTGATTAGGGGATCCGGGTAGCGGTCCGCCTAATCAAACCCTAAACCCTTCCCGTCCCGTTTTAGGATACCCGTTCCCCCCAAAAAGGGTTCACTCGGCCCCCTAGGGTGTCTTTTTGTCTTGCCGCCTTCGAATGAGAAGCAAGGGAAAGGGTTAAGGGTTTGATTAGGGGGATCCGCGGTAGCAGTCCGCCTAATCAAACCCTAAACCCTTTCCCGTCCCGTTTTAGGATACCCGTTCCCCCCAAAAAGGGTTCACTCGGCCCCTCTAGGGTGTCTTTTTGGCTTGCCGCCTTCGAATGAGAAGCAAGGGAAAGGGTTTAGGGTTTGATTAGGGGGATCCGCGGTAGCGGTCCGCCTAATCAAACCCTAAACCCCTTCCCGTCCCGTTTTAGGATACCCGATCCCCCAAAAAAGGGTTCACTCGTCTCCTCTAGGGTGTCTTTTTGTCTTGCCGCCTTCGAATGAGAAGCAAGGGAAAGGGTTTAGGGTTTGATTAGGGGGATCCGCGGTAGCGGTCCGCTTAATCAAACCCAAAAACCCTTTCCCGTCCCGTTTTAGGATACCCGGTCCCCCCAAAAAGGGTTCACTCGGCCCGTCTAGGGTGTCTTTTTGTCTTGCCGCCTTCAAATGAGAAGCAAGGGAAAGGGTTTAGTGTTTCATTAGGGGGATCCGCGGTAGCGGTCCGCCTAATCAAACACTAAACCCTTTCCCGTCCCATTTTAGGATACCCGGACCCCAAAAAAGGGTTCACTCGTCTCCTCTAGGGTGTCTTTTTGTCTTGCCGCCTTCGAATGAGAAGCAAGGGAAAGGGTTTAGGGTTTGATTAGGGGGATCCGCGGTAGCGGTCCGCTTAATCAAACCCAAAAACCCTTTCCCGTCCCGTTTTAGGATACCCGGTCCCCCCAAAAAGGGTTCACTCGGCCTTTCTAGGGTGTCTTTTTGTCTTGCCGCCATCGAATGAGAAGCAAGGGAAAGGGTTTAGGGTTTGATTAGGGGATCCGTGGTAGCGGTCCGCCTAATCAAACCCTAAACCCTTTCCCATCCCGTTTTAGGATACCCGTTCCCCCAAAAAAGGGTTCACTCGGCCCCTCTAGGGTGTCTTTTTGTCTTGCCGCCTTCGAATGAGAAGCAAGGGAAAGGGTTTAGGGTTTGATTAGGGGATCCGCGGTAGCGGTCCGCCTAATCAAACCCTAAACCCTTTCCCGTCCCGTTTTAGGATACCCGGACCCCCAAAAAGGGTTCACTCGGCTCCTCTAGGGTGTCTTTTTGTCTTCCCGCCTCCGAATGAGAAGCAAGGGAAAGGGTTTAGGGTTTCATTAGGGGGATCCGCGGTAGTGGTCCGCCTAATCAAACCCAAAACCCTTTCCCGTCCCGTTTTAGGATACCCGGTCCCCCAAAAAAGGGTTCACTCGGCCCCTCTAGGGTGTCTTTTTGGCTTGCCGCCTTCGAATGAGAAGCAAGGGAAAGGGTTTAGGGTTTGATTAGGGGGATCCGCGGTAGCGGTCCGCCTAATCAAACCCTAAACCCCTTCCCGTCCCGTTTTAGGATACCCGTTCCCCCCAAAAAGGGTTCATTCGGCCCCCCTAGGGTGTCTTTTTGTCTTGCCGCCTTCGAATGAGAAGCAAGGGAAAGGGTTAAGGGTTTGATTAGGGGGATCCGCGGTAGCAGTCCGCCTAATCAAACCCTAAACCCTTTCCCGTCCCGTTTTAGGATACCCGTTCCCCCCAAAAAGGGTTCACTCGGCCCCTCTAGGGTGTCTTTTTGGCTTGCCGCCTTCGAATGAGAAGCAAGGGAAAGGGTTTAGGGTTTGATTAGGGGATCCGCGGTAGCGGTCCGCCTAATCAAACCCTAAACCCCTTCCCGTCCCGTTTTAGGATACCCGATCCCCCAAAAAAGGGTTCACTCGTCTCCTCTAGGGTGTCTTTTTGTCTTGCCGCCTTCGAATGAGAAGCAAGGGAAAGGGTTTAGGGTTTGATTAGGGGGATCCGCGGTAGCGGTCCGCTTAATCAAACCCAAAACCCTTTCCCCGTCCCGTTTTAGGATACCCGGTCCCCCCAAAAAGGGTTCACTCGGCCTTTCTAGGGTGTCTTTTTGTCTTGCCGCCTTCGAATGAGAAGCAAGGGAAAGGGTTTAGGGTTTGATTAGGGCGATCCGCGGTAGCGGTCCGCCTAATCAAACCCTAAACCCTTTCCCATCCCGTTTTAGGATACCCGTTCCCCCCAAAAAGCGTTCACTCGGCCCCTCTAGGGTGTCTTTTTGTCTTGCCGCCTTCGAATGAGAAGCAAGGGAAAGGGTTTAGGGTTTGATTAGGGGGATCCGCGGTAGCGATCCGCCTAATCAAACCCTAAACCCTTTCCCGTCCCGTTTTAGGATACCCAGACCCCCCAAAAAGGGTTCACTCGTCTCCTCTAGGGTGTCTTTTTGTCTTCCCGCCTCCGAATGAGAAGCAAGGGAAAGGGTTTAGGGTTTCATTAGGGGGATCCGCGGTAGTGGTCCGCCTAATCAAACCCAAAAACCCTTTCCCGTCCCGTTTTAGGATACCCGGTCCCCCCAAAAAGGGTTCACTCGGCCCCTCTAGGGTGTCTTTTTGGCTTGCCGCCTTCGAATGAGAAGCAAGGGAAAGGGTTTAGGGTTTGATTAGGGGGATCCGCGGTAGCGGTCCGCCTAATCAAACCCTAAACCCCTTCCCGTCCCGTTTTAGGATACCCGTTCCCCCCAAAAAGGGTTCATTCGGCCCCCCTAGGGTGTCTTTTTGTCTTGCCGCCTTCGAATGAGAAGCAAGGGAAAGGGTTAAGGGTTTGATTAGGGGGATCCGCGGTAGCGATCCGCCTAATCAAACCCTAAACCCTTTCCCGTCCCGTTTTAGGATACCCGTTCCCCCCAAAAAGGGTTCACTCGGCCCCTCTAGGGTGTCTTTTTGGCTTGCCGCCTTCGAATGAGAAGCAAGGGAAAGGGTTTAGGGTTTGATTAGGGGGATCCGCGGTAGCGGTCCGCCTAATCAAACCCTAAACCCCTTCCCGTCCCGTTTTAGGATACCCGTTCCCCCAAAAAGGGTTCACTCGGCCCCTCTAGGGTGTCTTTTTGTCTTGCCGCCTTCGAATGAGAAGCAAGGGAAAGGTTTTAGGGTTTGATTAGGGGATCCGCGGTAGCGGTCCGCCTAATCAAACCCTAAACCCTTTCCCGTCCCGTTTTAGGATACCCGATCCCCCCAAAAAGGGTTCACTCGGCCACTCTAGGGTGTCTTTTTGTCTTGCCGCCTTCGAATGAGAAGCAAGGGAAAGGGTTAAGGGTTTGATTAGGGGATCCGCGGTAGCGATCCGCCTAATCAAACCCTAAACCCTTTCCCGTCCCGTTTTAGGATACCCGGTCCCCCCAAAAAGGGTTCACTCGGCCCGTCTAGGGTGTCTTTTTGTCTTGCCGCCGTCAAATGAGAAGCAAGGGAAAGGGTTTAGTGTTTGATTAGGGGGATCCGCGGTAGCGGTCCGCCTAATCAAACACTAAACCCTTTCCCGTCCCATTTTAGGATACCCGGACCCCAAAAAAGGGTTCACTCGTCTCCTCTAGGGTGTCTTTTTGTCTTGCCGCCTCCGAATGAGAAGCAAGGGAAAGGGTTTAGGGTTTCATTAGGGGGATCCGCGGTAGTGGTCCGCCTAATCAAACCCAAAAACCCTCTCCCGTCCCGTTTTAGGATACCCGGTCCCCCCAAAAAGGGTTCACTCGGCCCCTCTAGGGTGTCTTTTTGGCTTGCCGCCTTCGAATGAGAAGCAAGGGAAAGGGTTTAGGGTTTGATTAGGGGGATCCGCGGTAGCGGTCCGCCTAATCAAACCCTAAACCCCTTCCCGTCCCGTTTTAGGATACCCGTTCCCCCCAAAAAGGGTTCACTCGGCCCCTCTAGGGTGTCTTTTTGTCTTGCCGCCTTCGAATGAGAAGCAAGGGAAAGGTTTTAGGGTTTGATTAGGGGGATCCGTGGTAGCGGTCCGCCTAATCAAACCCTAAACCCTTTCCCGTCCCGTTTTAGGATACCCGATCCCCCCAAAAGGGTTCACTCGGCCCCTCTAGGGTGTCTTTTTGTCTTGCCGCCTTCGAATGAGAAGCAAGGGAAAGGGTTAAGGGTTTGATTAGGGGGATCCGCGGTAGCAGTCCGCCTAATCAAACCCTAAACCCTTTCCCGTCCCGTTTTAGGATACCCGGTCCCCCAAAAAGGGTTCACTCGGCCCCTCTAGGGTGTCTTTTTGTCTTGCCGCCTTCAAATGAGAAGCAAGGAAAGGGTTTAGGGTTTCATTAGGGGATCCGCGGTAGCGGTCCGCCTAATCAAACACTAAACCCTTTCCCGTCCCATTTTAGGATACCCGGACCCCAAAAAAGGGTTCACTCGTCTCCTCTAGGGTGTCTTTTTGTCTTGCCGCCTTCGAATGAGAAGCAAGGGAAAGGGTTTAGGGTTTGATTAGGGCGATCCGCGGTAGCGGTCCGCCTAATCAAACCCTAAACCCTTTCCCATCCCGTTTTAGGATACCCGTTCCCCCCAAAAAGCGTTCACTCGGCCCCTCTAGGGTGTCTTTTTGTCTTGCCGCCTTCGAATGAGAAGCAAGGGAAAGGGTTTAGGGTTTGATTAGGGGGATCCGCGGTAGCGATCCGCCTAATCAAACCCTAAACCCTTTCCCGTCCCGTTTTAGGATACCAGGACCCCCAAAAAAGGGTTCACTCGTCTCCTCTAGGGTGTCTTTTTGTCTTCCCGCCTCCGAATGAGAAGCAAGGGAAAGGGTTTAGGGTTTCATTAGGGGGATCCGCGGTAGTGGTCCGCCTAATCAAACCCAAAACCCTTTCCCGTCCCGTTTTAGGATACCCGGCCTCCCAAAAAAGGGTTCACTCGGCCCCTCTAGGGTATCTTTTTGGCTTGCCGCCTTCGAATGAGAAGCAAGGGAAAGGGTTTAGGGTTTGATTAGGGGGATCCGCGGTAGCGGTCCGCCTAATCAAACCCTAAACCCCTTCCCGTCCCGTTTTAGGATACCCGTTCCCCCCAAAAAGAGTTCATTCGGCCCCCCTAGGGTGTCTTTTTGTCTTGCCGCCTTCGAATGAGAAGCAAGGGAAAGGGTTAAGGGTTTCATTAGGGGGATCCGCGGTAGCAGTCCGCCTAATCAAACCCTAAACCCTTTCCCGTCCCGTTTTAGGATACCCGGTCCCCCCAAAAAGGGTTCACTCGGCCCGTCTAGGGTGTCTTTTTGTCTTGCCGCCTTCAAATGAGAAGCAAGGGAAAGGGTTTAGGGTTTGATTAGGGGGATCCGCGGTAGCGGTCCGCCTAATCAAACCCTAAACCCTTTCCCGTCCCGTTTTAGGATACCCGGTCCCCCCAAAAAGGGTTCACTCGGCCACTCTAGGGTGTCTTTTTGTCTTGCCGCCTTCGAATGAGAAGCAAGGGAAAGGGTTAAGGGTTTGATTAGGGGGATCCGCGGTAGCAGTCCGCCTAATCAAACCCTAAACCCTTTCCCGTCCCGTTTTAGGATACCCGGTCCCCCCAAATAGGGTTCACTCGGCCCGTCTAGGGTGTATTTTTGTCTTGCCGCCTTCAAATGAGAAGCAAGGGAAAGGGTTTAGGGTTTGATTAGGGGGATCCGCGGTAGCGGTCCGCCTAATCAAACCCTAAACCCTTTCCCGTCCCGTTTTAGGATACCCGGTCCCCCCAAAAAGGGTTCACTCGGCCACTCTAGGGTGTCTTTTTGTCTTGCCGCCTTCGAATGAGAAGCAAGGGAAAGGGTTAAGGGTTTGATTAGGGGGATCCGCGGTAGCGATCCGCCTAATCAAACCCTAAACCCTTTCCCGTCCCGTTTTAGGATACCCGGTCCCCCCAAAAGGGTTCACTCGGCCCCTCTAGGGTGTCTTTTTGTCTTTCCGCCTTCAAATGAGAAGCAAGGAAATGGTTTAGGGTTTGATTAGGGGATCCGCGGTAGCGGTCCGCCTAATCAAACCCTAAACCCTTTCCCGTCCCGTTTTAGGATACCCGGTCCCCCCAAAATGGGTTCACTCGGCCCTTTGGGTGTCTTTTTGTCTTTCCGCCTTCGAATGAGAAGCAAGGGAAAGAGCTAAGGGTTTGATTAGGGGGATCCGCGGTAGCGATCCGCCTAATCAAACCCTAAACCCTTTCCCGTCCCGTTTTAGGATACCCAGACCCCCCAAAAAAGGGTTCACTCGTCTCCTCTAGGGTGTCTTTTTGTCTTACCGCCTCCGAATGAGAAGCAAGGGAAAGGGTTTAGGGTTTCATTAGGGGGATCCGCGGTAGTGGTCCGCCTAATCAAACCCAAAAACCCTTTCCCGTCCCGTTTTAGGATACCCGGTCCCCCCAAAAAGGGTTCACTCGGCCCCTCTAGGGTGTCTTTTTGGCTTGCCGCCTTCGAAAGAGAAGCAAGGGAAAGGGTTTTGGGTTTGATTAGGGGGATCCGCGTTAGCGGTCCGCCTAATCAAACCCTAAACCTCTTCCCGTCCCGTTTTAGGATACCCGTTCCCCCCAAAAAGGGTTCACTCGGCCCCTCTAGGGTGTCTTTTTGTCTTGCCGCCTTCGAATGAGAAGCAAGGGAAAGGTTTTAGGGTTTGATTAGGGGGATCCGCGGTAGCGGTCCGCCTAATCAAACCCTAAACCCTTTCCCGTCCCGTTTTAGGATACTCGGTCCCCCCAAAAAGGGTTCACTCGGCCACTCTAGGGTGTCTTTTTGTCTTGCCGCCTTCAAATGAGATGCAAGGGAAAGGGTTAAGGGTTTGATTAGGGGGATCCGCGGTAGCAGTCCGCCTAATCAAACCCTAAACCCTTTCCCGTCCCGTTTTAGGATACCCGGTCCCCCCAAAAAGGGTTCACTCGGCCCGTCTAGGGTGTCTTTTTGTCTTTCCGCCTTCAAATGAGAAGCAAGGGAAAGGGTTTAGGGTTCGATTAGGGGGATCCGCGGTAGCGGTCCGCCTAATCAAACCCTAAACCCTTTCCCGTCCCGTTTTAGGATACCCGGTCCCCCCAAAATGGGTTCACTCGGCCCTTTGGGTGTCTTTTTGTCTTTCCGCCTTCGAATGAGAAGCAAGGGAAAGAGCTAAGGGTTTGATTAGGGGGATCCGCGGTAGCGATCCGCCTAATCAAACCCTAAACCCTTTCCCGTCCCGTTTTAGGATACCCAGACCCCCCAAAAAAGGGTTCACTCGTCTCCTCTAGGGTGTCTTTTTGTCTTACCGCCTCCGAATGAGAAGCAAGGGAAAGGGTTTAGGGTTTCATTAGGGGGATCCGCGGTAGTGGTCCGCCTAATCAAACCCAAAAACCCTTTCCCGTCCCGTTTTAGGATACCCGGTCCCCCCAAAAAGGGTTCACTCGGCCCCTCTAGGGTGTCTTTTTGGCTTGCCGCCTTCGAAAGAGAAGCAAGGGAAAGGGTTTTGGGTTTGATTAGGGGGATCCGCGTTAGCGGTCCGCCTAATCAAACCCTAAACCTCTTCCCGTCCCGTTTTAGGATACCCGTTCCCCCCAAAAAGGGTTCACTCGGCCCCTCTAGGGTGTCTTTTTGTCTTGCCGCCTTCGAATGAGAAGCAAGGGAAAGGTTTTAGGGTTTGATTAGGGGGATCCGCGGTAGCGGTCCGCCTAATCAAACCCTAAACCCTTTCCCGTCCCGTTTTAGGATACTCGGTCCCCCCAAAAAGGGTTCACTCGGCCACTCTAGGGTGTCTTTTTGTCTTGCCGCCTTCAAATGAGATGCAAGGGAAAGGGTTAAGGGTTTGATTAGGGGGATCCGCGGTAGCAGTCCGCCTAATCAAACCCTAAACCCTTTCCCGTCCCGTTTTAGGATACCCGGTCCCCCCAAAAAGGGTTCACTCGGCCCGTCTAGGGTGTCTTTTTGTCTTGCCGCCTTCAAATGAGAAGCAAGGGAAAGGGTTTAGTGTTTGATTAGGGGGATCCGCGGTAGCGGTCCGCCTAATCAAACACTAAACCCTTTCCCGTCCCATTTTAGGATACCCGGACCCCCAAAAAAGGGTTCACTCGTCTCCTCTAGGGTGTCTTTTTGTCTTGCCGCCTTCGAATGAGAAGCAAGGGAAAGGTTTTAGGGTTTGTTTAGGGGGATCTGCGGTAGCGGTCCGCCTAATCAAACCCTAAACCCTTTCCCGTCCCGTTTTAGGATACCCAGACCCCCCAAAAAAGGGTTCACTCGTCTCCTCTAGGGTGTCTTTTTGTCTTGCCGCCTCCGAATGAGAAGCAATGGAAAGGTTTTAGGGTTTCATTAGGGGGATCCGCGGTAGCGGTCTGCCTAATCAAACCCAAAAACCCTTTCCCGTCCCGTTTTAGGATACCCGGTCCCCCCAAAAAGGGTTCACTCGGCCCCTCTAGGGTGTCTTTTTGGCTTGCCGCCTTCCAATGAGAAGCAAGGGAAAGGGTTTAGGGTTTGATTAGGGGGATCCGCGGTAGCGGTCCGCCTAATCAAACCCTAAACCCTTTCCCGTCCCGTTTTAGGATACCCGGTCCCCCCAAAAAGGGTTCACTCGGCCACTCTAGGGTGTCTTTTTGTCTTGCCGCCTTCAAATGAGAAGCAAGGGAAAGGGTTAAGGGTTTGATTAGGGGGATCCGCGGTAGAAGTCCGCCTAATCAAAACCTAAACCCTTTCCCGTCCCGTTTTAGGATACCCGGTCCCCCCAAAAAGGGTTCACTCGGCCCGTCTAGGGTGTCTTTTTGTCTTGCCGCCTTCAAATGAGAAGCAAGGGAAAGGGTTTAGTGTTTGATTAGGGGGATCCGCGGTAGCGGTCCGCCTAATCAAACACTAATCCCTTTCCCGTCCAATTTTAGGATACCCGGACCCCCAAAAAAGGGTTCACTCGTCTCCTCTAGGGTGTCTTTTTGTCTTGCCGCCTTCGAATGAGAAGCAAGGGAAAGGTTTTAGGGTTTGATTAGGGGGATCTGCGGTAGCGGTCCGCCTAATCAAACCCTAAACCCTTTCCCGTCCCGTTTTAGGATACCCAGACCCCCCAAAAAAGGGTTCACTCGTCTCCTCTAGGGTGTCTTTTTGTCTTGCCGCCTCCAAATGAGAAGCAAGGGAAAGGGTTTAGGGTTTCATTAGGGGGATCCGCGGTAGCGGTCCGCCTAATCAAACCCTAAACCCTTTCCCGTCCCGTTTTAGGATACCCGGTCCCCCCAAAAAGGGTTCACTCGGCCACTCTAGGGTGTCTTTTTGTCTTGCCGCCTTCAAATGAGAAGCAAGGGAAAGGGTTAAGGGTTTGATTAGGGGGATCCGCGGTAGCAGTCCGCCTAATCAAACCCTAAACCCTTTCCCGTCCCGTTTTAGGATACCCGGTCCCCCCAAAAAGGGTTCACTCGGCCCGTCTAGGGTGTCTTTTTGTCTTGCCGCCTTCAAATGAGAAGCAAGGGAAAGGGTTTAGTGTTTGATTAGGGGGATCCGCGGTAGCGGTCCGCCTAATCAAACACTAAACACTTTCCCGTCCAATTTTAGGATACCCGGACCCCCAAAAAAGGGTTCACTCGTCTCCTCTAGGGTGTCTTTTTGTCTTGCCGCCTTCGAATGAGAAGCAAGGGAAAGGTTTTAGGGTTTGATTACGGGGATCTGCGGTAGCGGTCCGCCTAATCAAACCCTAAACCCTTTCCCGTCCCGTTTTAGGATACCCGGACCCCCAAAAAAGGGTTCACTCGGCCCCTCTAGGGTGTCTTTTTGTCTTGACACCTTCGAATGAGAAGCAAGGGAAAGGGTTTAGGGTTTGATTAGGGGGATCCGCGGTAGCGGTCCGCCTAATCAAACGCTAAACCCTTTCCCGTCCCGTTTTAGGATACCCGGTCCCCCCAAAATGGGTTCACTCGGCCCCTTTGGGTGTCTTTTTGTCTTGCCGCCTTGGAATGAGAAGCAAGGGAAAGAGCTAAGGGTTTGATTAGGGGGATCCGCGGTACCGATCCGCCTAATCAAATCCTAAACCCTTTCCCGTCCCGTTTTAGGATACCCAGACCCCCCAAAAAAGGGTTCACTCGTCTCCTCTAGGGTGTCTTTTTGTCTTGCCGCCTCCGAATGAGAAGCAAGGGAAAGGGTTTAGGGTTTCATTAGGGGGATCCGCGGTAGCAGTCCGCCTAATCAAACCCAAAAACCGTCCCGTTTTAGGATAACCGGTCCCCCCAAAAAGGGTTCACTCGGCCCCTCTAGGGTGTCTTTTTGGCTTGCCGCCTTCCAATGAGAAGCAAGGGAAAGGGTTTAGGGTTTGATTAGGGGGATCCGCGGTAGCGGTCCGCCTAATCAAATCCTAAACCCTTTCCCGTCCCGTTTTAGGATACCGGTCCCCGCAAAAAGGGTTCACTTGGCCCCTCTAGGTTTAGGATCCGCGGATCCCCCTAATCAAACCCTAAAACCTTTCCCTTGCTTCTCATTCGAAGGCGGCAAGCCAAAACGACACCCTAGAGGGGCCGAGTGAACCCTTTTTGGGGGGACCGGGTATCCTAAAACGGGACGGGAAAGGGTTTAGGGATTGATTAGGCGGACTGCTACCGCAGATCCCCCTAATCAAACCCTAAACCCTTTCCTTGCTTCTCATTCGAAGGCGGCAAGACAAAAAGACACCCTACGAGGCCGAGTAAACCCTTTTTGGGGGGACCGGGTATCCTAAAATGGGACGGGAAAGGGTTTAGGGTTTGATTAGGCGGACTGCTACCGCGGATCCCCCTAATCAAACCCTCAACTCTTTCCCTTGCTTCTCATTCGAAGGCGGCAAGACAAAAAGACAACCTAGAGGGGCCGAGTGAACCCTTTTTGGGGGGACCGGGTATCCTAAAACGGGACGGGAAAGGGTTTAGGGTTTGATTAGGCGGACCGCTACCGCGGATCGCCCTAATCAAACCCTAAACCCTTTCCCTTGCTTCTCATTCGAAGGCGGAAAGACAAAAAGACACCCTAGAGGGGCCGAGTGAACCCTTTTTGGGGGGACCGGGTATCCTAAAACGGGACGGGAAAGGGTTTTTGGGTTTGATTAGGCGGACCGCAACCGCGGATCCCCCTAATCAAACCCTAAACCCTTTCCCTTGCTTCTCATTCGAAGGCGGCAAGACAAAAAGACACCCTAGAGGAGACGAGTGAACCCTTTTTTGGGGGTCCGGGTATTCTAAAATGGGACGGGAAAGGGTTTAGTGTTTGATTAGGCGGACCGCTACCGCGGATCCCCCTAATCAAACACTAAACCCTTTCCCTTGCTTCTCATTTGAAGGCGGTAAGAAAAAAAGACACCCTAGACGGGCCGAGTGAACCCTTTTTGGGGGGACCGGGTATCCTAAAACGGGACGGGAAAGGGTTTAGGGTTTGATTAGGCGGACTGCTACCGCGGATCCCCCTAATCAAACCCTTAACCCTTTCCCTTGCTTCTCATTCGAAGGCGGCAAGACAAAAAGACAACCTAGAGGGGCCGAGTGAACCCTTTTTGGGGGGACCGGGTATCCTAAAACGGGACGGGAAAGGGTTTAGGGTTTGATTAGGTGGACCGCTACCGTGGATACCCCTAATCAAACCCTAAACCCTTTCCCTTGCTTCTCATTTGAAGGCGGCAAGACAAAAAGACACCCTAGAGGGGCCGAGTGAACGCTTTTTGGGGGGAACGGGTATCCTAAAACGGGACGGGAAAGGGTTTAGGGTTTGATTAGGCGGACCGCTACCGCGGATCCCCCTAATCAAACCCTAAACTCTTTCCCTTGCTTCTCATTCGAAGGCGGCAAGACAAAAAGACAACCTAGAGGGGCCGAGTGAACCCTTTTTGGGGGGACCGGATATCCTAAAACGGGACGGGAAAGGGTTTAGGGTTTGATTAGGCGGACCGCTACCGTGGATACACCTAATCAAACCCTAAACCCTTTCCCTTGCTTCTCATTCGAAGGCGGCAAGACAAAAAGACACCCTAGAGGGGCCGAGTGAACGCTTTTTGGGGGGAACGGGCATCCTAAAACGGGACGGGAAAGGGTTTAGGGTTTGATTAGGCGGACCGCTACCGCGGATCGCCTTAATCAAACCCTAAACCCTTTCCCTTGCTTCTCATTCGAAGGCGGCAAGACAAAAAGACACCCTAGAGGGGCCGAGTGAACCCTTTTGGGGGACGGGGTATCCTAAAACGGGACGAGAAAGGGTTTTGGGTTTGATTGGAGGACCGCACCGCGGACCCCCTAATCAAACCCTAAACCCTTTCCCTTGTTTCTCATTCGAAGGCGGCAAGACAAAAAGACACCCTAGAGTGGCCGAGTGAACCCTTTTGGGGGATCGGGTATCCTAAACGGGACGGGAAAGGGTTTAGGGTTTGATTAGGCGGACCGCTACCGCGGATCCCCCTAATCAAACCCTAAAACCTTTCCCTTGCTTCTCATTCGAAGGCGGCAAGACAAAAGACACCCTAGAGGGGCCGAGTGAGCCCTTTTGGGGGAACGGGTATCCTAAAACGGACGGGGAAAGGGTTTAGGGTTTGATTAGGCGGACGCTATCGCGGATCCCCCTAATCAAACCCTAAACCCTTTCCCTCGCTTCTCATTCGAAGGCGGCAAGACAAAAAGACAACCTAGAGGGGCCGAGTGAACCCTTTTTGGGGGACCGGGTATCCTAAAACGGGACGGGAAAGGGTTTAGGGTTTGATTAGGCGGACCGCACCGTGGATACACCTAATCAAACCCTAAACCCTTTCCTTGCTTCTCATTCGAAGGCGGCAAGACAAAAAGACACCCTAGAGGGGCCGAGTGAACGCTTTTTGGGGGGAACGGGCATCCTAAAACGGGACGGGAAAGGGTTTAGGGTTTGATTAGGCGGACCGCTACCGCGGATCGCCTTAATCAAACCCTAAACCCTTTCCCTTGCTTCTCTTTCGAAGGCGGCAAGACAAAAAGACACCCTAGAGGGGCCGAGTGAACCCTTTTTGGGGGGACCGGGTATCCTAAAACGGGACGGGAAAGGGTTTTTGGGTTTGATTTGGAGGACCGCTACCGCGGACCCCCCTAATCAAACCCTAAACCCTTTCCCTTGTTTCTCATTCGAAGGCGGCAAGACAAAAAGACACCTAGAGTGGCCGAGTGAACCCTTTTTGGGGGATCGGGTATCCTAAAACGGACGGGAAAGGGTTTAGGGTTTGATTAGGCGGACCGCTACCGCGGATCCCCCTAATCAAACCCTAAAACCTTTCCTTTGCTTCTCATTCGAAGGCGGCAAGACAAAAGACACCTAAGAGGGGCCGAGTGAACCCTTTTTGGGGGAACGGGTATCCTAAAACGGGACAGGAAAGGGTTTAGGGTTTGATTAGGCGGACCGCTATCGCGGATCCCCCTAATCAAACCCTAAACCCTTTCCCTTGCTTCTCATTGGAAGGCGGCAAGCCAAAAAGACACGCTAGAGGGGCCGAGTGAACCCTTTTTGGGGGGACCGGGTATCCTAAAACGGGACGGGAAAGGGTTTTTGGGTTTGATTAGGCGGACCGCTACCGCGGATCCCCCTAATGAAACCCTAAACCCTTTCCCTTGATTCTCATTCGGAGGCGGAAAGACAAAAAGACACCCTAGAGGAGACGAGTGAACCCTTTTTTGGGGGGTCTGGGTATCCTAAAACGGGACGGGAAAGGGTTTAGGGTTTGATTAGGCGGATCGCTACCGCGGATCCCCCTAATCAAACCCTTAGCTCTTTCCCTTGCTTCTCATTCGAAGGCGGCAAGAAAAAAGGCACCCAAAGGGGCCGAGTGAACCCATTTTGGGGGGACCGGGTATCCTAAAACGGGACGGGAAAGGGTTTAGCGTTTGATTAGGCGGACCGCTACCGCGGATCCCCCTAATCAAACCCTAAACCCTTTCCCTTGCTTCTCATTCGAAGGTGTCAAGACAAAAAGACACCCTAGAGGGGCCGAGTGAACCCTTTTTTGGGGGTCCGGGTATCCTAAAACGGGACGGGAAAGGGTTTAGGGTTTGATTAGGCGGACCGCTACTTCAGATCCCCCTAATCAAACCCTAAAACCTTTCCCTTGCTTCTCATTCGAAGGCGTCAAGACAAAAAGACACCCTAGAGGGGCCGAGTGAACCCTTTTTGGGGGGAACGGGTATCCTAAAACGGGACGGGAAAGGGTTTAGGGTTTGATTAGGCGGACCGCTACCGTGGATACCCCTAATCAAACCCTAAACCCTTTCCCTTGCTTCTCATTTGAAGGCGGCAAGACAAAAAGACACCCTATAGGGGCCAAGTGAACGCTTTTTGGGGGGAACGGGTATCCTAAAACGGGACGGGAAAGGGTTTAGGGTTTGATTAGGCGGATCGCTACCGCGGATCCCCCTAAGCAAACCCTAAACTCTTTCCCTTGCTTCTCATTCGAAGGCGGCAAGACAAAAAGACAACCTAGAGGGGCCGAGTGAACCCTTTTTGGGGGGACCGGGTATCCTAAAACGGGACGGGAAAGGGTTTAGCGTTTGATTAGGCGGACCGCTACCGCGGATCCCCCTAATCAAACCCTAAACCCTTTCCCTTGCTTCTCATTTGAAGGTGTCAAGACAAAAAGACACCCTAGAGGGGCCGAGTGAACCCTTTTTTGGAGGTCCGGGTATCCTAAAACGGGACGGGAAAAGGTTTAGGGTTTGATTAGGCGGACCGCTACCGCAGATCGCCCTAATCAAACCCTAAAACCTTTCCCTTGCTTCTCATTCGAAGGCGGCAAGACAAAAAGACACCCTAGAGGGGCCGAGTGAACCCTTTTTGGGGGGAACGGGTATCCTAAAACGGGACGGGAAAGGGTTTTTGGGTTTGGTTAGGCGGACTGCTACCGCGGATCCCCCTGATGAAACCCTAAACCCTTTCCCTTGCTTCTCATTCGGAGGCAGCAAGACAAAAAGACACCCTAGAGGAGACGAGTGAACTCTTTTTTGGGGGGTCTGGGTATCCTAAAACGGGACGGGAAAGGGTTTAGGGTTTGATTAGGCGGATCGCTACCGCGGATCCCCCTAATCAAACCCTTAGCTCTTTCACTTGCCGTCCCGTTTTAGGATACCCGGTTCCCCCAAAATGGGTTCACTCGGCCCCTCTAGGGTGTCTTTTTGGCTTGCCGCCTTCGAATGAAAAGCTAGGGAAAGGGTTTAGGGTTTGATTAGGGGGATCCGCGGTAGCGGTCCGCCTAATCAAACCCTAAACCCTTTCCCGTCCCGTTTTAGGATACCCGGTCCCCCCCAAAAAGGGTTCACTCGGCCCCTCTAGGGTGTCTTTTTGTCTTGCCGCCTTCGAATGAGAAGCAAGGGAAAGGGTTTATCGTTTGATTAGGGCGATCCGCGGTAGCGGTCCGCCTAATCAAACCCTAGACCCTTTCCCGTCCCGTTTTAGGATACCCGTTCCTCCCAAAAAGGGATCACTCGGCCCCTCTAGGGTGTCTTTCTGTCTTGCCGCCTTCGAATGAGAAGCAAGGGAAAGGGTTTATCGTTTGATTAGGGCGATCCGCGGTAGCGGTCCGCCTAATCAAACCCTAGACCCTTTCCCGTCCCGTTTTAGGATACCCGTTCCTCCCAAAAAGGGATCACTCGGCCCCTCTAGGGTGTCTTTCTGTCTTGCTGCCTTCGAATGAGAAGCAAGGGAAAGGGTTTAGGGTTTGCTTAGGGGGATCCGCGGTAGCGGTCCGCCTAATCAAACCCTAAACCCTTTCCCGTCCCGTTTTAGGATACCCGGTCCCCCCAAAAAGGGTTCACTCGGCCCCTCTAGGGTGTCTTTTTGTCTTGCCCCCTTCGAATGAGAAGCAAGGGAAAGGGTTTAGGGTTTGATTAGGGGGATCCGCGGTAGCAGTCCGCCTAATCAAACCCTAAACCCTTTCTCGTCCCGTTTTAGGATACCCGGTCGCCCCAAAAAGTGTTCACTCGGCCCCTCTAGGGTGTCTTTTTGTCTTGTCGCCTTCAAATGAGAAGCAAGGGAAAGGGTTTAGGGTTTGATTAGGGGGATCCGCGGTAGCGGTCCGCCTAATGAAACACTAAGCCCTTTCCCGTCCCGTTTTAGGATACCCGGACCCCCAAAAAAGGGTTTACTCGTCTCCTCTAGGGTATCTTTTTGTCTTGCCGCCTTCGAATGAGAAGCAAGGGAAAGGGTTTAGGGTTTGATTAGGGGGATCCGCGGTAGCGGTCCGCCTAATCAAACCCAAAAACCCTTTCCCGTCCAGTTTTAGGATACCCGGTCCCCTAAAAAAGGGTTCACGCGGCCCCTCTAGGGTGTCTTTTTGTCTTGCCGCCTTCGAATGAGAAGCAAGGGACAGGGTTTAGGGTTTGATTAGGGGGATCCGTGGTAGCTGTCCGTCTAATCAAACCCTAAACCCTTTCCCGTCCCGTTTTAGGATACCCGTTCCCCCCAAAAAGGGTTCACTCGGCCCCTCTAGGGTGTCTTTTTGTCTTGCCGCCTTCGAATGAGAAGTAAGGGAAAGGGTTTAGGGTTTGATTCGGGGGATCCGAGGTAGCGGTCCGCCTAATCTAACCCTAAACCCTTTCCCGTCCCGTTTTAGGATACCCGGTCCCCCCAAAAAGTGTTCACTCGGCCCCTCTAGGGTGTCATTTTGTCCTGCCGCCTTCGAATGAGAAGCAAGGGAAAGGGTTCAGGGTTTGATTAGGAGGATCCGCGGTAGCGGTCCGCCTAGTCAAACCCTAAACCATTTCCCGTCCCGTTTTAGGATACCCGGTCCCCCCAAAAAGGGTTCACTCGGCCCCTCTAGGGTGTCTTTTTGTCTTGACACCTTCGAATGAGAAGCAAGGGAAAGGGTTTAGGGTTTGATTAGGGGGATCCGCGGTAGCGGTCTGCCTAATCAAACCCTAAACCCTTTACCGTCCCGTTTTAGGATACCCGGTCCCCCCAAAAAGGGTTCACTCGGCCCATATGGGGTGTCTTTTTGTCTTGCCGCCTCTGAATGAGAAGCAAGGGAAAGGGTTTAGGGTTTCATTAGGGGGATCCGCAGTAGCGGTCCGCCTAATCAAACCCAAAAACCCTTTCCCGTCCCGTTTTAGGATACCCGGTCCCACCAAAAAGGGTTCACTCGGCCCCTCTAGGGTGTCTTTTTGGCTTGCCGCCTTCGAATGAGAAGTAAGGGAAAGGGTTTAGGGTTTGATTAGGGGGATCCGCGGTAGCGGTCCGCCTAATCAAACCCTAAACCCTTTCCCGTCCCGTTTTAGGATACCCGTTCCCCCCAAAAAGGTTCACTCGGCCCCTCTAGGGTGTCTTTTTGTCCTGCCGCCTTCGAATGAGAAGCAAGGGAAAGGGTTTAGGGTTTGATTAGGGCGATCCGCGGTAGCGGTCCGCCTAATCAAACCCTAAACCCTTTCCCGTCCCGTTTTAGGATACCCGTTCCCCCCAAAAAAGCGTTCACTCGGCCCCTCTAGGGTGTCTTTTTGTCTTGCCGCCTTCGAATGAGAAGCAAGGGAAAGGGTTTAGGGTTTGATTAGGGGTATCCACGGTAGCGGTCCGCCTAATCAAACCCTAAACCCTTTTTCGTCCCGTTTTAGGATACCCGGTCCCCCCAAAAAGGGTTCACTCGGCCCCTCTAGGTTGTCTTTTTGTCTTGCCGCCTTCGAATGAGAAGCAAGGGAAAGGGTTTAGGGTTTGATTAGGGGGATCCGTGGTAGCAGTCCGCCTAATCAAACCCTAAACCCTTTCCCGTCCCGTTTTAGGATACCCGGTCCCCCTAGAAAGGGTTCACTCGGCCCCTCTAGGGTGTCTTTTTGGTTTGCCGCCTTCGAATGAGAAGTAAGGGAAAGGGTTTAGGGTTTGATTAGGGGGATCCGCGGTAGCGGTCCGCCTAATCAAACCCTAAACCCTTTCCCGTCCCGTTTTAGGATACCCGTTCCCACCAAAAAGGTTCACTCGGCCCCTCTAGGGTGTCTTTTTGTCCTGCCGCCTTCGAATGAGAAGCAAGGGAAAGGGTTTAGGGTTTGATTAGGGCGATCCGCGGTAGCGGTCCGCCTAATCAAACCCTAAACCCTTTCCCGTCCCGTTTTAGGATACCCGTTCCTCCCAAAAGGGATCACTCGGCCCCTCTAGGGTGTCTTTCTGTATTGCCGCCTTCGAATGAGAAGCAAGGGAAAGGGTTTAGGGTTTGCTTAGGGGGATCCGCGGTAGCGGTTCGCCTAATCAAACCCTAAACCCTTTCCCGTCCCGTTTTAGGATACCCGGTCCCCCCAAAAAGGGTTCACTCGGCCCCTCTAGGGTGTCTTTTTGTCTTGCCGCCTTCGAATGAGAAGCAAGGGAAAGGGTTTAGAGTTTGATTAGGGAGATCCGCGGTAGCAGTCCGCCTAATCAAACCCTAAACCCTTTCCCGTCCCGTTTTAGGATACCCGGTCCCCCCAAAAAGTGTTCACTCGGCCCCTCTAGGGTGTCTTTTTGTCTTGTCGCCTTCAAATGAGAAGCAAGGGAAAGGGTTTAGGGTTTGATTAGGGGGATCCGCGGTAGCGGTCCGCCTAATGAAACACTAAGTCCTTTCCCGTCCCGTTTTAGGATACCCGGACCCCCAAAAAAGGGTTCACTCGTCTCCTCCAGGGTATCTTTTTGTCTTGCCGCCTTCGAATGAGAAGCAAGGGAAACGGTTTAGGGTTTGATTAGGGGGATCCGCGGTAGCGGTCCGCCTAATCAAACCCAAAAACCCTTTCCCGTCCCTTTTTAGGATACCCGGTCCCCTCAAAAAGGGTTCACGCGGCCCCTCTAGGGTGTCTTTTTGTCTTGCCGCCTTCGAATGAGAAGCAAGGGACAGGGTTTAGGGTTTGATTAGGGGGATCCGCGGTAGCTGTCCGCCTAATCAAACCCTAAACCCTTTCCCGTCCCGTTTTAGGATACCCGTTCCCCCCAAAAAGGGTTCACTCGGCCCCTCTAGGGTGTCTTTTTGTCTTGCCGCCTTCGAATGAGAAGTAAGGGAAAGGGTTTAGGGTTTGATTCGGGGGATCCGAGGTAGCGGTCCGCCTAATCTAACCCTAAACCCTTTCCCGTCCTGTTTTAGGATACCCGGTCCCCCCAAAAAGTGTTCACTCGGCCCCTCTAGGGTGTCTTTTTGTCCTGCCGCCTTCGAATGAGAAGCAAGGGAAAGGGTTTAGGGTTTGATTAGGAGGATCCGCGGTAGCGGTCCACCTAGTCAAACCCTAAACCATTTCCCGTCCCGTTTTAGGATACCCGGTCCCCCCAAAAAGGGTTCACTCGGCCCCTCTAGGGTGTCTTTTTGTCTTGACACCTTCGAATGAGAAGCAAGGGAAAGGGTTTAGGGTTTGATTAGGGGGATCCGCGGTAGCGGTCCGCCTAATCAAACCCTAAACCCATTCCCGTCCCGTTTTAGGATACCCGGTCCCCCCAAAAAGGGTTCACTCGGCCCCTATGGGGTGTCTTTTTGTCTTGCCGCCTTCGAATGAGAAGCAAGGGAAAGAGCTAAGGGTTTGATTAGGGGGATCCGCGGTAGCGATCCGCCTAATCAAACCCTAAACCCTTTCCCGTCCCGTTTTAGGATACCCAGACCCCCCAAAAAAGGGTTCACTCGTCTCCTCTAGGGTGTCTTTTTGTCTTGCCGCCTCCGAATGAGAAGCAAGGGAAAGGGTTTAGGGTTTCATTAGGGGGATCCGCGGTAGCGGTCCGCCTAATCAAAACCAAAAACCCTTTCCCGTCCCGTTTTAGGATACCCGGTCCCCCCAAAAAGGGTTCACTCGGCCCCTCTAGGGTGTCTTTTTGGCTTGCCGCCTTCGAATGAGAAGCAAGGGAAAGGGTTTAGGGTTTGATTAGGAGGATCCGCGGTAGCGGTCCGCCTAATCAAACCCTAAACCCTTTCCCGTCCCGTTTTAGGATACCCGTTCCCCCCAAAATGGTTCACTCGGCCCCTCTAGGGTTTCTTTTTGTCTTGCCGCCTTCGAATGAGAAGCAAGGGAAAGGTTTTAGGGTTTGATTAGGGGGATCCGCGGTAGCAGTCCGCCTAATCAAACCCTAAACCCTTTCCCGTCCCGTTTTACGATACCCGGTCCCCCCAAAAAGGGTTCACTCGGCCCCTCTAGGGTGTCTTTTTGTCTTGCCGCCTTCGAATGAGAAGCAAGGGAAAGGGTTTAAGGTTTGATTAGGGGGATCCGCGGTAGCAGTCCGCCTAATCAAACCCTAAACCCTTTCCCGTCCCGTTTTAGGATACCCGGTCCCCCAAAAAGGGTTCACTCGGCCCCTCTAGGGTGTCTTTTTGGCTTGCCGCCTTCGAATGAGAAGCAAGGGAAAGGGTTTAGGGTTTGATTAGGGGGATCCGCGGTAGCAGTCCACCTAATCAAACCCTAAAGCCTTTCCCGTCCCGTTTTAGGATACCCGGTCCCCCCAGAAAGGGTTCACTCGGCCCTTCTAGGGTGTCTTTTTGTCTTGTTGCCTTCAAATGAGAAGCAAGGGAAAGGGTTTAGGGTTTGATTAGGGGGATCCGCGGTAGTGGTCCGCCTAATGAAACACTAAACCCTTTCCCGTCCCGTTTTAGGATACCCGGACCCCCAAAAAAGGGTTCACTCGTCTCCTCTAGGGTATCTTTTTGTCTTGCCGCCTTCGAATGAGAAGCAAGGGAAAGGGTTTAGGGTTTGATTAGGGGGATCCGCGGTAGCGGTCCGCCTAATCAAACCCAAAAACCCTTTCCCGTCCCGTTTTAGGATACCCGGTCCCCTCAAAAAGGGTTCACGCGGCCCCTCTAGGGTGTCTTTTTGTCTTGCCGCCTTCGAATGAGAAGCAAGGGACATGGTTTAGGGTCTGATTAGGGGGATCCGCGGTAGCGGTCCGCCTAATCAAACCCTAAACCCTTTCCCGTCCCGTTTTAGGATACCCGTTCCCCCCAAAAAGGGTTCACTCGGCCCCTCTAGGGTGTCTTTTTGTCTTGCCGCCTTCGAATGAGAAGTAAGGGAAAAGGTCTAGGGTTTGATTCGGGGGATCCGAGGTAGCGGTCCACCTAATCTAACCCTAAACCCTTTCCCGTCCCGTTTTAGGATACCCGGTCCCCCCAAAAAGTGTTCACTCGGCCCCTCTAGGGTGTCTTTTTTATCCTGCCGCCTTCGAATGAAAAGCAAGGGAAAGGGTTTAGGGTTTGATTAGGAGGATCCGCGGTAGCGGTCCGCCTAGTCAAACACTAAACCATTTCCCGTCCCGTTTTAGGATACCCGGTCCCCCCAAAAAGGGTTCACTCGGCCCCTCTAGGGTGTCTTTTTGTCTTGACACCTTCGAATGAGAAGCAAGGGAAAGGGTTTAGGGTTTGATTAGGGGGATCCGCGGTAGCGGTCCGCCTAATCAAACCCTAAACCCTTTCCCGTCTCGTTTTAGGATACCCGGTCCCCCCAAAAAGGGTTCACTCGGCCCCTATGGGGTGTCTTTTTGTCTTGCCGCCTTCGAATGAGAAGCAAGGGAAAGAGCTAAGGGTTTGATTAGGGGGATTTGCGGTAGCGATCCGCCTAATCAAACCCTAAACCCTTTCCCGTCCCGTTTTAGGATACCCGGTCCCCCCAAAAAGGGTTCACTCGTCTCCTCTAGGGTGTCTTTTTGTCTTGCCGCCTCCGAATGAGAAGTAAGGGAAAGGGTTTAGGGTTTCATTAGGGGATCCGCGGTAGCGGTCCGCCTAATCAAACCCAAAAACCCTTTCCCGTCCCGTTTTAGGATACCCGGTCCCCCCAAAAAGGGTTCACTCGGCCCTTCTAGGGTGTCTTTTTGGCTTGCCGCCTTCGAATGAGAAGCAAGGGAAAGGGTTAAGGGTTTGATTAGGGGAATCCGGGGTAGCGGTCCGCCTAATCAAACCCTAAACCCTTTCCCGTCCCGTTTTAGGATACCCGTTCCCCCCAAAAAGGGTTCACTCGGCCCCTCTAGGGTGTCTTTTTGTCTTACCGCCTTCGAATGAGAAGCAAGGGAAAGGTTTTAGGGTTTGATTAGGGAGATCCGCGGTAGCGTTCCGCCTAATCAAACCCTAAACCCTTTCCCGTCCCGTTTTAGGATACCCGGTCCCCCCAAAAAGGGTTCACTCGGCCACTCTAGGGTGTCTTTTTGTCTTGCCGCCTTCGAATGAGAAGCAAGGGAAAGGGTTTAGGGTTTGATTAGGGGATCCGCGGTAGCAGTCCGCCTAATCAAACCCTAAACCCTTTCCCGTCCCGTTTTAGGATACCCGGTCCCCCCAAAAAGGGTTCACTCGGCCCCTCTAGGGTGTCTTTTTGTCTTGCCACCTTCAAATGAGAAGTAAGGGAAAGGGTTTAGGGTTTGATTCGGGGGATCCGAGGTAGCGGTCCACCTAATCTAACCCTAAACCCTTTCCCGTCCCGTTTTAGGATACCCGGTCCCCCCAAAAAGTCTTCACTCGGCCCCTCTAGGGTGTCTTTTTGTCTTGCCGCCTTCGAATGAGAAGCAAGGGAAAGGGTTTAGGGTTTGATTAGGAGGATCCGCGGTAGCGGTCCACCTAATCTAACCCTAAACCCTTTCCCGTCCCGTTTTAGGATACCCGGTCCCCCCAAAAAGTGTTCACTCGGCCCCTCTAGGGTGTCTTTTTTATCCTGCCGCCTTCGAATGAAAAGCAAGGGAAAGGGTTTAGGGTTTGATTAGGAGGATCCGCGGTAGCGGTCCGCCTAGTCAAACACTAAACCATTTCCCGTCCCGTTTTAGGATACCCGGTCCCCCCAAAAAGGGTTCACTCGGCCCCTCTAGGGTGTCTTTTTGTCTTGACACCTTCGAATGAGAAGCAAGGGAAAGGGTTTAGGGTTTGATTAGGGGGATCCGCGGTAGCGGTCCGCCTAATCAAACCCTAAACCCTTTCCCGTCTCGTTTTAGGATACCCGGTCCCCCCAAAAAGGGTTCACTCGGCCCCTCTAGGGTGTCTTTTTGTCTTGCCGCCTTCGAATGAGAAGCAAGGGAAAGAGCTAAGGGTTTGATTAGGGGGATTTGCGGTAGCGATCCGCCTAATCAAACCCTAAACCCTTTCCCGTCCCGTTTTAGGATACCCAGACCCCCCCAAAAAAGGGTTCACTCGTCTCCTCTAGGGTGTCTTTTTGTCTTGCCGCCTCCGAATGAGAAGTAAGGGAAAGGGTTTAGGGTTTCATTAGGGGATCCGCGGTAGCGGTCCGCCTAATCAAACCCAAAAACCCTTTCCCGTCCCGTTTTAGGATACCCGGTCCCCCCAAAAAGGGTTCACTCGGCCCTTCTAGGGTGTCTTTTTGGCTTGCCGCCTTCGAATGAGAAGCAAGGGAAAGGGTTAAGGGTTTGATTAGGGGAATCCGGGGTAGCGGTCCGCCTAATCAAACCCTAAACCCTTTCCCGTCCCGTTTTAGGATACCCGTTCCCCCCAAAAAGGGTTCACTCGGCCCCTCTAGGGTGTCTTTTTGTCTTACCGCCTTCGAATGAGAAGCAAGGGAAAGGTTTTAGGGTTTGATTAGGGAGATCCGCGGTAGCGTTCCGCCTAATCAAACCCTAAACCCTTTCTCGTCCCGTTTTAGGATACCCGGTCCCCCCAAAAAGGGTTCACTCGGCCCCTCTAGGGTGTCTTTTTGTCTTGACACCTTCGAATGAGAAGCAAGGGAAAGGGTTTAGGGTTTGATTAGGGGGATCCGCGGTAGCGGTCCGCCTAATCAAACCCTAAACCCTTTCCCGTCTCGTTTTAGGATACCCGGTCCCCCCAAAAAGGGTTCACTCGGCCCCTATGGGGTGTCTTTTTGTCTTGCCGCCTTCGAATGAGAAGCAAGGGAAAGAGCTAAGGGTTTGATTAGGGGGATTTGCGGTAGCGATCCGCCTAATCAAACCCTAAACCCTTTCCCGTCCCGTTTTAGGATACCCAGACCCCCCCAAAAAAGGGTTCACTCGTCTCCTCTAGGGTGTCTTTTTGTCTTGCCGCCTCCGAATGAGAAGTAAGGGAAAGGGTTTAGGGTTTCATTAGGGGATCCGCGGTAGCGGTCCGCCTAATCAAACCCAAAACCCTTTCCCGTCCCGTTTTAGGATACCCGGTCCCCCCAAAAAGGGTTCACTCGGCCCTTCTAGGGTGTCTTTTTGGCTTGCCGCCTTCGAATGAGAAGCAAGGGAAAGGGGTAAGGGTTTGATTAGGGGAATCCGGGGTAGCGGTCCGCCTAATCAAACCCTAAACCCTTTCCCGTCCCGTTTTAGGATACCCGTTCCCCCAAAAAGGGTTCACTCGGCCCCTCTAGGGTGTCTTTTTGTCTTGCCGCCTTCGAATGAGAAGCGAGGGAAAGGGTTTAGGGTTTGATTAGGGAGATCCGCGGTAGCGTTCCGCCTAATCAAACCCTAAACCCTTTCCCGTCCCGTTTTAGGATACCCGGTCCCCCAAAAGGGTTCCCTCGGCCACTCTAGGGTGTCTTTTTGTCTTGCCGCCTTCGAATGAGAAGCAAGGGAAAGGGTTTAGGGTTTGATTAGGGGGATCCGCGGTAGCGGTCCGCCTAATCAAACCCTAAACCCTTTCCCGTCCCGTTTTAGGATACCCGGTCCCCCCAAAAAGGGTTCACTCGGCCCCTCTAGGGTGTCTTTTTGTCTTGCCACCTTCAAATGAGAAGTAAGGGAAAGGGTTTAGGGTTTGATTCGGGGGATCCGAGGTAGCGGTCCACCTAATCTAACCCTAAACCCTTTCCCGTCCCGTTTTAGGATACCCGGTCCCCCCAAAAAGTCTTCACTCGGCCCCTCTAGGGTGTCTTTTTGTCCTGCCGCCTTCGAATGAGAAGCAAGGGAAAGGGTTTAGGGTTTGATTAGGAGGATCCGCGGTAGCGGTCCACCTAATCTAACCCTAAACCCTTTCCCGTCCCGTTTTAGGATACCCGGTCCCCCCAAAAAGTGTTCACTCGGCCCCTCTAGGGTGTCTTTTTTATCCTGCCGCCTTCGAATGAAAAGCAAGGGAAAGGGTTTAGGGTTTGATTAGGAGGATCCGCGGTAGCGGTCCGCCTAGTCAAACACTAAACCATTTCCCGTCCCGTTTTAGGATACCCGGTCCCCCCAAAAAGGGTTCACTCGGCCCCTCTAGGGTGTCTTTTTGTCTTGACACCTTCGAATGAGAAGCAAGGGAAAGGGTTTAGGGTTTGATTAGGGGATCCGCGGTAGCGGTCCGCCTAATCAAACCCTAAACCCTTTCCCGTCTCGTTTTAGGATACCCGGTCCCCCAAAAAGGGGTTCACTCGGCCCCTATGGGGTGTCTTTTGTCTTGCCGCCTTCGAATGAGAAGCAAGGGAAAGAGCTAAGGGTTTGATTAGGGGGATTTGCGGTAGCGATCCGCCTAATCAAACCCTAAACCCTTTCCCGTCCCGTTTTAGGATACCCGACCCCCCCAAAAAGGGTTCACTCGTCTCCTCTAGGGTGTCTTTTTGTCTTGCCGCCTCCGAATGAGAAGTAAGGGAAAGGGTTTAGGGTTTCATTAGGGGATCCGCGGTAGCGGTCCGCCTAATCAAACCCAAAACCCTTTCCCGTCCCGTTTTAGGATACCCGGTCCCCCCAAAAAGGGTTCACTCGGCCCTTCTAGGGTGTCTTTTTGGCTTGCCGCCTTCGAATGAGAAGCAAGGGAAAGGGTTAAGGGTTTGATTAGGGGAATCCGGGGTAGCGGTCCGCCTAATCAAACCCTAAACCCTTTCCCGTCCCGTTTTAGGATACCCGTTCCCCCAAAAAGGGTTCACTCGGCCCCTCTAGGGTGTCTTTTTGTCTTACCGCCTTCGAATGAGAAGCAAGGGAAAGGTTTTAGGGTTTGATTAGGGAGATCCGCGGTAGCGTTCCGCCTAATCAAACCCTAAACCCTTTCCCGTCCCGTTTTAGGATACCCGGTCCCCCAAAAGGGTTCACTCGGCCACTCTAGGGTGTCTTTTTGTCTTGCCGCCTTCGAATGAGAAGCAAGGGAAAGGGTTTAGGGTTTGATTAGGGGGATCCGCGGTAGCAGTCCGCCTAATCAAACCCTAAACCCTTTCCCGTCCCGTTTTAGGATACCCGGTCCCCCCAAAAAGGGTTCACTCGGCCCCTCTAGGGTGTCTTTTTGTCTTGCCACCTTCAAATGAGAAGTAAGGGAAAGGGTTTAGGGTTTGATTCGGGGGATCCGAGGTAGCGGTCCACCTAATCTAACCCTAAACCCTTTCCCGTCCCGTTTTAGGATACCCGGTCCCCCCAAAAAGTCTTCACTCGGCCCCTCTAGGGTGTCTTTTTGTCTTGCCGCCTTCGAATGAGAAGCAAGGGAAAGGGTTTAGGGTTTGATTAGGAGGATCCGCGGTAGCGGTCCGCCTAGTCAAACCCTAAACCATTTCCCGTCCCGTTTTAGGATACCCGGTCCCCCCAAAAAGGGTTCACTCGGCCCCTCTAGGGTGTCTTTTTGTCTTGACACCTTCGAATGAGAAGCAAGGGAAAGGGTTTAGGGTTTGATTAGGGGGATCCGTGGTAGCGGTCCGCCTAATCAAACCCTAAACCCTTTCCCGTCCCGTTTTAGGATACCCGGTCCCCCCAAAAAGGGTTCACTCCGCCCCTATGGGGTGTCTTTTTGTCTTGCCGCCTTCGAATGAGAAGCAAGGGAAAGAGCTAAGGGTTTGATTAGGGGGATCCGCGGTAGCGGTCCGCCTAATCAAACCCAAAAACCCTTTCCCGTCCCGTTTTAGGATACCCGGTCCCCCCAAAAGGGTTCACTCGGCCCCTCTAGGGTGTCTTTTTGGCTTGCCGCCTTCGAATGAGAAGCAAGGGAAAGGGTTAAGGGTTTGATTAGGGGATTTGCGGTAGCGATCCGCCTAATCAAACCCTAAACCCTTTCCCCGTCCCGTTTAGGATACCGGACCCCCAAAAAAGGGTTCACTCGTCTCCTCTAGGGTGTCTTTTTGTCTTGCCGCCTCCGAATGAGAAGTAAGGGAAAGGGTTTAGGGTTTCATTAGGGGATCCGCGGTAGCGGTCCGCCTAATCAAACCCAAAACCCTTTCCCGTCCCGTTTTAGGATACCCGGTCCCCCCAAAAAGGGTTCACTCGGCCCTTCTAGGGTGTCTTTTTGGCTTGCCGCCTTCGAATGAGAAGCAAGGGAAAGGGTTAAGGGTTTGATTAGGGGAATCCGGGGTAGCGGTCCGCCTAATCAAACCCTAAACCCTTTCCCGTCCCGTTTTAGGATACCCGTTCCCCCAAAAAGGGTTCACTCGGCCCCTCTAGGGTGTCTTTTTGTCTTACCGCCTTCGAATGAGAAGCAAGGGAAAGGTTTTAGGGTTTGATTAGGGAGATCCGCGGTAGCGTTCCGCCTAATCAAACCCTAAACCCTTTCCCGTCCCGTTTTAGGATACCCGGTCCCCCCAAAAAGGGTTCCCTCGGCCACTCTAGGGTGTCTTTTTGTCTTGCCGCCTTCGAATGAGAAGCAAGGGAAAGGGTTTAGGGTTTGATTAGGGGGATCCGCGGTAGCGGTCCGCCTAATCAAACCCTAAACCCTTTCCCGTCCCGTTTTAGGATACCCGGTCCCCCAAAAGGGTTCACTCGGCCCCTCTAGGGTGTCTTTTTGTCTTGCCACCTTCAAATGAGAAGTAAGGGAAAGGGTTTAGGGTTTGATTCGGGGGATCCGAGGTAGCGGTCCACCTAATCTAACCCTAAACCCTTTCCCGTCCCGTTTTAGGATACCCGGTCCCCCCAAAAAGTCTTCACTCGGCCCCTCTAGGGTGTCTTTTTGTCCTGCCGCCTTCGAATGAGAAGCAAGGGAAAGGGTTTAGGGTTTGATTAGGAGGATCCGCGGTAGCGGTCCGCCTAGTCAAACCCTAAACCATTTCCCGTCCCGTTTTAGGATACCCGGTCCCCCCAAAAAGGGTTCACTCGGCCCCTCTAGGGTGTCTTTTTGTCTTGACACCTTCGAATGAGAAGCAAGGGAAAGGGTTTAGGGTTTGATTAGGGGGATCCGTGGTAGCGGTCCGCCTAATCAAACCCTAAACCCTTTCCCGTCCCGTTTTAGGATACCCGGTCCCCCCAAAAAGGGTTCACTCCGCCCCTATGGGGTGTCTTTTTGTCTTGCCGCCTTCGAATGAGAAGCAAGGGAAAGAGCTAAGGGTTTGATTAGGGGGATCCGCGGTAGCGGTCCGCCTAATCAAACCCAAAACCCTTTCCCGTCTCGTTTTAGGATACCCGGTCCCCCCAAAAAGGGTTCACTCGGCCCTTCTAGGGTGTCTTTTTGGCTTGCCGCCTTCGAATGAGAAGCAAGGGAAAGGGTTAAGGGTTTGATTAGGGGAATCCGGGGTAGCGGTCCGCCTAATCAAACCCTAAACCCTTTCCCGTCCCGTTTTAGGATACCCGTTCCCCCCAAAAAGGGTTCACTCGGCCCCTCTAGGGTGTCTTTTTGTCTTACCGCCTTCGAATGAGAAGCAAGGGAAAGGTTTTAGGGTTTGATTAGGAGGATCCGCGGTAGCGTTCCGCCTAATCAAACCCTAAACCCTTTCCCGTCCCGTTTTAGGATACCCGGTCCCCCAAAAGGGTTCACTCGGCCACTCTAGGGTGTCTTTTTGTCTTGCCGCCTTCGAATGAGAAGCAAGGGAAAGGGTTTAGGGTTTGATTAGGGGATCCGCGGTAGCAGTCCGCCTAATCAAACCCTAAACCCTTTCCCGTCCCGTTTTAGGATACCCGGTCCCCCCAAAAAGGGTTCACTCGGCCCCTCTAGGGTGTCTTTTTGTCTTGCCACCTTCAAATGAGAAGTAAGGGAAAGGGTTTAGGGTTTGATTCGGGGGATCCGAGGTAGCGGTCCACCTAATCTAACCCTAAACCCTTTCCCGTCCCGTTTTAGGATACCCGGTCCCCCCAAAAAGTCTTCACTCGGCCCCTCTAGGGTGTCTTTTTGTCCTGCCGCCTTCGAATGAGAAGCAAGGGAAAGGGTTTAGGGTTTGATTAGGAGGATCCGCGGTAGCGGTCCACCTAATCTAACCCTAAACCCTTTCCCGTCCCGTTTTAGGATACCCGGTCCCCCCAAAAAGTGTTCACTCGGCCCCTCTAGGGTGTCTTTTTTATCCTGCCGCCTTCGAATGAAAAGCAAGGGAAAGGGTTTAGGGTTTGATTAGGAGGATCCGCGGTAGCGGTCCGCCTAGTCAAACACTAAACCATTTCCCGTCCCGTTTTAGGATACCCGGTCCCCCCAAAAAGGGTTCACTCGGCCCCTCTAGGGTGTCTTTTTGTCTTGACACCTTCGAATGAGAAGCAAGGGAAAGGGTTTAGGGTTTGATTAGGGGATCCGCGGTAGCGGTCCGCCTAATCAAACCCTAAACCCTTTCCCGTCTCGTTTTAGGATACCCGGTCCCCCCAAAAAGGGTTCACTCGGCCCCTATGGGGTGTCTTTTTGTCTTGCCGCCTTCGAATGAGAAGCAAGGGAAAGAGCTAAGGGTTTGATTAGGGGGATTTGCGGTAGCGATCCGCCTAATCAAACCCTAAACCCTTTCCCGTCCCGTTTTAGGATACCCAGACCCCCCCAAAAAAGGGTTCACTCGTCTCCTCTAGGGTGTCTTTTTGTCTTGCCGCCTCCGAATGAGAAGTAAGGGAAAGGGTTTAGGGTTTCATTAGGGGATCCGCGGTAGCGGTCCGCCTAATCAAACCCAAAAACCCTTTCCCGTCCCGTTTTAGGATACCCGGTCCCCCCAAAAAGGGTTCACTCGGCCCTTCTAGGGTGTCTTTTTGGCTTGCCGCCTTCGAATGAGAAGCAAGGGAAAGGGTTAAGGGTTTGATTAGGGGAATCCGGGGTAGCGGTCCGCCTAATCAAACCCTAAACCCTTTCCCGTCCCGTTTTAGGATACCCGTTCCCCCCAAAAAGGGTTCACTCGGCCCCTCTAGGGTGTCTTTTTGTCTTACCGCCTTCGAATGAGAAGCAAGGGAAAGGTTTTAGGGTTTGATTAGGGAGATCCGCGGTAGCGTTCCGCCTAATCAAACCCTAAACCCTTTCCCGTCCCGTTTTAGGATACCCGGTCCCCCAAAAGGGTTCACTCGGCCACTCTAGGGTGTCTTTTTGTCTTGCCGCCTTCGAATGAGAAGCAAGGGAAAGGGTTTAGGGTTTGATTAGGGGATCCGCGGTAGCAGTCCGCCTAATCAAACCCTAAACCCTTTCCCGTCCCGTTTTAGGATACCCGGTCCCCCCAAAAAGGGTTCACTCGGCCCCTCTAGGGTGTCTTTTTGTCTTGCCACCTTCAAATGAGAAGTAAGGGAAAGGGTTTAGGGTTTGATTCGGGGGATCCGAGGTAGCGGTCCACCTAATCTAACCCTAAACCCTTTCCCGTCCCGTTTTAGGATACCCGGTCCCCCCAAAAAGTCTTCACTCGGCCCCTCTAGGGTGTCTTTTTGTCCTGCCGCCTTCGAATGAGAAGCAAGGGAAAGGGTTTAGGGTTTGATTAGGAGGATCCGCGGTAGCGGTCCGCCTAGTCAAACCCTAAACCATTTCCCGTCCCGTTTTAGGATACCCGGTCCCCCCAAAAAGGGTTCACTCGGCCCCTCTAGGGTGTCTTTTTGTCTTGACACCTTCGAATGAGAAGCAAGGGAAAGGGTTTAGGGTTTGATTAGGGGGATCCGTGGTAGCGGTCCGCCTAATCAAACCCTAAACCCTTTCCCGTCCCGTTTTAGGATACCCGGTCCCCCCAAAAAGGGTTCACTCCGCCCCTATGGGGTGTCTTTTTGTCTTGCCGCCTTCGAATGAGAAGCAAGGGAAAGAGCTAAGGGTTTGATTAGGGGGATCCGCGGTAGCGGTCCGCCTAATCAAACCCAAAAACCCTTTCCCGTCCCGTTTTAGGATACCCGGTCCCCCCAAAAAGGGTTCACTCGGCCCTTCTAGGGTGTCTTTTTGGCTTGCCGCCTTCGAATGAGAAGCAAGGGAAAGGGTTAAGGGTTTGATTAGGGGGATTTGCGGTAGCGATCCGCCTAATCAAACCCTAAACCCTTTCCCGTCCCGTTTTAGGATACCCGGTCCCCCCAAAAAGGGTTCACTCGTCTCCTCTAGGGTGTCTTTTTGTCTTGCCGCCTCCGAATGAGAAGTAAGGGAAAGGGTTTAGGGTTTCATTAGGGGATCCGCGGTAGCGGTCCGCCTAATCAAACCCAAAAACCCTTTCCCGTCCCGTTTTAGGATACCCGGTCCCCCCAAAAAGGGTTCACTCGGCCCTTCTAGGGTGTCTTTTTGGCTTGCCGCCTTCGAATGAGAAGCAAGGGAAAGGGTTAAGGGTTTGATTAGGGGAATCCGGGGTAGCGGTCCGCCTAATCAAACCCTAAACCCTTTCCCGTCCCGTTTTAGGATACCCGTTCCCCCCAAAAAGGGTTCACTCGGCCCCTCTAGGGTGTCTTTTTGTCTTACCGCCTTCGAATGAGAAGCAAGGGAAAGGTTTTAGGGTTTGATTAGGGAGATCCGCGGTAGCGTTCCGCCTAATCAAACCCTAAACCCTTTCCCGTCCCGTTTTAGGATACCCGGTCCCCCAAAAGGGTTCACTCGGCCACTCTAGGGTGTCTTTTTGTCTTGCCGCCTTCGAATGAGAAGCAAGGGAAAGGGTTTAGGGTTTGATTAGGGGATCCGCGGTAGCGGTCCGCCTAATCAAACCCTAAACCCTTTCCCGTCCCGTTTTAGGATACCCGGTCCCCCAAAAGGGTTCACTCGGCCCCTCTAGGGTGTCTTTTTGTCTTGCCACCTTCAAATGAGAAGTAAGGGAAAGGGTTTAGGGTTTGATTCGGGGGATCCGAGGTAGCGGTCCACCTAATCTAACCCTAAACCCTTTCCCGTCCCGTTTTAGGATACCCGGTCCCCCCAAAAAGTCTTCACTCGGCCCCTCTAGGGTGTCTTTTTGTCCTGCCGCCTTCGAATGAGAAGCAAGGGAAAGGGTTTAGGGTTTGATTAGGAGGATCCGCGGTAGCGGTCCGCCTAGTCAAACCCTAAACCATTTCCCGTCCCGTTTTAGGATACCCGGTCCCCCCAAAAAGGGTTCACTCGGCCCCTCTAGGGTGTCTTTTTGTCTTGCCGCCTTCGAATGAGAAGCAAGGGAAAGGGTTTAGGGTTTGATTAGGGGATCCGTGGTAGCGGTCCGCCTAATCAAACCCTAAACCCTTTCCCGTCCCGTTTTAGGATACCCGGTCCCCCAAAAGGGTTCACTCGGCCCCTATGGGGTGTCTTTTTGTCTTGCCGCCTTCGAATGAGAAGCAAGGGAAAGAGCTAAGGGTTTGATTAGGGGGATCCGCGGTAGCGGTCCGCCTAATCAAACCCAAAACCCTTTCCCGTCTCGTTTTAGGATACCCGGTCCCCCCAAAAGGGTTCACTCGGCCCCTCTAGGGTGTCTTTTGGTCTTGCCGCCTTCGAATGAGAAGCAAGGGAAAGGGTTTAGGGTTTGATTAGGGAATCCGCGGTAGCGGTCCGCCTAATCAAACCCTAAACCCTTTCCCGTCCCGTTTTAGGATACCCGTTCCCCCCAAAAAGGGTTCACTCGGCCCCTCTAGGGTGTCTTTTTGTCTTACCGCCTTCGAATGAGAAGCAAGGGAAAGGTTTTAGGGTTTGATTAGGGAGATCCGCGGTAGCGTTCCGCCTAATCAAACCCTAAACCCTTTCCCGTCCCGTTTTAGGATACCCGGTCCCCCCAAAAGGGTTCACTCGGCCACTCTAGGGTGTCTTTTTGTCTTGCCGCCTTCGAATGAGAAGCAAGGGAAAGGGTTTAGGGTTTGATTAGGGGATCCGCGGTAGCGGTCCGCCTAATCAAACCCTAAACCCTTTCCCGTCCCGTTTTAGGATACCCGGTCCCCCCAAAAAGGGTTCACTCGGCCCCTCTAGGGTGTCTTTTTGTCTTGCCACCTTCAAATGAGAAGTAAGGGAAAGGGTTTAGGGTTTGATTACGGGGATCCGAGGTAGCGGTCCACCTAATCTAACCCTAAACCCTTTCCCGTCCCGTTTTAGGATACCCGGTCCCCCCAAAAAGTCTTCACTCGGCCCCTCTAGGGTGTCTTTTTGTCCTGCCGCCTTCGAATGAGAAGCAAGGAAAAGGGTTTAGGGTTTGATTAGGAGGATCCGCGGTAGCGGTCCGCCTAGTCAAACCCTAAACCATTTCCCGTCCCGTTTTAGGATACCCGGTCCCCCAAAAAGGGTTCACTCGGCCCCTCTAGGGTGTCTTTTTGTCTTGACACCTTCGAATGAGAAGCAAGGGAAAGGGTTTAGGGTTTGATTAGGGGGATCCGTGGTAGCGGTCCGCCTAATCAAACCCTAAAACCTTTCCCGTCCCGTTTTAGGATACCCGGTCCCCCCAAAAAGGGTTCACTCCGCCCCTATGGGGTGTCTTTTTGTCTTGCCGCCTTCGAATGAGAAGCAAGGGAAAGAGCTAAGGGTTTGATTAGGGGGATCTGCGGTAGCGATCCGCCTAATCAAACCCTAAACCCTTTCCCGTCCCGTTTTAGGATACCCAGACCCCCCCAAAAAAGGGTTCACTCGTCTCCTCTAGGGTGTCTTTTTGTCTTGCCGCCTCCGAATGAGAAGTAAGGGAAAGGGTTTAGGGTTTCATTAGGGGATCCGCGGTAGCGGTCCGCCTAATCAAACCCAAAAACCCTTTCCCGTCCCGTTTTAGGATACCCGGTCCCCCCAAAAAGGGTTCACTCGGCCCTTCTAGGGTGTCTTTTTGGCTTGCCGCCTTCGAATGAGAAGCAAGGGAAAGGGTTAAGGGTTTGATTAGGGGAATCCGGGGTAGCGGTCCGCCTAATCAAACCCTAAACCCTTTCCCGTCCCGTTTTAGGATACCCGTTCCCCCCAAAAAGGGTTCACTCGGCCCCTCTAGGGTGTCTTTTTGTCTTACCGCCTTCGAATGAGAAGCAAGGGAAAGGTTTTAGGGTTTGATTAGGGAGATCCGCGGTAGCGTTCCGCCTAATCAAACCCTACACCCTTTCCCGTCCCGTTTTAGGATACCCGGTCCCCCCAAAAAGGGTTCCCTCGGCCACTCTAGGGTGTCTTTTTGTCTTGCCGCCTTCGAATGAGAAGCAAGGGAAAGGGTTTAGGGTTTGATTAGGGGGATCCGCGGTAGCAGTCCGCCTAATCAAACCCTAAACCCTTTCCCGTCCCGTTTTAGGATACCCGGTCCCCCCAAAAAGGGTTCACTCGGCCCCTCTAGGGTGTCTTTTTGTCTTGCCACCTTCAAATGAGAAGTAAGGGAAAGGGTTTAGGGTTTGATTCGGGGGATCCGAGGTAGCGGTCCACCTAATCTAACCCTAAACCCTTTCCCGTCCCGTTTTAGGATACCCGGTCCCCCCAAAAAGTCTTCACTCGGCCCCTCTAGGGTGTCTTTTTGTCTGCCGCTTCGAATGAGAAGCAAGGGAAAGGGTTTAGGGTTTGATTAGGAGGATCCGCGGTAGCGGTCCGCCTAGTCAAACCCTAAACCATTTCCCGTCCCGTTTTAGGATACCCGGTCCCCCAAAAAGGGTTCACTCGGCCCCTCTAGGGTGTCTTTTTGTCTTGACACCTTCGAATGAGAAGCAAGGGAAAGGGTTTAGGGTTTGATTAGGGGGATCCGTGGTAGCGGTCCGCCTAATCAAACCCTAAACCCTTTCCCGTCCCGTTTTAGGATACCCGGTCCCCCCAAAAAGGGTTCACTCCGCCCCTATGGGGTGTCTTTTTGTCTTGCCGCCTTCGAATGAGAAGCAAGGGAAAGAGCTAAGGGTTTGATTAGGGGGATCCGCGGTAGCGGTCCGCCTAATCAAACCCAAAAACCCTTTCCCGTCCCGTTTTAGGATACCCGGTCCCCCCAAAAAGGGTTCACTCGGCCCTTCTAGGGTGTCTTTTTGGCTTGCCGCCTTCGAATGAGAAGCAAGGGAAAGGGTTAAGGGTTTGATTAGGGGAATCCGGGGTAGCGGTCCGCCTAATCAAACCCTAAACCCTTTCCCGTCCCGTTTTAGGATTCCCGTTCCCCCCAAAAAGGGTTCACTCGGCCCCTCTAGGGTGTCTTTTTGTCTTACCGCCTTCGAATGAGAAGCAAGGGAAAGGTTTTAGGGTTTGATTAGGGAGATCCGCGGTAGCGTTCCGCCTAATCAAACCCTAAACCCTTTCCCGTCCCGTTTTAGGATACCCGGTCCCCCCAAAAAGGGTTCCCTCGGCCACTCTAGGGTGTCTTTTTGTCTTGCCGCCTTCGAATGAGAAGCAAGGGAAAGGGTTTAGGGTTTGATTAGGGGATCCGCGGTAGCAGTCCGCCTAATCAAACCCTAAACCCTTTCCCGTCCCGTTTTAGGATACCCGGTCCCCCCAAAAAGGGTTCACTCGGCCCCTCTAGGGTGTCTTTTTGTCTTGCCACCTTCAAATGAGAAGTAAGGGAAAGGGTTTAGGGTTTGATTCGGGGGATCCGAGGTAGCGGTCCACCTAATCTAACCCTAAACCCTTTCCCGTCCCGTTTTAGGATACCCGGTCCCCCCAAAAAGTCTTCACTCGGCCCCTCTAGGGTGTCTTTTTGTCCTGCCGCCTTCGAATGAGAAGCAAGGGAAAGGGTTTATGGTTTGATTAGGAGGATCCGCGGTAGCGGTCCGCCTAGTCAAACCCTAAACCATTTCCCGTCCCGTTTTAGGATACCCGGTCCCCCCAAAAAGGGTTCACTCGGCCCCTCTAGGGTGTCTTTTTGTCTTGACACCTTCGAATGAGAAGCAAGGGAAAGGGTTTAGGGTTTGATTAGGGGGATCCGTGGTAGCGGTCCGCCTAATCAAACCCTAAAACCTTTCCCGTCCCGTTTTAGGATACCCGGTCCCCCCAAAAAGGGTTCACTCCGCCCCTATGGGGTGTCTTTTTGTCTTGCCGCCTTCGAATGAGAAGCAAGGGAAAGAGCTAAGGGTTTGATTAGGGGGATCTGCGGTAGCGATCCGCCTAATCAAACCCTAAACCCTTTCCCGTCCCGTTTTAGGATACCCAGACCCCCCAAAAAAGGGTTCACTCGTCTCCTCTAGGGTGTCTTTTTGTCTTGCCGCCTCCGAATGAGAAGCAAGGGAAAGGGTTTAGGGTTTCATTAGGGGGATCCGCGGTAGCGGTCCGCCTAATCAAACCCAAAAACCCTTTCCCGTCCCGTTTTAGGATACCCGGTCCCCCAAAAAAGGGTTCACTCGGCCCCTCTAGGGTGTCTTTTTGGCTTGCCGCCTTCGAATGAGAAGCAAGGGAAAGGGTTTAGGGTTTGATTAGGGGAATCCACGGTAGCGGTCCGCCTAATCAAACCCTAAACCCTTTCCCGTCCCGTTTTAGGATACCCGGTCCCCCCAAAAAGGGTTCACTCCGCCCCTATGGGGTGTCTTTTTGTCTTGCCGCCTTCGAATGAGAAGCAAGGGAAAGAGCTAAGGGTTTGATTAGGGGGATCTGCGGTAGCGATCCGCCTAATCAAACCCTAAACCCTTTCCCGTCCCGTTTTAGGATACCCAGACCCTCCAAAAAAGGGTTCACTCGTCTCCTCTAGGGTGTCTTTTTGTCTTTCCGCCTCCGAATGAGAAGCAAGGGAAAGGGTTTAGGGTTTCATTAGGGGGATCCGCGGTAGCGGTCCGCCTAATCAAACCCAAAAACCCTTTCCCGTCCCGTTTTAGGATACCTGGTCCCCCCAAAAAGGGTTCACTCGGCCCCTCTAGGGTGTCTTTTGTCTTGCCGCCTTCGAATGAGAAGCAAGGGAAAGGGTTTAGGGTTTGATTAGGGGAATCCGCGGTAGCGGTCCGCCTAATCAAACCCTAAACCATTTCCCGTCCCGTTTTAGGATACCCGGTCCCCCCAAAAAGGGTTCCCTCGGCCACTCTAGGGTGTCTTTTTGTCTTGTCGCCTTCGAATGAGAAGCAAGGGAAAGGGTTTAGGGTTTGATTAGGGGGATCCGCGGTAGCAGTCCGCCTAATCAAACCTTAAACCCTTTCCCGTCCCGTTTTAGGATACCCGGTCCCCCCAAAAAGGGTTCACTCGGCCCCTCTAGGGTGTCTTTTTGTCTTGCCGCTTTCAAATGAGAAGCAAGGGAAAGGGTTTAGTATTTGATTAGGGGGATTTGCGGTAGCGGTCCGCCTAATCAAACACTAAACCCTTTCCCGTCCCATTTTAGGATACCCGGACCCCCAAAAAAGGGTTCACTCGTCTCCTCTAGGGTGTCTTTTTGTCTTGCCGCCTTCGAATTAGAAGCAAGGGAAAGGGTTTAGGGTTTGATTAGGGGGATCCGCGGTAGCGGTCCGCCTAATCAAACCCAAAAACCCTTTCCCGTCCCGTTTTAGGATACCCGGTGCCCCCAAAAAAGGTTCACTCGGCCCCTCTAGGGTGTCTTTTTGTCTTGCCGCCTTCGAATGAGAAGCAAGGGAAAGGGTTTAGGGTTTGATTAGGGGGATCCGTGGTAGCAGTCTGCCTAATCAAACCCTAAACCCTTTCCCGTCCCGTTTTAGGATACCGGTCCCGCCAAAAAGCCTTCACTCGGCCCCTCTAGGGTGTCTTTTTGTCTTGCCGCCTTCGAATGAGAAGCAAGGGAAAGGGTTTAGGGTTTGATTAGGGGGATCCGCGGTAGCGGTCCGCCTAATCAAACCCAAAAACCCTTTCCCGTCCCGTTTTAGGATACCCGGTCCCCCCAAAAAAGGTTCACTCGGCCCCTCTAGGGTGTCTTTTTGTCTTGCCGCCTTCAAATGAGAAACAAGGGAAAGGGTTTAGGGTTTGATTAGGGGGATCTGCGGTAGCGGTCCGCCTAATCAAACACTAAACCCTTTCCCGTCCCGTTTTAGGATACCCGGACCCCCAAAAAAGGGTTCACTCGTCTCCTCAAGGGTGTCTTTTTGTCTTGCCGCCTTCGAATGAGGAGCAAGGGAAAGGGTTTAGGGTTTGATTAGGGGGATCCGCGGTAGCGGTCCGCCTAATCAAACCCAAAAACCCTTTCCCGTCCCGTTTTACGATACCCGGTCCCCTAGAAAAGGGTTCACTCGGCCCCTCTAGGGTGTCTTTTTGTCTTGCCGCCTTCAAATGAGAAGCAAGGGAAAGGGTTTAGGGTTTGATTAGGGGGATCCGCGGTAGCAGTCCGCCTAATCAAACCCTAAACCCTTTCCCGTCCCGTTTTAGGATACCCGGTCCACTAAAAAAGGGTTCACTCGGCCCCTCTAGGGTGTCTTTTTGTCTTGCCACCTTCAAATGAGAAGTAAGGGAAAGGGTTTAGGGTTTGATTCGGGGGATCCGAGGTAGCGGTCCACCTAATCTAACCCTAAACCCTTTCCCGTCCCGTTTTAGGATACCCGGTCCCCCCAAAAAGTCTTCACTCGGCCCCTCTAGGGTGTCTTTTTGTCCTGCCGCCTTCGAATGAGAAGCAAGGGAAAGGGTTTAGGGTTTGATTAGGAGGATCCGCGGTAGCGGTCCGCCTAGTCAAACCCTAAACCATTTCCCGTCCCGTTTTAGGATACCCGGTCCCCCCAAAAAGGGTTCACTCGGCCCCTCTAGGGTGTCTTTTTGTCTTGACACCTTCGAATGAGAAGCAAGGGAAAGGGTTTAGGGTTTGATTAGGGGGATCCGTGGTAGCGGTCCGCCTAATCAAACCCTAAAACCTTTCCCGTCCCGTTTTAGGATACCCGGTCCCCCCAAAAAGGGTTCACTCGGCCCCTCTGGGGTGTCTTTTTGTCTTGCCGCCTTCGAATGAGAAGCAAGGGAAAGAGCTAAGGGTTTGATTAGGGGGATCTGCGGTAGCGATCCGCCTAATCAAACCCTAAACCCTTTCCCGTCCCGTTTTAGGATACCCGGACCCCCAAAAAAGGGTTCACTCGTCTCCTCTAGGGTGTCTTTTTGTCTTGCCGCCTCCGAATGAGAAGCAAGGGAAAGGGTTTAGGGTTTCATTAGGGGGATCCGCGGTAGCGGTCCGCCTAATCAAACCCAAAAACCCTTTCCCGTCCCGTTTTAGGATACCCGGTCCCCCAAAAAAGGGTTCACTCGGCCCCTCTAGGGTGTCTTTTTGTCTTGCCGCCTTCGAATGAGAAGCAAGGGAAAGGGTTTAGGGTTTGATTAGGGGAATCCACGGTAGCGGTCCGCCTAATCAAACCCTAAACCCTTTCCCGTCCCGTTTTAGGATACCCGGTCCCCCCAAAAAGGGTTCACTCCGCCCCTATGGGGTGTCTTTTTGTCTTGCCGCCTTCGAATGAGAAGCAAGGGAAAGAGCTAAGGGTTTGATTAGGGGGATCTGCGGTAGCGATCCGCCTAATCAAACCCTAAACCCTTTCCCGTCCCGTTTTAGGATACCCAGACCCTCCAAAAAAGGGTTCACTCGTCTCCTCTAGGGTGTCTTTTTGTCTTTCCGCCTCCGAATGAGAAGCAAGGGAAAGGGTTTAGGGTTTCATTAGGGGGATCCGCGGTAGCGGTCCGCCTAATCAAACCCAAAAACCCTTTCCCGTCCCGTTTTAGGATACCCGGTCCCCCAAAAAAGGGTTCACTCGGCCCCTCTAGGGTGTCTTTTTGGCTTGCCGCCTTCGAATGAGAAGCAAGGGAAAGGGTTTAGGGTTTGATTAGGGGAATCCGCGGTAGCGGTCCGCCTAATCAAACCCTAAACCCTTTCCCGTCCCGTTTTAGGATACCCGGTCCCCCCAAAAAGGGTTCCCTCGGCCACTCTAGGGTGTCTTTTTGTCTTGTCGCCTTCGAATGAGAAGCAAGGGAAAGGGTTTAGGGTTTGATTAGGGGGATCCGCGGTAGCAGTCCGCCTAATCAAACCTTTAACCCTTTCCCGTCCCGTTTTAGGATACCCGGTCCCCCAAAAAGGGTTCACTCGGCCCCTCTAGGGTGTCTTTTTGTCTTGCCGCTTTCAAATGAGAAGCGAGGAAAGGGTTTAGTATTTGATTAGGGGATTTGCGGTAGCGGTCCGCCTAATCAAACACTAAACCCTTTCCCGTCCCATTTTAGGATATAGGACCCCCAAAAAGGGTTCACTCGTCTCCTCTAGGGTGTCTTTTTGTCTTGCCGCCTTCGAATGAGAAGCGAGGGAAAGGGTTTAGGGTTTGATTAGGGGATCCGCGGTAGCGGTCCGCCTAATCAAACCCAAAACCCTTTCCCGTCCCGTTTTAGGATACCCGGTCCCCCAAAAAGGTTTCACTCGGCCCCTCTAGGGTGTCTTTTTGTCTTGCCGCCTTCGAATGAGAAGCGAGGGAAAGGGTTTAGGGTTTGATTAGGGGGATCCGCGGTAGCAGTCCGCCTAATCAAACCCTAAACCCTTTCCCGTCCCGTTTTAGGATACCGGTCCCGCCAAAAAGCCTTCACTCGGCCCCTCTAGGGTGTCTTTTTGTCTTGCCGCCTTCGAATGAGAAGCAAGGGAAAGGGTTTAGGGTTTGATTAGGGGGATCCGCGGTAGCGGTCCGCCTAATCAAACCCAAAAACCCTTTCCCGTCCCGTTTTTGGATACCCGGTCCCCCCAAAAGGTTCACTCGGCCCCTCTAGGGTGTCTTTTTGTCTTGCCGCCTTCAAATGAGAAACAAGGGAAAGGGTTTAGGGTTTGATTAGGGGGATCTGCGGTAGCGGTCCGCCTAATCAAACACTAAACCCTTTCCCGTCCCGTTTTAGGATACCCGGACCCCCAAAAAAGGGTTCACTCGTCTCCTCAAGGGTGTCTTTTTGTCTTGCCGCCTTCGAATGAGGAGCAAGGGAAAGGGTTTAGGGTTTGATTAGGGGATCCGCGGTAGCGGTCCGCCTAATCAAACCCAAAAACCCTTTCCCGTCCCGTTTTACGATACCCGGTCCCCTAGAAAAGGGTTCACTCGGCCCCTCTAGGGTGTCTTTTTGTCTTGCCGCCTTCAAATGAGAAGCAAGGGAAAGGGTTTAGGGTTTGATTAGGGGGATCCGCGGTAGCAGTCCGCCTAATCAAACCCTAAACCCTTTCTCGTCCCGTTTTAGGATACCCGGTCCACTAAAAAAGGGTTCACTCGGCCCCTCTAGGGTGTCTTTTTGTCTTGTCGCCTTCAAATAAGAAGCAAGGGAAAGGGTTTAGGGTTTGATTAGGGGGATCCGCGGTAGCGGTCCGCCTAATCAAACACTAAACCCTTTCCCGTCCCGTTTTAGGATACCCGGTCCCCTAAAAAAGGGTTCACCCGGCCCCTCTAGGGTGTCTTTTTGTCTTGCCGCCTTCGAATGAGAAGCAAGGGAAAGGGTTTAGGGTGTGATTAGGGGGATCCGCGGTAGCGGTCCGCCCAATCAAACCCTAAACCCTTTCCCGTCCCGATTTAGGATACCCGTTCCCCCCAAAAAGGGTTCACTCGGCCCCTCTAGGGTGTCTTTTTGTCTTGTCGCCTTCAAATAAGAAGCAAGGGAAAGGGTTTAGGGTTTGATTAGGGGGATCCGCGGTAGCGGTCCGCCTAATCAAAAACTAAACCCTTTCCCGTCCCGTTTTAGGATACCCAGACCCCCAAAAAAGGGTTCACTCGTCTCCTCTAGGGTGTCTTTTTGTCTTGCCGCCTTCGAATGAGAAGCAAGGGAAAGGGTTTAGGGTTTGATTAGGGGGATCCGCGGTAGCGGTCCGCCTAATCAAACCTAAAAACCCTTTCCCGTCCCGTTTTGGGATACCCGGTCCCCTAAAAAAGGGTTCACCCGGCCCCTCTAGGTTGTCTTTTTGTCTTGCCGCCTTCGAATGAGAAGCAAGGGAAAGGGTTTAGGGTTTGATTAGGGGGATCCGCGGTAGCGGTCCGCCCAATCAAAACCTAAACCCTTTCCCGTCCCGATTTAGGATACCCGTTCCCCCCAAAAAGGGTTCACTCGGCCCCTCTAGGGTGTCTTTTTGTCTTGCCGCCTTCGAATGAGAAGCAAGGGAAAGGGTTTAGGGTTTGATTAGGGGGATCCGCGGTAGCGGTCCGCCTAATCTAACCCTAAACCCTTTCCCGTCCCGTTTTAGGATACCCGGTCCCCCCAAAAAGTGTTCACTCGGCCCCTCTAGGGTGTCTTTTTGTCCTGCCGCCTTCGAATGAGAAGCAAGGGAAAGGGTTTAGGGTTTGATTAGGAGGATCCGCGGTAGCGGTCCGCCTAGTCAAACCCTAAACCCTTTCCCGTCCCGTTTTAGGATACCCGGTCCCCCCAAAAAGGGTTCACTTGGCCCCTCTAGGGTGTCTTTTTGTCTTGACACCTTCGAATGAGAAGCAAGGGAAAGGGTTTAGGGTTTGATTAGGGGGATCCGCGGTAGCGGTCCGCCTAATCAAACCCTAAACCCTTTCCCGTCCCGTTTTAGGATACCGGTCCCCCTAAAAGGGTTCACTCGGCCCCTATAGGGTGTCTTTTTGTCTTGCCGCCTTCGAATGAGAAGCAAGGGAAAGAGTTAAGGGTTTGATTAGGGGGATCCGCGGTAGCGATCCGCCTAATCAAACCCTAAACCCTTTCCCGTCCCGTTTTAGGATACCCAGACCCCCCAAAAACGGGTTCACTCGTCTCCTCTAGGGTGTCTTTTTGTCTTGCCGCCTCCGAATGAGAAGCAAGGGAAAGGGTTTAGGGTTTCATTAGGGGGATCCGCGGTAGCGGTCCGCCTAATCAAACCAAAAACCCTTTCCGTCTGTTTTAGGATACCCGGACCCCCAAAAAAGGGTTCACTCGTCTCCTCTAGGGTGTCTTTTTGTCTTGCCGCCTTCGAATGAGAAGCAAGGGAAAGGGTTTAGGGTTTGATTAGGGGGATCCGCGGTAGCGGTCCGCCTAATCAAACCTAAAAACCCTTTCCCGTCCCGTTTTGGGATACCCAGTCCCCTAAAAAAGGGTTCACCCGGCCCCTCTAGGTTGTCTTTTTGTCTTGCCGCCTTCGAATGAGAAGCAAGGGAAAGGGTTTAGGGTTTGATTAGGGGGATCCGCGGTAGCGGTCCGCCCAATCAAAACCTAAACCCTTTCCCGTCCCGATTTAGGATACCCGTTCCCCCCAAAAAGGGTTCACTCGGCCCCTCTAGGGTGTCTTTTTGTCTTGCCGCCTTCGAATGAGAAGCAAGGGAAAGGGTTTAGGGTTTGATTAGGGGGATCCGCGGTAGCGGTCCGCCTAATCTAACCCTAAACCCTTTCCCGTCCCGTTTTAGGATACCCGGTCCCCCCAAAAAGTGTTCACTCGGCCCCTCTAGGGTGTCTTTTTGTCCTGCCGCCTTCGAATGAGAAGCAAGGGAAAGGGTTTAGGGTTTGATTAGGAGGATCCGCGGTAGCGGTCCGCCTAGTCAAACCCTAAACCCTTTCCCGTCCCGTTTTAGGATACCCGGTCCCCCCAAAAAGGGTTCACTTGGCCCCTCTAGGGTGTCTTTTTGTCTTGACACCTTCGAATGAGAAGCAAGGGAAAGGGTTTAGGGTTTGATTAGGGGGATCCGCAGTAGCGGTCCGCCTAATCAAACCCTAAACCCTTTCTCGTCCCGTTTTAGGATACCCGGTCCCCCCAAAAAGGGTTCACTCGGCCCCTCTAGGGTGTCTTTTTGTCTTGCCGCCTTCGAATGAGAAGCAAGGGAAAGGGTTTAGGGTTTGATTAGGGGGATCCGCGGTAGCGATCCACCTAATCAAACCCTAAACCCTTTCCCGTCCCGTTTTAGGATACCCAGACCCCCCAAAAACGGGTTCACTCGTCTCCTCTAGGGTGTCTTTTTGTTTTGCCGCCTCCGAATGAGAATTATGGGAAAGGGTTTAGGGTTTCATTAGGGGGATCCGCGGTAGCGGTCCGCCTAATCAAACCAAAAAACCCTTTCCCATCTCGTTTTAGGATACCCGGTCCCCCCAAAAAGGGTTCACTCGGCCCCTCTAGGGTGTCTTTTTGGCTTGCCGCCTTCGAATGAGAAGCAAGGGAAAGGGTTTAGGGTTTGATTAGGGGGATCCGCGGTAGCGGTCCGCCTAATCAAACCCTAAACCCTGTCCCGTCCCGTTTTAGGATACTCGTTCCCCCAAAAAGGGTTCACTCGGCCCCTCTAGGGTGTCTTTTTGTCTTGCCGCCTTCGAATGAGAAGCGAGGGAAAGGGTTTAGGGTTTGATTAAGGGGATCCGCGGTAGCGGTCCGCCTAATCAAACCCTAAACCCTTTCCCGTCCCGTTTTAGGATACCCGGTCCCCTCAAAAAGCGTTCACCCGGCCCCTCTAGGGTGTCTTTTTGTCTTGTCGCCTTCGAATGAGAAGCAAGGGAAAGGGTTTATGGTTTGATTAGGGGGATCCGCGGTAGCGGTCTGCCTAATCTAACCCTAAACCCTTTCCCGTCCCGTTTTAGGATACCCGGTCCCCCAAAAAAGTGTTCACTCGGCCCCTCTAGGGTGTCTTTTTGTCCTGCCGCCTTCGAATGAGAAGCAAGGGAAAGGGTTTAGGGTTTGATTAGGGGGATCCGCGGTAGCAGTCCGCCTTTCAAACCCTAAACCCTTTCCCGTCCCGTTTTACGATACCCGGTCCCCCCAAAAAGGGTTCACTCGGCCCCTCTAGGGTGTCTTTTTGTCTTGCCGCCTTCAAATGAGAAGCAAGGGAAAGGGCTTAGGGTTTGATTAGGGGGATCCGCGGTAGCAGTCCGCCTAATCAAACCCTAAACCCTTTCCCGTCCCGTTTTAGGATACCCGGTCCCCCCAAAAGGGTTCACTCGGCCCCTCTAGGGTGTCATTTTGTCTTGTCGCCTTCAAATAAGAAGCAAGGGAAAGGGTTTAGGGTTTGATTAGGGGGATCCGCAGTAGCGGTCCGCCTAATCAAACACTAAACCCTTTCCCGTCCCGTTTTAGGATACCCGGACCCCCAAAAAAGGGTTCACTTGGCCCCTCTAGGGTGTCTTTTTGTCTTGACACCTTCGAATGAGAAGCAAGGGAAAGGGTTTAGGGTTTGATTAGGGGGATCCGCGGTAGCGGTCCGCCTAATCAAACCCTAAACCCTTTCCCGTCCCGTTTTAGGATACCCGGTCCCCCCTAAAAGGGTTCACTCGGCCCCTATAGGGTGTCTTTTTGTCTTGCCGCCTTCGAATGAGAAGCAAGGGAAAGAGTTAAGGGTTTGATTAGGGGGATCCGCGGTAGCGATCCGCCTAATCAAACCCTAAACCCTTTCCCGTCCCGTTTTAGGATACCCAGACCCCCCAAAAACGGGTTCACTCGTCTCCTCTAGGGTGTCTTTTTGTCTTGCCGCCTCCGAATGAGAATTATGGGAAAGGGTTTAGGGTTTCATTAGGGGGATCCGCGGTAGCGGTCCGCCTAATCAAACCAAAAAACCCTTTCCCATCTCGTTTTAGGATACCCGGTCCCCCCAAAAAGGGTTCACTCGGCCCCTCTAGGGTGTCTTTTTGGCTTGCCGCCTTCGAATGAGAAGCAAGGGAAAGGGTTGAGGGTTTGATTAGGGGGATCCGCGGTAGCGGTCCGCCTAATCAAACCCTAAACCCTCTCCCGTCCCGTTTTAGGATACCTGTTCCCCCCAAAAAGGGTTCACTCGGCCCCTCTAGGGTGTCTTTTTGTCTTGCCGCCTTCGAATGAGAAGCAAGGGAAAGGGTTTAGGGTTTGATTAAGGGGATCCGCGGTAGCGGTCCGCCTAATCAAACCCTAAACCCTTTCCCGTCCCGTTTTAGGATACCCGGTCCCCTCAAAAAGCGTTCACCCGGCCCCTCTAGGGTGTCTTTTTGTCTTGTCGCCTTCGAATGAGAAGCAAGGGAAAGGGTTTATGGTTTGATTAGGGGGATCCGCGGTAGCGGTCTGCCTAATCTAACCCTAAACCCTTTCCCGTCCCGTCTTAGGATACCCGGTCCCCCAAAAAAGTGTTCACTCGGCCCCTCTAGGGTGTCTTTTTGTCCTGCCGCCTTCGAATGAGAAGCAAGGGAAAGGGTTTAGGGTTTGATTAGGGGGATCCGCGGTAGCAGTCCGCCTTTCAAACCCTAAACCCTTTCCCGTCCCGTTTTAGGATACCCGGTCCCCCCAAAAAGGGTTCACTTGGCCCCTCTAGGGTGTCTTTTTGTCTTGACACCTTCGAATGAGAAGCAAGGGAAAGGGTTTAGGGTTTGATTAGGGGGATCCGCAGTAGCGGTCCGCCTAATCAAACCCTAAACCCTTTCTCGTCCCGTTTTAGGATACCCGGTCCCCCCTAAAAGGGTTCACTCGGCCCCTATAGGGTGTCTTTTTGTCTTGCCGCCTTCGAATGAGAAGCAAGGGAAAGAGTTAAGGGTTTGATTAGGGGGATCCGCGGTAGCGATCCACCTAATCAAACCCTAAACCCTTTCCCGTCCCGTTTTAGGATACCCAGACCCCCCAAAAACGGGTTCACTCGTCTCCTCTAGGGTGTCTTTTTGTTTTGCCGCCTCCGAATGAGAATTATGGGAAAGGGTTTAGGGTTTCATTAGGGGGATCCGCGGTAGCGGTCCGCCTAATCAAACCAAAAAACCCTTTCCCATCTCGTTTTAGGATACCCGGTCCCCCCAAAAAGGGTTCACTCGGCCCCTCTAGGGTGTCTTTTTGGCTTGCCGCCTTCGAATGAGAAGCAAGGGAAAGGGTTTAGGGTTTGATTAGGGGGATCCGCGGTAGCGGTCCGCCTAATCAAACCCTAAACCCTCTCCCGTCCCGTTTTAGGATACTGTTTCCCCAAAAAGGGTTCACTCGGCCCCTCTAGGGTGTCTTTTGTCTTGCCGCCTTCGAATGAGAAGCAAGGGAAAGGGTTTAGGGTTTGATTAAGGGGATCCGCGGTAGCGGTCCGCCTAATCAAACCCTAAACCCTTTCCCGTCCCGTTTTAGGATACCCGGTCCCCTCAAAAAGCGTTCACCCGGCCCCTCTAGGGTGTCTTTTTGTCTTGTCGCCTTCGAATGAGAAGCAAGGGAAAGGGTTTATGGTTTGATTAGGGGGATCCGCGGTAGCGGTCTGCCTAATCTAACCCTAAACCCTTTCCCGTCCCGTTTTAGGATACCCGGTCCCCCAAAAAAGTGTTCACTCGGCCCCTCTAGGGTGTCTTTTTGTCTTGCCGCCTTCGAATGAGAAGCAAGGGAAAGGGTTTAGGGTTTGATTAGGGGGATCCGCGGTAGCAGTCCGCCTTTCAAACCCTAAACCCTTTCCCGTCCCGTTTTACGATACCCGGTCCCCCCAAAAAGGGTTCACTCGGCCCCTCTAGGGTGTCTTTTTGTCTTGCCGCCTTCAAATGAGAAGCAAGGGAAAGGGCTTAGGGTTTGATTAGGGGGATCCGCGGTAGCAGTCCGCCTAATCAAACCCTAAACCCTTTCCCGTCCCGTTTTAGGATACCCGGTCCCCTCAAAAAGGGTTCACTCGGCCCCTCTAGGGTGTCATTTTGTCTTGTCGCCTTCAAATAAGAAGCAAGGGAAAGGGTTTAGGGTTTGATTAGGGGGATCCGCGGTCCGCCTAATCAAACACTAAACCCTTTCCCGTCCCGTTTTAGGATACCCGGACCCCCAAAAAAGGGTTCACTTGGCCCCTCTAGGGTGTCTTTTTGTCTTGACACCTTCGAATGAGAAGCAAGGGAAAGGGTTTAGGGTTTGATTAGGGGGATCCGCGGTAGCGGTCCGCCTAATCAAACCCTAAACCCTTTCCCGTCCCGTTTTAGGATACCCGGTCCCCCCTAAAAGGGTTCACTCGGCCCCTATAGGGTGTCTTTTTGTCTTGCCGCCTTCGAATGAGAAGCAAGGGAAAGAGTTAAGGGTTTGATTAGGGGGATCCGCGGTAGCGATCCGCCTAATCAAACCCTAAACCCTTTCCCGTCCCGTTTTAGGATACCGGACCCCCAAAACGGGTTCACTCGTCTCCTCTAGGGTGTCTTTTTGTCTTGCCGCCTCCGAATGAGAATTATGGGAAAGGGTTTAGGGTTTCATTAGGGGGATCCGCGGTAGCGGTCCGCCTAATCAAACCAAAAAACCCTTTCCCATCTCGTTTTAGGATACCCGGTCCCCCCAAAAAGGGTTCACTCGGCCCCTCTAGGGTGTCTTTTTGGCTTGCCGCCTTCGAATGAGAAGCAAGGGAAAGGGTTGAGGGTTTGATTAGGGGGATCCGCGGTAGCGGTCCGCCTAATCAAACCCTAAACCCTCTCCCGTCCCGTTTTAGGATACTGTTCCCCCAAAAAGGGTTCACTCGGCCCCTCTAGGGTGTCTTTTTGTCTTGCCGCCTTCGAATGAGAAGCGAGGGAAAGGGTTTAGGGTTTGATTAGGGGGATCCGCGGTAGCGGTCCGCCTAATCAAACCCTAAACCCCTTCCCGTCCCGTTTTAGGATACCCGGTCCCCTCAAAAAGCGTTCACCCGGCCCCTCTAGGGTGTCTTTTTGTCTTGTCGCCTTCGAATGAGAAGCAAGGGAAAGGGTTTATGGTTTGATTAGGGGGATCCGCGGTAGCGGTCTGCCTAATCTAACCCTAAACCCTTTCCCGTCCCGTCTTAGGATACCCGGTCCCCCAAAAAAGTGTTCACTCGGCCCCTCTAGGGTGTCTTTTTGTCCTGCCGCCTTCGAATGAGAAGCAAGGGAAAGGGTTTAGGGTTTGATTAGGGGGATCCGCGGTAGCAGTCCGCCTTTCAAACCCTAAACCCTTTCCCGTCCCGTTTTACGATACCCGGTCCCCCCAAAAAGGTTCACTCGGCCCCTCTAGGGTGTCTTTTTGTCTTGCCGCCTTCAAATGAGAAGCGAGGGAAAGGGTTTAGGGTTTGATTAGGGGGATCCGCGGTAGCAGTCCGCCTAATCAAACCCTAAACCCGTTCCCGTCCCGTTTTAGGATACCCGGTCCCCTCAAAAAGGGTTCACTCGGCCCCTCTAGGGTGTCATTTTGTCTTGTCGCCTTCAAATAAGAAGCAAGGGAAAGGGTTTAGGGTTTGATTAGGGGGATCCGCAGTAGCGGTCCGCCTAATCAAACACTAAACCCTTTCCCGTCCCGTTTTAGGATACCCGGACCCCCAAAAAAGGGTTCACTTGGCCCCTCTAGGGTGTCTTTTTGTCTTGACACCTTCGAATGAGAAGCAAGGGAAAGGGTTTAGGGTTTGATTAGGGGGATCCGCGGTAGCGGTCCGCCTAATCAAACCCTAAACCCTTTCCCGTCCCGTTTTAGGATACCCGGTCCCCCCTAAAAGGGTTCACTCGGCCCCTATAGGGTGTCTTTTTGTCTTGCCGCCTTCGAATGAGAAGCAAGGGAAAGAGTTAAGGGTTTGATTAGGGGGATCCGCGGTAGCGATCCGCCTAATCAAACCCTAAACCCTTTCCCGTCCCGTTTTAGGATACCCAGACCCCCCAAAAACGGGTTCACTCGTCTCCTCTAGGGTGTCTTTTTGTCTTGCCGCCTCCGAATGAGAAGCAAGGGAAAGGGTTTAGGGTTTCATTAGGGGGATCCGCGGTAGCGGTCCGCCTAATCAAACCAAAAAACCCTTTCCCGTCCTGTTTTAGGATACCCGGACCCCCAAAAAAGGGTTCACTCGTCTCCTCTAGGGTGTCTTTTTGTCTTGCCGCCTTCGAATGAGAAGCAAGGGAAAGGGTTTAGGGTTTGATTAGGGGGATCCGCGGTAGCGGTCCGCCTAATCAAACCTAAAAACCCTTTCCCGTCCCGTTTTGGGATACCCAGTCCCCCTAAAAAGGGTTCACCCCCTCTAGGTTGTCTTTTTGTCTTGCCGCCTTCGAATGAGAAGCAAGGAAAGGGTTTAGGGTTTGATTAGGGGGATCCGCGGTAGCGGTCCGCCCAATCAAAACCTAAACCCTTTCCCGTCCCGATTTAGGATACCCGTTCCCCCCAAAAAGGGTTCACTCGGACCCTCTAGGGTGTCTTTTTGTCTTGCCGCCTTCGAATGAGAAGCAAGGGAAAGGGTTTAGGGTTTGATTAGGGGGATCCGCGGTAGCGGTCCGCCTAATCTAACCCTAAACCCTTTCCCGTCCCGTTTTAGGATACCCGGTCCCCCCAAAAAGTGTTCACTCGGCCCCTCTAGGGTGTCTTTTTGTCCTACCGCCTTCGAATGAGAAGCAAGGGAAAGGGTTTAGGGTTTGATTAGGAGGATCCGCGGTAGCGGTCCGCCTAGTCAAACCCTAAACCCTTTCCCGTCCCGTTTTAGGATACCCGGTCCCCCCAAAAAGGGTTCACTTGGCCCCTCTAGGGTGTCTTTTTGTCTTGACACCTTCGAATGAGATGCAAGGGAAAGGGTTTAGGGTTTGATTAGGGGGATCCGCAGTAGCGGTCCGCCTAATCAAACCCTAAACCCTTTCTCGTCCCGTTTTAGGATACCCGGTCCCCCCTAAAAGGGTTCACTCGGCCCCTATAGGGTGTCTTTTTGTCTTGCCGCCTTCGAATGAGAAGCAAGGGAAAGAGTTAAGGGTTTGATTAGGGGGATCCGCGGTAGCGATCCGCCTAATCAAACCCTAAACCCTTTCCCGTCCCGTTTTAGGATACCCAGACCCCCCAAAAACGGGTTCACTCGTCTCCTCTAGGGTGTCTTTTTGTCTTGCCGCCTCCGAATGAGAAGCATGGGAAAGGGTTTAGGGTTTCATTAGGGGGATCCGCGGTAGCGGTCCGCCTAATCAAACCAAAAAACCCTTTCCCATCTCGTTTTAGGATACCCGGTCCCCCCAAAAAGGGTTCACTCGGCCCCTCTAGGGTGTCTTTTTGTCTTGCCGCCTTCGAATGAGAAGCAAGGGAAAGGGTTTAGGGTTTGATTAAGGGGATCCGCGGTAGCGGTCCGCCTAATCAAACCCTAAACCCTTTCCCGTCCCGTTTTAGGATACCCGGTCCCCTCAAAAGCGTTCACCGGCCCCTCTAGGGTGTCTTTTTGTCTTGTCGCCTTCGAATGAGAAGCAAGGGAAAGGGTTTATGGTTTGATTAGGGGGATCCGCGGTAGTGGTCTGCCTAATCTAACCCTAAACCCTTTCCCGTCCCGTTTTAGGATACCCGGTCCCCCAAAAAAGTGTTCACTCGGCCCCTCTAGGGTGTCTTTTTGTCCTGCCGCCTTCGAATGAGAAGCAAGGGAAAGGGTTTAGGGTTTGATTAGGGGGATCCGCGGTAGCAGTCCGCCTTTCAAACCCTAAACCCTTTCCCGTCCCGTTTTACGATACCCGGTCCCCCCAAAAAGGGTTCACTCGGCCCCTCTAGGGTGTCTTTTTGTCTTGCCGCCTTCAAATGAGAAGCAAGGGAAAGGGCTTAGGGTTTGATTAGGGGGATCCGCGGTAGCAATCCGGCTAATCAAACCCTAAACCCGTTCCCGTCCCGTTTTAGGATACCCGGTCCCCTCAAAAAGGGTTCACTCGGCCCCTCTAGGGTGTCATTTTGTCTTGTCGCCTTCAAATAAGAAGCAAGGGAAAGGGTTTAGGGTTTGATTAGGGGATCCGCATGAGCGGTCCGCCTAATCAAACACTAAACCCTTTTCGTCCCGTTTTAGGATACCGGACCCCAAAAAGGGTTCACTTGGCCCCTCTAGGGTGTCTTTTTGTCTTGACACCTTCGAATGAGAAGCAAGGGAAAGGGTTTAGGGTTTGATTAGGGGGATCCGCGGTAGCGGTCCGCCTAATCAAACCCTAAACCCTTTCCCGTCCCGTTTTAGGATACCCGGTCCCCCCTAAAAGGGTTCACTCGGCCCCTATAGGGTGTCTTTTTGTCTTGCCGCCTTCGAATGAGAAGCAAGGGAAAGAGTTAAGGGTTTGATTAGGGGGATCCGCGGTAGCGATTCGCCTAATCAAACCCTAAACCCTTTCCCGTCCCGTTTTAGGATACCCAGACCCCCCAAAAACGGGTTCACTCGTCTCCTCTAGGGTGTCTTTTTGTCTTGCCGCCTCCGAATGAGAAGCAAGGGAAAGGGTTTAGGGTTTCATTAGGGGGATCCGCGGTAGCGGTCCGCCTAATCAAACCAAAAAACCCTTTCCCGTCCTGTTTTAGGATACCCGGACCCCCAAAAAAGGGTTCACTCGTCTCCTCTAGGGTGTCTTTTTGTCTTGCCGCCTTCGAATGAGAAGCAAGGGAAAGGGTTTAGGGTTTGATTAGGGGGATCCGCGGTAGCGGTCCGCCTAATCAAACCTAAAAACCCTTTCCCGTCCCGTTTTGGGATACCCAGTCCCCTAAAAAAGGGTTCACCCGGCCCCTCTAGGTTGTCTTTTTGTCTTGCCGCCTTCGAATGAGAAGCAAGGGAAAGGGTTTAGGGTTTGATTAGGGGGATCCGCGGTAGCGGTCCGCCCAATCAAAACCTAAACCCTTTCCCGTCCCGATTTAGGATACCCGTTCCCCCCAAAAAGGGTTCACTCGGCCCCTCTAGGGTGTCTTTTTGTCTTGCCGCCTTCGAATGAGAAGCAAGGGAAAGGGTTTAGGGTTTGATTAGGGGGATCCGCGGTAGCGGTCCGCCTAATCTAACCCTAAACCCTTTCCCGTCCCGTTTTAGGATACCCGGTCCCCCCAAAAAGTGTTCACTCGGCCCCTCTAGGGTGTCTTTTTGTCCTGCCGCCTTCGAATGAGAAGCAAGGAAAAGGGTTTAGGGTTTGATTAGGAGGATCCGCGGTAGCGGTCCGCCTAGTCAAACCCTAAACCCTTTCCCGTCCCGTTTTAGGATACCCGGTCCCCCCAAAAAGGGTTCACTTGGCCCCTCTAGGGTGTCTTTTTGTCTTGACACCTTCGAATGAGAAGCAAGGGAAAGGGTTTAGGGTTTGATTAGGGGATCCGCAGTAGCGGTCCGCCTAATCAAACCCTAAACCCTTTCTCGTCCCGTTTTAGGATACCCGGTCCCCCCTAAAAGGGTTCACTCGGCCCCTATAGGGTGTCTTTTTGTCTTGCCGCCTTCGAATGAGAAGCAAGGGAAAGAGTTAAGGGTTTGATTAGGGGGATCCGCGGTAGCGATCCGCCTAATCAAACCCTAAACCCTTTCCCGTCCCGTTTTAGGATACCCAGACCCCCCAAAAACGGGTTCACTCGTCTCCTCTAGGGTGTCTTTTTGTCTTGCCGCCTCCGAATGAGAAGCATGGGAAAGGGTTTAGGGTTTCATTAGGGGGATCCGCGGTAGCGGTCCGCCTAATCAAACCAAAAAACCCTTTCCCATCTCGTTTTAGGATACCCGGTCCCCCCAAAAAGGGTTCACTCGGCCCCTCTAGGACGTGTCTTTTTGGCTTGCCGCCTTCGAATGAGAAGCAAGGGAAAGGGTTTAGGGTTTGATTAGGGGGATCCGCGGTAGCGGTCCGCCTAATCAAACCCTAAACCCTCTCCCGTCCCGTTTTAGGATACCTGTTCCCCCCAAAAAGGGTTCACTCGGCCCCTCTAGGGTGTCTTTTTGTCTTGCCGCCTTCGAATGAGAAGCAAGGGAAAGGGTTTAGGGTTTGATTAAGGGGATCCGCGGTAGCGGTCCGCCTAATCAAACCCTAAACCCTTTCCCGTCCCGTTTTAGGATACCCGGTCCCCTCAAAAAGCGTTCACCCGGCCCCTCTAGGGTGTCTTTTTGTCTTGCCGCCTTCGAATGAGAAGCAAGGGAAAGTGTTTATGGTTTGATTAGGGGGATCCGCGGTAGCGGTCCGCCTAATCTAACCCTAAACCCTTTCCCGTCCCGTTTTAGGATACCCGGTCCCCCAAAAAAGTGTTCACTCGGCCCCTCTAGGGTGTCTTTTTGTCTTGCCGCCTTCGAATGAGAAGCAAGGGAAAGGGTTTAGGGTTTGATTAGGGGATCCGTGTAGCGATCCGCCTTTCAAACCCTAAACCCTTTCCCGTCCCGTTTTACGATACCCGGTCCCCCCAAAAAGGGTTCACTCGGCCCCTCTAGGGTGTCTTTTTGTCTTGCCGCCTTCAAATGAGAAGCAAGGGAAAGGGCTTAGGGTTTGATTAGGGGGATCCGCGGTAGCAGTCCGCCTAATCAAACCCTAAACCCTTTCCCGTCCCGTTTTAGGATACCCGGTCCCCTCAAAAAGGGTTCACTCGGCCCCTCTAGGGTGTCATTTTGTCTTGTCGCCTTCAAATAAGAAGCAAGGGAAAGGGTTTAGGGTTTGATTAGGGGGATCCGCAGTAGCGGTCCGCCTAATCAAGCACTAAACCCTTTCCCGTCCCGTTTTAGGATACCTGGACCCCCAAAAAAGGGTTCACTCGTCTCCTCTAGGGTGTCTTTTTGTCTTGCCGCCTTCGAATGAGAAGCAAGGGAAAGGGTTTAGGGTTTGATTAGGGAGATCCGCGGTAGCAGTCCGCTTAATCAAACCCTAAACCCTTTCCCGTCCCGTTTTAGGATACCCGGTCCCCCCAAAAAGTGTTCACTCGGCCCCTCTAGGGTGTCTTTTTGACTTGTCGCCTTCAAATGAGAAGCAAGGGAAAGGGTTTAGGGTTTGATTAGGGGGATCCGCGGTAGCGGTCCGCCTAATGAAACACTAAGTCCTTTCCCGTCCCGTTTTAGGATACCCGGACCCCCAAAAAAGGGTTCACTCGTCTCCTCTAGGGTATCTTTTTGTCTTGCCGCCTTCGAATGAGAAGCAAGGGAAACGGTTTAGGGTTTGATTAGGGGGATCCGCGGTAGCGGTCCAACTAATCAAACCCAAAAACCCTTTCCCGTCCCTTTTTAGGATACCCGGTTGTGGACAGCGGGCCGCCCACGGGGGCGCTTGGTGAGAAACGGGGAACAAGCGTTTGCATTTTGTATGGAGTCGCCACCAATTTTTATGGGAAATTGGAACCGTTCGAATACCTCGTGTCATGTCAAGACACAAAGTAGTGACATGAACACTAAGCAATCGTTACCCTTAGCATTCTATGTCTAGAATGACTCTCGTGGATGCCAATGAACACGGGTGCTCACGGAGATCTGGAGTAAGGGGTGAGGGTACGTATTAGGAAGCTCTTTTGATCGAACACCTAATCCCGCCCGCCTCGATAGCGGCCTCTACTAATGATTAGGGAAGTTATTTATACTTGATATATCGTCGGCTACATGCATGCAATGCAACATCCATAGATTAATCCTAGCATGTGAAGAATTAACTAAGTCGGTTGACATGTAATTAGCATACAATTGGGTCGAAGTAGGATTTAATGTTGATTTACATGTGAAAACATACAAATGATAAAAGAAATACAATGAATATAAATTACAATAAATATAAATTACAATAATTACATTGGTGTAGGCGATTTATGTCGAAAATACCGCTAAAACGGATGATTTGAGAAAAAGAATAAAAGAATAAATTAAAAGAAATAACGAACAGGAATTAACGATATTACGGATACTAGTTAATTAATTACGTAGACTAATTAATTACGTCAAGGCGTAAAAGGAGTTCGAGACAGAACTCATCCTGGAACAAAGCAGTTAGAGATCGCGCCCCTCTGGAAGAGCGCAGCAGATTGATTCTTGCGTCTGTTCCAAGGGTGAGTTCTGGCTGTGAAGCTGGAACTGCAAATCGTTAATGTCAATTGGTAAATTTAATGATTGATTGATACAATTACTCGGATGAAAGTGATTAATAGGTTATTTACACATGAATGATGGTCATAAAAAACGATAAACATGCGTAAGACGGAAATAAGACGGATTAATTATGTGAAGGGTCGATGTTAATGAATGATTAATTAGTGACATCGGTGAATAGAAGAAACTAAACATGATGAATTAATGACGAATTAATGACGAACACGTGAATGAACAGATGAAAACTATATCAATGACGAATTCCAGAAACTCAATATGAACAAATTGAATCTCTAAAATCCGGGTTTGAATATTAATGACGAAAACCCGCAAATATGGATTACTTGGGATTTAAGTCGGATTTAAACGAATTAAACATATTAATGATGATAAATTATATACATGTGATTATTAAACTATCATGTGAACGAATTAAAGAGAAACATACGGAAACAAACAAGAAAGACGAATTACAGAGGACGAAGAAGAAGAAAAGAAGCGAGAATGCTGGCGGCCTCACGAAGAGGCGCAGCAGAATCGCGCTCCTTCAAGAGGCGCGGCGATTCTTGTCGCGTCTTTTCTCGATTGTCGATCATCGAAAATCCGTAAAAAAGAGTTTGAAAGACGGTTTTAGAAATCGGTTTTAATGGTGTTTTCGACATAAATCTTACAATGGTGATACGATAAATAAAATACAATAAATAAAGAGAATTATACACCCTTAGACTTACATGTTGACGGAACGAGATGAACTAAGAATCGACTAGTGAATGCTCGACGCGAATGCAAGGAAAGAGTGCCCTCGTAAGAGGAAAACGATTGATTAAATTAAGTTGATTGAGTGTAGTTGGTCAAATTGGTCGGTCATGTAACGGAGAGGCTGGTACCCGGAAAGATCCGAGCTTACGTGGTCGGAAGTCCAAGCACGTAGGCGCCAATTAGTAAGAACGAAGTCTAGAATGCAAAGGGAGAAGAGAAGGGCGGACACTCGCGTGAGAAATATGAGGAGCGAAGGCTCTTATTTATACTAATCATGTGAAGAAATAGGGTTTCGGAGACTCTTTGGAAGTGAATCTCGGAAAGATATAAAAAAGATACGTAAATCATGCAAAGAAGGGCCTGGGAAGAGGCGCAGCAGTCACTGCGTCTCTTGGAAGAGGCGCATCACCTGCTGCGTCTGTTCCCAGGAGGTTTCCTCCTGCTGAAGAAAGATTTCCGCGTTTGAGTTATGGTAAGACGGAAATAATTCGATTATCTTGTGAATATTACGGGATATTATTTGCCAAAAGATAAAATTTACGAAATATGGAATAGAAATATCCAGGAACATTCGAACATTCGACTCGGGATTTAACAGCTATCAGAAAATGGAGACGGTTTTTGACCCGGACTCCGAGTGTACTCTAATTACTGCCAAAACGACCGTATCAGGACGTAGATGACAACTAAGAGGTTGACATTAATATTTGAGCAAACACTTGACGATAATCTTACGAACTGTCACAAATCGTTCCGCGAATCAAACATGCGGCCCAATCATCACCGGGTGGTTTGTGGGAGGTGCAGAAACGAGGTGTCTACAGAGCCCCCACTTTGACTGAGGCTTGGACAAGGCAAAAGTCAAAGTATAGCCATCAGGTCAATCGTAGATTACAACCTGACGACTATGGCGACGCGAGGCGGCTCAAGGGGTCTGAGCCAAGGACCTATCGTCGGGAACATTTTAGAGTCTGTCGACTATCGGGGAGGGTCGTTTAAAGTCCATTAGACTACGTAAAGAAGCTCGCCAGCCATAAGGAGAGATCATACCTAAGACTCAGTCGAACTTCGCGGGGAAACAAGAAATATTGAAAGCAGCAGGACGTCGGTAGAAACTGCTGAGGAATCCGCTTGCGTTGGTCTCAAACGAACTCTGGCGAAACTTGAGGTTGAATCTGTTTGCGTCGGTCTCAAACAAACTCTTGTTGGGGAACATATTGACGACTAGGAACATCTTGATCGTCGTGAGAGAAATCTTGAGTGAGCAAGATCGCAAAATACTCTGCTGCCGGGGACGGATTTACTGGGAACATCTTGATCGTCGTGAAAGAAATCTTGAGTGAGCAAAAGATCTTGCAAAATACTACTCTGCGCCGGATAAAATGAGTTGAGCAATACTGCAAAATATCGCTCCTGGGATAAGATGATTCGGGACAATACTTTGCAAAATATCATTTATTTGGATAAAATGCGGACCGGAACGAAAGAAAATCGTCGAAACGGACCAAAAAAACATAATAGCATTGAAGAAGAGGCGCACCCAAAGATGGGCCCACTAATAACGAACTCATAACGGATTTTTGAAAATTCGTATGGAGGGAACACAAGGAAGAGGCGCAGCAAGAGCTGCGTCTCTTGGAAGAGGCGCAGCCCTCTGCGTCTTTTTCCCAAATTGGCAATTCTGCGTAAAAACGCGAAATCAGAAGGTTTATGTCTCATTACTTCGAAACTCAATTCCTTCAATTTCTCTCTCAAATCTTCACCATTTCCGTCAAGGTTGGATTCAAAAGCTTGCATTAAACATGACTAATCGAGGTATGTGTCTTAATCTTGCATTGATCATTTACATTTGTCGAATTTTGAGCCGCGAGAATTAGGGTTTTCGACCCTTTTGATCGAAAATTTGGGGCTTTTCCCCCAAATGAATTTGTTTTGCCAAATTGATGCTAGAAACGGATAGTAGGCAATGTTAGGAACATAACCATGTGTTTGCTTTGAATTTCCATCGAGTTTTGAGCCCTTGAGCAAATTTTGAGACGGTTTCACAGCTAGACCGTAAATTGCTTCGAAAATAGCCTTGGGATTGTCCATTGGCGATGAAATTTGATATTTGGGATCCTTGGATGATGGGTAAACTTCCTGTCATCTCGAAACTTTGATTTGTGACAACTTTTTCGGGGCACCTTTCTAGGGCATAATCGCCGTTATAACGAAATGCTGCCGAATTTTCGGCTTGAACCCGGAACTAGGCTTTGACTTAGACTTGAATAGACCCCATTTATCACATGAATGATTGGGTTGGCGGGAATATGGCCAAAGATGACATGGAAGGGGCGTTTACAGGGCTCCGGAGGCTCGAAAACTCCTTAACAAAGGCTTGTCGTCATGTCATGTGACGCGCCTAAATTTACTTTAATGTTGCAGGTGATGAGGCTTCTACATCTGGGAGGGCTCCCATGGAGATAGACGCTGCTTTGTTGTTGAGGAGGCTTTAGAGCAGGCCTTCACCGATGCGGTGATGGCCACTTTGGGAGGCGAGGCTCACGAGGAGGAGGCCGTCGAGGAGGAGGAGGAGGCCCCGAGATGGGCCAACGTCAGGCAAGGAGGTCGTCAGCTGAGGGGAGCCTGCGTGGCCGAGACTGGGAGAGTAGGCACCTCGTGTGGGCTGCAGAGGGTCACCTGTCCTACAGGACGGTGAAGAGTTTGGTAAATAAGAATTCACTACTCATTACCTATTCTCTTTCATTTTTTGTCCAAACTTCTTGCAAATTTCATTCAAAACTAAAGATAGCTTTGTTTCAAATCATAATAGGAGGCCGGGAATATCAGGTCGTTCTTGGGTTATACGACAGCGATGGAGCACTACGAGCGGCTGTCGGCGGAGGAGAGGGCCATGATCGAGCGTGGAGCGTTTGGTCCTCTGGTTCAGGTCTGGAGGGATATCGTGAAGAGGAAGTTGCGGGCCAACCTTAGCCTGGTCCGCGCTTTCTTGGATCGATTCTGGGACACGACTTCCACGTTTCACCTGCCTTTTGGTGAGGTGGGAGTTACTCTGGAGGATTACGGCATGATTTCGGGTGCCGTGTGGGGATCGAGGAGGTGGTGTGGCCGGAGATCGCTATGAGGGCGGATTCGGCCGAGGCGAGGAGGTTGATCGGCCGGTGGAACTTATCGCCGAAGGCTGTTGCGATCGGGCTTGGTACCCGCACCTACGTCCGAGACTACTTTATGGGGAAGACCCTGAGTCGGTGACGATCGATGGGAGGGAGACGGCTCCTCCTCCTGTCTGGTGAGCAGAGAGCTCGTCCGTGGCTTTGGTGGTTCTTGTCTTCGATTTACCTCGGAGACAAGGGCGAGAGGCTATCGACGAAGCTTCTTCCCTTTCTTTCGACCGAGTTCCCTAGGATGGGACCGGGTTATCGCTGGTTTTGCGGTCCTCATCCGCTTCATGAGGGCCATGGTTCGTCCGGAGTTGATGGAGAAGGGGACTTCTCCGGCGCCGCTGTCGGACGGACTCTGTTGGAGGTATGAACCTTCCTTTAGGCCAAAGTAAATTCTTTTCTTTATCGAATCACGAAAGATCGTTTATTGATCATTCTGTTTTATAGGCATGGGTGTACTCCTACTTCCCGAGCTTCGCGCCCAAGAGGACAGAGCCGTTGGAGAAGGCCTATCCCGTGGTGAGGGATTGGGTGATGTGCCGGACGAAGAGCAAGCGCTCTTCTCACAATGTCTACCGGCGGGAAGTGAACGCCCTTCAGCTGAGCTGTGTGAGTATCCCACTCGTATTCATTTATATTTCTTGTCCTTTGCTTTTAATTAATCATAGGAATGATCTTTGCCTTATCTTGTCGCAGTGGGTGCCCAGACCTTGGGCGGAGTACGCTGGAGCGCCTCCTTTTATTCCGAGGTCCTTCGACCTAGGAGCCCGAGCCATTCTTTGTTGTGGACGTCGATGGGTCCTATGTGGTACCTGGGCGAGCGTTTGGCTCACCAGTGCTCTCGGGGCGCGTTGACGGTTCCCATTGACCCTCCGAGGACGATGTTCAGGGAGCCTACTGAGGCTGAGAGGGAGGCGGACGGGCGGTGCCGTGGCGACGACCTTCTTTCGCTCGGTGAGGACTACTCGGCGTTCTGTACGGGAGGTTGGCGTCGGCGTAGTGGTGAGTATCTTTTATTTTTCTTGATTTGATTTCGGGAATTACGACGAAAGATCATCGATTAATGAGAGCTATTTGTCTTTGCAGGAGGTCGAGGCGGCGGGCATCGAGCCCCCAGTGTACCCCGAGACCCTTGAGTACACCGACGCGGCTGGGAGGACGACGATCTCCGAGTTGCGTGACTTTGACGTAGCCGTGACGGATCTTTGGCCTAGACGACATCGGCGGCAAGATCCGATTCGGAGGGTGAGCCTCCGGCTTATATACCCTTCGTGTAAGAACACATTTGATTTGAACTTGTTCACTTTCTCGAGAATTTCTTTTGACATGTAGGTCGCGCCATCTCGGTTCGTGGCACTATGGAGGGTGGCCAACCGGCTACGAGCTACCGCCATCGAGGCGCTCGTCGGTGGTCGAGATCGTCAGGTATGAACCTCATTTGATTTCTTTTGATTTTCTGATTTTTAGTTTTGTTTGAGTTGATTGACAGGAGCCAATTTCTTTTTGTCTGGTGGTCGTGAGTGGAGCGAGAGCCGACCCGATCTCGGGAGGAGACGGCTCGCTTTGTCGAGGGAGCTCGAGTTTCGGGACGCCGAGATTGCTGCTCTTACGGCGAGGGTTCTTTGAGTTGGAGGGTGCCCAGCAGCAGAGTCTGCGTAGTTCGTAGACTTGATTTTGAACATTTTTGGACTTGTTTGGGCGCAAGCCCCGCTTTTACTGGACTTTGGAACTTGATTGGGCGCAAGCCCCGATTGCTTGTACATTTGTATATATGATGGCCTCGAGTGCCTTTCTTTGCTTTGGGTTGTGTTGCTTGTACTGCAGGTTAGTTCTTGAACAGGTTTGGTAGATAACGGTTTACGCCGTTATCTTTCGAAATTTACACCAAAACATACATTTTAATACACATATGGTCTTAATTAGCGCAAAAAAAGACTCAAAAGGAAAAAAAAAACGCAAAAATGCAAAAAAGCGAAAATTTTGTCGGAAATGACCGGACGGTAGGGAGGGTTACCCCCTAAAAAAAGAAAAAATATAAACCTGTAAGTGTAGAAGTGAAAATGTTGAAATTTGTTAGAAAAAATGAAAATAAAAGAAAATTATTTCCTAAAAACGAAATTAAAATGAAATTTATTTCCTAAGAATAAATAAATAAATTAAAATAATAATAAAAGAAAAGTTAAATGCGATAAAAATGGCGAATGTGTCGACGTCGCCTAAAAAATGCATGCCCGCGAAGCTAGGAAACATGAAACATGGTAAACTGCTCATATTTACCAAAATAAAATCCCGTAGGAATAGGAAATTATTCGTTATAGGATTAGGAAAGATCCAAACACGGAAATCACAGAAATCTAGTATGGGGAAGAGCGCGCATGAGTGCGTACCTTTGAATAGGCGCAACAGGAGCTGCGCCTGTTCCCAAGCTTGTCTCTTCTGGCGGATTTTTGGAAACAGCAATTAGTATAAATAGAAGCGTCGACGAAGCTTTAAATCATATAATTATTCCGTCTCTTCTCCGTTAATCCTCATAAAAACTCCCAAAATAAATTTTCAAGAGAAAATTGTAAGCATGAATACTTTGGAGATCCGCTTGAAGGAATGGACTAATGAATTCTCGAATGTTGAGAAGCACGACATGGGTGCTCATAATCTTGGGTCTCTATTGAGTTTGAAACTCATTAAGGTGGTAAAACCGTTCTTGGATGCTTGTCTTGACTACTGGGACCCAAATTGTCATGTTTTCGCTTTCCCAGGAGGTGATATTTGTCCTTTTCGGAGGAAATTGCTGCTATTGGTGGGTGGGATCCCGAGCATCTACCTGCCATTCCTTCCACTTCACAAGGGTATAAGACAAAATTCGAGAGACCGCTTGGATTGACTAGACTTGAGGTGGATCGTTTAGTTACCCCAAAAGGCGTGAGAATCTTTGGACTTTGTAGACCGATTCATCAGGTGGTGACCCCTTTGTCTCTTATGTTGCTAGGAGGAGAGCATTTGGCTTCTGTTTGCTTCATGTGTATGTCTTCCATGGACACGTTGATGAAGATTTGCGAGGTGATCCCCGTCTTTTGGGTCTTATTGAGCAAATGGAGTCGCGCAGAGCCCACTTGTTTATGCTTAGGGAGATTATCTTGGGTTTGGATAACAGGAAATCCAACCGCGATCTTCCATTTTCGGGGAGTCCGTTATCTTACGGGTAAAAGACACCCTTTTTTCTCTCTTTTTTTTTTTTTTTTTTTTTTTTTTTTTTTTTTTTTTTTTTTTTTTTTTTTTTTTTTTTTTTTTTTTTTTTTTTTTTTTGGGTGTCTAATACCTGTTTTTGGTAGGTTTGGCTTATGGAACAGCTCCGATCGCTCGAGCCCGGTTCATGCACTTTCTTATCATTCCCGTATGATTGCGATGAGGACGCGGTTGTACATGGTGGACTTCACTCGGGTCTGCGACTATTGGAAGAACAAGCTGAAGAATGACGATGGCCCGTTGATTAGGTGGGTCGTACCGTGGTGGCACCTCAAGTCCGTCACTGGAGTGTCTTCTTTGGATCCTACTAGGTCCGTGCGCATTCCAGGGTTGGAGTTCATGGTGTGCATCTTTCCGGAAGGTTGATGAGGCAGGTTGGTTTGAAACAGACTATCCCGAGGCTTGATACCGTTCCGCAGACTGCTGTAGCGCTTACCACCGAGAGCCGAAGAGAGTGGGCTATCAAATGGGCCCAAAGGAACATGTGGTTCTTGAGCTTCTCCGCCAATGCTTTGTGGGTGTCGGATTCCTATCTGAGGTGGAGAAAGGCTGCAACTTCGGAAGAACGTGAAAGACTGAGGAAACGCGAGCCTGTTAACTACAAGGTGCGCGAGGGAGAGAAAGAGAAGGAGAAGCATCTGACAGAAGGAGAAGAAGAAGCTAGACTTCAGGTCATTCGCCCTTCGAAGAAATCAAAGACTACTCCTGTTGCGGAAATGGTGGTTGGCAAGAATGGAAGAGTCAGGCCTCGAGAAAGACCGTTGGTGATTAGGTCTGAAGTGGTGCAAGAGCGCCCGGCTCGAGGTCGTGACAAGAAATACGACAAGAATGACAAGGGCAAGGGGAAGATGGATGAATAGCCCGAGTCCTTATTTATTATTTGATTATTATTATTATTGTTGTAATAAAAGGGAGGGATTTTTAGAATCCTAGCATATTCTATTCTTTTTATTATGTATCGTACTATTATTATTAGAAAATGAATGAAATAAAAAAGGTTAAATGGTTAAGAAACCGCTGTGATTTTCTTTTATTATTCTTGTCGAATTTCAAATGCAATGCAAATGTCCTTCTATTTACATTTTAGGTATATTGGGTTGAATCCGGTGAAGGATTGCCTACGTATTCACTTAAAAAAAGCGAAATCAAACCCTTGCGCGTAGTTCGAGTAAATGTAAAAGAATAATTGTTCGAAGCAAGAGCTTGTAGTGAACATAGAAAATAAGCATGAGCTTTTCGCTTGTTCTCAAGGTGCGAATTCGGTTTATTTGATGATGTGAGGATGACAATCTTGTGAAGATGCAAGAGCATAGTGACACTTAGCTTATTTCGGCTTGGCTGGGGGCGTTTATTTAGTGCCACAAGAGCGACACATGGGTTTACGCGAGGCGCGTTTTTGTCCTATTCTAGGCATAGTATCGTTTCAGTTGGTCAAGGTTTGTAGGGTTTGAAAACTCATTCCCATCTAGGTCTGTGATTCTAACCGCACCCCCTAGGAGTATGGATTTGACTAGATATGGTCCGGCCCAATTAGGTTTGAATTTTCCCCTTGGGTCGACGGGTAGAAGAGCTCTAACCGATTTGAGTACTAAGTCTCCTTCTTTGATGTTTCTTGGCCTAACTCTTTTGTTGAAAGCTCATTTGATACGTGCTTGATATGTTTGGACATTATGCAAGGCGCGTAACCTACGTTCATCCAGGAGGATGAGTTCTTCATACCTATCCCTCTTCCAATCGGCTTCAGGGATTTGACTTTCGAGTAAAATGCGCAAGGATGGTATTTCCAGCTCGACTGGTTGTACGGCCTCCATGCCATAGGTCAAATAGAAAGGAGTAGCCCCAGTGGGTGTCCTAACTGACGTACGATACCCCCATAAAACAAAGGGTATCTTGCTTGGCCAATCTCTATAGTTGTCAGTCATTTTCTTGAGAATTGTGACAACGTTTTTATTTGCCGCCTCTACCGCGCCGTTAGTCTGTGGTCTGTAGGGCGAAGAGTGGTGATGCTTAATCTTGTATTTGGCTAGCAATTGCTCGGTTTCAGCCTGGAAGTGTGACCCATTATCGCTGATGATCTCATGTGGGCAACCATATCGACAGATGATGTTGTTTTGTATGAATTTTGCCACATTTTTAGCCGTAAGAGCAGTGTAGGAAGCCGCTTCTACCCACTTGGTGAAATAGTCAATTGCTACTAGGATGAAACAGTGACCTCTGTTCGGTGGGGTTATCTTCCCGATTATGTCAATTCCCCATGCGGAGAATGGCCAAGGAGATGTCATCGTGTATAGCCACGAAGGAGGGACATGTTGTACATTCCCAAAGATTTGGCAATTGTGGCAGTGTCTCACGTATTTGATGCAATCAGATTCCATTGTGCTCCAATAATACCCTAAGCGTGTGATTTTCTTTGCCATCATGGGCCCACTCATGTGAGGACCGCATTCTCCGTCGTGGACTTCTTCCATCACCTTTCGTGCCTGTGAATGATCAAGGCAACGTAGGACTACACCAAGAGGTGTTCTTTTGTATAACTCTCCTTGCATCAGGATGTATTGGGAAGCTAATAGGCGTATAGCACGTTGTACCCTTTTGTCCATATCCGGTGGATAGGTACCATTAAGCTTGAAATTCAGGATTGTTTGGAACCAGGGTTCCTGTGCGGTTTCTTCTTCATCGGTGATTTGATGGACATAAGCCGGTTCTGACCGTCGTTCGATGCATAAAGGCATTTCCATCATGTGGTCTGGCATATTTATCAAAGATGCAAGTTTCGCAAGAGCGTCTGCAAATTGATTTTCCTCTCGAGGTAGGTGTAAGTAGGTTACGTGATCAAAGAATTGAGCCACTTGGTCTATCCTAGCTTGATAGGGTGAGAGGCTTTCGCTTCGGATTTTCCAGGATCCTGTAACTTGGTTGATGATCAGTGATGAATCCCCATGTACTCGGAGGTTTTTGATGCCTAAGCTTACTGCCGCTTGTAGTCCGATGAGACAAGTTTCATACTCTGCAGCGTTATTTGTCACCTCGAAGTCGAGTTTGACAGCAATCGGTGTATGCTCACCTTCAGGAGAAATGAGCAACACTCCTATTCCGAATCCTCTTAAATTTGATGCTCTATCAAAGTATAGATCCCAAGAGTCTATGTCTGTTTGAAGTATATCCTCGTCGGGAAATGACCAAGTGTCTATGGTTTGTGCGTCGTTGATAGGATTTTCCGCGAAGAATTCGGCGACGGCGCGACCTTTTATGACTTTTAGTGGCACATATTTGAGGTCAAATTCTGAGAGCATCAGAGTCCACCTTGCAAGACGTCCGTTGAGGACGGGTTTCTCGAAGACGTATTTGACTGGATCCATTTTGGAATATATCTTGACGGAGTAGCTAAGCATGTAGTGACGTAGCTTCTTCGTTGCCCACACAAGAGCGAGGCATGTCTTCTCGAGTTGCGAGTATTTGCACTCATATTCCAAGAACTTCTTACTTAGATAGTAAATAGCTCTTTCTTCACTTCCGACGGTTTGGGCCAGCATAGCACCCATGGCAGTTTCAGTTACTGTGAGATATAAACCAAGAGGTTGATCTCGTTGTGGCGGCATGAGCACTGGTGGTTTAGCCAATATCTCCTTGATTCGGTCAAACGCCTTTTGACAGTCATCATCCCACATGGTGTGGTCTGTTTTCTTGAGTTTCTTGAAGATAGGCTCGCAAATCATGGTAAGCTACGATATGAATCGACTTATATATTGTACCTTTCCCAGGAATCCTCTGACTTCTTTTTCTGTTTGAGGTTGTGGCATTTCGATCAGAGCTTTGATTTTTGAGGGATCTATTTCTATACCGCGTTGGCTAACGACATATCCCAGGAGTTTTCCGGATGTTACCCCGAATGTGCATTTCTGAGGATTGAGTCTCATGTTGTACTTTCGTAGCCTTGCGAAGAACTTGCGAAGGTTTGCAATGTGCCCCTCTCTTTCCTTGGATTTGACGATCATGTCATCGACATATACCTCCACTTCTTTGTGCATCATGTCATGTAGGAGCGTAGTTGCGGTGCGTTGGTATGTAGCTCCGGCGTTGATCAACCCGAATGGCATTACTGTATAGCAATATGTTCCCCATTGGGTGACGAATGCGGTTTTGTGCATATCTTCCATGGCCATCTTGATTTGGTTATAACCCGCATATCCATCCATGAAGGATAGTAATGCGTGGTCTGCAGTATTGTCCACCAATATGTCAATGTGAGGTAAAGGGAAGTCATCTTTTGGACTTGCTTTATTTAAGTCCCTGAAGTCAACACAAACACGGATTTCCCATCCTTTCTGGGCACAGACACTATGTTAGCTACCCAGTCAGAGTACTCGGAAACTTTGATGAACCCGGCTTTGAATTGCTTATCAACTTCTTCCTTAATCTTTAGAGCCCATTCTGTTCTCATTCGTCGAAGTTTCTGTTTCACAGGTTTGAAACCCGGCTTAATCGGAATCCTATGTTCGGCGATATCCCTGTCGATCCCTGGCATGTCTTTGTAGGACCAAGCGAAAACGTCTTTGAATTCATTTAGGAGGTCTATGAAATCGGCCCTTTCGGTAGGGCTCAATGTAGTCCCTATCCTAAGTTCTTTGGGTTCTAATTCGGTTCCTACGTTGATGGGTTCGGTGTCCTCTATTACTGGCCCTCCTTCCCCTTCCTGTAATATTTCTTTGGCTACGTAGGGAGGTATTTCGGTCAAGTCTGGGTCTTGGTCATCCTCAGTATCATCATAAACAGAATTGCACTCGAAAGAACACAGAGAGTAAGCAGAACCTGATTTATTCATATTAAGATTTGAGTAAAGTTGAAACAAAGAAGCCAACCGATCCATGGTCGGTGGCGGAAAAGGGACGAATTGGGGCATTCCCGAACTACCGTGACTACTTGAGGCTAAGCTAGGAGAAACGAAGGGAGTGGGGATGACAACAGGAGTAGACTCTCTAACGACTCCTCTAGACTCTGACTCCGACTCCGACTCCGACTCCGACTCGAACTCGTCGTCTTCTGGTTCTCCTTTGAACATCTCTCCTTCTCCAGTAGTGAGCTTGAAGAGCCTTCCTTGGTTGTTGGTCCATTTGATAGATTTTCTCCATCCTTTCTGCTTTGTGTCGATTTTCGTGATCAACGCGGTGGGGTTGAAGCGATCGTCCTGAAGTATCATAGTAATGATCTCATCCTGCGCGGCCCTAATGAATCGGTCCTCTCCAAACAATAGGCTAACAGCTTGTTCGTTGAAGCAAGGTGCTTGACGGGTTTTGACGGTAGGAACCGTTTCGGGAGGAATGAAGTAGCAATCGTGAAAGATCTCGATTCCGGCTAACTTCCTCTCAAGATAATGCCAAGGTTCGGGAAATCCATGAAAGAGTTCTGAACTTCCTTCTTGAACGAAGTATCCATTTAAGGTGGGGAGATATGGTCTCATTTGGACCCCCACGTGCTTGCGATTTTGGACTTGAGCGAGCATTTCGAGAACTTCTTCAGTTGTGGGTTTGTATCCTAGTCCAAGTGGTATCCTTGTTGAGTTGCCTTTCTTGTATGGTGCAAAGGTGTTCTTCCGGACTGGGTTTAAAGGCATTCCAGGGAAGTATCCCTGATTCTTGAGTATGTGGTTGACCACCAAGTTAGAGTAGGGATTATAGTATAAGGGTGCCAACTCACTTTCTATGACATTCACACTTTGGAAGCCCCCAAGTTCGTATATGGGATCTGCAAGAACTTGATTGTTTGATTGCTTCTCGATTATTGCCTTGATGGGTGACGAAGTGATTGTCACAACTTTGCCGTTTAGCGGGATCTTGATCTTTTGATGAAGGGTGGATGTTACCGCTTTGGAAGCGTGAATCCAAGGCCTTCCGTAAGTATGTTGAATGAAGCCTCGATGTCCACTATTTGGAAGTTAACTTTTCGTTCGATTGGTCCCGTGGCTATGGTTAGGCTAGCAAGCCTAACCACTTTTCGTCGTGTACCGTCATATGCACGTACACCTTGATTTGTAGGAGTCCAATCTGACTCCTTCATGCCTAGTTTGTATGCCGTTTTGAGGGGTATGACGTTGACCGCAGAGCCATCATCTACCAAAGTCATTGGCACGTTCTTCTTTAGACAAATGACGGTGATGTATAGGGCAAGGTTGTGACTAGCGCCGAAAGGTGGCAAGTCCTCATCCGAGAAAGTAATATGATTACTTAGCTTAGGTGATTCTTGGAAGACCAAGTTGACTACATCTTCAGGAGTGGAGTTATGTGCTACATTCAATTTAGCCAAAGCTTGCAGTAAAGCTTGGCGATGCGGAAATGAGCTTGCCACTAGTTGCGGATGAAAGATCAGCCTTGGTTTTCTGTCATTGCTTGAGCAAATGATCAGTGGGATCATCTTCGTTGTCATTTGGTGTGATAACGTTGGTTGGACCGTTTTGAGTAGTGCTTTGATATGGGCGACCCGAACGAGTTAGGTGGTCCACATCGTGGTCTTCTCCATTTTGGACTATCTCCTTGACCAAGGAGTTTTCAATGAGGTATTCGTCTTCATCATCATCGGCCCAAACCCCATTGATTGCAGCTAGTTCCTTCATTCTCATGATATCACTTTCTAGTTGTATGATTTGATCGACTAGCTTATCGACCACGGCGACTACTTCTTGCATAGTGGCATTTTGAGAGAAGATCAATGGTACACGTTCTTTAGGCATTGCATTGGGATGGCTTAAGGCTATTACCATGTTTTCTAATTCCCACACTTGTCTATCTACACTCCTTGCCCATGCGATGAAGTCGGAAATGGTAGGGGAGATGGTAGAGTAGAGCCTTTCTTTCTCAATTGCATGAATTTCATTTTCGGTGGGAGAAATGAGGTGTGAGCAATCTAAGGTAGATTCGTCACTTGTAATCACTAGAACTCCAAGAGGATTCTGAGTGTTGTTGGGCTTACCCCCTGGTGGAATTGGAAGTCGACCATCTTCGATCATATCTTGAAGCACGTGTTTCAACTTGTAGCATTTTTCTGCGTCGTGCCCTTTGCCCCTATGGTATTCACAGTAGGAGTTTTCATCCCAGAACTTGGACTTCTTTTCAGGTTCGGGAGTAGGTCCAATGGGTTGGAGTTTGCCTTGCTTCATTAGCCTTTTTAGAGCGTTGGAGTACGTGTCTCCAAGGTTTGTGAACTTCCTTGGTGGGCTAGTTTTCTTGGATGGCTCGAGAAGGTTAACTTCGTCGGTCTTGCTAGTAGAGCCGTATGAACGACTTGTGGACCCTTGATATCCTCGACCTACCGTTTTGGACAAGAGTCCTTTACGGATGTCATCTTCAATTCGTGTCCCTAGTACGGTTAAGTCCTTGAAAGTCTTGATGTTTTGATATCTCAAGTGACTGGCATATATGGGTTTGAGATTATCCACAAACTTCTCCACGAGAGTAGCCTCATCCGGGCGTTCTACTAGTTGAGTACTAGTCTTTCTCCACCTACTTAGGAAGTCGGTGAATCCTTCTTTGTCATTTTGGGTAAGAACCTCTAGAGTACGCATGTTGACTTGGATCTCGGCATTATCCGCATATTGTTTCGAGAATTCGATCGCGGCGTCCTCCCAGATAGCGACCTTTTTGTGATCCAAAGTGTAGAACCATTGCTTCGGAATGGTGTCAAGAGATGAAGGAAAGATCCTTAAGAACATCTCGGGTTTGATGCCTTTGATAGACATGTAGTCCTTGAAGGCGCGGATGTGGTTCAAAGGGTTCTCATGTCCTTTAAACTTAGGGATATCCGTCATGCTAAAGTTAGTGGGTATTTTGGAATTGACGGCTTCATACTTGCGATTGTTTTCCCTATAAATGTCATCCCCCTTAAGGTACATCAATTGCTCCTCTAGGTATTGGAGTCTTTTCTCAGCTGTGGTTGTCCCTAGGACAGGGTTCTCATCTTTAGACTCGTCATCGGAAAATTGTAGTACTTCACCTTTAAGGGGAGGCAACCTTCCCTCTACATCAAAGATACGGCCTTCGATAAGTTCAAGGCGGTCATAGGTTTTTTCTTGAGTGATTTGCATTTGGGTTATCGCGGCTAGGATTCGATCATTACTTTCTTGAATTTGCTGGAGGTTCGTTTCACCACTTGACCCAGGCATCTTGGAAACTGGATAAGAGATTGGCGACGAATCAAAACACGATCGACCATTCTATCACACTTACTAAAAGAGGAAATTTTTGACTCGTGAAGTGGGTGTATGCCACTTGTGTTGAGTGAGTTTTGAAGAAAGACAAGGTCTTTGAAAGTGTGTGTCCTAGCCAACTGTAGTGTAGTTGTAGGAGTGGACTCAAAGTGAGGTTTGAAATGGGCTTGTGGCCCGAATTTTGACACGACAAACGGACAGAGTTTTGACCGGATTTTTGCGCTAATTGAAGGCCCTATTTTTTTCGAAATTTTGCTTTGAAAATAAGGATTTTGATTTTTTTGAAAATTCGTCATGGTTTTGTTTAGAAATGGTGATCACGTAAGGTTTACACATTTATACAAGCATTATAACGGGATGCTGAGTGCATTTTAAAGGGATTTGGTTTAAAGGGTGGGTTGCCATACCGAACCATCAAACCCGAAGTCAGTGGAGAGGCTCGTGCCAAACAAGAGTAAGGCCGATTCCTAGTCCATTTCCTCAAGTAGTGAAGGCCCTTGATACAAACAAGAGTACGTACCATGGTATGGATGACGTCAATCGCTATCCATCCTTAGGCCCAAATAAGAATTAGGACCGTTTAGACGGGACGATTGGTCGAATGGGTTGGGTTGGGCTTAGGAAGGCCGAATAAAACGGTCTAGGAAGACCGAGTTATGAAAACCGACAATTGTCTTGTACAAACTATTCCCTAACCTTGTTCAAGTTTCACCCTTGGCTACACGTAAGTGTATTATCCCCAGTGAGTCGCCAAAGCGTGGACAGCGGGCCGCCCACGGGGGCGCTTGGTGAGAAACGGGGAACAAGCGTTTGCATTTTGTATGGAGTCGCCACCAATTTTTTTGGGAAATTGGAACCGTTCGAATACCTCGTGTCATGTCAAGACACAAAGTAGTGACATGAACACTAAGCAATCGTTACCCTTAGCATTCTATGTCTAGAATGACTCTCGTGGATGCCAATGAACACGGGTGCTCACGGAGATCTTGAGTAAGGGGTGAGGGTACGTATTAGGAAGCTCTTTTGATCGAACACCTAATCCCGCCCGCCTCGATAGCGGCCTCTACTAATGATTAGGGAAGTTATTTATACTTGATATATCGTCGGCTACATGCATGCAATGCAACATCCATAGATTAATCCTAGCATGTGAAGAATTAACTAAGTCGGTTGACATGTAATTAGCATACAATTGGGTCGAAGTAGGATTTAATGTTGATTTACATGTGAAAACATACAAATGATAAAAGAAATACAATGAATATAAATTACAATAAATATAAATTACAATAATTACATTGGAGTAGGCGATTTATGTCGAAAATACCGCTAAAACGGATGATTTGAGAAAAAGAATAAAAGAATAAATTAAAAGAAATAACGAACAGGAATTAACGATATTACGGATACTAGTTAATTAATTACGTAGACTAATTAATTACGTCAAGGCGAAAAGGAGTTTGAGACAGAACTCATCCGAACAAAGCAGAGAGATCGCGCCCTCTGGAAGAGGCGCGGCGATTCTTGCGTCTGCATTCCAAGGGTGAGTTCGGGTCGTGAAGCGAATCGCAAATCGTTAATGTCAATTGGTAAATTTAATGATTGATTGATACAATTACTCGGATGAAAGTGATTAATAGGTTATTTACACATGAATGATGGTCATAAAAAACGATAAACATGCGTAAGACGGAAATAAGACGGATTAATTATGTGAAGGGTCGATGTTAATGAATGATTAATTAGTGACATCGGTGAATAGAACAAACTAAACATGATGAATTAATGACGAATTAATGACGAACACGTGAATGAACAGATGAAAATTATATCAATGACGAATTCTTAAACTCAATATGAACAAATTGAATCTCTAAAATCCGGGTTTGAATATTAATGACGAAAACCCGCAAATATGGATTACTTGGGATTTTAGTCGGATTTAAACGAATTAAACATATTAATGATGATAAATTATATACATGTGATTATTAAACTATCATGTGAACGAATTAAAGAGAAACATACGGAAACAAACAAGAAAGACGAATTACAGAGGACGAAGAAGAAGAAAAGAAGCGAGGAAGCTGCGGCGGCCCTCACGAAGAGGCGCGGCAGAGCTGCGCTCCTTCAAGAGGCGCGGCGATTCTTTGCGTCTTTTTCTCGATTGTCGATCTCGAAAATCCGTAAAAAAGAGTTTGAAAGACGGTTTTAGAAATCGGTTTTAATGGTGTTTTCGACATAAATCTTTCAATGGTGATACGATAAATAAAATACAATAAATAAAGAGAATTATACACCCTCAGACTTACATGTTGACGGAACGAGATGAACTAAGAATCGACTAGTGAATGCTCGACGCGAATGCAAGGAAAGAGTGCCCTCGTAAGAGGAAAATGATTGATTAAATTAAGTTGATTGAGTGTAGTTGGTCAAATTGGTCGGTCATGCAACGGAGAGGCTGGTACCCGGAAAGATCCGAGCTTACGTGGTCGGAAGTCCAAGCACGTAGGCGCCAATTAGTAAGAACGAAGTCTAGAATGCAAAGGGAGAAGAGAAGGGCGGACACTCGCGTGAGAAATATGAGGAGCGAAGGCTCCTATTTATACTAATCACGTGAAGAAATAGGGTTTCGGAGACTCTTTGGAAGTGAATCTCGGAAAGATATAAAAAATATACGTAAATCATGCAAAGAAGGGCCTGGAAAGAGGCGGAGCAGTCACTGCGTCTCTTGGAAGAGGCGCAAAGACTTTGCGTGCGTCTGTTCCCGGAGGTTTCCTCCTGCTGAAGAAAGATTTCCGCGTTTGAGTTATGGTAGGACGGAAATAATTCGATTATCTTGTGAATATTACGGGATATTATTTGCCAAAAGATAAAATTTACGAAATATGGAATAGAAATATCCGGAACATTCCAGAACATTCTGACTCGGGATTTAATGACTATCGAGAAAATGGAGACGGTTTTTGACCCGGACTCCGAATGTACTCTAATTACTGCCAAAACGACCGTATCAGGACGTAGATGACAACTAAGAGGTTGACATTAATATTTGAGCAAACACTTGACGATAATCTTACGAACTGTCACAAATCGTTCCGCGAATCAAACATGCGGCCCAATCATCACCGGGTGGTTTGTGGGAGGTGCAGAAACGAGGTGTCTACACCGGTCCCCTCAAAAAGGGTTCACGCGGCCCCTCTAGGGTGTCTTTTTGTCTTGCCGCCTTCGAATGAGAAGCAAGGGACAGGGTTTAGGGTTTGATTAGGGGGATCCGCGGTAGCTGTCCGCCTAATCAAACCCTAAACCCTTTCCCGTCCCGTTTTAGGATACCCGTTCCCCCCAAAAAGGGTTCACTCGGCCCCTCTAGGGTGTCTTTTTGTCTTGCCGCCTTCGAATGAGAAGCAAGGGAAAGGGTTTAGGGTTTGATTCGGGGGATCCGAGGTAGCGGTCCGCCTAATCTAACCCTAAACCCTTTCCCGTCCCGTTTTAGGATACCTGGTCCCCCCAAAAAGTGTTCACTCGGCCCCTCTAGGGTGTCTTTTTGTCCTGCCGCCTTCGAATGAGAAGCAAGGGAAAGGGTTTAGGGTTTCATTAGGGGGATCCGCGGTAGCGGTCCGCCTAATCAAACCCAAAAACCCTTTCCCGTCCCGTTTTAGGATACCCGGTCCCCCCAAAAAGGGTTCACTCGGCCCCTCTAGGGTGTCTTTTTGGCTTGCCGCCTTCGAATGAGAAGCAAGGGAAAGGGTTTAGGGTTTGATTAGGGGGATCCGCGGTAGCAGTCCGCCTAATCAAACCCTAAACCCTTTCCCGTCCCGTTTTAGGATACCCAGACCCCCCAAAAAAGGGTTCACTCGTCTCCTCTAGGGTGTCTTTTTGTCTTGCCGCCTCCGAATGAGAAGCAAGGGAAAGGGTTTAGGGTTTCATTAGGGAGATCCGCGGTAGCGGTCCGCCTAATCAAACCAAAAAACCCTTTCCCGTCCTGTTTTAGGATACCCGGCCCCCCCAAAAAGGGTTCCCTCGGCCACTCTAGGGTGTCTTTTTGTCTTGTCGCCTTCGAATATGAAGCAAGGGAAAGGGTTTAGGGTTTTATTAGGGGGATCCGCGGTAGCAGTCCGCCTAATCAAACCCTAAACCCTTTCCCGTCCCGTTTTAGGATACCCGGTCCCCCCAAAAAGGGTTCACTCGGCCCCTCTAGGGTGTCTTTTTGTCTTGCCGCTTTCAAATGAGAAGCAAGGGAAAGGGTTTAGTGTTTGATTAGTGGGATCTGCGGTAGCGGTCCGCCTAATCAAACACTAAACCCTTTCCCGTCCCATTTTAGGATACCCGGACCCCCAAAAAAGGGTTCACTCGTCTCCTCTAGGGTGTCTTTTTGTCTTGCCGTCTTCGAATGAGAAGCAAGGGAAAGGGTTTAGGGTTTGATTAGGGGGATCCGCGGTAGCGGTCCGCCTAATCAAACCCAAAAACCCTTTCCCGTCCCGTTTTAGGATACCCGGTCCCCTCAAAAAGGGTTCACCCGGCCCCTCTAGGGTGTCTTTTTGTCTTGCCGCCTTCGAATGAGAAGCAAGGGAAAGGGTTTATGGTTTGATTAGGGGGATCCGCGGTAGCGGTCCGCCCGATCAAACCCTAAACCCTTTCCCGTCTCAATTTAGGATACCCGTTCCCCCAAAAAAGGGTTCACTCGGCCCCTCTAGGGTGTCTTTTTGTCTAGCCGCCTTCAAAGGAGAAGCAAGAGAAAGGGTTTAGGGTTTTATTAGGGGGATCCGCGGTAGCGGTCCGCCTAATCTAACCCTAAACCCTTTCCCGTCCCGTTTTAGGATACCCGGTCCCCCCAAAAAGTGTTCACTCGGCCCCTCTAGGGTGTCTTTTTGTCCTGCCGCCTTCGAATGAGAAACAAGGGAAAGTGTTTAGGGTTTGATTAGGGGATCCGCGGTAGCGATCCGCCTTTCAAACCCTAAACCCTTTCCCGTCCCGTTTTACGATACCCGGTCCCCCCAAAAAGGGTTCACTCGGCCCCTCTAGGGTGTCTTTTTGTCTTGCCGCCTTCAAATGAGAAGCAAGGGAAAGGGTTTTGGGTTTGATTAGGGGGATCCGCGGTAGCAGTCCGCCTAATCACACCCTAAACCCTTTCCCGTCCCGTTTTAGGATACCCGGTCCCCTCAAAAAGGGTTCACTCGGCCCCTCTAGGGTGTCTTTTTGTCTTGTCGCCTTCAAATAAGAAGCAAGGGAAAGGGTTTAGGGTTTGATTAGGGGGATCCGCGGTCCGCCTAATCAAACCCTAAACCCTTTCCCGTCCCGTTTTAGGATACCCGGACCCCCAAAAAAGGGTTTACTCGTCTCCTCTAGGGTGTCTTTTTGTCTTGCCGCCTTCGAATGAGAAGTAAGGGAAAGGGTTTAGGGTTTGATTAGGGGGATCCGCGGTAGCAGTCCGCCTTTCAAACCCTAAACTCTTTCCCGTCCCGTTTTAGGATACCCGGTCCCCTCAAAAAGGGTTCACCCGGCCCCTCTAGGGTGTCTTTTTGTCTTGCCGCCTTCGAATGAGAAGCAAGGGAAAGGGTTTAGGGTTTGATTCGGGGGATCCGAGGTAGCGGTCCACCTAATCTAACCCTAAACCCTTTCCCGTCCCGTTTTAGGATACCCGGTCCCCCCAAAAAGTCTTCACTCGGCCCCTCTAGGGTGTCTTTTTGTCCTGCCGCCTTCGAATGAGAAGCAAGGGAAAGGGTTTAGGGTTTGATTAGGAGGATCCGCGGTAGCGGTCCGCCTAGCCAAACCCTAAACCATTTCTCGTCCCGTTTTAGGATACCCGGTCCCCCAAAAAGGGTTCACTCGGCCCCTCTAGGGTGTCTTTTTGTCTTGACACCTTCGAATGAGAAGCAAGGGAAAGGGTTTAGGGTTTGATTAGGGGGATCCGTGGTAGCGGTCCGCCTAATCAAACCCTAAACCCTTTTCCGTCCCGTTTTAGGATACCCGGTCCCCCCAAAAAGGGTTCACTCCGCCCCTATGGGGTTTCTTTTTGTCTTGCCGCCTTCGAATGAGAAGCAAGGGAAAGAGCTAAGGGTTTGATTAGGGGGATCTGCGGTAGCGATCCGCCTAATCAAACCCTAAACCATTTCCCGTCCCGTTTTAGGATACCCAGACCCCCCAAAAAAGGGTTCACTCGTCTCCTCTAGGATGTCTTTTTGTCTTGCCGCCTCCGAATGAGAAGCAAGGGAAAGGGTTTAGGGTTTCATTAGGTGGATCTGCGGTAGCGGTCCGGCTAATCAAACCAAAAAACCCTTTCCCGTCTCGTTTTAGGATACCCGGTCCCCCCAAAAAGGGTTCACTCGGCCCCTCTAGGGTGTCTTTTTGGCTTGCCGCCTTCGAATGAGAAGCAAGGGAAAGGGTTTAGGGTTTGATTAGGGGGATCCGCGGTAGCGGTCCGGCCAATCAAACCCTAAACCCTTTCCCGTCCCGATTTAGGATACCCGGTCCCCCCAAAAAGGGTTCACTCGGCCCCTCTAGGGTGTCTTTTTGTCTTGCCGCCTTCAAATGAGAACTAAGGGAAAGGGTTTAGGGTTTGATTCGGGGGATCCGAGGTAGCGGTCCACCTAATCTAACCCTAAACCCTTTCCCGTCCCGTTTTAGGATACCCGGTCCCCCCAAAAAGTCTTCACTCGGCCCCTCTAGGGTGTCTTTTTGTCCTGCCGCCTTCGAATGAGAAGCAAGGGAAAGGGTTTAGGGTTTGATTAGGAGGATCCGCGGTAGCGGTCCGCCTAGCCAAACCCTAAACCATTTCTCGTCCCGTTTTAGGATACCCGGTCCCCCAAAAAGGGTTCACTCGGCCCCTCTAGGGTGTCTTTTTGTCTTGACACCTTCGAATGAGAAGCAAGGGAAAGGGTTTAGGGTTTGATTAGGGGGATCCGTGGTAGCGGTCCGCCTAATCAAACCCTAAACCCTTTTCCGTCCCGTTTTAGGATACCCGGTCCCCCCAAAAAGGGTTCACTCCGCCCCTATGGGGTTTCTTTTTGTCTTGCCGCCTTCGAATGAGAAGCAAGGGAAAGAGCTAAGGGTTTGATTAGGGGGATCTGCGGTAGCGATCCGCCTAATCAAACCCTAAACCATTTCCCGTCCCGTTTTAGGATACCCAGACCCCCCAAAAAAGGGTTCACTCGTCTCCTCTAGGATGTCTTTTTGTCTTGCCGCCTCCGAATGAGAAGCAAGGGAAAGGGTTTAGGGTTTCATTAGGTGGATCCGCGGTAGCGGTCCGGCTAATCAAACCAAAAAACCCTTTCCCGTCTCGTTTTAGGATACCCGGTCCCCCCAAAAAGGGTTCACTCGGCCCCTCTAGGGTGTCTTTTTGGCTTGCCGCCTTCGAATGAGAAGCAAGGGAAAGGGTTTAGGGTTTGATTAGGGGGATCCGCGGTAGCGGTCCGGCTAATCAAACCCTAAACCCTTTCCCGTCCCGTTTTAGGATACTCGTTCCCCCAAAAAGGGTTCACTCGGCCCCTCTAGGGTGTCTTTTTGTCTTGCCGACTTCGAATGAGAAGCAAGGAAAAGGGTTTAGGGTTTGATTAGGGGGATCCGCGGTAGCGGTCCGCCTAATCAAACCCTAAACCCTTTCCCGTCCCATTTTAGGATACCCGGTCCCCCCAAAAAGGGTTCACTCGGCCCCTCTAGGGTGTCTTTTTGTCTTGCCGCCTTCGAATGAGAAGCAAGGGAAAGGGTTTAGGGTTTGATTAAGGGGATCCGCGGTAGCAGTCCGCCTTTCAAACCCTAAACCCTTTCCCGTCCCGTGTTAGGATACCCGGTCCCCTCAAAAAGGGTTCACCCGGCCCCTCTAGGGTGTCTTTTTGTCTTGCCGCCTTCGAATGAGAAGCAAGGGAAAGGGTTTATGGTTTGATTAGGGGGATCCGCGGTAGCAGTCCGCCTAATCAAACCCTAAACCCTTTCCCGTCCCGTTTTAGGATACCCGGTCCCCTCAAAAAGGGTTCACTCGGCCCCTCTAGGGTGTCTTTTTGTCTTGTCGCCTTCAAATAAGAAGCAAGGGAAAGGGTTTAGGGTTTGATTAGGGGATCCGCAGATGGCGGTCCGCCTAATCAAACACTAAACCCTTTCCCGTCCCGTTTTAGGATACCCGGACCCCCAAAAAAGGGTTTACTCGTCTCCTCTAGGGTGTCTTTTTGTCTTGCCGCCTTCGAATGAGAAGTAAGGGAAAGGGTTTAGGGTTTGATTAGGGGGATCCGCGGTAGCAGTCCGCCTTTCAAACCCTAAACCCTTTCCCGTCCCGTTTTAGGATACCCGGTCCCCTCAAAAGGGTTCACCCCCCTCTAGGGTGTCTTTTTGTCTTGCCGCCTTCGAATGAGAAGCAAGGGAAAGGGTTTAGGGTTTGATTAGGGGATCCGCGGTAGCGGTCCGCCTAATCAAACCCTAAACCCTTTCCCGTCCCGTTTTAGGATACCCGGTCCCCCAAAAGGGTTCACTCGGCCCCTCTAGGGTGTCTTTTTGTCTTGCCGCCTTCAAATGAGAACTAAGGGAAAGGGTTTAGGGTTTGATTCGGGGGATCCGAGGTAGCGGTCCACCTAATCTAACCCTAAACCCTTTCCCGTCCCGTTTTAGGATACCCGGTCCCCCCAAAAAGTCTTCACTCGGCCCCTCTAGGGTGTCTTTTTGTCCTGCCGCCTTCGAATGAGAAGCAAGGGAAAGGGTTTAGGGTTTGATTAGGAGGATCCGCGGTAGCGGTCCGCCTAGCCAAACCCTAAACCATTTCTCGTCCCGTTTTAGGATACTCGGTCCCCCCAAAAAGGGTTCACTCGGCCCCTCTAGGGTGTCTTTTTGTCTTGACACCTTCGAATGAGAAGCAAGGGAAAGGGTTTAGGGTTTGATTAGGGGGATCCGTGGTAGCGGTCCGCCTAATCAAACCCTAAACCCTTTTCCGTCCCGTTTTAGGATACCCGGTCCCCCCAAAAGGGTTCACTCCGCCCCTCTAGGGTGTCTTTTTGTCTTGCCGCCTTCGAATGAGAAGCAAGGGAAAGAGCTAAGGGTTTGATTAGGGGGATCTGCGGTAGCGATCCGCCTAATCAAACCCTAAACCATTTCCCGTCCCGTTTTAGGATACCCAGACCCCCCAAAAAAGGGTTCACTCGTCTCCTCTAGGATGTCTTTTTGTCTTGCCGCCTCCGAATGAGAAGCAAGGGAAAGGGTTTAGGGTTTCATTAGGGGGATCCGCGGTAGCGGTCCGGCTAATCAAACCAAAAAACCCTTTCCCGTCTCGTTTTAGGATACCCGGTCCCCCAAAAAGGGTTCACTCGGCCCCTCTAGGGTGTCTTTTTGGCTTGCCGCCTTCGAATGAGAAGCAAGGGAAAGGGTTTAGGGTTTGATTTGGGGGATCCGCGGTAGCGGTCCGCCTAATCAAACCCTAAACCCTTTCCCGTCCCGTTTTAGGATACTGTTCCCCCAAAAAGGGTTCACTCGGCCCCTCTAGGGTGTCTTTTTGTCTTGCCGACTTCGAATGAGAAGCAAGGGAAAGGGTTTAGGGTTTGATTAGGGGATCCGCGGTAGCGGTCCGCCTAATCAAACCCTAAACCCTTTCCCGTCCCATTTTAGGATACCCGGTCCCCCAAAAAGGGTTCACTCGGCCCCTCTAGGGTGTCTTTTTGTCTTGCCGCCTTCGAATGAGAAGCAAGGGAAAGGGTTTAGGGTTTGATTAAGGGGATCCGCGGTAGCAGTCCGCCTTTCAAACCCTAAACCCTTTCCCGTCCCGTGTTAGGATACCCGGTCCCCTCAAAAGGGTTCACCGGCCCCTCTAGGGTGTCTTTTTGTCTTGCCGCCTTCGAATGAGAAGCAAGGAAAGGGTTTAGGGTTTGATTAGGGGGATCCGCGGTAGCGATCCGCCTAATCAAACCCTAAACCCTTTCCCGTCCCGTTTTAGGATACCCGGTCCCCTCAAAAAGGGTTCACTCGGCCCCTCTAGGGTGTCTTTTTGTCTTGTCGCCTTCAAATAAGAAGCAAGGGAAAGGGTTTAGGGTTTGATTAGGGGGATCCGCGGTAGCGGTCCGCCTAATCAAACACTAAACCCTTTCCCGTCCCGTTTTAGGATACCAGGTCCCCCCAAAAAGGGTTCACTCGTCCCCTCTAGGGTGTCTTTTTGTCTTGCCGCCTTCGAATGAGAAGTAAGGGAAAGGGTTTAGGGTTTGATTAGGGGGATCCGCGGTAGCGATCCGCCTTTCAAACCCTAAACCCCTTTCCCGTCCCGTTTTAGGATACCCGGTCCCCCAAAAAGTCTTCACTCGGCCCCTCTAGGGTGTCTTTTTGTCTGCCGCCTTCGAATGAGAAGCAAGGGAAAGGGTTTAGGGTTTGATTAGGAGGATCCGCGGTAGCGGTCCGCCTAGCCAAACCCTAAACCATTTCTCGTCCCGTTTTAGGATACCCGGTCCCCCAAAAAGGGTTCACTCGGCCCCTCTAGGGTGTCTTTTTGTCTTGACACCTTCGAATGAGAAGCAAGGGAAAGGGTTTAGGGTTTGATTAGGGGGATCCGTGGTAGCGGTCCGCCTAATCAAACCCTAAACCCTTTTCCGTCCCGTTTTAGGATACCCGGTCCCCCCAAAAAGGGTTCACTCCGCCCCTATGGGGTGTCTTTTTGTCTTGCCGCCTTCGAATGAGAAGCAAGGGAAAGAGCTAAGGGTTTGATTAGGGGGATCTGCGGTAGCGATCCGCCTAATCAAACCCTAAACCATTTCCCGTCCCGTTTTAGGATACCCGGACCCCCAAAAAAGGGTTCACTCGTCTCCTCTAGGATGTCTTTTTGTCTTGCCGCCTCCGAATGAGAAGCAAGGGAAAAGGTTTAGGGTTTCATTAGGGGGATCCGCGGTAGCGGTCCGGCTAATCAAACCAAAAACCCTTTCCGTCTCGTTTTAGGATACCCGGTCCCCCAAAAAGGGTTCACTCGGCCCCTCTAGGGTGTCTTTTTGGCTTGCCGCCTTCGAATGAGAAGCAAGGGAAAGGGTTTAGGGTTTGATTTGGGGGATCCGCGGTAGCGGTCCGCCTAATCAAACCCTAAACCCTTTCCCGTCCCGTTTTAGGATACCTGTTCCCCCCAAAAAGGGTTCACTCGGCCCCTCTAGGGTGTCTTTTTGTCTTGCCGACTTCGAATGAGAAGCAAGGGAAAGGGTTTAGGGTTTGATTAGGGGGATCCGCGGTAGCGGTCCGCCTAATCAAACCCTAAACCCTTTCCCGTCCCATTTTAGGATACCCGGTCCCCCCAAAAAGGGTTCACTCGGCCCCTCTAGGGTGTCTTTTTGTCTTGCCGCCTTCGAATGAGAAGCAAGGGAAAGGGTTTAGGGTTTAATTAAGGGGATCCGAGGTAGCAGTCCGCCTTTCAAACCCTAAACCCTTTCCCGTCCCGTTTTAGGATACCCGGTCCCCTCAAAAGGGTTCACCGGCCCCTCTAGGGTGTCTTTTTGTCTTGCCGCCTTCGAATGAGAAGCAAGGGAAAGGGTTTATGGTTTGATTAGGGGGATCCGCGGTAGCGGTCCGCCCGATCAAACCCTAAACCCTTTCCCGTCTCAATTTAGGATACCCGTTCCCCCAAAAAAGGGTTCACTCGGCCCCTCTAGGGTGTCTTTTTGTCTACCGCCTTCAAAGGAGAAGCAAGAGAAAGGGTTTAGGGTTTTATTAGGGGATCCGGTGTAGCGGTCCGCCTAATCTAACCCTAAACCCTTTCCCGTCCCGTTTTAGGATACCCGGTCCCCCAAAAAGTGTTCACTCGGCCCCTCTAGGGTGTCTTTTTGTCCTGCCGCCTTCGAATGAGAAACAAGGGAAAGGGTTTAGGGTTTGATTAGGGGATCCGCGGTAGCGATCCGCCTTTCAAACCCTAAACCCTTTCCGTCCCGTTTTACGATACCCGGTCCCCCCAAAAAGGGTTCACTCGGCCCCTCTAGGGTGTCTTTTTGTCTTGCCGCCTTCAAATAAGAAGCAAGGGAAAGGGTTTAGGGTTTGATTAGGGGGATCCGCGGTAGCAGTCCGCCTAATCAAACCCTAAACCCTTTCCCGTCCCGTTTTAGGATACCCGGTCCCCCCAAAAGGGTTCACTCGGCCCCTCTAGGGTGTCTTTTTGTCTTGTCGCCTTCAAATAAGAAGCAAGGGAAAGGGTTTAGGGTTTGATTAGGGGATCCCGCGATGGCGGTCCGCCTAATCAAACACTAAACCCTTTCCCGTCCCGTTTTAGGATACCCGGACCCCCAAAAAAGGGTTTACTCGTCTCCTCTAGGGTGTCTTTTTGTCTTGCCGCCTTCGAATGAGAAGTAAGGGAAAGGGTTTAGGGTTTGATTAGGGGGATCCGCGGTAGCAGTTCGCCTTTCAAACCCTAAACCCTTTCCCGTCCCGTTTTAGGATACCCGGTCCCCTCAAAAAGGGTTCACCCGGCCCCTCTAGGGTGTCTTTTTGTCTTGCCGCCTTCGAATGAGAAGCAAGGGAAAGGGTTTAGGGTTTGATTAGGGGGATCCGTGGTAGCGGTCTGCCCAATCAAACCCTAAACCCTTTCCCGTCCCGATTTAGGATACCCGGTCCCCCCAAAAAGGGTTCACTCGGCCCCTCTAGGGTGTCTTTTTGTCTTGCCGCCTTCAAATGAGAACTAAGGGAAAGGGTTTAGGGTTTGATTTGGGGGATCCGAGGTAGCGGTCCACCTAATCTAACCCTAAACCCTTTCCCGTCCCGTTTTAGGATACCCGGTCTCCCCAAAAAGTCTTCACTCGGCCCCTCTAGGGTGTCTTTTTGTCCTGCCGCCTTCGAATGAGAAGCAAGGGAAAGGGTTTAGGGTTTGATTAGGAGGATCCGCGGTAGCGGTCCGCCTAGCCAAACCCTAAACCATTTCTCGTCCCGTTTTAGGATACCCGGTCCCCCCAAAAAGGGTTCACTCGGCCCCTCTAGGGTGTCTCTTTGTCTTGACACCTTCGAATGAGAAGCAAGGGAAAGGGTTTAGGGTTTGATAAGGGGGGTCCGTGGTAGCGGTCCGCCTAATCAAACCCTAAACCCTTTTCCGTCCCGTTTTAGGATACCCGGTCCCCCCAAAAAGGGTTCACTCCGCCCCTATGGGGTGTCTTTTTGTCTTGCCGTCTTCGAATGAGAAGCAAGGGAAAGAGCTAAGGGTTTGATTAGGGGGATCTGCGGTAGCGATCCGCCTAATCAAACCCTAAACCATTTCCCGTCCCGTTTTAGGATACCCAGACCCCCCAAAAAAGGGTTCACTCGTCTCCTCTAGGATGTCTTTTTGTCTTGCCGCCTCCGAATGAGAAGCAAGGGAAAGGGTTTAGGGTTTCATTAGGGGGATCCGCGGTAGCGGTCCGGCTAATCAAACCAAAAAACCCTTTCCCGTCTCGTTTTAGGATACCCGGTCCCCCCAAAAAGGGTTCACTCGGCCCCTCTAGGGTGTCTTTTTGGCTTGCCGCCTTCGAATGAGAAGCAAGGGAAAGGGTTTAGGGTTTGATTAGGGGGATCCGCGGTAGCGGTCCGCCTAATCAAACCCTAAACCATTTCCCGTCCCGTTTTAGGATACCCAGACCCCCCAAAAAAGGGTTCACTCGTCTCCTCTAGGATGTCTTTTTGTCTTGCCGCCTCCGAATGAGAAGCAAGGGAAAGGGTTTAGGGTTTCATTAGGTGGATCCGCGGTAGCGGTCCGGCTAATCAAACCAAAAAACCCTTTCCCGTCTCGTTTTAGGATACCCGGTCCCCCCAAAAAGGGTTCACTCGGCCCCTCTAGGGTGTCTTTTGGTCTTGCCGCCTTCGAATGAGAAGCAAGGGAAGGGGTTTAGGGTTTGATTAGGGGGATCCGCGGTAGCGGTCCGCTTAATCAAACCCTAAACCCTTTTCCGTCCCGTTTTAGGATACTGTTCCCCCAAAAGGGTTCACTCGGCCCCTCTAGGGTGTCTTTTTGTCTTGCCGACTTCGAATGAGAAGCAAGGGAAAGGGTTTAGGGTTTGATTAGGGGGATCTGCGGTAGCGGTCCGCCTAATCAAACCCTAAACCCTTTCCCGTCCCATTTTAGGATACCCGGTCCCCCCAAAAAGGGTTCACTCGGCCCCTCTAGGGTGTCTTTTTGTCTTGCCGCCTTCGAATGAGAAGCAAGGGAAAGGGTTTAGGGTTTGATTAAGGGGATCCGCGGTAGCAGTCCGCCTTTCAAACCCTAAACCCTTTCCCGTCCCGTTTTAGGATACCCGGTCCCCTCAAAAAGGGTTCACCCGGCCCCTCTAGGGTGTCTTTTTGTCTTGCCGCCTTCGAATGAGAAGCAAGGGAAAGGGTTTATGGTTTGATTAGGGGGATCCGCGGTAGCAGTCCGCCTAATCAAACCCTAAACCCTTTCCCGTCCCGTTTTAGGATACCCGGTCCCCCCAAAAGGGTTCACTCGGCCCCTCTAGGGTGTCTTTTTGTCTTGTCGCCTTCAAATAAGAAGCAAGGGAAAGGGTTTAGGGTTTGATTAGGGGGATCCGCAGATGGCGGTCCGCCTAATCAAACACTAAACCCTTTCCGTCCCGTTTTAGGATACCCGGACCCCAAAAAAGGGTTCACTCGTCTCCTCTAGGGTGTCTTTTTGTCTTGCCGCCTTCGAATGAGAAGTAAGGGAAAGGGTTTAGGGTTTGATTAGGGGGATCCGCGGTAGCAGTCCGCCTTTCAAACCCTAAACCCTTTCCCGTCCCGTTTTAGGATACCCGGTCCCCTCAAAAAGGGTTCACCCGGCCCCTCTAGGGTGTCTTTTTGTCTTGCCGCCTTCGAATGAGAAGAAAGGGAAAGGGTTTAGGGTTTGATTAGGGGAATCCGCGGTAGCGGTCCGCCTAATCAAACCCTAAACCCTTTCCCGTCCCGTTTTAGGATACCCGGTCCCCCAAAAAGGGTTCACTCGGCCCCTCTAGGGTGTCTTTTTGTCTTGTCGCCTTCAAATGAGAACTAAGGGAAAGGGTTTAGGGTTTGATTCGGGGGATCCGAGGTAGCGGTCCACCTAATCTAACCCTAAACCCTTTCCCGTCCCGTTTTAGGATACCCGGTCCCCCCAAAAAGTCTTCACTCGGCCCCTCTAGGGTGTCTTTTTGTCCTGCCGCCTTCGAATGAGAAGCAAGGGAAAGGGTTTAGGGTTTGATTAGGAGGATCCGCGGTAGCGGTCCGCCTAGCCAAACCCTAAACCATTTCTCGTCCCGTTTTAGGATACCCGGTCCCCCCAAAAAGGGTTCACTCGGCCCCTCTAGGGTGTCTTTTTGTCTTGACACCTTCGAATGAGAAGCAAGGGAAAGGGTTTAGGGTTTGATTAGGGGGATCCGTGGTAGCGGTCCGCCTAATCAAACCCTAAACCCTTTTCCGTCCCGTTTTAGGATACCCGGTCCCCCCAAAAAGGGTTCACTCCGCCCCTATGGGGTGTCTTTTTGTCTTGCCGCCTTCGAATGAGAAGCAAGGGAAAGAGCTAAGGGTTTGATTAGGGGGATCTGCGGTAGCGATCCGCCTAATCAAACCCTAAACCATTTCCCGTCCCGTTTTAGGATACCCAGACCCCCCAAAAAAGGGTTCACTCGTCTCCTCTAGGATGTCTTTTTGTCTTGCCGCCTCCGAATGAGAAGCAAGGGAAAGGGTTTAGGGTTTCATTAGGGGGATCCGCGGTAGCGGTCCGGCTAATCAAACCAAAAAACCCTTTCCCGTCTCGTTTTAGGATACCCGGTCCCCCCAAAAAGGGTTCACTCGGCCCCTCTAGGGTGTCTTTTTGGCTTGCCGCCTTCGAATGAGAAGCGAGGAAAGGGTTTAGGGTTTGATTTGGGGGATCCGCGGTAGCGGTCCGCCTAATCAAACCCTAAACCCTTTCCCGTCCCGTTTTAGGATACTGTTCCCCCAAAAAGGGTTCACTCGGCCCCTCTAGGGTGTCTTTTTGTCTTGCCGACTTCGAATGAGAAGCAAAGGAAAGGGTTTAGGGTTTGATTAGGGGGATCCGCGGTAGCGGTCCGCCTAATCAAACCCTAAACCCTTTCCCGTCCCATTTTAGGATACCCGGTCCCCCAAAAAGGGTTCACTCGGCCCCTCTAGGGTGTCTTTTTGTCTTGCCGCCTTCGAATGAGAAGCAAGGGAAAGGGTTTAGGGTTTAATTAAGGGGATCCGCAGTAGCAGTCCGCCTTTCAAACCCTAAACCCTTTCCCGTCCCGTTTTAGGATACCCGGTCCCCTCAAAAAGGGTTCACCCGGCCCCTCTAGGGTGTCTTTTTGTCTTGCCGCCTTCGAATGAGAAGCAAGGGAAAGGGTTTATGGTTTGATTAGGGGGATCCGCGGTAGCGGTCCGCCCGATCAAACCCTAAACCCTTTCCCGTCTCAATTTAGGATACCCGTTCCCCCAAAAAAGGGTTCACTCGGCCCCTCTAGGGTGTCTTTTTGTCTACCGCCTTCAAAGGAGAAGCAAGAGAAAGGGTTTAGGGTTTTATTAGGGGGATCCGCGGTAGCGGTCCGCCTAATCAAACCCTAAACCCTTTCCCGTCCCGTTTTAGGATACCCGGTCCCCTCAAAAAGGGTTCACTCGGCCCCTCTAGGGTGTCTTTTTGTCTTGTCGCCTTCAAATAAGAAGCAAGGGAAAGGGTTTAGGGTTTGATTAGGGGGATCCGCAGTAGCGGTCCGCCTAATCAAACACTAAACCCTTTCCCGTCCCGTTTTAGGATACCCGGACCCCCAAAAAAGGGTTTACTCGTCTCCTCTAGGGTGTCTTTTTGTCTTGCCGCCTTCGAATGAGAAGTAAGGGAAAGGGTTTAGGGTTTGATTAGGGGGATCCGCGGTAGCAGTCCGCCTTTCAAACCCTAAACCCTTTCCCGTCCCGTTTTAGGATACCCGGTCCCCTCAAAAAGGGTTCACCCGGCCCCTCTAGGGTGTCTTTTTGTCTTGCCGCCTTCGAATGAGAAGCAAGGGAAAGGGTTTAGGGTTTGATTAGGGGGATCCGCGGTAGCGGTCCGCCCAATCAAACCCTAAACCCTTTCCCGTCCCGATTTAGGATACCCGGTCCCCCCAAAAAGGGTTCACTCGGCCCCTCTAGGGTGTCTTTTTGTCTTGTCGCCTTCAAATGAGAACTAAGGGAAAGGGTTTAGGGTTTGATTCGGGGGATCCGAGGTAGCGGTCCACCTAATCTAACCCTAAACCCTTTCCCGTCCCGTTTTAGGATACCCGGTCCCCCCAAAAAGTCTTCACTCGGCCCCTCTAGGGTGTCTTTTTGTCCTGCCGCCTTCGAATGAGAAGCAAGGGAAAGGGTTTAGGGTTTGATTAGGAGGATCCGCGGTAGCGGTCCGCCTAGCCAAACCCTAAACCATTTCTCGTCCCGTTTTAGGATACCCGGTCCCCCAAAAAGGGTTCACTCGGCCCCTCTAGGGTGTCTTTTTGTCTTGACACCTTCGAATGAGAAGCAAGGGAAAGGGTTTAGGGTTTGATTAGGGGGATCCGTGGTAGCGGTCCGCCTAATCAAACCCTAAACCCTTTTCCGTCCCGTTTTAGGATACCCGGTCCCCCCAAAAAGGGTTCACTCCGCCCCTATGGGGTGTCTTTTTGTCTTGCCGCCTTCGAATGAGAAGCAAGGGAAAGAGCTAAGGGTTTGATTAGGGGGATCTGCGGTAGCGATCCGCCTAATCAAACCCTAAACCATTTCCCGTCCCGTTTTAGGATACCCGGACCCCCAAAAAAGGGTTCACTCGTCTCCTCTAGGATGTCTTTTTGTCTTGCCGCCTCCGAATGAGAAGCAAGGGAAAGGGTTTAGGGTTTCATTAGGGGGATCCGCGGTAGCGGTCCGGCTAATCAAACCAAAAAACCCTTTCCCGTCTCGTTTTAGGATACCCGGTCCCCCAAAAAGGGTTCACTCGGCCCCTCTAGGGTGTCTTTTTGGCTTGCCGCCTTCGAATGAGAAGCAAGGGAAAGGGTTTAGGGTTTGATTTGGGGGATCCGCGGTAGCGGTCCGCCTAATCAAACCCTAAACCCTTTCCCGTCCCGTTTTAGGATACCTGTTCCCCCCAAAAAGGGTTCACTCGGCCCCTCTAGGGTGTCTTTTTGTCTTGCCGACTTCGAATGAGAAGCAAGGGAAAGGGTTTAGGGTTTGATTAGGGGGATCCGCGGTAGCGGTCCGCCTAATCAAACCCTAAACCCTTTCCCGTCCCATTTTAGGATACCCGGTCCCCCCAAAAAGGGTTCACTCGGCCCCTCTAGGGTGTCTTTTTGTCTTGCCGCCTTCGAATGAGAAGCAAGGGAAAGGGTTTAGGGTTTAATTAAGGGGATCCGCAGTAGCAGTCCGCCTTTCAAACCCTAAACCCTTTCCCGTCCCGTTTTAGGATACCCGGTCCCCTCAAAAAGGGTTCACCCGGCCCCTCTAGGGTGTCTTTTTGTCTTGCCGCCTTCGAATGAGAAGCAAGGGAAAGGGTTTATGGTTTGATTAGGGGGATCCGCGGTAGCGGTCCGCCCGATCAAACCCTAAACCCTTTCCCGTCTCAATTTAGGATACCCGTTCCCCCAAAAAAGGGTTCACTCGGCCCCTCTAGGGTGTCTTTTTGTCTACCGCCTTCAAAGGAGAAGCAAGAGAAAGGGTTTAGGGTTTTATTAGGGGGATCCGCGGTAGCGGTCCGCCTAATCTAACCCTAAACCCTTTCCCGTCCCGTTTTAGGATACCCGGTCCCCCCAAAAAGTGTTCACTCGGCCCCTCTAGGGTGTCTTTTTGTCCTGCCGCCTTCGAATGAGAAACAAGGGAAAGGGTTTAGGGTTTGATTAGGGGGATCCGCGGTAGCAGTCCGCCTTTCAAACCCTAAACCCTTTCCCGTCCCGTTTTACGATACCCGGTCCCCCCAAAAAGGGTTCACTCGGCCCCTCTAGGGTGTCTTTTTGTCTTGCCGCCTTCAAATAAGAAGCAAGGGAAAGGGTTTAGGGTTTGATTAGGGGGATCCGCGGTAGCAGTCCGCCTAATCAAACCCTAAACCCTTTCCCGTCCTGTTTTAGGATACCCGGTCCCCTCAAAAAGGGTTCACTCGGCCCCTCTAGGGTGTCTTTTTGTCTTGTCGCCTTTAAATAAGAAGCAAGGGAAAGGGTTTAGGGTTTGATTAGGGGGATCCGCAGTAGCGGTCCGCCTAATCAAACACTAAACCCTTTCCCGTCCCGTTTTAGGATACCCGGACCCCCAAAAAAGGGTTTACTCGTCTCCTCTAGGGTGTCTTTTTGTCTTGCCGCCTTCGAATGAGAAGTAAGGGAAAAGGTTTAGGGTTTGATTAGGGGGATCCGCGGTAGCAGTCCGCCTTTCAAACCCTAAACCCTTTCCCGTCCCGTTTTAGGATACCCGGTCCCCTCAAAAAGGGTTCACCCGGCCCCTCTAGGGTGTCTTTTTGTCTTGCCGCCTTCGAATGAGAAGCAAGGGAAAGGGTTTAGGGTTTGATTAGGGGGATCCGCGGTAGCGGTCCGCCCAATCAAACCCTAAACCCTTTCCCGTCCCGATTTAGGATACCCGGTCCCCCCAAAAAGGGTTCACTCGGCCCCTCTAGGGTGTCTTTTTGTCTTGTCGCCTTCAAATGAGAACTAAGGGAAAGGGTTTAGGGTTTGATTCGGGGGATCCGAGGTAGCGGTCCACCTAATCTAACCCTAAACCCTTTCTCGTCCCGTTTTAGGATACCCGGTCCCCCCAAAAAGTCTTCACTCGGCCCCTCTAGGGTGTCTTTTTGTCCTGCCGCCTTCGAATGAGAAGCAAGGGAAAGGGTTTAGGGTTTGATTAGGAGGATCCGCGGTAGCGGTCCGCCTAGCCAAACCCTAAACCATTTCTCGTCCCGTTTTAGGATACCCGGTCCCCCCAAAAAGGGTTCACTCGGCCCCTCTAGGGTGTCTTTTTGTCTTGACACCTTCGAATGAGAAGCAAGGGAAAGGGTTTAGGGTTTGATTAGGGGGATCCGTGGTAGCGGTCCGCCTAATCAAACCCTAAACCCTTTTCCGTCCCGTTTTAGGATACCCGGTCCCCCCAAAAAGGGTTCACTCCGCCCCTATGGGGTGTCTTTTTGTCTTGCCGCCTTCGAATGAGAAGCAAGGGAAAGAGCTAAGGGTTTGATTAGGGGGATCTGCGGTAGCGATCCGCCTAATCAAACCCTAAACCATTTCCCGTCCCGTTTTAGGATACCCAGACCCCCCAAAAAAGGGTTCACTCGTCTCCTCTAGGATGTCTTTTTGTCTTGCCGCCTCCGAATGAGAAGCAAGGGAAAGGGTTTAGGGTTTCATTAGGGGGATCCGCGGTAGCGGTCCGGCTAATCAAACCAAAAAACCCTTTCCCGTCTCGTTTTAGGATACCCGGTCCCCCCAAAAAGGGTTCACTCGGCCCCTCTAGGGTGTCTTTTTGGCTTGCCGCCTTCGAATGAGAAGCAAGGGAAAGGGTTTAGGGTTTGATTTGGGGGATCCGCGGTAGCGGTCCGCCTAATCAAACCCTAAACCCTTTCCCGTCCCGTTTTAGGATACCTGTTCCCCCCAAAAAGGGTTCACTCGGCCCCTCTAGGGTGTCTTTTTGTCTTGCCGACTTCGAATGAGAAGCAAGGGAAAGGGTTTAGGGTTTGATTAGGGGGATCCGCGGTAGCGGTCCGCCTAATCAAACCCTAAACCCTTTCCCGTCCCATTTTAGGATACCCGGTCCCCCCAAAAAGGGTTCACTCGGCCCCTCTAGGGTGTCTTTTTGTCTTGCCGCCTTCGAATGAGAAGCGAGGGAAAGGGTTTAGGGTTTGATTAGGGGGATCCGCATGAGCAGATCCGCCTTTCAAACCCTAAACCCTTTCCCGTCCCGTTTTAGGATACCCGGTCCCCTAAAAAAGGGTTCACCCGGCCCCTCTAGGGTGTCTTTTTGTCTTGCCGCCTTCGAATGAGAAGCAAGGGAAAGGGTTTATGGTTTGATTAGGGGGATCCGCGGTAGCGGTCCGCCCGATCAAACCCTAAACCCTTTCCCGTCTCAATTTAGGATACCCGTTCCCCCAAAAAAGGGTTCACTCGGCCCCTCTAGGGTGTCTTTTTGTCTACCGCCTTCAAAGGAGAAGCAAGAGAAAGGGTTTAGGGTTTTATTAGGGGGATCCGCGGTAGCGGTCCGCCTAATCTAACCCTAAACCCTTTCCCGTCCCGTTTTAGGATACCCGGTCCCCCCAAAAAGTGTTCACTCGGCCCCTCTAGGGTGTCTTTTTGTCCTGCCGCCTTCGAATGAGAAACAAGGGAAAGGGTTTAGGGTTTGATTAGGGGGATCCGCGGTAGCAGTCCGCCTTTCAAACCCTAAACCCTTTCCCGTCCCGTTTACGATACCCGGTCCCCCAAAAGGGTTCACTCGGCCCCTCTAGGGTGTCTTTTTGTCTTGCCGCCTTCAAATAAGAAGCAAGGGAAAGGGTTTAGGGTTTGATTAGGGGATCCGCGGTAGCAGTCCGCCTAATCAAACCCTAAACCCTTTCCCGTCCTGTTTTAGGATACCCGGTCCCCTCAAAAAGGGTTCACTCGGCCCCTCTAGGGTGTCTTTTTGTCTTGTCGCCTTTAAATAAGAAGCAAGGGAAAGGGTTTAGGGTTTGATTAGGGGATCCGCAGATGGCAGTCCGCCTAATCAAACACTAAACCCTTTCCCGTCCCGTTTTAGGATACCCGGACCCCCAAAAAAGGGTTTACTCGTCTCCTCTAGGGTGTCTTTTTGTCTTGCCGCCTTCGAATGAGAAGTAAGGGAAAAGGTTTAGGGTTTGATTAGGGGGATCCGCGGTAGCAGTCCGCCTTTCAAACCCTAAACCCTTTCCCGTCCCGTTTTAGGATACCCGGTCCCCTCAAAAAGGGTTCACCCGGCCCCTCTAGGGTGTCTTTTTGTCTTGCCGCCTTCGAATGAGAAGCAAGGGAAAGGGTTTAGGGTTTGATTAGGGGGATCCGTGGTAGCGGTCTGCCCAATCAAACCTTAAACCCTTTCCCGTCCCGATTTAGGATACCCGGTCCCCCCAAAAAGGGTTCACTCGGCCCCTCTAGGGTGTCTTTTTGTCTTGCCGCCTTCAAATGAGAACTAAGGGAAAGGGTTTAGGGTTTGATTCGGGGGATCCGAGGTAGCGGTCCACCTAATCTAACCCTAAACCCTTTCCCGTCCCGTTTTAGGATACCCGATCCCCCCAAAAAGTCTTCACTCGGCCCCTCTAGGGTGTCTTTTTGTCCTGCCGCCTTCGAATGAGAAGCAAGGGAAAGGGTTTAGGGTTTGATTAGGAGGATCCGCGGTAGCGGTCCGCCTAGCCAAACCCTAAACCATTTCTCGTCCCGTTTTAGGATACCCGGTCCCCCCAAAAAGGGTTCACTCGGCCCCTCTAGGGTGTCTTTTTGTCTTGACACCTTCGAATGAGAAGCAAGGGAAAGGGTTTAGGGTTTGATTAGGGGGATCCGTGGTAGCGGTCCGCCTAATCAAACCCTAAACCCTTTTCCGTCCCGTTTTAGGATACCCGGTCCCCCCAAAAAGGGTTCACTCCGCCCCTATGGGGTGTCTTTTTGTCTTGCCGCCTTCGAATGAGAAGCAAGGGAAAGAGCTAAGGGTTTGATTAGGGGGATCTGCGGTAGCAATCCGCCTAATCAAACCCTAAACCATTTCCCGTCCCGTTTTAGGATACCCAGACCCCCCAAAAAAGGGTTCACTCGTCTCCTCTAGGATGTCTTTTTGTCTTGCCGCCTCCGAATGAGAAGCAAGGGAAAGGGTTTAGGGTTTCATTAGGGGGATCCGCGGTAGCGGTCCGGCTAATCAAACCAAAAAACCCTTTCCCGTCTCGTTTTAGGATACCCGGTCCCCCCAAAAAGGGTTCACTCGGCCCCTCTAGGGTGTCTTTTTGGCTTGCCGCCTTCGAATGAGAAGCAAGGGAAAGGGTTTAGGGTTTGATTTGGGGGATCCGCGGTAGCGGTCCGCCTAATCAAACCCTAAACCCTTTCCCGTCCCGTTTTAGGATACTGTTCCCCCAAAAAGGGTTCACTCGGCCCCTCTAGGGTGTCTTTTTGTCTTGCCGACTTCGAATGAGAAGCAAGGGAAAGGGTTTAGGGTTTGATTAGGGGGATCCGCGGTAGCGGTCCGCCTAATCAAACCCTAAACCCTTTCCCGTCCCATTTTAGGATACCCGGTCCCCCCAAAAAGGGTTCACTCGGCCCCTCTAGGGTGTCTTTTTGTCTTGCCGCCTTCGAATGAGAAGCAAGGGAAAGGGTTTAGGGTTTAATTAAGGGGATCCCGCATGATAGCGATCCGCCTTTCAAACCCTAAACCCTTTCCCGTCCCGTTTTAGGATACCCGGTCCCCTCAAAAAGGGTTCACCCGGCCCCTCTAGGGTGTCTTTTTGTCTTGCCGCCTTCGAATGAGAAGCAAGGGAAAGGGTTTATGGTTTGATTAGGGGGATCCGCGGTAGCGGTCCGCCCGATCAAACCCTAAACCCTTTCCCGTCTCAATTTAGGATACCCGTTCCCCCAAAAAAGGGTTCACTCGGCCCCTCTAGGGTGTCTTTTTGTCTACCGCCTTCAAAGGAGAAGCAAGAGAAAGGGTTTAGGGTTTTATTAGGGGGATCCGCGGTAGCGGTCCGCCTAATCTAACCCTAAACCCTTTCCCGTCCCGTTTTAGGATACCCGGTCCCCCCAAAAAGTGTTCACTCGGCCCCTCTAGGGTGTCTTTTTGTCCTGCCGCCTTCGAATGAGAAACAAGGGAAAGGGTTTAGGGTTTGATTAGGGGGATCCGCGGTAGCAGTCCGCCTTTCAAACCCTAAACCCTTTCCCGTCCCGTTTTACGATACCCGGTCCCCCCAAAAAGGGTTCACTCGGCCCCTCTAGGGTGTCTTTTTGTCTTGCCGCCTTCAAATAAGAAGCAAGGGAAAGGGTTTAGGGTTTGATTAGGGGGATCCGCGGTAGCAGTCCGCCTAATCAAACCCTAAACCCTTTCCCGTCCTGTTTTAGGATACCCGGTCCCCTCAAAAAGGGTTCACTCGGCCCCTCTAGGGTGTCTTTTTGTCTTGTCGCCTTCAAATAAGAAGCAAGGGAAAGGGTTTAGGGTTTGATTAGGGGATCCGCAGATGGCGGTCCGCCTAATCAAACACTAAACCCTTTCCCGTCCCGTTTTAGGATACCCGGACCCCCAAAAAAGGGTTTACTCGTCTCCTCTAGGGTGTCTTTTTGTCTTGCCGCCTTCGAATGAGAAGTAAGGGAAAAGGTTTAGGGTTTGATTAGGGGGATCCGCGGTAGCAGTCCGCCTTTCAAACCCTAAACCCTTTCCCGTCCCGTTTTAGGATACCCGGTCCCCTCAAAAAGGGTTCACCCGGCCCCTCTAGGGTGTCTTTTTGTCTTGCCGCCTTCGAATGAGAAGCAAGGGAAAGGGTTTAGGGTTTGATTAGGGGGATCCGTGGTAGCGGTCTGCCCAATCAAACCCTAAACCCTTTCCCGTCCCGATTTAGGATACCCGGTCCCCCCAAAAAGGGTTCACTCGGCCCCTCTAGGGTGTCTTTTTGTCTTGCCGCCTTCAAATGAAAACTAAGGGAAAGGGTTTAGGGTTTGATTCGGGGGATCCGAGGTAGCGGTCCACCTAATCTAACCCTAAACCCTTTCCCGTCCCGTTTTAGGATACCCGATCCCCCCAAAAAGTCTTCACTCGGCCCCTCTAGGGTGTCTTTTTGTCCTGCCGCCTTCGAATGAGAAGCAAGGGAAAGGGTTTAGGGTTTGATTAGGAGGATCCGCGGTAGCGGTCCGCCTAGCCAAACCCTAAACCATTTCTCGTCCCGTTTTATGATACCCGGTCCCCCCAAAAAGGGTTCACTCGGCCCCTCTAGGGTGTCTTTTTGTCTTGACACCTTCGAATGAGAAGCAAGGGAAAGGGTTTAGGGTTTGATAAGGGGGATCCGTGGTAGCGGTCCGCCTAATCAAACCCTAAACCCTTTTCCGTCCCGTTTTAGGATACCCGGTCCCCCCAAAAAGGGTTCACTCCGCCCCTATGGGGTGTCTTTTTGTCTTGCCGCCTTCGAATGAGAAGCAAGGGAAAGAGCTAAGGGTTTGATTAGGGGGATCTGCGGTAGCGATCCGCCTAATCAAACCCTAAACCATTTCCCGTCCTGTTTTAGGATACCCAGACCCCCCAAAAAAGGGTTCACTCGTCTCCTCTAGGATGTCTTTTTGTCTTGCCGCCTCCGAATGAGAAGCAAGGGAAAGGGTTTAGGGTTTCATTAGGGGGATCCGCGGTAGCGGTCCGGCTAATCAAACCAAAAAACCCTTTCCCGTCTCGTTTTAGGATACCCGGTCCCCCCAAAAAGGGTTCACTCGGCCCCTCTAGGGTGTCTTTTTGGCTTGCCGCCTTCGAATGAGAAGCAAGGGAAAGGGTTTAGGGTTTGATTAGGGGGATCCGCGGTAGCGGTCCGCCTAATCAAACCCTAAACCCTTTCCCGTCCCGTTTTAGGATACTGTTCCCCCAAAAAGGGTTCACTCGGCCCCTCTAGGGTGTCTTTTTGTCTTGCCGACTTCGAATGAGAAGCAAGGGAAAGGGTTTAGGGTTTGATTAGGGGGATCCGCGGTAGCGGTCCGCCTAATCAAACCCTAAACCCTTTCCCGTCCCATTTTAGGATACCCGGTCCCCCCAAAAAGGGTTCACTCGGCCCCTCTAGGGTGTCTTTTTGTCTTGCCGCCTTCGAATGAGAAGCAAGGGAAAGGGTTTAGGGTTTGATTAAGGGGATCCGCGGTAGCAGTCCGCCTATCAAACCCTAAACCCTTTCCCGTCCCGTTTTAGGATACCCGATCCCCTCAAAAAGGGTTCACCCGGCCCCTCTAGGGTGTCTTTTTGTCTTGCCGCCTTCGAATGAGAAGCAAGGGAAAGGGTTTATGGTTTGATTAGGGGGATCCGCGGTAGCGGTCCGCCCGATCAAAACCTAAACCCTTTCCCGTCTCGATTTAGGATACCCGTTCCCCCAAAAAAGGGTTCACTCGGCCCCTCTAGGGTGTCTTTTTGTCTTGCCGCCTTCGAAGGAGAAGCAAGAGAAAGGGTTTAGGGTTTTATTAGGGGGATCCGCGGTAGCGGTCCGCCTAATCTAACCCTAAACCCTTTCTCGTCCCATTTTAGGATACCCGGTCCCCCCAAAAAGTGTTCACTCGGCCCCTCTAGGGTGTCTTTTTGTCCTGCCGCCTTCGAATGAGAAACAAGGGAAAGGGTTAAGGTTTTGATTAGGGGGATCCGCGGTAGCAGTCCGCCTTTCAAACCCTAAACCCTTTCCCGTCCCGTTTTACGATACCCGGTCCCCCCAAAAAGGGTTCACTCGGCCCCTCTAGGGTGTCTTTTTGTCTTGCCGCCTTCAAATGAGAAGCAAGGGAAAGGGTTTAGGGTTTGATTAGGGGGATCCGCGGTAGCAGTCCGCCTAATCAAACCCTAAACACTTTCCCGTCCCGTTTTAGGATACCCGGTCCCCTCAAAAAGGGTTCACTCGGCCCCTCTAGGGTGTCTTTTTGTCTTGTCGCCTTCAAATAAGAAGCAAGGGAAAGGGTTTAGGGTTTGATTAGGGGGATCCGCAGTAGCGGTCCGCCTAATCAAACACTAAACCCTTTCCCGTCCCGTTTTAGGATACCCGGACCCCCAAAAAAGGGTTTACTCGTCTCCTCTAGGGTGTCTTTTTGTCTTGCCGCCTTCGAATGAGAAGCAAGGGAAAGGGTTTAGGGTTTGATTAAGGGGATCCGCGGTAGCAGTCCGCCTATCAAACCCTAAACCCTTTCCCGTCCCGTTTTAGGATACCCGATCCCCTCAAAAAGGGTTCACCCGGCCCCTCTAGGGTGTCTTTTTGTCTTGCCGCCTTCGAATGAGAAGCAAGGGAAAGGGTTTATGGTTTGATTAGGGGGATCCGCGGTAGCGGTCCGCCCGATCAAAACCTAAACCCTTTCCCGTCTCGATTTAGGATACCCGTTCCCCCAAAAAAGGGTTCACTCGGCCCCTCTAGGGTGTCTTTTTGTCTTGCCGCCTTCGAAGGAGAAGCAAGAGAAAGGTTTTAGGGTTTTATTAGGGGGATCCGCGGTAGCGGTCCGCCTAATCTAACCCTAAACCCTTTCTCGTCCCATTTTAGGATACCCGGTCCCCCCAAAAAGTGTTCACTCGGCCCCTCTAGGGTGTCTTTTTGTCCTGCCGCCTTCGAATGAGAAACAAGGGAAAGGGTTAAGGTTTTGATTAGGGGGATCCGCGGTAGCGATCCGCCTTTCAAACCCTAAACCCTTTCCCGTCCCGTTTACGATACCCGGTCCCCCAAAAAGGGTTCACTCGGCCCCTCTAGGGTGTCTTTTTGTCTTGCCGCCTTCAAATGAGAAGCAAGGGAAAGGGTTTAGGGTTTGATTAGGGGGATCCGCGGTAGCAGTCCGCCTAATCAAACCCTAAACCCTTTCCCGTCCCGTTTTAGGATACCCGGTCCCCTCAAAAAGGGTTCACTCGGCCCCTCTAGGGTGTCTTTTTGTCTTGTCGCCTTCAAATAAGAAGCAAGGGAAAGGGTTTAGGGTTTGATTAGGGGGATCCGCAGTAGCGGTCCGCCTAATCAAACACTAAACCCTTTCCCGTCCCGTTTTAGGATACCCAGGACCCCAAAAAAGGGTTTACTCGTCTCCTCTAGGGTGTCTTTTTGTCTTGCCGCCTTCGAATGAGAAGTAAGGGAAAGGGTTTAGGGTTTGATTAGGGGATCCGCGGTAGCGATCCGCCTTTCAAACCCAAAACCCTTTCCCGTCCCGTTTTAGGATACCCGGTCCCCTCAAAAAGGGTTCACCCGGCCCCTCTAGGGTGTCTTTTTGTCTTGCCGCCTTCGAATGAGAAGCGAGGGAAAGGGTTTAGGGTTTGATTAGGGGGATCCGCGGTAGCGATCCGCCTTTCAAACCCTAAACCCTTTCCCGTCCCCGTTTTAGGATACCCGGTCCCCTCAAAAGGGTTCACCCCCCTCTAGGGTGTCTTTTTGTCTTGCCGCCTTCGAATGAGAAGCAAGGGAAAGGGTTTAGGGTTTGATTAAGGGGATCCGTGGTAGCGATCCGCCTTTCAAACCCTAAACCCTTTCCCGTCCCGTTTTAGGATACCCGGTCCCCTCAAAAGGGTTCACCGGCCCCTCTAGGGTGTTTTTTGTCTTGCCGCCTTCGAATGAGAAGCAAGGGAAAGGGTTTATGGTTTGATTAGGGGGATCCGCGGTAGCGGTCCGCCCGATCAAACCCTAAACCCTTTCCCGTCTCGATTTAGGATACCCGTTCCCCCAAAAAAGGGTTCACTCGGCCCCTCTAGGGTGTCTTTTTGTCTTGCCGCCTTCGAAGGAGAACCAAGAGAAAGGGTTTAGGGTTTTATTAGGGGGATCCGCGGTAGCGGTCCGCCTAATCTAACCCTAAACCCTTTCCCGTCCCGTTTTAGGATACCCGGTCCCCCCAAAAAGTGTTCACTCGGCCCCTCTAGGGTGTCTTTTTGTCCTGCCGCCTTCGAATGAGAAACAAGGGAAAGGGTTTAGGGTTTGATTAGGGGGATCCGCGGTAGCAGTCCGCCTTTCAAACCCTAAACCCTTTCCCGTCCCGTTTTACGATACCCGGTCCCCCCAAAAAGGGTTCACTCGGCCCCTCTAGGGTGTCTTTTTGTCTTGCCGCCTTCAAATGAGAAGCAAGGGAAAGGGTTTAGGGTTTGATTAGGGGGATCCGCGGTAGCAGTCCGCCTAATCAAACCCTAAACCCTTTCCCGTCCCGTTTTAGGATACCCGGTCCCCTCAAAAAGGGTTCACTCGGCCCCTCTAGGGTGTCTTTTTGTCTTGTCGCCTTCAAATAAGAAGCAAGGGAAAGGGTTTAGGGTTTGATTAGGGGGATCCGCAATGGCGGTCCGCCTAATCAAACACTAAACCCTTTCCCGTCCCGTTTTAGGATACCCGGATCCCCAAAAAAGGGTTTACTCGTCTCCTCTAGGGTGTCTTTTTGTTATGCCGCCTTCGAATGAGAAGTAAGGGAAAGGGTTTAGGGTTTGATTAGGGGGATCCGCGGTAGCAGTCCGCCTTTCAAACCCAAAACCCTTTCCCGTCCCGTTTTAGGATACCCGGTCCCCTAAAAAAGGGTTCACCCGGCCCCTCTAGGGTGTCTTTTTGTCTTGCCGCCTTCGAAGGAGAAGCAAGAGAAAGGGTTTAGGGTTTTATTAGGGGGATCCGCGGTAGCGGTCCGCCTAATCTAACCCTAAACCCTTTCCCGTCCCATTTTAGGATACCCGGTCCCCCCAAAAAGTGTTCACTCGGCCCCTCTAGGGTGTCTTTTTGTCCTGCCGCCTTCGAATGAGAAACAAGGGAAAGGGTTTAGGGTTTGATTAGGGGGATCCGCGGTAGCAGTCCGCCTTTCAAACCCTAAACCCTTTCCCGTCCCGTTTTACGATACCCGGTCTCCTCAAAAAGGGTTCACTCGGCCCCTCTAGGGTGTCTTTTTGTCTTGTCGCCTTCAAATAAGAAGCAAGGGAAAGGGTTTAGGGTTTGATTAGGGGGATCCGCGATAGCGGTCCGCCTAATCAAACCCTAAACCCTTTCCCGTCCCGTTTTAGGATATAGGACCCCCAAAAAAGGGTTTACTCGTCTCCTCTAGGGTGTCTTTTTGTCTTGCCGCCTTCGAATGAGAAGTAAGGGAAAGGGTTTAGGGTTTGATTAGGGGGATCCGCGGTAGCAGTCCGCCTTTCAAACCCAAAACCCTTTCCCGTCCCGTTTTAGGATACCCGGTCCCCTCAAAAAGGGTTCACCCGGCCCCTCTAGGGTGTCTTTTTGTCTTGCCGCCTTCGAATGAGAAGCAAGGGAAAGGGTTTAGGGTTTGATTAAGGGGATCCGCAGTAGCAGTCTGCCTTTCAAACCCTAAACCCTTTCCCGTCCCGTTTTAGGATACCCGGTCCCCTCAAAAAGGGTTCACCCGGCCCCTCTAAGGTGTCTTTTTTTCTTGCCGCCTTCGAATGAGAAGCAAGGGAAAGGGTTTAGGGTTTGATTAAGGGGATCCGCGGTAGCAGTCCGCCTTTCAAACCCTAAACCCTTTCCCGTCCCGTTTTAGGATACCCGGTCCCCTCAAAAAGGGTTCACCCGGCCCCTCTAGGGTGTCTTTTTGTCTTGCCGCCTTCGAATGAGAAGCAAGGGAAAGGGTTTATGGTTTGATTAGGGGGATCCGCGGTATCGGTCCGCCTGATCAAACCCTAAACCCTTTCCCGTCTCGATTTAGGATACCCGTTCCCCCAAAAAAGGGTTCACTCGGCCCCTCTAGGGTGTCTTTTTGTCTTGCCGCCTTCGAAGGAGAACCAAGAGAAAGGGTTTAGGGTTTTATTAGGTGGATCTGCGGTAGCGGTCCGCCTAATCTAACCCTAAACCCATTCCCGTCCCGTTTTAGGATACCCGGTCCCCCCCAAAAAGTGTTCACTCGGCCCCTCTAGGGTGTCTTTTTGTCCTGCCGCCTTCGAATGAGAAACAAGGGAAAGGGTTTAGGGTTTGATTAGGGGGATCCGCGGTAGCAGTCCGCCTTTCAAACCCTAAACCCTTTCCCGTCCCGTTTTACGATACCCGGTCCCCCCAAAAAGGGTTCACTCGGCCCCTCTAGGGTGTCTTTTTGTCTTGCCGCCTTCAAATGAGAAGCAAGGGAAAGGGTTTAGGGTTTGATTAGGGGATCCGCGGTAGCCGTCCGCCCTATTCAACCCTAAAACCTTTCCCGTCCCGTTTTAGGATACCCGGTCCCCTCAAAAAGGGTTCACTCGGCCCCTCTAGGGTGTCTTTTTGTCTTGTCGCCTTCAAATAAGAAGCAAGGGAAAGGGTTTAGGGTTTGATTAGGGGGATCCGCAGTAGCGGTCCGCCTAATCAAACACTAAACCCTTTCCCGTCCCGTTTTAGGATACCCGGACCCCCAAAAAAGGGTTTACTCGTCTCCTCTAGGGTGTCTTTTTGTCTTGCCGCCTTCGAATGAGAAGTAAGGGAAAGGGTTTAGGGTTTGATTAGGGGGATCCGCGGTAGCAGTCCGCCTTTCAAACCCAAAACCCTTTCCCGTCCCGTTTTAGGATACCCGGTCCCCTCAAAAAGGGTTCACCCGGCCCCTCTAGGGTGTCTTTTTGTCTTGCCGCCTTCGAATGAGAAGCAAGGGAAAGGGTTTAGGGTTTGATTAGGGGGATCCGCGGTATCGGTCCGCCCGATCAAACCCTAAACCCTTTCCCGTCTCGATTTAGGATACTCGTTCCCCCCAAAAAGGGTTCACTCGGCCCCTCTAGGGTGTCTTTTTGTCTTGCCGCCTTCGAATGAGAAGCAAGGGAAAGGGTTTAGGGTTTGATTAGGGGGATCCGCGGTAGCGGTCCGCCTAATCTAACCCTAAACCCTTTCCCGTCCCGTTTTAGGATACCCGGTCACCCCAAAAAGTGTTCACTCGGCCCCTCTAGGGTGTCTTTTTGTCTTGCCGCCTTCGAATGAGAAGCAAGGGAAAGGGTTTAGGGTTTGATTAGGGGGATCCGCGGTAGCGGTCTGCCTAATCTAACCCTAAACCCTTTCCCGTCCCGTTTTAGGATACCCGGTCCCCCCAAAAAGTGTTCACTCGGCCCCTCTAGGGTGTCTTTTTGTCTTGCCGCCTTCGAATGAGAAGTAAGGGAAAGGGTTTAGGGTTTGATTAGGGGGATCCGCGGTAGCGGTCCGCCCAATCAAACCCTAAACCCTTTCTCGTCCCGATTTAGGATACCCGTTCCCCCCAAAAAGGGTTCACTCGGCCCCTCTAGGGTGTCTTTTTGTCTTGCCGCCTTCGAATGAGAAGCAAGGGAAAGGGTTTAGTGTTTGATTAGGGGGATCCGCGGTAGCGGTCCGCCTAATCTAACCCTAAACCCTTTCCCGTCCCGTTTTAGGATACCCGGTCCCCCCAAAAAGTGTTCACTCGGCCCCTCTAGGGTGTCTTTTTGTCTTGCCGCCTTCGAATGAGAAGCAAGGGAAAGGGTTTAGGGTTTGATTAGGGGGATCCGCGGTAGCGGTCCGCCTAATCTAACCCTAAACCCTTTCCCGTCCCGTTTTAGGATACCCGGTCCCCCCAAAAAGTGTTCACTCGGCCCCTTTAGGGTGTCTTTTTGTCTTGCCGCCTTCGAATGAGAAGTAAGGGAAAGGGTTTAGGGTTTGATTAGGGGGATTCGCGGTAGCGGTCGGCCCAATCAAACCCTAAACCCTTTCCCGTCCCGTTTTAGGATACCCGGTCCCCCCAAAAAGGGTTCACTCGGCCCCTAAAGGGTGTCTTTTTGTCTTGCCGCCTTCGAATGAGAAGCAAGGGAAAGAGTTGAGGGTTTGATTAGGGGGATCCGCGGTAGCGATCCGCCTAATCAAACCCGCGATCCGCCTAATAAAACCCTAAACCCTTTCCCGTCCCGTTTTAGGATACCCAGACCCCCCAAAAAGGGTTCACTCGTCTCCTCTAGGGTGTCTTTTTGCCTAATCAAACCAAAAAACCCTTTCCCGTCCCGTTTTAGGATACCCGGTCCCCCCAAAAAGGGTTTACTCGGCCCCTCTAGGGTGTCTTATTGGCTTGCCGCCTTCGAATGAGAAGCAAGGGAAAGGGTTTAGGGTTTGATTAGGGGGATCCGCGGTAGCGGTCCGCCTAATCAAACCCTAAACCCTTTCCCGTCCCGTTTTAGGATACCCGTTCCCCCCAAAAAGGGTTCACTCGGCCCCTCTAGGGTCTCTTTTTGTCTTGCCGCCTTCGAATGAGAAGCAAGGGAAAGGGTTTAGGGTTTGATTAGGGGGATCTGCGGTAGCGGTCCGCCTAATCAAACCCTAAACCCTTTCCCGTCCCGTTTTAGGATACCCGGTCCCCCCAAAAAGGGTTCACTCGGCCCCTCTAGGGTGTCTTTTTGTCTTGCCGCCTTCGAATGAGAAGAAAGGGAAAGGGTTTAGGGTTTGATTAGGGGGATCCGCGGTAGCAGTCCGCCTTTCAAACCCTAAACCCTTTCCCGTCCCGTTTTAGGATACCCGGTCCCCTAAAAAAGGGTTCACCCGGCCCCTCTAGGGTGTCTTTTTGTCTTGCCGCCTTCGAATGAGAAGCAAGGGCAAGGGTTTAGGGTTTGATTAGGGGGATCCGCGGTAGCGGTCCGCCCAATCAAACCCTAAACCCTTTCCCGTCCCAATTTAGGATACCGGTTCCCCCCAAAAAGGGTTCACTCGGCCCCTCTAGGGTGCCTTTTTGTCTTGCCGCCTTCGAATGAGAAGCAAGGGAAAGGGTTTAGGGTTTGATTAGGGGGATCCGAGGTAGCGGTCCGCCTAATCTAACCCTAAACCCTTTCCCGTCCCGTTTTAGGATACCCGGTCCCCCCAAAAAGTGTTCACTCGGCCCCTCTAGGGTGTCTTTTTGTCCTGCCGCCTTTGAATGAGAAGCAAGGGAAAGGGTTTAGGGTTTGATTAGGGGGATCCGCGGTAGCAGTCCGCCTTTTAAACCCTAAACCCTTTCCCGTCCCGTTTTACGATACCCGGTCCCCTAAAAAAGGGTTCACTCGGCCCCTCTAGGGTGTCTTTTTGTCTAGCCGACTTCAAATGAGAAGCAAGGGAAAGGGTTTAGGGTTTGATTAGGGGGACGATCCGCGGTAGCAGTCCGCCTAATCAAACCCTAAACCCTTTCCCGTCCCGTTTTAGGATACCCGGTCCCCTCAAAAAGGGTTCACTCGGCCCCTCTAGGGTGTCTTTTTGTCTTGTCGCCTTCAAATAAGAAGCAAGGGAAAGGGTTTAGGGTTTGATTAGGGGGATCCGCGGTAGCGGTCCGCCTAATCAAACACTAAACCCTTTCCCGTCCCGTTTTAGGATACCCGGACCCCCAAAAAAGGGTTCACTCATCTCCTCTAGGGTGTCTTTTTGTCTTGCCGCCTTCGAATGAGAAGCAAGGGAAAGGGTTTAGGGTTTGATTAGGGGGATCCGCGGTAGCGGTCCGCCTAATCAAACCCTAAACCCTTTCCCGTCCCGTTTTAGGATACCCAGTCCCCCAAAAAAGGGTTCACTCGGCCCCTCTAGGGTGTCTTTTTGTCTTGCCGCCTTCGAATGAGAAGCAAGGGAAAGGGTTTAGGGTTTGATTAGGGGGATCCGCGGTAGCGGTCCGCCTAATCAAACCCTAAACCCTTTCCCGTCCCGTTTTAAGATACCCGGTCCCCCCAAAAAGTGTTCACTCGGCCCCTCTAGGGTGACTTTTTGGCTTGCCGCCTTCGAATGAGAAGCAAGGGAAAGGGTTTAGGGTTTGATTAGGGGGATCCGCGGTAGCGGTCCGCCTAATCAAACCCTAAACCCTTTCCCGTCCCGTTTTAGGATACCCGTTCCCCCAAAAAGGGTTCACTCGGCCCCTCTAGGGTGTCTTTTTGTCCTGCCGCCTTCGAATGAGAAGCAAGGGAAAGGGTTTAGGGTTTGATTAGGGGGATCCGCGGTAGCGGTCCGCCTAATCAAACCCTAAACCCTTTCCCGTCCCGTTTTAGGATACCCGGTCCCCCCAAAAAGTGTTCACTCGGCCCCTCTAGGGTGTCTTTTTGTCTTGCCGCCTTCAAATGAGAAGCAAGGGAAAGGGTTTAGGGTTTGATTAGGGGGATCCGAGGTAGCGGTCCGCCTAATCTAACCCTAAACCCTTTCCCGTCCCGTTTTAGGATACCCGGTCCCCCCAAAAAGTGTTCACTCGGCCCCTCTAGGGTGTCTTTTTGTCTTGCCGCCTTCGAATGAGAAGTAAGGGAAAGAGTTTAGGGTTTGATTAGGGGGATCCGCGGTAGCGGTCCGCCCAATCAAACCCTAAACCCTTTCCCGTCCCGTTTTAGGATACCCGGTCCCCCCAAAAAGGGTTCACCCGGCCCCTAAAGGGTGTCTTTTTGTCTTGCCGCCTTCGAATGAGAAACAAGGGAAAGAGTTAAGGGTTTGATTAGGGGGATCCGCGGTAGCGATCCGCCTAATCAAACCCGCGATCCACCTAATCAAACCCTAAACCCTTTCCCGTCCCGTTTTAGGATACCCAGACCCCCCAAAAAAGGGTTCACTCGTCTCCTCTAGGGTGTCTTTTTGTCTTGCCGCCTCCGAATGAGAAGCAAGGGAAAGGGTTTAGGGTTTCATTAGGGGGATCCGCGGTAGCGGTCCGCATAATCAAACCAAAAAACCCTTTCCCGTCCCGTTTTAGGATACCCGGTCCCCCCAAAAAGGGTTCACTCGGCCCCTCTAGGGTGTCTTTTTGGCTTGCCGCCTTCGAATGAGAAGCAAGGGAAAGGGTTTAGGGTTTGATTAGGGGGATCCGCGGTAGCGGTCCGCCTAATCAAACCCAAAACCCTTTCCCGTCCCGTTTTAGGATACCCGGTCCCCCCAAAAAGGGTTCACTCGGCCCCTATAGGGTGTCTTTTTGTCTTGCCGCCTTCGAATGAGAAGCAAGGGAAAGGGTTTAGGGTTTGATTAGGGCGATCCGCGGTAGCGGTCCGCCTAATCAAACCCTAAACCCTTTCCCGTCCCGTTTTAGGATACCCGTTCCCCCCAAAAAGGGTTCACTCGGCCCCTCTAGGGTGTCTTTTTGTCTTGCCGCCTTCGAATGAGAAGCAAGGGAAAGGGTTTAGGGTTTGATTAGGGGGATCCGCAGTAGCGGTCGGCCTAATCAAACCCTAAACCCTTTCCCGTCCCGTTTTAGGATACCCGGTCCTCCCAAAAAGGGTTCACTCGGCCCCTCTAGGGTGTCTTTTTGTTTTGCCGCCTTCGAATGAGAAGCAAGGGAAAGGGTTTAGGGTTTGATTAGGGGGATCCGAGGTAGTAGTCCGCCTAATCAAACCCTAAACCCTTTCCCGTCCCGTTTTAGGATACCCGGTCCCCCCAAAAAGGGTTCACTCGGCCCCTCTAGGGTGTCTTTTTGTCTTGCCGCCTTCAAATAAGAAGCAAGGGAAAGGGTTTAGGGTTTGATTAGGGGGATCCGCGGTAGCGGTCCGCCTAATCAAACACTAAACCCTTTCCCGTCCCGTTTTAGGATACCCGGACCCCCTAAAAAGGGTTCACTCATCTCCTCTAGGGTGTCTTTTTGTCTTGCCGCCTTCGAATGAGGAGCAAGGGAAAGGGTTTAGGGTTTGATTAGGGGGATCCGCGGTAGCGGTCCGCCTAATCAAACCCAAAAACCCTTTCCCGTCCCGTTTTACGATACCCGGTCCCCCCAAAAAGGGTTCACTCGGCCCCTTTAGGGTGTCTTTTTGTCTTGCCGCCTTCAAATGAGAAGCAAGGGAAAGGGTTTAGGGTTTGATTAGGGGGATCCGCGGTAGCGATCCGCCTAATCAAACCCTAAACCCTTTCCCGTCCCGTTTTAGGATACCCGGTCCCCCCAAAAGGGTTCACTCGGCCCCTCTAGGGTGTCTTTTTGTCTTGTCGCCTTCAAATAAGAAGCAAGGGAAAGGGTTTAGAGTTTGATTGGGGGGATCCGCGGTAGCGGTCCGCCTAATCAAACACTAAACCCTTTCCCGTCCCGTTTTAGGATACCCGGTCCCCCCAAAAAGGGTTCACTCGGCCCCTCTAGGGTGTCTTTTTGTTTTGCCGCCTTCGAATGAGAAGCAAGGGAAAGGGTTTAGGGTTTGATTAGGGGGATCCGAGGTAGTAGTCCGCCTAATCAAACCCTAAACCCTTTCCCGTCCCGTTTTAGGATACCCGGTCCCCCCAAAAAGGGTTCACTCGGCCCCTCTAGGGTGTCTTTTTGGCTTGCCGCCTTCGAATGAGAAGCAAGGGAAAGGGTTTAGGGTTTGATTAGGGGGATCCGCGGTAGCGGTCCGCCTAATCAAACCCAAAAACCCTTTCTCGTCCCGTTTTAGGATACCCGGTCCCCCCACAAAGGGTTCACTCAGCCCCTATAGGGTGTCTGTTTGTCTTGCCGCCTTCGAATAAGAAGCAAGGGAAAGGGTTTAGGGTTTGATTAGGGCGATCCGCGGTAGCGGTCCGCCTAATCAAACCCTAAACCCTTTCCCGTCCCGTTTTAGGATACCCGTTCCCCCCAAAAAGGGTTCACTCGGCCCCTCTAGGGTGTCTTTTTGTCTTGCCGCCTTCGAATGAGAAGCAAGGGAAAGGGTTTAGGGTTTGATTAGGGGGATCCGCAGTAGCGGTCGGCCTAATCAAACCCTAAACCCTTTCCCGTCCCGTTTTAGGATACCCGGTCCCCTCAAAAAGGGTTCACTCGGCCCCTCTAGGGTGTCTTTTTGTCTTGTCGCCTTCAAATAAGAAGCAAGGGAAAGGGTTTAGGGTTTGATTAGGGGGATCCGCGGTAGCGGTCCGCCTAATCAAACACTAAACCCTTTCCCGTCCCGTTTTAGGATACCCGGTCCCCTCAAAAGGGTTCACCCCCCTCTAGGGTGTCTTTTTGTCTTGCCGCCTTCGAATGAGAAGCAAGGGAAAGGGTTTAGGGTTTGATTAGGGGGATCCGCGGTAGCGGTCCGCCCAATCAAACCCTAAACCCTTTCCCGTCCCGATTTAGGATACCCGTTCCCCCCAAAAAGGATTCACTCGGCCCCTCTAGGGTGTCTTTTTGTCTTGTCGCCTTCAAATAAGAAGCAAGGGAAAGGGTTTAGGGTTTGATTAGGGGGATCCGCGGTAGCGGTCCGCCTAATCAAACACTAAACCCTTTCCCGTCCCGTTTTAGGATACCCGGACCCCCAAAAAAGGGTTCACTCGTCTCCTCTAGGGTATCTTTTTGTCTTGCCGCCTTCGAATGAGAAGCAAGGGAAAGGGTTTAGGGTTTGATTAGGGGGATCCGCGGTAGCGGTCCGCCTAATCAAACACTAAACCCTTTCCCGTCCCGTTTTAGGATACCCGGACCCCCAAAAAAGGGTTCACTCGTCTCCTCTAGGGTGTCTTTTTGTCTTGCCGCCTTCGAATGAGAAGCAAGGGAAAGGGTTTAGGGTTTGATTAGGGGGATCCGCTGTAGCGGTCCGCCTAATCTAACCCTAAACCCTTTCCCGTCCCGTTTTAGGATACCCGGACCCCCAAAAAAGGGTTCACTCGTCTCCTCTAGGGTGTCTTTTTGTCTTGCCGCCTTCGAATGAGAAGCAAGGAAAGGGTTTAGGGTTTGATTAGGGGGATCCGCTGTAGCGGTCCGCCTAATCTAACCCTAAACCCTTTCCCGTCCCGTTTTAGGATACCCGGTCCCCCCAAAAAGTGTTCACTCGGCCCCTCTAGGGTGTCTTTTTGTCTTGCCGCCTTCAAATGAGAAGCAAGGGAAAGGGTTTAGGGTTTGATTAGGGGGATCCGCTGTAGCGGTCCGCCTAATCTAACCCTAAACCCTTTCCCGTCCCGTTATAGGATACCCGGTCCCCCCAAAAAGTGTTCACTCGGCCCCTCTAGGGTGTCTTTTTGTCTTGCCGCCTTCAAATAAGAAGCAAGGGAAAGGGTTTAGGGTTTGATTGGGGGGATCCGCGGTAGCGGTCCGCCTAATCAAACACTAAACCCTTTCCCGTCCCGTTTTAGGATACCCGGTCCCCTCAAAAAGGGTTCACTCGGCCCCTCTAGGGTGTCTTTTTGTCTTGTCGCCTTCAAATAAGAAGCAAGGGAAAGGGTTTAGGGTTTGATTAGGGGGATCCGCGGTAGCGGTCCGCCTAATCAAACACTAAACCCTTTCCCGTCCCGTTTTAGGATACCCGGTCCCCTCAAAAAGGGTTCACCCGGCCCCTCTAGGGTGTCTTTTTGTCTTGCCGCCTTCGAATGAGAAGCAAGGGAAAGGGTTTAGGGTTTGATTAGGGGGATCCGCGGTAGCGGTCCGCCTAATCAAACCCTAAACCCTTTCCCCGTCCCGTTTTAGGATACCCGGTCCCCCAAAAAGGATTCACTCGGCCCCTCTAGGGTGTCTTTTTGTCTTGTCGCCTTCAAATAAGAAGCAAGGGAAAGGGTTTAGGGTTTGATTAGGGGGATCCGCGGTAGCGGTCCGCCTAATCAAACACTAAACCCTTTCCCGTCCCGTTTTAGGATACCAGGCCCCCCAAAAAGGGTTCACTCGTCTCCTCTAGGGTGTCTTTTTGTCTTGCCGCCTTCGAATGAGAAGCAAGGGAAAGGGTTTAGGGTTTGATTAGGGGATCCGCGGTAGCGGTCCGCCTAATCAAACACTAAACCCTTTCCCGTCCCGTTTTAGGATACCCGGACCCCCAAAAAAGGGTTCACTCGTCTCCTCTAGGGTGTCTTTTTGTCTTGCCGCCTTCGAATGAGAAGCAAGGGAAAGGGTTTAGGGTTTGATTAGGGGGATCCGCGGTAGCGGTCCGCCTAATCAAACCCTAAACCCTTTCCCGTCCCGTTTTAGGATACCCGGACCCCCAAAAAAGGGTTCACTCGTCTCCTCTAGGGTGTCTTTTTGTCTTGCCGCCTTCGAATGAGAAGCAAGGGAAAGGGTTTAGGGTTTGATTAGGGGGATCCGCTGTAGCGGTCCGCCTAATCTAACCCTAAACCCTTTCCCGTCCCGTTTTAGGATACCCGGTCCCCCCAAAAAGTGTTCACTCGGCCCCTCTAGGGTGTCTTTTTGTCTTGCCGCCTTCAAATGAGAAGCAAGGGAAAGGGTTTAGGGTTTGATTAGGGGGATCCGAGGTAGCGGTCCGCCTAATCTAACCCTAAACCCTTTCCCGTCCCGTTTTAGGATACCCGGTCCCCCCAAAAAGTGTTCACTCAGCCCCTCTAGGGTGTCTTTTTGTCTTGCCGCCTTCGAATGAGAAGTAAGGGAAAGGGTTTAGGGTTTGATTAGGGGGATCCGCGGTAGCGGTCCGCCCAATCAAACCCTAAACCCTTTCCCGTCCCGTTTTAGGATACCCGGCCCCCCCAAAAAGGGTTCACCCGGCCCCTAAAGGGTGTCTTTTTGTCTTGCCGCCTTCGAATGAGAAGCAAGGGAAAGAGTTAAGGGTTTGATTAGGGGGATCCGCGGTAGCGATCCGCCTAATCAAACCCGCGATCCGCCTAATCAAACCCTAAACCCTTTCCCGTCCCGTTTTAGGATACCCAGACCCCCCAAAAAAGGGTTCACTCGTCTCCTCTAGGGTGTCTTTTTGTCTTGCCGCCTCCGAATGAGAAGCAAGGGAAAGGGTTTAGGGTTTCATTAGAGGGATCCGCGGTATCGGTCCGCCTAATCAAACCAAAAAACCCTTTCCCGTCCCGTTTTAGGATACCCGGTCCCCCCAAAAAGGGTTCACTCGGCCCCTCTAGGGTGTCTTTTTGGCTTGCCGCCTTCGAATGAGAAGCAAGGGAAAGGGTTTAGGGTTTGATTAGGGGGATCCGCGGTAGCGGTCCGCCTAATCAAACCCAAAAACCCTTTCCCGTCCCGTTTTAGGATACCCGGTCCCCCCACAAAGGGTTCACTCAGCCCCTCTAGGGTGTCTTTTTGTCTTGCCGCCTTCGAATAAGAAGCAAGGGATAGGGTTTAGGGTTTGATTAGGCGGACCGCTACCGCGGATCGCCCTAATCAAACCCTAAACCCTTTCCCGTCCCGTTTTAGGATACCCGTTCCCCCCAAAAAGGGTTCACTCGGCCCCTCTAGGGTGTCTTTTTGTCTTGCCGCCTTCGAATGAGAAGCAAGGGAAAGGGTTTAGGGTTTGATTAGGTGGATCAGCAGTAGCGGTCGGCCTAATCAAACCCTAAACCCTTTCCCGTCCCGTTTTAGGATACCCGGTCCCCCCAAAAAGGGTTCACTCGGCCCCTCTAGGGTGTCTTTTTGTCTTGCCGCCTTCGAATGAGAAGCAAGGGAAAGGGTTTAGGGTTTGATTAGGGGGATCCGCGGTAGTGGTCCGCCTAATCAAACCCTAAACCCTTTCCCGTCCCGTTTTAGGATACCCGGTCCCCCCAAAAAGGGTTCACTCGGCCCCTCTAGGGTGTCTTTTTGTCTTGCCGCCTTCAAATAAGAAGCAAGGGAAAGGGTTTAGGGTTTGATTAGGGGGATCCGCGGTAGCGGTCCGCCTAATCAAACACTAAACCCTTTCCCGTCCCGTTTTAGGATACCCGGACCCCCAAAAAAGGGTTCACTCATCTCCTCTAGGGTGTCTTTTTGTCTTGCCGCCTTCGAATGAGGAGCAAGGGAAAGGGTTTAGGGTTTGATTAGGGGGATCCGCGGTAGCGGTCCGTCTAATCAAACCCAAAAACCCTTTCCCGTCCCGTTTTACGATACCCGGTCCCCCCAAAAAGGGTTCACTCGGCCCCTTTAGGGTGTCTTTTTGTCTTGCCGCCTTCAAATGAGAAGCAAGGGAAAGGGTTTAGGGTTTGATTAGGGGGATCCGCGGTAGCAGTCCGCCTAATCAAACCCTAAACCCTTTCCCGCCCCGTTTTAGGATACCCGGTCCCCTCAAAAAGGGTTCACTCGGCCCCTCTAGGGTGTCTTTTTGTCTTGTCGCCTTCAAATAAGAAGCAAGGGAAAGGGTTTAGGGTTTGATTGGGGGGATCCGCGGTAGCGGTCCGCCTATTCAAACACTAAACCCTTTCCCGTCCCGTTTTAGGATACCCGGTCCCCTCAAAAAGGGTTCACTCGGCCCCTCTAGGGTGTCTTTTTGTCTTGTCGCCTTCAAATAAGAAGCAAGGGAAAGGGTTTAGGGTTTGATTAGGGGGATCCGCGGTAGCGGTCCGCCTAATCAAACACTAAACCCTTTCCCGTCCCGTTTTAGGATACCCGGTCCCCTCAAAAAGGGTTCACCCGGCCCCTCTAGGGTGTCTTTTTGTCTTGCCGCCTTCGAATGAGAAGCAAGGGAAAGGGTTTAGGGTTTGATTAGGGGGATCCGCGGTAGCGGTCCGCCCAATCAAACCCTAAACCCTTTCCCGTCCCGATTTAGGATACCCGTTCCCCTCAAAAAGGATTCACTCGGCCCCTCTAGGGTGTCTTTTTGTCTTGCCGCCTTCGAATGAGAAGCAAGGGAAAGGGTTTAGGGTTTGATTAGGGGGATCCGCGGTAGCGGTCCGCCTAATCAAACACTAAACCCTTTCCCGTCCCGTTTTAGGATACCCGGACCCCCAAAAAAGGGTTCACTCGTCTCCTCTAGGGTGTCTTTTTGTCTTGCCGCCTTCGAATGAGAAGCAAGGGAAAGGGTTTAGGGTTTGATTAGGGGGATCCGCTGTAGCGGTCCGCCTAATCAAACCTAAAAACCCTTTCCCGTCCCGTTTTGGGATACCCGGTCCCCTAAAAAAGGGTTCACCCGGCCCCTCTAGGTTGTCTTTTTGTCTTGCCGCCTTCGAATGAGAAGCAAGGGAAAGGGTTTAGGGTTTGATTAGGGGGATCCGAGGTAGTAGTCCGCCTAATCAAACCCTAAACCCTTTCCCGTCCCGTTTTAGGATACCCGGTCCCCCCAAAAAGGGTTCACTCGTCCCCTCTAGGGTGTCTTTTTGTCTTGCCGCCTTCAAATAAGAAGCAAGGGAAAGGGTTTAGGGTTTGATTAGGGGATCCGTGGTAGTGGTCCGCCTAATCAAACCCTAAACCCTTTCCCGTCCCGTTTTAGGATACCCGGACCCCCAAAAAAGGGTTCACTCATCTCCTCTAGGGTGTCTTTTTGTCTTGCCGCCTTCGAATGAGGAGCAAGGGAAAGGGTTTAGGGTTTGATTAGGGGGATCCGCGGTAGCGGTCCGTCTAATCAAACCCAAAAACCCTTTCCCGTCCCGTTTTACGATACCCGGTCCCCCCAAAAAGGGTTCACTCGGCCCCTTTAGGGTGTCTTTTTGTCTTGCCGCCTTCAAATGAGAAGCAAGGGAAAGGGTTTAGGGTTTGATTAGGGGGATCCGCGGTAGCAGTCCGCCTAATCAAACCCTAAACCCTTTCCCGCCCCGTTTTAGGATACCCGGTCCCCTCAAAAAGGGTTCACTCGGCCCCTCTAGGGTGTCTTTTTGTCTTGTCGCCTTCAAATAAGAAGCAAGGGAAAGGGTTTAGGGTTTGATTGGGGGGATCCGCGGTAGCGGTCCGCCTATTCAAACACTAAACCCTTTCCCGTCCCGTTTTAGGATACCCGGTCCCCTCAAAAAGGGTTCACTCGGCCCCTCTAGGGTGTCTTTTTGTCTTGTCGCCTTCAAATAAGAAGCAAGGGAAAGGGTTTAGGGTTTGATTAGGGGGATCCGCGGTAGCGGTCCGCCTAATCAAACACTAAACCCTTTCCCGTCCCGTTTTAGGATACCCGGTCCCCTCAAAAAGGGTTCACCCGGCCCCTCTAGGGTGTCTTTTTGTCTTGCCGCCTTCGAATGAGAAGCAAGGGAAAGGGTTTAGGGTTTGATTAGGGGGATCCGCGGTAGCGGTCCGCCCAATCAAACCCTAAACCCTTTCCCGTCCCGATTTAGGATACCCGTTCCCCTCAAAAAGGATTCACTCGGCCCCTCTAGGGTGTCTTTTTGTCTTGCCGCCTTCGAATGAGAAGCAAGGGAAAGGGTTTAGGGTTTGATTAGGGGGATCCGCGGTAGCGGTCCGCCTAATCAAACACTAAACCCTTTCCCGTCCCGTTTTAGGATACCCGGACCCCCAAAAAAAGGGTTCACTCGTCTCCTCTAGGGTGTCTTTTTGTCTTGCCGCCTTCGAATGAGAAGCAAGGGAAAGGGTTTAGGGTTTGATTAGGGGGATCCGCTGTAGCGGTCCGCCTAATCAAACCTAAAAACCCTTTCCCGTCCCGTTTTGGGATACCCGGTCCCCTAAAAAAGGGTTCACCCGGCCCCTCTAGGTTGTCTTTTTGTCTTGCCGCCTTCGAATGAGAAGCAAGGGAAAGGGTTTAGGGTTTGATTAGGGGGATCTGCGGTAGCGGTCCACCTAATCTAACCCTAAACCCTTTCCCGTCCCGTTTTAGGATACCCGTTCCCCCCAAAAAGGGTTCACTCGGCCCCTCTAGGGTGTCTTTTGTCTTGCCGCCTTCAAATAAGAAGCAAGGGAAAGGGTTTAGGGTTTGATTAGGGGGATCCGCGGTAGCGGTCCGCCTAATCAAACACTAAACCCTTTCCCGTCCCGTTTTAGGATACCCGGACCCCCAAAAAAGGGTTCACTCGTCTCCTCTAGGGTGTCTTTTTGTCTTGCCGCCTTCGAATGAGAAGCGAGGAAAGGGTTTAGAGTTTGATTAGGGAATCCGCGGTAGCGGTCCGCCTAATCAAACACTAAACCCTTTCCCGTCCCGTTTTAGGATACCCGGACCCCCAAAAAAGGGTTCACTCGTCTCCTCTAGGGTGTCTTTTTGTCTTGCCGCCTTCGAATGAGAAGCAAGGGAAAGGGTTTAGGGTTTGATTAGGGGATCATTTGTAGCGGTCCGCCTAATCAAACCTAAAAACCCTTTCCCGTCCCGTTTTAGGATACCCGGTCCCCCCAAAAAGGGTTCACTCGGCTCCTCTAGGTTGTCTTTTTGTCTTGCCGCCTTCGAATGAGAAGCAAGGGAAAGGGTTTAGGGTTTGATTAGGGGGATCCGCGGTAGCGGTCCGCCTAATCTAACCCTAAACCCTTTCCCGTCCCGTTTTAGGATACCCGGACCCCCAAAAAAGGGTTCACTCGTCTCCTCTAGGGTGTCTTTTTGTCTTGCCGCCTTCGAATGAGAAGCAAGGGAAAGGGTTTAGGGTTTGATTAGGGGGATCCGCGGTAGCGGTCCGCCTAATCAAACACTAAACCCTTTCCCGTCCCGTTTTAGGATACCCGGACCCCCAAAAAAGGGTTCACTCGTCTCCTCTAGGGTGTCTTTTTGTCTTGCCGCCTTCGAATGAGGAGCAAGGGAAAGGGTTTAGGGTTTGATTAGGGGGATCCGCTGTAGCGGTCCGCCTAATCTAACCGTAAACCCTTTCCCGTCCCGTTTTAGGATACCCGGACCCCCAAAAAAGGGTTCACTCGTCTCCTCTAGGGTGTCTTTTTGTCTTGCCGCCTTCGAATGAGAAGCAAGGGAAAGGGTTTAGGGTTTGATTAGGGGGATCCGCTGTAGCGGTCCGCCTAATCTAACCCTAAACCCTTTCCCGTCCCGTTTTAGGATACCCGGTCCCCCCAAAAAGTGTTCACTCGGCCCCTCTAGGGTGTCTTTTTGTCTTGCCGCCTTCAAATGAGAAGCAAGGGAAAGGGTTTAGGGTTTGATTAGGGGGATCCGAGGTAGCGGTCCGCCTAATCTAACCCTAAACCCTTTCCCGTCCCGTTTTAGGATACCCGGTCCCCCACAAAAAGTGTTCACTCAGCCCCTCTAGGGTGTCTTTTTGTCTTGCCCCCTTCGAATGAGAAGTAAGGGAAAGGGTTTAGGGTTTGATTAGGGGGATCCGCGGTAGCGGTCTGCCCAATCAAACCCTAAACCCTTTCCCGTCCCGTTTTAGGATACCCGGCCCCCCCAAAAAGGGTTCACCCGGCCCCTAAAGGGTGTCTTTTTGTCTTGCCGCCTTCGAATGAGAAGCAAGGGAAAGAGTTAAGGGTTTGATTAGGGGGATCCGCGGTAGCGATCCGCCTAATCAAACCCGCGATCCGCCTAATCAAACCCTAAACCCTTTCCCGTCCCGTTTTAGGATACCCAGACCCCCCAAAAAAGGGTTCACTCGTCTCCTCTAGGGTGTCTTTTTTCCTTGCCGCCTCCGAATGAGAAGCAAGGGAAAGGGTTTAGGGTTTCATTAGGGGGATCCGCGGTATCGGTCCGCCTAATCAAACCAAAAAACCCTTTCCCGTCCCGTTTTAGGATACCCGGTCCCCCCAAAAAGGGTTCACTCGGCCCCTCTAGGGTGTCTTTTTGGCTTGCCGCCTTCGAATGAGAAGCAAGGGAAAGGGTTTAGGGTTTGATTAGGGGGATCCGCGGTAGCGGTCCGCCTAATCAAACCCAAAAACCCTTTCCCGTCCCGTTTTAGGATACCCGGTCCCCCCACAAAGGGTTCACTCAGCCCCTCTAGGGTGTCTTTTTGTCTTGCCGCCTTCGAATAAGAAGCAAGGGATAGGGTTTAGGGTTTGATTAGGCGGACCGCTACCGCGGATCGCCCTAATCAAACCCTAAACCCTTTCCCGTCCCGTTTTAGGATACCCGTTCCCCCCAAAAAGGGTTCACTCGGCCCCTCTAGGGTGTCTTTTTGTCTTGCCGCCTTCGAATGACAAGCAAGGGAAAGGGTTTAGGGTTTGATTAGGGGGATCCGCAGTAGCGGTCGGCCTAATCAAACCCTAAACCCTTTCCCGTCCCGTTTTAGGATACCCGGTCCCCCCAAAAAGGGTTCACTCGGCCCCTCTAGGGTGTCTTTTTGTCTTGCCGCCTTCGAATGAGAAGCAAGGGAAAGGGTTTAGGGTTTGATTAGGGGGATCCGAGGTAGTAGTCCGCCTAATCAAACCCTAAACCCTTTCTCGTCCCGTTTTAGGATACTCGGTCCCCCCAAAAAGGGTTCACTCGGCCCCTCTAGGGTGTCTTTTTGTCTTGCCGCCTTCAAATAAGAAGCAAGGGAAAGGGTTTAGGGTTTGATTAGGGGGATCCGCGGTAGTGGTCCGCCTAATCAAACCCTAAACCCTTTCCCGTCCCGTTTTAGGATACCCGGACCCCCAAAAAAGGGTTCACTCATCTCCTCTAGGGTGTCTTTTTGTCTTGCCGCCTTCGAATGAGGAGCAAGGGAAAGGGTTTAGGGTTTGATTAGGGGGATCCGCGGTAGCGGTCCGCCTAATCAAACCCTAAACTCTTTCCTGTCCCGTTTTAGGATACCCGGTCCCCCCAAAAAGTGTTCACTCGGCCCCTCTTAGGTGTCTTTTGTCTTGCCGCCTTCGAATGAGAAGCAAGGGAAAGGGTTTAGGGTTTGATTAGGGGGATCCGCGGTAGCGGTCCGCCTAATCAAACCCTAAACCCTTTCCCGTCCCGTTTTAGGATAGCCGGTCCCCCCAAAAAGGGTTCACTCGGCCCCTCTAGGGTGTCTTTTTGTCTTGCCGCCTTCGAATGAGAAGCAAGGGAAAGGGTTTAGGGTTTGATTAGGGAGATCCGCGGTAGCGGTCCGCCTAATCAAACCCTAAACCCTTTCCCGTCCCGTTTTAGGATACCCGTTCCCCCCAAAAAGGGTTCACTCGGCCCTTCTAGGGTGTCTTTTTGTCTTGCCGCCTTCGAATGAGAAGCAATTGAAAGGGTTTAGGGTTTGATTAGGGAGATTCACGGTAGCGGTCCGCCTAATCAAACCCAAAAACCCTTTCCCGTCCCGTTTTAGGATACCCGGTCCCCCCAAAAAGGGTTCACTCGGCCCCTCTAGGGTGTCTTTTTGTCTTGTCGCCTTCAAATAAGAAGCAAGGGAAAGGGTTTAGGGTTTGATTAGGGGGATCCGCGGTAGCGGTCCGCCTAATCAAACACTAAACCCTTTCCCGTCCCGTTTTAGGATACCCGGTCCCCTAAAAAAGGGTTCACCCGGCCCCTCTAGGGTGTCTTTTTGTCTTGCCGCCTTCGAATGAGAAGCAAGGGAAAGGGTTTAGGGTTTGATTAGGGGGATCCGCGGTAGCGGTCCGCCCAATCAAACCCTAAACCCTTTCCCGTCCCGATTTAGGATACCCGTTCCCCTCAAAAAGGATTCACTCGGCCCCTCTAGGGTGTCTTTTTGTCTTGTCGCCTTAAAATAAGAAGCAAGGGAAAGGGTTTAGGGTTTGATTAGGGGGATCCGCGGTAGCGGTCCGCCTAATCAAACACTAAACCCTTTCCCGTCCCGTTTTAGGATACCCGGACCCCCAAAAAAGGGTTCACTCGTCTCCTCTAGGGTGTCTTTTTGTCTTGCCGCCTTCGAATGAGAAGCAAGGGAAAGGGTTTAGGGTTTGATTAGGGGGATCCGCGGTAGCGGTCCGCCTAATCAAACACTAAACCCTTTCCCGTCCCGTTTTAGGATACCCGGACCCCCAAAAAAGGGTTCACTCGTCTCCTCTAGGGTGTCTTTTTGTCTTGCCGCCTTCGAATGAGAAGCAAGGGAAAGGGTTTAGGGTTTGATTAGGGGGATCCGCTGTAGCGGTCCGCCTAATCAAACCTAAAAACCCTTTCCCGTCCCGTTTTGGGATACCCGGTCCCCTAAAAAAGGGTTCACCCGGCCCCTCTAGGTTGTCTTTTTGTCTTGCCGCCTTCGAATGAGAAGCAAGGGAAAGGGTTTAGGGTTTGATTAGGGGGATCCGCGGTAGCGGTCCACCTAATCTAACCCTAAACCCTTTCCCGTCCCGTTTTAGGATACCCGTTCCCCCCAAAAAGGGTTCACTCGGCCCCTCTAGGGTGTGTTTTTGTCTTGTCGCCTTCAAATAAGAAGCAAGGGAAAGGGTTTAGGGTTTGATTAGGGGGATCCGCGGTAGCGGTCCGCCTAATCAAACACTAAACCCTTTCCCGTCCCGTTTTAGGATACCCGGACCCCCAAAAAAGGGTTCACTCGTCTCCTCTAGGGTGTCTTTTTGTCTTGCCGCCTTCGAATGAGAAGCAAGGGAAAGGGTTTAGGGTTTGATTAGGGGGATCCGCGGTAGCGGTCCGCCTAATCAAACACTAAACCCTTTCCCGTCCCGTTGTAGGATACCCGGACCCCCAAAAAAGGGTTCACTCGTCTCCTCTAGGGTGTCTTTTTGTCTTGCCGCCTTCGAATGAGAAGCAAGGGAAAGGGTTTAGGGTTTGATTAGGGGATCCGCGGTAGCGGTCCGCCTAATCAAACCTTAAACCCTTTCCCGTCCCGTTTTGGGATACCCGGTCCCCTAAAAAAGGGTTCACCCGGCCCCTCTAGGTTGTCTTTTTGTCTTGCCGCCTTCGAATGAGAAGCAAGGGAAAGGGTTTAGGGTTTGATTAGGGGGATCCGCGGTAGCGGTCCGCCTAATCTAACCCTAAACCCTTTCCCGTCCCGTTTTAGGATACCCGGTCCCCCAAAAAGGGTTCACTCGGCCCCTCTAGGGTGTCTTTTTGTCCCGCCGCCTTCGAATGAGAAGCAAGGGAAAGGGTTTAGGGTTTGATTAGGGGATCCGCGGTAGCGATCCGCCTAATCAAACCCTAAACCCTTTCCCGTCCCGTTTTAGGATACCCGATCCCCCAAAAAAGGTTCACTCGGCCCCTCTAGGGTGTCTTTTTGTCTTGCCGCCTTCAAATGAAAAGCAAGGGAAAGGGTTTAGGGTTTGATTAGGGGGATCCGTGGTAGCGGTCCGCCTAATCAAACACTAAACCCTTTCCCGTCCCGTTTTAGGATACCCGGACCCCCAAAAAAGGGTTCACTCGTCTCCTCTAGGGTGTCTTTTTGTCTTGCCGCCTTCGAATGAGAAGCAAGGGAAAGGGTTTAGGGTTTGATTAGGGGGATCCGCTGTAGCGGTCCGCCTAATCAAACCTAAAAACCCTTTCCCGTCCCATTTTGGGATACCCGGTCCCCTAAAAAAGGGTTCACACGGCCCCTCTAGGTTGTCTTTTTGTCTTGCCGCCTTCGAATGAGAAGCAAGGGAAAGGGTTTAGGGTTTGATTAGGGGGATCCGCGGTAGCGGTCCGCCTAATCTAACCCTAAACCCTTTCCCGTCCCGTTTTAGGATACCCGGTCCCCCCAAAAAGGGTTCACTCGGCCCCTCTAAGGTGTCTTTTTGTCCTGCCGCCTTCGAATGAGAAGCAAGGGAAAGGGTTTAGGGTTTGATTAGGGGGATCCGCGGTAGCAGTCTGCCTAATCAAACCCTAAACCCTTTCCCGTCCCGTTTTAGGATACCGATCCCCCCAAAAAGGGTTCACTCGGCCCCTCTAGGGTGTCTTTTTGTCTTGCCGCCTTCAAATGAAAAGCAAGGGAAAGGGTTTAGGGTTTGATTAGGGGGATCCGTGGTAGCGGTCCGCCTAATCAAACACTAAACCCTTTCCCGTCCCGTTTTAGGATACCCGGACCCCCAAAAAAGGGTTCACTCGTCTCCTCTAGGGTGTCTTTTTGTCTTGCCGCCTTCGAATGAGGAGCAAGGGAAAGGGTTTAGGGTTTGATTAGGGGGATCCGCGGTAGCAGTCTGCCTAATCAAACCCTAAACCCTTTCCCGTCCCGTTTTAGGATACCCGATCCCCCAAAAAAGGTTCACTCGGCCCCTCTAGGGTGTCTTTTGTCTTGCCGCCTTCAAATGAAAAGCAAGGGAAAGGGTTTAGGGTTTGATTAGGGGGATCCGTGGTAGCGGTCCGCCTAATCAAACACTAAACCCTTTCCCGTCCCGTTTTAGGATACCCGGACCCCCAAAAAAGGGTTCACTCGTCTCCTCTAGGGTGTCTTTTTGTCTTGCCGCCTTCGAATGAGGAGCAAGGGAAAGGGTTTAGGGTTTGATTAGGGGGATCCGCGGTAGCGGTCCGCCTAATCAAACCCAAAAACCCTTTCCCGTCCCGTTTTACGATACCCGGTCCCCCCAAAAAGGGTTCACTCGGTCCCTCTAGGGTGTCTTTTTGTCTTGCCGCCTTCAAATGAGAAACAAGGGAAAGGGTTTAGGGTTTGATTAGGGGGATCCGCGGTAGCGGTCCGCCTAATCAAACACTAAACCCTTTCCCGTCCCGTTTTAGGATACCCGGTCCCCTCAAAAAGGGTTCACTCGGCCCCTCTAGGGTGTCTTTTTGTCTTGTCGCCTTCGAATGAGAAGCAAGGGAAAGGGTTTAGGGTTTGATTAGGGGGATCCGCGGTAGAGGTCCGCCTAATCAAACACTAAACCCTTTCCCGTCCCGTTTTAGGATACCCCGTACCCTCAAAAAGGGTTCACCCGGCCCCTCTAGGGTGTCTTTTTGTCTTGCCGCCTTCGAATGAGAAGCAAGGGAAAGGGTTTAGGGTTTGATTAGGGGGATCCGCGGTAGCGGTCCGCCCAATCAAACCCTAAACCCTTTCCCGTCCCGATTTAGGATACCCGTTCCCCCCAAAAAGGGTTCACTCGGCCCCTCTAGGGTGTCTTTTTGTCTTGTCGCCTTCAAATAAGAAGCAAGGGAAAGGGTTTAGGGTTTGATTAGGGGGATCCGCGGTAGCGGTCCGCCTAATCAAACACTAAACCCTTTCCCGTCCCGTTTTAGGATACCCGGTACCCTTAAAAAGGGTTCACCCGGCCCCTCTAGGGTGTCTTTTTGTCTTGCCGCCTTCGAATGAGAAGCAAGGGAAAGGGTTTAGGGTTTGATTAGGGGGATCCGCGGTAGCGGTCCGCCTAATCAAACCCTAAACCCTTTCCCGTCCCGTTTTAGGATACCCGTTCCCCCCAAAAAGGGTTCACTCGGCCCCTCTAGGGTGTCTTTTTGTCTTGTCGCCTTCAAATAAGAATCAAGGGAAAGGGTTTAGGGTTTGATTAGGGGGCCGCGGTAGCGGTCCGCCTAACCAAACACTAAACCCTTTCCCGTCCTGTTTTAGGATACCCGGACCCCCAAAAAGGGTTCACTCGGCCCCTCTAGGGTGTCTTTTTGTCTTGTCGCCTTCAAATAAGAATCAAGGGAAAGGGTTTAGGGTTTGATTAGGGGGCCGCGGTAGCGGTCCGCCTAACCAAACACTAAACCCTTTCCCGTCCTGTTTTAGGATACCCGGACCCCCAAAAAGGGTTCACTCGGCCCCTCTAGGGTGTCTTTTTGTCTTGCCGCCTTCGAATGAGAAGCAAGGGAAAGGGTTTAGGGTTTCATTAGGGGGATCCGCGGTAGCGGTCCGCCTAATCAAACCCAAAAACCCTTTCCCGTCCCGTTTTAGGATACCCGGTCCCCCCAAAAAGGGTTCACTCGGCCCCTCTAGGGTGTCTTTTTGGCTTGCCGCCTTCGAATGAGAAGCAAGGGAAAGGGTTTAGGGTTTGATTAGGGGGATCCGCGGTAGCGGTCCGCCTAATCAAACCCTAAACCCTTTCCCGTCCCGTTTTAGGATACCCGTTCCCCCCAAAAAGGTTCACTCGGCCCCTCTAGGGTGTCTTTTTGTCTTGCCGCCTTCGAATGAGAAGCAAGGGAAAGGTTTTAGGGTTTGATTAGGGGGATCCGCGGTAGCAGTCCGCCTAATCAAACCCTAAACCCTTTCCCGTCCCGTTTTAGGATACCCGGTCCCCCCAAAAAGGGTTCACTCGGCCCCTCTGGGGTGTCTTTTTGTCTTGCCGCCTTCGAATGAGAAGCAAGGGAAAGGGTTTAGGGTTTGATTAGGGGGATCCGCGGTAGCAGTCCGCCTAATCAAACCCTAAACCCTTTCCCGTCCCGTTTTAGGATACCCGGTCCCCCCAAAAAGTGTTCACTCGGCCCCTCTAGGGTGTCTTTTTGGCTTGCCGCCTTCGAACGAGAAGCAAGGGAAAGGGTTTAGGGTTTGATCAGGGGGATCCGCGGTAGCAGTCCGCCTAATCAAACCCTAAACCCTTTCCCGTCCCGTTTTAGGATACCCGGTCCCCCCAAAAAGGGTTCACTCGGCCCTTCTAGGGTGTCTTTTTGTCTTGTTGCCTTCAAATGAGTAGCAAGGGAAAGGGTTTAGGGTTTGATTAGGGGGATCCGCGGTAGTGGTCCGCCTAATGAAACACTAAACCCTTTCCCGTCCCGTTTTAGGATACCCGGACCCCCAAAAAAGGGCTCACTCGTCTCCTCTAGGGTATCTTTTTGTCTTGCCGCCTTCGAATGAGAAGCAAGGGAAAGGGTTTAGGGTTTGATTAGGGGGATCCGCGGTAGCGGTCCGCCTAATGAAACACTAAGCCCTTTCCCGTCCCGTTTTAGGATACCCGGACCCCCAAAAAAGGGTTCACTCGTCTCCTCTAGGGTATCTTTTTGTCTTGCCGCCTTCGAATGAGAAGCAAGGGAAAGGGTTTAGGGTTTGATTAGGGGGATCCGCGGTAGCGGTCCGCCTAATCAAACCCAAAAACCCTTTCCCGTCCCGTTTTAGGATACCCGGTCCCCCCAAAAAGGGTTCACTCGGCCCCTCTAGGGTTTCTTTTTGTCTTGCCGCCTTCAAATGAGAAGCATGGGAAAGGGTTTAGGGTTTCATTAGGGGGATCCGCAGTAGCGGTCCGCCTAATCAAACCCTAAACCCTTTCCCGTCCCGTTTTAGGATACCCGGTCCCCCCAAAAAGGGTTCACTCGGCCCCTCTAGGGTGTCTTTTTGGCTTGCCGCCTTCGAATGAAAAGCAAGGGAAAGGGTTTAGGGTTTGATTAGGGGAATCCGCGGTAGCGGTTCGCCTAATCAAACCCTAAACCCTTTCCCGTCCCGTTTTAGGATACCCGTTCCCCCCAAAAAGGGTTCACTCGGCCCTCTAGGGTGTCTTTTTGTCTTGCCGCCTTCGAATGAGAAGCAAGGGAATGGTTTTTGGGGTTTGATTAGGGGGATCCTCGGTAGCGGTCCGCCTAATCAAACCCTAAACCCTTTCCCGTCCCGTTTTAGGATACCCGGTCCCCCCAAAAAGGGTTCCCTCGGCCACTCTAGGGTTTCTTTTTGTATTGTCGCCTTCGAATGAGAAGCAAGGGAAAGGGTTTAGGGTTTGATTAGGGGGATCCGCGGTAGCAGTCCGCCTAATCAAACCCTAAACCCTTTCCCGTCCCGTTTTAGGATACCCGGTCCCCCCAAAAAGGGTTCACTCGGCCCCTCTAGGGTGTCTTTTTGTCTTGCCGCTTTCAAATGAGAAGCAAGGGAAAGGGTTTAGTGTTTGATTAGGGGGATCTGCGGTAGCGGTCCGCCTAATCAAACACTAAACCCTTTCCCGTCCCATTTTAGGATACCCGGACCCCCAAAAAAGGGTTCACTCGTCTCCTCTAGGGTGTCTTTTTGTCTTGCCGCCTTCGAATGAGAAGCAAGGGAAAGGGTTTAGGGTTTGATTAGAGGGATCCGCGGTAGCGGTCCGCCTAATCAAACCCAAAAACCCTTTCCCGTCCCGTTTTAGGATACCCGGTCCCCCCAAAAAAAGGTTCACTCGGCCCCTCTAGGGTGTCTTTTTGTCTTGCCGCCTTCGAATGAGAAGCAAGGGAAAGGGTTTAGGGTTTGATTAGGGCGATCCGCGGTAGCGGTCCGCCTAATCAAACCCTAAACCCTTTCCCGTCCCGTTTTAGGATACCCGGTCCCCCAAAAAGGGTTCACTCGGCCCCTATGGGGTGTCTTTTCGCCTTGCCGCCTTCGAATGAGAAGCAAGGGAAAGAGCTAAGGGTTTGATTAGGGGGATCCACGGTTGCGATCCGCCTAATAAAACCCTAAACCCTTTCCCGTCCCGTTTTAGGATACCCAGACCCCCCAAAAAAGGGTTCACTCGTCTCCTCTAGGGTGTCTTTATGTCTTGCCGCCTCCGAATGAGAAGCAAGGGAAAGGGTTTAGGGTTTCATTAGGGGGATCCGCGGTAGCGGTCCGCCTAATCAAACCCAAAAACCCTTTCCCGTCCCGTTTTAGGATACCCGGTCCCTCCAAAAAGGGTTCACTCGGCCCCTCTAGGGTGTCTTTTTGGCTTGCCGCCTTCGAATGAGAAGCAAGGGAAAGTTTTTAGGGTTTGATTAGGGGGATCCGCGGTAGCGGTCCGCCTAATCAAACCCTAAACCCTTTCCCGTCCCTTTTTAGGATACCCGTTCCCCCCAAAAAGGTTCACTCGGCCCCTCTAGGGTGTCTTTTTGTCTTGCCGCCTTCGAATGAGAAGCAAGGGAAAGGTTTTAGGGTTTGATGAGGGGGATCTGCGGTAGCAGTCCGCCTAATCAAACCCTAAACCCTTTCCCGTCCCGTTTTAGGATACCCGGTCCCCCCAAAAAGGGTTCACTCGGCCCCTCTAGGGTGTCTTTTTGTCTTGCCGCCTTCGAATGAGAAGCAAAGGAAAGGGTTTAGGGTTTGATTTGGGGGATCCGCGGTAGCAGTCCGCCTAATCAAACCCTAAACCTTTTCCCGTCCCGTTTTAGGATACCCGGTCCCCCCAAAAAGGGTTCACTCGGCCCCTCTAGGGTGTCTTTTTGGCTTGCCGCCTTCGAATGAGAAGCAAGGGAAAGGGTTCAGGGTTTGATTAGGGTGATCCGCGGTAGCAGTCCGCCTAATCAAACCCTAAACCCTTTCCCGTCCCGTTTTAGGATACCCGGTCCCCCCAAAAAGGGTTCACTCGGCCCTTCTAGGGTGTCTTTTTGTCTTGTTTCCTTCAAATGAGAAGCAAGGGAAAGGGTTTAGGGTTTGATTAGGGGGATCCGCGGTAGTGGTCCGCCTAATCAAACACTAAACCCTTTCCCGTCCCGTTTTAGGATACCCGGACCCCCAAAAAAGGGTTCACTCGTCTCCTCTAGGGTATCTTTTTGTCTTGCCGCCTTCGAATGAGAAGCAAGGGAAAGGGTTTAGGGTTTGATTAGGGGGATCCGCGGTAGCGGTCCGCCTAATCAAACCCAAAAACCCTTTCCCGTCCCATTTTAGGATACCCGGTCCCCTCAAAAAGGGTTCACGCGGCCCCTCTAGGGTGTCTTTTTGTCTTGCCGCCTTCGAATGAGAAGCAAGGGACATGGTTTAGGGTTTGATTAGGGGGATCCGCAGTAGCGGTCCGCCTAATCAAACCCTAAACCCTTTCCCGTCCCGTTTTATGATACCCGTTCCCCCCAAAAAGGGTTAACTCGGCCCCTCTAGGGTGTCTTATTGTCTTGCCGCCTTCGAATGAGAATTAAGGGAAAGGGTCTAGGGTTTGATTCGGGGGATCCGAGGTAGCGGTCCACCTAATCTAACCCTAAACCCTTTCCCGTCCCGTTTTAGGATACCCGGTCCCCCCAAAAAGTGTTCACTCGGCCCCTCTAGGGTGTCTTTTTATCCTGCCGCCTTCGAATGAGAAGCAAGGGAAAGGGTTTAGGGTTTGATTAGGAGGATCCGCGGTAGCGGTCCGCCTAGTGAAACACTAAACCATTTCCCGTCCCGTTTTAGGATACCCGGTCCCCCCAAAAAGGGTTCACTCGGCCCCTCTAGGGTGTCTTTTTGTCTTGACACCTTCGAATGAGAAGCAAGGGAAAGGGTTTAGGGTTTGATTAGGGGGATCCGCGGTAGCGGTCCACCTAATCAAACCCTAAACCCTTTCCCGTCTCGTTTTAGGATACCCGGTCCCCCCAAAAAGGGTTCACTCGGCCCCTATGGGGTGTCTTTTTGTCTTGCCGCCTTCGAATGAGAAGCAAGGGAAAGAGCTAAGGGTTTGATTAGGGGGATTTGCGGTAGCGATCCGCCTAATCAAACCCTAAACCCTTTCCCGTCCCGTTTTAGGATACCCAGACCCCCCCAAAAAAGGGTTCACTCGTCTCCTCTAGGGTGTCTTTTTGTCTTGCCGCCTCCGAATGAGAAGCAAGGGAAAGGGTTTAGGGTTTCATTAGGGGGATCCGTGGTAGCGGTCCGCCTAATTAAACCCTAAACCCTTTCCCGTCCCGTTTTAGGATACCCGGTCCCCCCAAAAAGGGTTCACTCGGCCCCTCTAGGGTGTCTTTTTGTCTTGCCGCCTTCGAATAAGAAGCAAGGGAAAGAGTTAAGGGTTTGATTAGGGGGATCCGCGGTAGCGATCCGCCTAATCAAACCCAAAAACCCTTTCCCGTCCCGTTTTAGGATACCCGGTCCCCCCAAAAAGGGTTCACTCGGCCCCTCTAGGGTGTCTTTTTGTCTTGCCGCCTTCGAATGAGAAGCAAGGGAAAGGGTTAGGGTTTGATTAGGGGGATCCGCGGTAGCGATCCGCCTAATCAAACCCAAAAACCCTTTCCCGTCCCGTTTTAGGATACCCGGTCCCCCCAAAAAGGGTTCACTCGGCCCCTCTAGGGTGTCTTTTTGTCTTGCCGCCTTCGAATGAGAAGCAAGGGAAAGGGTTTAGGGTTTGATTAGGGGGATCCGCGGTAGCGATCCGACTAATCAAACCCTAAACCCTTTCCCGTCCCGTTTTAGGATACCCGGTCCCCCCAAAAAGGGTTCACTCGGCCCCTCTAGGGTGTCTTTTTGTCTTGCCGCCTTCGAATGAGAAGCAAGGGAAAGGGTTTCGGGTTTGATTAGGGGGATCCGCGGTAGCGGTCCGCCTAATCAAACCCTAAACCCTTTCCCGTCCCGTTTTAGGATACCCGTTCCCCCAAAAAGGGTTCACTCGGCCCCTCTAGGGTGTCTTTTTGTCTTTCCGCCTTCGAATGAGAAGCAAGGGAAAGGGTTTAGGGTTTGATTAGGGGATCCGTGGTAGCGGTCCGCCTAATCAAACCCTAAACCCTTTCCCGTCCCGTTTTAGGATACCCGGTTCCCCAAAAAAGGGTTCACTCGGCCCCTCTAGGGTGTCTTTTTGTCTTGCCGCCTTCGAATGATAAGCAAGGAAAAGGGTTTAGGGTTTGATAGGGGGATCCGCGGTAGCGGTCCGCCTAATCAAACCCTAAACCCTTTCCCGTCCCGTTTTAGGATACCCGGTCCCCCAAAAAAGGGTTCACTCGGCCCCTCTAGGGTCTCTTTTTGTCTTGCCGCCTTCAAATGAGAAGCAAGGGAAAGGGTTTAGGGTTTGATTAGGGGGATCCGCAGTAGAGGTCCGCCTAATCAAACCCTAAACCCTTTCCCGTCCCGTTTTAGGATACCCGGACCCCCCAAAAAAGGGTTCACTCGTCCCCTCTAGGGTGTCTTTTTGTCTTGCCGCCTTCGAATGAGAAGCAAGGGAAAGGGTTTAGGGTTTGAATAGGGGGATCTGCGGTAGCGGTCCGCCTAATCGAACCCAAAAACCCTTTCCCGTCCCGTTTTAGGATACTTGTTCCCTCCAAAAAGGGTTCACTCGGCCCCTCTTGGTTGTCTTTTTGTCTTGCCGCCTTCGAATGAGAAGCAAGGGAAATGGTTTAGGGTTTCATTAGGGGGATCCGTGGTAGCGGTCCGCCTAATCAAACCATAAACCCTTTCCCGTCCCGTTTTAGGATACCCGGTCCCCCCAAAAAGGGTTCACTCGGCCCCTCTAGGGTGTCTTTTTGTCTTGCCGCCTTCGAATAAGAAGCAAGGGAAAGAGTTAAGGGTTTGATTAGGGGGATCCGCGGTAGCGGTCCGCCTAATCAAACCCAAAAACCCTTTCCCGTCCCGTTTTAGGATACCCGGTCCCCCCAAAAAGGGTTCACTAGGCCCATCTAGGGTGTCTTTTTGTCTTGCTGCCTTCGAATGAGAAGCAAGGGAAAGGGTTTACGGTTTGATTAGGGGGATCCGCGGTAGCGGTCCGATTAATCAAACCCTAAACCCTTTCCCGTCCCGTTTTAGGATACCCGTTCCCCCCAAAAAGGGTTAACTCGGCCCCTCTAGGGTGTCTTTTTGTCTTGCCGCCTTCGAATGATAAGCAAGGGAAAGGGTTTAGGGTTTGATAGGGGGATCCGCGGTAGCGGTCCACCTAATCAAACCCTAAACCCTTTCCCGTCCCGTTTTAGGATACCCGGTCCCCCAAAAAAGGGTTCACTCGGCCCCTCTAGGGTGTCTTTTTGTCTTACCGCCTTCAAATGAGAAGCAAGGGAAAGGGTTTAGGGTTTGATTAGGGGGATCCGCGGTAGAGGTCCGCCTAATCAAACCCTAAACCCTTTCCCGTCCCGTTTTAGGATACCCGGACCCCCAAAAAAGGGTTCACTCGTCCCCTCTAGGGTGTCTTTTTGTCTTGCCGCCTTCGAATGAGAAGCAAGGGAAAGGGTTTAGGGTTTGAATAGGGGGATCTGCGGTAGCGGTCCGCATAATCAAACCCAAAAACCCTTTCCCGTCCCGTTTTAGGATACTCGGTCCCCCAAAAAGGGTTCACTCGGCCCCTCTAGGGTGTCTTTTTGTCTTGCCGCCTTCGAATGAGAAGCAAGGAAATGGGTTTAGGGTTTGATTAGGGGGATCCGCGGTAGCGGTCCGCCTAATCAAACCCTAAACCCTTTCTTGTCCCGTTTTAGGATACCCGGTCCCCCCAAAAAGGGCTCACTCGTCTCCTCTAGGGTATCTTTTTGTCTTGCCGCCTTCGAATGAGAAGCAAGGGAAAGGGTTTAGGGTTTGATTAGGGGGATCCGCGGTAGTGGTCCGCCTAATCAAACACTAAACCCTTTCCCGTCCCGTTTTAGGATACCCGGACCCCCAAAAAAGGGTTCACTCGTCTCCTCTAGGGTATCTTTTTGTCTTGCCGCCTTCGAATGAGAAGCAAGGGAAAGGGTTTAGGGTTTGATTAGGGGATCCGCGGTAGCGGTCCGCCTAATCAAACCCAAAAACCCTTTCCCGTCCCGTTTTAGGATACCCGGTCCCCTCAAAAAGGGTTCACGCGGCCCCTCTAGGGTGTCTTTTTGTCTTGCCGCCTTCGAATGAGAAGCAAGGGACATGGTTTAGGGTTTGATTAGGGGATCCGCAGAGCGGTCCGCCTAATCAAACCCTAAACCCTTTCCCGTCCCGTTTTATGATACCCGTTCCCCCCAAAAAGGGTTAACTCGGCCCCTCTAGGGTGTCTTATTGTCTTGCCGCCTTCGAATGAGAATTAAGGGAAAGGGTCTAGGGTTTGATTCGGGGGATCCGAGGTAGCGGTCCACCTAATCTAACCCTAAACCCTTTCCCGTCCCGTTTTAGGATACCCGGTCCCCCCAAAAAGTGTTCACTCGGCCCCTCTAGGGTGTCTTTTTATCCTGCCGCCTTCGAATGAGAAGCAAGGGAAAGGGTTTAGGGTTTGATTAGGAGGATCCGCGGTAGCGGTCCGCCTAGTGAAACACTAAACCATTTCCCGTCCCGTTTTAGGATACCCGGTCCCCCCAAAAAGGGTTCACTCGGCCCCTCTAGGGTGTCTTTTTGTCTTGACACCTTCGAATGAGAAGCAAGGGAAAGGGTTTAGGGTTTGATTAGGGGATCGCGTGTAGCGGTCCACCTAATCAAACCCTAAACCCTTTCCCGTCTCGTTTTAGGATACCCGGTCCCCCCAAAAAGGGTTCACTCGGCCCCTATGGGGTGTCTTTTTGTCTTGCCGCCTTCGAATGAGAAGCAAGGGAAAGAGCTAAGGGTTTGATTAGGGGGATTTGCGGTAGCGATCCGCCTAATCAAACCCTAAACCCTTTCCCGTCCCGTTTTAGGATACCCGACCCCCCAAAAAAGGGTTCACTCGTCTCCTCTAGGGTGTCTTTTTGTCTTGCCGCCTCCGAATGAGAAGCAAGGGAAAGGGTTTAGGGTTTCATTAGGGGGATCCGTGGTAGCGGTCCGCCTAATTAAACCCTAAACCCTTTCCCGTCCCGTTTTAGGATACCCGGTCCCCCCAAAAAGGGTTCACTCGGCCCCTCTAGGGTGTCTTTTTGTCTTGCCGCCTTCGAATAAGAAGCAAGGGAAAGAGTTAAGGGTTTGATTAGGGGGATCCGCGGTAGCGATCCGCCTAATCAAACCCAAAAACCCTTTCCCGTCCCGTTTTAGGATACCCGGTCCCCCCAAAAAGGGTTCACTCGGCCCCTCTAGGGTGTCTTTTTGTCTTGCCGCCTTCGAATGAGAAGCAAGGGAAAGGGTTAGGGTTTGATTAGGGGGATCCGCGGTAGCGATCCGCCTAATCAAACCAAACCCTTTCCGTCCCGTTTTAGGATACCCGGTCCCCCAAAAAGGGTTCACTCGGCCCCTCTAGGGTGTCTTTTTGTCTTGCCGCCTTCGAATGAGAAGCAAGGGAAAGGGTTTAGGGTTTGATTAGGGGGATCCGCGGTAGCAGTCCGCCTAATCAAACCCTAAACCCTTTCCCGTCCCGTTTTAGGATACCCGGTCCCCCCAAAAAGGGTTCACTCGGCCCCTCTAGGGTGTCTTTTTGTCTTGCCGCCTTCGAATGAGAAGCAAGGGAAAGGGTTTCGGGTTTGATTAGGGGGATCCGCGGTAGCGGTCCGCCTAATCAAACCCTAAACCCTTTCCCGTCTCGTTTTAGGATACCCGTTCCCCCCAGAAAGGGTTAACTCGGCCCCTCTAGGGTGTCTTTTTGTCTTTCCGCCTTCGAATGAGAAGCAAGGGAAAGGGTTTAGGGTTTGATTAGGGGGATCCGTGGTAGCGGTCCGCCTAATCAAACCCTAAACCCTTTCCCGTCCCGTTTTAGGATACCCGGTTCCCCCAAAAAGGGTTCACTCGGCCCCTCTAGGGTGTCTTTTTGTCTTGCCGCCTTCGAATGATAAGCAAGGGAAAGGGTTTAGGGTTTGATAGGGGGATCCGCGGTAGCGGTCCGCCTAATCAAACCCTAAACCCTTTCCCGTCCCGTTTTAGGATACCCGGTCCCCCAAAAAAGGGTTCACTCGGCCCCTCTAGGGTCTCTTTTTGTCTTGCCGCCTTCAAATGAGAAGCAAGGGAAAGGGTTTAGGGTTTGATTAGGGGGATCCGCAGTAGAGGTCCGCCTAATCAAACCCTAAACCCTTTCCCGTCCCGTTTTAGGATACCCGGACCCCCCAAAAAAGGGTTCACTCGTCCCCTCTAGGGTGTCTTTTTGTCTTGCCGCCTTCGAATGAGAAGCAAGGGAAAGGGTTTAGGGTTTGAATAGGGGGATCTCGCGTGTAGCGGTCCGCCTAATCGAACCCAAAACCCTTTCCGTCCCGTTTTAGGATACTTGTTCCCTCCAAAAAGGGTTCACTCGGCCCCTCTTGGTTGTCTTTTTGTCTTGCCGCCTTCGAATGAAAAGCAAGGGAAATGGTTTAGGGTTTCATTAGGGGGATCCGTGGTAGCGGTCCGCCTAATCAAACCATAAACCCTTTCCCGTCCCGTTTTAGGATACCCGGTCCCCCCAAAAAGGGTTCACTCGGCCCCTCTAGGGTGTCTTTTTGTCTTGCCGCCTTCGAATAAGAAGCAAGGGAAAGAGTTAAGGGTTTGATTAGGGGGATCCGCGGTAGCGGTCCGCCTAATCAAACCCAAAAACCCTTTCCCGTCCCGTTTTAGGATACCCGGTCCCCCCAAAAAGGGTTCACTAGGCCCATCTAGGGTGTCTTTTTGTCTTGCCGCTTTCGAATGAGAAGCAAGGGAAAGGGTTTAGGGTTTGATTAGGGGATCCGCGGTAGCGGTCCGATTAATCAAACCCTAAACCCTTTCCCGTCCCGTTTTAGGATACCCGTTCCCCCCAAAAAGGGTTAACTCGGCCCCTCTAGGGTGTCTTTTTGTCTTGCCGCCTTCGAATGATAAGCAAGGGAAAGGGTTTAGGGTTTGATAGGGGGATCCGCGGTAGCGGTCCACCTAATCAAACCCTAAACCCTTTCCCGTCCCGTTTTAGGATACCCGGTCCCCCAAAAAAGGGTTCACTCGGCCCCTCTAGGGTGTCTTTTTGTCTTACCGCCTTCAAATGAGAAGCAAGGGAAAGGGTTTAGGGTTTGATTAGGGGGATCCGCGGTAGAGGTCCGCCTAATCAAACCCTAAACCCTTTCCCGTCCCGTTTTAGGATACCCGGACCCCCCAAAAAAGGGTTCACTCGTCCCCTCTAGGGTGTCTTTTTGTCTTGCCGCCTTCGAATGAGAAGCAAGGGAAAGGGTTTAGGGTTTGAATAGGGGGATCTGCGGTAGCGGTCCGCATAATCAAACCCAAAAACCCTTTCCCGTCCCGTTTTAGGATACTCGGTCCCCCCAAAAAGGGTTCACTCGGCCCCTCTTGGGTGTCTTTTTGTCTTGCCGCCTTCGAATGAGAAGCAAGGGAAAGGGTTTAGGGTTTCATTAGGGGGATCCGTGGTAGCGGTCCGCCTAATCAAACCCTAAACCCTTTCCTGTCCCGTTTTAGGATACCCGGTCCCCCCAAAAAGGGCTCACTCGTCTCCTCTAGGGTATCTTTTTGTCTTGCCGCCTTCGAATGAGAAGCAAGGGAAAGAGTTAAGGGTTTGATTAGGGGGATCCGCGGTAGCGATCCACCTAATCAAACCCAAAAACCCTTTCCCGTCCCGTTTTAGGATACCCGGTCCCCCCAAAAAGGGTTCACTCGGCCACTCTAGGGTGTCTTTTTGGCTTGCCGCCTTCGAATGAGAAGCAAGGGAACGGGTTTAGGGATTGATTAGGGGGATCCGCGGTAGCGGTCTGCCTAATCAAACCCTAAACCCTTTCCCGTCCCGTTTTAGGATACCCGTTCCCCCCAAAAAGGGTTCACTCGGCCCCTCTAGGATGTCTTTTTGTCTTGCCGCCTTCGAATGAGAAGCAAGGGAAAGGGTTTAGGGTTTGGTTAGGGGGTTCCGCGGTAGCGGTCCGCCTAATCAAACCCTAAACCCTTTCCCGTCCCGTTTTAGGATACCCGGTCCCCCCAAAAAGGGTTCACTCGGCCCCTCTAGGGTGTCTTTTTGTCTTTCCGCCTTCGAATGAGAAGCAAGGGAAAGGGTTTAGGGTTTGATTAGGGGGATCCGCGGTAGCGGTCCGCCTAATCAAACCCTAAACTTTTTCCCGTCCCGTTTTAGGATACCCGGTTCCCCCAAAAAGGGTTCACTCGGCCCCTCTAGGGTGTCTTTTTGTCTTGCCGCCTTCGAATGAGAAGCAAGGGAAGGGGTTTAGGGTTTGATAGGGGGATCCGCGGTAGCGGTCCGCCTAATCAAACCCTAAACCCTTTCCCGTCCCGTTTTAGGATACCCGGTCCCCAAAATAAGGGTTCACTCGGCCCCTCTAGGGTGTCTTTTTGCCTTACCGCCTTCAAATGAGAAGCAAGGGAAAGGGTTTAGGGTTTGATTAGGGGGATCCGCGGTAGCGGTCCGCCTAATCAAACCCTAAACCCTTTCCCGTCCCGTTTTAGGATACCCGGACCCCCAAAAAGGGTTCACTCGGCCCCTCTAGGGTGTCTTTTTGTCTTGCCGCCTTCGAATGAGAAGCAAGGGAAAGGGTTTAGTGTTTGAATAGGGGAATCTGCGGTAGCGGTCCGCCTAATCAAACCCAAAAACCCTTTCCCGTCCCGTTTTAGGATACCCGTTCCCCCCAAAAAGGGTTCACTCGTCTCCTCTAGGGTGTCTTTTTATCTTGCCGCCTCCGAATGAGAAGCAAGGGAAAGGGTTTAGGGTTTGATTAGGGGGATCCGCGGTAGCAGTCCGCCTAATCAAACCCTAAACCCTTTCCCGTCCCGTTTTAGGATACCCGGTCCCCTCAAAAAGGGTTCACTCGGCCCCTCTAGGGTGTCTTTTTGTCTTGCCGCCTTCGAATGAGAAGCAAGGGAAAGGGTTTAGGGTTTGATTAGGGGGATCCGCGGTAGCGGTCCGGCTAATCAAACCCAAAAACCCTTTCCCGTCCCGTTTTAGGATACCCTGTCCCCCCAAAAAGGGTTCACTCGGCCCCTCTAGGGTGTCTTTTTGTCTTGCCGCCTTCGAATGAGAAGCAAGGGAAAGGGTTTACGGTTTGATTAGGGGGATCCGCGGTAGCGGTCCGCCTAATCAAACCCTAAACCCTTTCCTGTCCCGTTTTAGGATACCCGGTCCCCCCAAAAAGGGCTCACTCGTCTCCTCTAGGGTATCTTTTTGTCTTGCCGCCTTCGAATGAGAAGCAAGGGAAAGAGTTAAGGGTTTGATTAGGGGGATCCGCGGTAGCGATCCACCTAATCAAACCCAAAAACCCTTTCCCGTCCCGTTTTAGGATACCCGGTCCCCCCAAAAGGGTTCACTCGGCCACTCTAGGGTGTCTTTTTGTCTTGCCGCCTTCGAATGAGAAGCAAGGGAACGGGTTTAGGGATTGATTAGGGGGATCCGCGGTAGCGGTCTTCCTAATCAAACCCTAAACCCTTTCCCGTCCCGTTTTAGGATACCCGTTCCCCCCAAAAAGGGTTCACTCGGCCCCTCTAGGATGTCTTTTTGTCTTGCCGCCTTCGAATGAGAAGCAAGGGAAAGGGTTTAGGGTTTGGTTAGGGGGTTCCGCGGTAGCGGTCCGCCTAATCAAACCCTAAACCCTTTCCCGTCCCGTTTTAGGATACCCGGTCCCCCCAAAAAGGGTTCACTCGGCCCCTCTAGGGTGTCTTTTTGTCTTTCCGCCTTCGAATGAGAAGCAAGGGAAAGGGTTTAGGGTTTGATTAGGGGATCCGCGGTAGCGGTCCGCCTAATCAAACCCTAAACTTTTTTTCCCGTCCGTTTTAGGATACCCGGTTCCCCCAAAAAGGGTTCACTCGGCCCCTCTAGGGTGTCTTTTTGTCTTGCCGCCTTCGAATGAGAAGCAAGGGAAGGGGTTTAGGGTTTGATAGGGGATCGCGGTAGCGGTCCGCCTAATCAAACCCTAAACCCTTTCCCGTCCCGTTTTAGGATACCCGGTCCCCAAAATAAGGGTTCACTCGGCCCCTCTAGGGTGTCTTTTTGCCTTACCGCCTTCAAATGAGAAGCAAGGGAAAGGGTTTAGGGTTTGATTAGGGGGATCCGCGGTAGCGGTCCGCCTAATCAAACCCTAAACCCTTTCCCGTCCCGTTTTAGGATACCCGGACCCCCCAAAAAAGGGTTCACTCGTCCCCTCTAGGGTGTCTTTTTGTCTTGCCGCCTTCGAATGAGAAGCAAGGGAAAGGGTTTAGTGTTTGAATAGGGGAATCTGCGGTAGCGGTCCGCCTAATCAAACCCAAAAACCCTTTCCCGTCCCGTTTTAGGATACCCGTTCCCCCCAAAAAGGGTTCACTCGTCTCCTCTAGGGTGTCTTTTTATCTTGCCGCCTCCGAATGAGAAGCAAGGGAAAGGGTTTAGGGTTTGATTAGGGGGATCCGCGGTAGCAGTCCGCCTAATCAAACCCTAAACCCTTTCCCGTCCCGTTTTAGGATACCCGGTCCCCTCAAAAAGGGTTCACTCGGCCCCTCTAGGGTGTCTTTTTGTCTTGCCGCCTTCGAATGAGAAGCAAGGGAAAGGGTTTAGGGTTTGATTAGGGGGATCCGCGGTAGCGGTCCGGCTAATCAAACCCAAAAACCCTTTCCCGTCCCGTTTTAGGATACCCTGTCCCCCCAAAAAGGGTTCACTCGGCCCCTCTAGGGTGTCTTTTTGTCTTGCCGCCTTCGAATGAGAAGCAAGGGAAAGGGTTTACGGTTTGATTAGGGGGATCCGCGGTAGCGGTCCGCCTAATCAAACCCTAAACCCTTTCCAGTCCCGTTTTAGGATACCCGGTTCCCCAAAAAGGGTTCACTCGGCCCCTCTAGGGTGTCTTATTGTCTTTCCGCCTTCGAATGAGAAGCAAGGGAAAGGGTTTAGGGTTTGATTAGGGGGATCCGCGGTAGCGGTCCGCCTAATCAAACCCTAAACCCTTTCCCGTCCCGTTTTAGGATACCCGGTTCCCCCAAAAAGGGTTCACTCGACCCCTCTAGGGTGTCTTTTTGTCTTGCCGCCTTCGAATGAGAAGCAAGGGAAAGGGTTTAGGGTTTGATAGGGGGATCCGCGGTAGCGGTCCGCCTAATCAAACCCTAAACCCTTTCCCGTCCCGTTTTAGGATACCCGGTCCCCAAAAAAGGGTTCACTCGGCCCCTCTAGGGTGTCTTTTTGTCTTGCCGCCTTCGAATGAGAAGCAAGGGAAAGGGTTTAGGGTTTGATTAGGGGGATCCGCGGTAGCGGTCCGCCTAATCAAACCCTAAACCCTTTCCCATCCCGTTTTAGGATAACCGTTCCCCCCAAAAAGGGTTCACTCGGCCCCTCTAGGGTGTCTTGCCTCCTTCGAATGAGAAGCAAGGGAAAGGGTTTAGGGTTTGATTAGGGGGATCCGCGGTAGCGGTCCGCCTAATCAAACCCTAAACCCTTTCCCGTCCCGTTTTAGGATACCCGGTTCCCCCAAAAAGGGTTCACTCGACCCCTCTAGGGTGTGTTTTTGTCTTGCCGCCTTCGAATGAGAAGCAAGGGAAAGGGTTTAGGGTTTGATTAGGGGGATCCGCGGTAGCGGTCCGCCTAATCAAACCCTAAACCCTTTCCCATCCCGTTTTAGGATAACCGTTCCCCCCAAAAAGGGTTCACTCGGCCCCTCTAGTGTGTCTTGCCTCCTTCGAATGAGAAGCAAGGGAAAGGGTTTAGGGTTTGATTAGGGGGATCCGCGGTAGCGGTCCGCCTAATCAAACCCTAAACCCTTTCCCGTCTCGTTTTAGGATACCCGGTTCCCCCAAAAAGGGTTCACTCGACCCCTCTAGGGTGTCTTTTTGTCTTGCCGCCTTCGAATGAGAAGCAAGGGAAAGGGTTTAGGGTTTGATAGGGGGATCCGCGGTAGCGTTCCGCCTAATCAAACCCTAAACCCTTTCCCGTCCCGTTTTAGGATACCCGGTCCCCCAAAAAGGGTTCACTCAGCCCCTCTAGGGTGTCTTTTTGTCTTTCCGCCTTCGAATGAGAAGCAAGGGAAAGGGTTTAGGGTTTGATTAGGGGGATCCGCGGTAGCGGTCCGCCTAATCAAACCCTAAACCCTTTCCCATCCCGTTTTAGGATAACCGTTCCCCCCAAAAAGGGTTCACTCGGCCCCTCTAGGGTGTCTTGCTTCCTTCGAATGAGAAGCAAGGGAAAGAGTTACGGGTTTGATTAGGGGGATCCGCGGTAGCGGTCTGCCTAATCAAACCCTAAACCATTTCCCGTCCCGTTTTAGGATACCCGTTGCCCCCAAAAAGGTTCACTCGGCCCCTCTAGGGTGTCTTTTTGTCTTGCCGCCTTCGAATGAGAAGCAAGGGAAAGGGTTTAGGGTTTGATAGGGGGATCCGCGGTAGCGGTCCGCCTAATCAAACCCTAAACCCTTTCCCGTCACGTTTTAGGATACCCGGTCCCCTAAAAAGGGTTCACTCAGCCCCTCTAGGGTGTCTTTTTGTCTTTCCGCCTTCGAATGAAAAGCAAGGGAAAGGGTTTAGGGTTTGATTAGGGGGATCCGCGGTAGCGGTCCGCCTAATCAAACCCTAAACCCTTTCCCATCCGTTTTAGGATAACCGTTCCCCCCAAAAAGGGTTCACTCGGCCCCTCTAGGGTGTCTTGCCTCCTTCGAATGAGAAGCAAGGGAAAGAGTTACGGGTTTGATTAGGGGGATCCGCGGTAGAGATCCGCCTAATCAAACCCTAAACCCTTTCCGATCCGTTTTAGGATACCCGTTCCCCCAAAAAGGGTTCACTCGGCCCCTCTAGGGTGTCTTTTTGTCTTTCCGCCTTCGAATGAGAAACAAGGGAAAGGGTTTAGGGTTTGATTAGGGGATCCGCGGTAGCGGTCCGCCTAATCAAACCCTAAACCCTTTCCCGTCCCGTTTTAGGATACCCGGACCCCCAAAAAAGGGTTCACTCGTCTCCTCTAGGGTGTCTTTTTGTCTTGCCGCCTCCGAATGAGAAGCGAGGGAAAGGGTTTAGGGTTTGATTAGGGGGATCCGCGGTAGCGGTCCGCTTAATCAAACCCAAAAACCCTATCCCGTTCCGTTTTAGGATACCCGGTCCCCCCAAAAAGGGTTCACTCGGCCACTCTAGGGTGTCTTTTTGGCTTGCCGCCTTCGAATGAGAAGCAAGGGAACGGGTTTAGGGTTTGATTAGGGGGATCCGCGGTAGCGGTCCGCCTAATCAAACCCAAAAACCCTTTCCCGTCCCGTTTTAGGATACCCGGTCCCCCCAAAAAGGGTTCACTCGGCCCCTCTAGGGTGTCTTTTTGTCTTGCCGCCTTCGAATGAGAAGCAAGGGAAAGGGTTTACGGTTTGATTAGGGGGATCCGCGGTAGCGGTCCGATTAATCAAACCCTAAACCCTTTCCCGTCCCGTTTTAGGATACCCGTTCCCCCCAAAAAGGGTTAACTCGGCCCCTCTAGGGTGTCTTTTTGTCTTGCCGCCTTCGAATGAGAAGCAAGGGAAAGGGTTTAGGGTTTGAATAGGGGGATCTGCGGTAGCGGTCCGCCTAATCGAACCCAAAAACCCTTTCCCGTCCCGTTTTAGGATACTCGTTCCCTCCAAAAAGGGTTCACTCGGCCCCTCTTGGTTGTCTTTTTGTCTTGCCGCCTTCGAATGAGAAGCAAGGGAAATGGTTTAGGGTTTCATTAGGGGGATCCGTGGTAGCGGTCCACCTAATCAAACCATAAACCCTTTCCCGTCCCGTTTTAGGATACCCGGTCCCCCCAAAAAGGGTTCACTCGGCCCCTCTAGGGTGTCTTTTTGTCTTGCCGCCTTCGAATAAGAAGCAAGGAAAGAGTTAAGGGTTTGATTAGGGGGATCCGCGGTAGCGGTCCGCCTAATCAAACCCAAAAACCCTTTCCCGTCCCGTTTTAGGATACCCGGTCCCCCCAAAAAGGGTTCACTAGGCCCATCTAGGGTGTCTTTTTGTCTTGCTGCCTTCGAATGAGAAGCAAGGGAAAGGGTTTACGGTTTGATTAGGGGGATCCGCGGTAGCGGTCCGATTAATCAAACCCTAAACCCTTTCCCGTCCCGTTTTAGGATACCCGTTCCCCCCAAAAAGGGTTAACTCGGCCCCTCTAGGGTGTCTTTTTGTCTTGCCGCCTTCGAATGATAAGCAAGGGAAAGGGTTTAGGGTTTGATAGGGGGATCCGCGGTAGCGGTCCACCTAATCAAACCCTAAACCCTTTCCCGTCCCGTTTTAGGATACCCGGTCCCCCAAAAAAGGGTTCACTCGGCCCCTCTAGGGTGTCTTTTTGTCTTACCGCCTTCAAATGAGAAGCAAGGGAAAGGGTTTAGGGTTTGATTAGGGGGATCCGCGGTAGCGGTCCGCCTAATCAAACCCTAAACCCTTTCCCGTCCCGTTTTAGGATACCCGGACCCCCCAAAAAAGGGTTCACTCGTCCCCTCTAGGGTGTCTTTTTGTCTTGCCGCCTTCGAATGAGAAGCAAGGGAAAGAGTTAAGGGTTTGATTAGGGGGATCCGCGGTAGCGATCCACCTAATCAAACCCAAAAACCCTTTCCCGTCCCGTTTTAGGATACCCGGTCCCCCCAAAAAGGGTTCACTCGGCCACTCTAGGGTGTCTTTTTGGCTTGCCGCCTTCGAATGAGAAGCAAGGGAACGGGTTTAGGGATTGATTAGGGGGATCCGCGGTAGCGGTCTGCCTAATCAAACCCTAAACCCTTTCCCGTCCCGTTTTAGGATACCCGTTCCCCCCAAAAAGGGTTCACTCGGCCCCTCTAGGATGTCTTTTTGTCTTGCCGCCTTCGAATGAGAAGCAAGGGAAAGGGTTTAGGGTTTGGTTAGGGGGATCCGCGGTAGCGGTCCGCCTAATCAAACCCTAAACCCTTTCCCGTCCCGTTTTAGGATACCCGGTCCCCCCAAAAAGGGTTCACTCGGCCCCTCTAGGGTGTCTTTTTGTCTTGCCGCCTTCGATTGAGAAGCAAGGGAAAGGGTTTAGGGTTTGATTAGGGGGATCCGCGGTAGCAGTCCGCCTAATCAAACCCTAAACCCTTTCCCGTCCCGTTTTAGGATACCCGGTCCCCTCAAAAAGGGTTCACTCGGCCCCTCTAGGGTGTCTTTTTGTCTTGCCGCCTTCGAATGAGAAGCAAGGGAAAGGGTTTCTGGTTTGATTAGGGGGATCCGCGGTAGCGGTCCGCCTAATCAAACAGAAAAACCATTTCCCGTCCCTTTTTAGGATACCCGGTCCCCCCAAAAAGGGTTCACTCGGCCCATCTAGGGTGTCTTTTTGTCTTGCCGCCTTCGAATGAGAAGCAAGGGAAAGGGTTTACGGTTTGATTAGGGGGATCCGCGGTAGCGGTCCGCCTAATCAAACCCTAAACCCTTTCCCGTCCCGTTTTAGGATACCCGTTCCCCCCAAAAAGGGTTCACTCGGCCCCTCTAGGGTGTCTTTTTGTCTTTCCGCCTTCGAATGAGAAGCAAGGGAAAGGGTTTAGGGTTTGATTAGGGGGATCCGCGGTAGCGGTCCGCCTAATCAAACCCTAAACTTTTTCCCGTCCCGTTTTAGGATACCCGGTTCCCCCAAAAAGGGTTCACTCGGGCCCTCTAGGGTGTCTTTTTGTCTTGCCGCCTTCGAATGAGAAGCAAGGGAAGGGGTTTAGGGTTTGATAGGGGGATCCGCGGTAGCGGTCCGCCTAATCAAACCCTAAACCCTTTCCCGTCCCGTTTTAGGATACCCGGTCCCCAAAAAAAGGGTTCACTCGGCCCCTCTAGGGTGTCTTTTTGCCTTACCGCCTTCAAATGAGAAGCAAGGGAAAGGGTTTAGGGTTTGATTAGGGGGATCCGCGGTAGCGGTCCGCCTAATCAAACCCTAAACCCTTTCCCGTCCCGTTTTAGGATACCCGGACCCCCCAAAAAAGGGTTCACTCGTCCCCTCTAGGGTGTCTTTTTGTCTTGCCGCCTTCGAATGAGAAGCAAGGGAAAGGGTTTAGTGTTTGAATAGGGAATCTGCGTGTAGCGGTCCGCCTAATCAAACCCAAAAACCCTTTCCCGTCCCGTTTTAGGATACCCGGTCCCCCAAAAAGGGTTCACTCGGCCCCTCTAGGGTGTCTTTTTATCTTGCCGCCTTCGAATGAGAAGCAAGGGAAAGGGTTTAGGGTTTGATTAGGGGATCCGCGGTAGCGGTCCGCCTAATCAAACCCTAAACCCTTTCCCGTCCCGTTTTAGGATACCCGGTCCCCTCAAAAAGGGTTCACTCGGCCCCTCTAGGGTGTCTTTTTGTCTTGCCGCCTTCGAATGAGAAGCAAGGGAAAGGGTTTAGGGTTTGATTAGGGGATCCGCGGTAGCGGTCCGCCTAATCAAACCCAAAAACCTTTTCCCGTCCCGTTTTAGGATACCCGGTCCCCCAAAAGGGTTCACTCGGCCCCTCTAGGGTGTCTTTTTGTCTTGCCGCCTTCGAATGAGAAGCAAGGGAAAGGGTTTACGGTTTGATTAGGGGGATCCGCGGTAGCGGTCCGCCTAATCAAACCCTAAACCCTTTCCAGTCCCGTTTTAGGATACCCGGTCCCCCAAAAAGGGTTCACTCGGCCCCTCTAGGGTGTCTTATTGTCATTCCGCCTTCGAATGAGAAGCAAAGGAAAGGGTTTAGGGTTTGATTAGGGGGATCCGCGGTAGCGGTCCGCCTAATCAAACCCTAAACCCTTTCCCGTCCCGTTTTAGGATACCCGGTTCCCCAAAAAAGGGTTCACTCGTACCCTCTAGGGTGTCTTTTTGTCTTGCCGCCTTCGAATGAGAAGCAAGGGAAAGGGTTTAGGGTTTGATAGGGGGATCCGCGGTAGCGGTCCGCCTAATCAAACCCTAAACCCTTTCCCGTCCCGTTTTAGGATACCCGGTCCCCCAAAAAGGGTTCACTCAGCCCCTCTAGGGTGTCTTTTTGTCTTTCCGCCTTCGAATGAGAAGCAAGGGAAAGGGTTTAGGGTTTGATTAGGGGGATCCGCGGTAGCAGTCCGCCTAATCAAACCCTAAACCCTTTCCCGTCCCGTTTTAGGATACCCGGTCCCCTCAAAAAGGGTTCACTCGGCCCCTCTAGGGTGTCTTTTTGTCTTGCCGCCTTCGAATGAGAAGCAAGGGAAAGGGTTTAGGGTTTGATTAGGGGGATCCGCGGTAGCGGTCCGGCTAATCAAACCCAAAAACCCTTTCCCGTCCCGTTTTAGGATACCTGGTCCCCCCAAAAAGGGTTCACTCGGCCCCTCTAGGGTGTCTTTTTGTCTTGCCGCCTTCGAATGAGAAGCAAGGGAAAGGGTTTACGGTTTGATTAGGGGGATCCGCGGTAGCGGTCCGCCTAATCAAACCCTAAACCCTTTCCAGTCCCGTTTTAGGATACCCGTTCCCCCCAAAAAGGGTTCACTCGGCCCCTCTAGGGTGTCTTTTTGTCTTTCCGCCTTCGAATGAGAAGCAAGGGAAAGGGTTTAGGGTTTGATTAGGGGGATCCGCGGTAGCGGTCCGCCTAATCAAACCCTAAACCCTTTCCCGTCCCGTTTTAGGATACCCGGTTCCCCCAAAAAGGGTTCACTCGACCCCTCTAGGGTGTCTTTTTGTCTTGCCGCCTTCGAATGAGAAGCAAGGGAAAGGGTTTAGGGTTTGATAGGGGGATCCGCGGTAGCGGTCCGCCTAATCAAACCCTAAACCCTTTCCCGTCCCGTTTTAGGATACCCGGTCCCCCAAAAAGGGTTCACTCAGCCCCTCTAGGGTGTCTTTTTGTCTTTCCGCCTTCGAATGAGAAGCAAGGGAAAGGGTTTAGGGTTTGATTAGGGGGATCCGCGGTAGCGGTCCGCCTAATCAAACCCTAAACCCTTTCCCATCCCGTTTTAGGATAACCGTTCCCCCCAAAAAGGGTTCACTTGGCCCCTCTAGGGTGTCTTGCCTCCTTCGAATGAGAAGCAAGGGAAAGAGTTACGGGTTTGATTAGGGGGATCCGCGGTAGCGGTCTGCCTAATCAAACCCTAAACCATTTCCCGTCCCGTTTTAGGATACCCGTTGCCCCCAAAAAGGTTCACTCGGCCCCTCTAGGGTGTCTTTTTGTCTCGCCGCCTTCGAATGAGAAGCAAGGGAAAGGGTTTAGGGTTTGATAGGGGGATCCGCGGTAGCGGTCCGCCTAATCAAACCCTAAACCCTTTCCCGTCCCGTTTTAGGATACCCGGTCCCCCAAAAAGGGTTCACTCAGCCCCTCTAGGGTGTCTTTTTGTCTTTCCGCCTTCGAATGAGAAGCAAGGGAAAGGGTTTAGGGTTTGATTAGGGGGATCCGCGGTAGCGGTCCGCCTAATCAAACCCTAAACCCTTTCCCATCCCGTTTTAGGATAACCGTTCCCCCCAAAAAGGGTTCACTCGGCCCCTCTAGGGTGTCTTGCCTCCTTCGAATGAGAAGCAAGGGAAAGAGTTACGGGTTTGATTAGGGGGATCCGCGGTAGAGATCCGCCTAATCAAACCCTAAACCCTTTCCAGTCCCGTTTTAGGATACCCGTTCCCCCCAAAAAGGGTTCACTCGGCCCCTCTAGGGTGTCTTTTTGTCTTTCCGCCTTCGAATGAGAAGCAAGGGAAAGGGTTTAGGGTTTGATTAGGGGGATCCGCGGTAGCGGTCCGCCTAATCAAACCCTAAACCCTTTCGCGTCCCGTTTTAGGATACCCGGACCCCCCAAAAAAGGGTTCACTCGTCTCCTCTAGAGTGTCTTTTTATCTTGCCGCCTCCGAATGAGAAGCAAGGGAAAGGGTTTAGGGTTTGATTAGGGGGATCCGCGGTAGCGGTCCGCCTAATCAAACCCTAAACCCTTTCCAGTCCCGTTTTAGGATAACCGTTCCCCCCAAAAAGGGTTCACTTGGCCCCTCTAGGGTGTCTTGCCTCCTTCGAATGAGAAGCAAGGGAAAGAGTTACGGGTTTGATTAGGGGGATCCGCGGTAGCGGTCTGCCTAATCAAACCCTAAACCATTTCCCGTCCCGTTTTAGGATACCCGTTGCCCCCAAAAAGGTTCACTCGGCCCCTCTAGGGTGTCTTTTTGTCTTGCCGCCTTCGAATGAGAAGCAAGGGAAAGGGTTTAGGGTTTGATAGGGGGATCCGCGGTAGCGGTCCGCCTAATCAAACCCTAAACCCTTTCCCGTCCCGTTTTAGGATACCCGGTCCCCCAAAAAGGGTTCACTCAGCCCCTCTAGGGTGTCTTTTTGTCTTTCCGCCTTCGAATGAGAAGCAAGGGAAAGGGTTTAGGGTTTGATTAGGGGATCCGCGGTAGCGGTCCGCCTAATCAAACCCTAAACCCTTTCCCATCCGTTTTAGGATAACCGTTCCCCCAAAAAGGGTTCACTCGGCCCCTCTAGGGTGTCTTGCCTCCTTCGAATGAGAAGCAAGGGAAAGAGTTACGGGTTTGATTAGGGGGATCCGCGGTAGAGATCCGCCTAATCAAACCCTAAACCCTTTCCCATCCCGTTTTAGGATACCCGTCCCCCAAAAAGGGTTCACTCGGCCCCTCTAGGGTGTCTTTTTGTCTTTCCGCCTTCGAATGAGAAGCAAGGGAAAGGGTTTAGGGTTTGATTAGGGGATCCGCGGTAGCGGTCCGCCTAATCAAACCCTAAACCCTTTCCCGTCCCGTTTTAGGATACCGGGCCCCCAAAAAAGGGTTCACTCGTCTCCTCTAGAGTGTCTTTTTATCTTGCCGCCTCCGAATGAGAAGCAAGGGAAAGGGTTTAGGGTTTGATTAGGGGGTCCGCGGTAGCGGTCCGCCTAATCAAACCCTAAACCCTTTCGATCTCGTTTTAGGATACCCGTTCCCCCAAAAAGGGTTCACTCGGCCCCTCTAGGGTGTCTTATTGTCTTTCCGCCTTCGAATGAGAAGCAAAGGAAAGGGTTTAGGGTTTGATTAGGGGGATCCGTGGTAGCGGTCCGCCTAATCAAACCCTAAACCCTTTCCCGTCCCGTTTTAGGATACCGGTCCCCCCCAAAAAGGGTTCACTCGACCCCTCTAGGGTGTCTTTTTGTCTTGCCGCCTTCGAATGAGAAGCAAGGGAAAGGGTTTAGGGTTTGATAGGGGGATCCGCGGTAGCGGTCCGCCTAATCAAACCCTAAACCCTTTCCCGTCCCGTTTTAGGATACCCGGTCCCCCAAAAAGGGTTCACTCAGCCCCTCTAGGGTGTCTTTTTGTCTTTCCGCCTTCGAATGAGAAGCAAGGGAAAGGGTTTAGGGTTTGATTAGGGGGATCCGCGGTAGCAGTCCACCTAATCAAACCCTAAACCCTTTCCCGTCCCGTTTTAGGATACCCGGTCCCCTCAAAAAGGGTTCACTCGGCCCCTCTAGGGTGTCTTGCCTCCTTCGAATGAGAAGCAAGGGAAAGAGTTACGGGTTTGATTAGGGGGATCCGCGGTAGAGATCCGCCTAATCAAACCCTAAACCCTTTCCGATCCGTTTTAGGATACCCGTTCCCCCAAAAAGGGTTCACTCGGCCCCTCTAGGGTGTCTTTTTGTCTTTCCGCCTTCGAATGAGAAGCAAGGGAAAGGGTTTAGGGTTTGATTAGGGGATCCGCGGTAGCGGTCCGCCTAATCAAACCCTAAACCCTTTCCCGTCCCGTTTTAGGATACCGGGCCCCCAAAAAAGGGTTCACTCGTCTCCTCTAGAGTGTCTTTTTATCTTGCCGCCTCCGAATGAGAAGCAAGGGAAAGGTTTAGGGTTTGATTAGGGGGATCCGCGGTAGCGGTCCGCCTAATCAAACCCTAAACCCTTTCGATCCGTTTTAGGATAACCGTTCCCCCAAAAAGGGTTCACTTGGCCCCTCTAGGGTGTCTTGCCTCCTTCGAATGAGAAGCAAGGGAAAGAGTTACGGGTTTGATTAGGGGGATCCGCGGTAGCGGTCTGCCTAATCAAACCCTAAACCATTTCCCGTCCCGTTTTAGGATACCCGTTGCCCCCAAAAAGGTTCACTCGGCCCCTCTAGGGTGTCTTTTTGTCTTGCCGCCTTCGAATGAGAAGCAAGGGAAAGGGTTTAGGGTTTGATAGGGGGATCCGCGGTAGCGGTCCGCCTAATCAAACCCTAAACCCTTTCCCGTCCCGTTTTAGGATACCCGGTCCCCCAAAAAGGGTTCACTCAGCCCCTCTAGGGTGTCTTTTTGTCTTTCCGCCTTCGAATGAGAAGCAAGGGAAAGGGTTTAGGGTTTGATTAGGGGGATCCGCGGTAGCGGTCCGCCTAATCAAACCCTAAACCCTTTCCCATCCCGTTTTAGGATAACCGTTCCCCCCAAAAAGGGTTCACTCGGCCCCTCTAGGGTGTCTTGCCTCCTTCGAATGAGAAGCAAGGGAAAGAGTTACGGGTTTGATTAGGGGGATCCGCGGTAGAGATCCGCCTAATCAAACCCTAAACCCTTTCCAGTCCCGTTTTAGGATACCCGTTCCCCCAAAAAGGGTTCACTCGGCCCCTCTAGGGTGTCTTTTTGTCTTTCCGCCTTCGAATGAGAAGCAAGGGAAAGGGTTTAGGGTTTGATTAGGGGGATCCGCGGTAGCGGTCCGCCTAATCAAACCCTAAACCCTTTCCCGTCCCGTTTTAGGATACCCGGACCCCCCAAAAAAGGGTTCACTCGTCTCCTCTAGAGTGTCTTTTTATCTTGCCGCCTCCGAATGAGAAGCAAGGGAAAGGGTTTAGGGTTTGATTAGGGGGATCCGCGGTAGCGGTCCGCCTAATCAAACCCTAAACCCTTTCCAGTCCCGTTTTAGGATACCCGTTCCCCCCAAAAAGGGTTCACTCGGCCCCTCTAGGGTGTCTTATTGTCTTTCCGCCTTCGAATGAGAAGCAAAGGAAAGGGTTTAGGGTTTGATTAGGGGGATCCGTGGTAGCGGTCCGCCTAATCAAACCCTAAACCCTTTCCCGTCCCGTTTTAGGATACCCGGTTCCCCCAAAAAGGGTTCACTCGACCCCTCTAGGGTGTCTTTTTGTCTTGCCGCCTTCGAATGAGAAGCAAGGGAAAGGGTTTAGGGTTTGATAGGGGGATCCGCGGTAGCGGTCCGCCTAATCAAACCCTAAACCCTTTCCCGTCCCGTTTTTAGGATACCCGGTCCCCACCCAAAAAGGGTTCACTCAGCCCCTCTAGGGTGTCTTTTTGTCTTTCCGCCTTCGAATGAGAAGCAAGGGAAAGGGTTTAGGGTTTGATTAGGGGGATCCGCGGTAGCAGTCCACCTAATCAAACCCTAAACCCTTTCCCGTCCCGTTTTAGGATACCCGGTCCCCTCAAAAAGGGTTCACTCGGCCCCTCTAGGGTGTCTTTTTGTCTTGCCGCCTTCGAATGAGAAGCAAGGGAAAGGGTTTAGGGTTTGATTAGGGGGATCCGCGGTAGCGGTCCGGCTAATCAAACCCAAAAACCCTTTCCCGTCCCGTTTTAGGATACCCGGTCCCCCCAAAAAGGGTTCACTCGGCCCCTCTAGGGTGTCTTTTGTCTTGCCGCCTTCGAATGAGAAGCAAGGGAAAGGGTTTAGGGTTTGATTAGGGGATCCGCGGTAGCGGTCCGCCTAATCAAACCCTAAACCCTTTCCGATCCCGTTTTAGGATACCCGTTCCCCCCAAAAAGGGTTCACTCGGCCCCTCTAGGGTGTCTTATTGTCTTTCCGCCTTCGAATGAGAAGCAAGGGAAAGGGTTTAGGGTTTGATAGGGGGATCCGCGGTAGCGGTCCGCCTAATCAAACCCTAAACCCTTTCCCGTCCCGTTTTAGGATACCCGGTCCCCCAAAAAGGGTTCACTCAGCCCCTCTAGGGTGTCTTTTTGTCTTTCCGCCTTCGAATGAGAAGCAAGGGAAAGGGTTTAGGGTTTGATTAGGGGGATCCGCGGTAGCGGTCCGCCTAATCAAACCCTAAACCCTTTCCCATCCCGTTTTAGGATAACCGTTCCCCCCAAAAAGGGTTCACTTGGCCCCTCTAGGGTGTCTTGCCTCTTTCGAATGAGAAGCAAGGGAAAGAGTTACGGGTTTGATTAGGGGGATCCGCGGTAGCGGTCTGCCTAATCAAACCCTAAACCATTTCCCGTCCCGTTTTAGGATACCCGTTGCCCCCAAAAAGGTTCACTCGGCCCCTCTAGGGTGTCTTTTTGTCTTGCCGCCTTCGAATGAGAAGCAAGGGAAAGGGTTTAGGGTTTGATAGGGGGATCCGCGGTAGCGGTCCGCCTAATCAAACCCTAAACCCTTTCCCGTCCCGTTTTAGGATACCCGGTCCCCCAAAAGGGTTCACTCGGCCCCTCTAGGGTGTCTTTTTGTCTTGCCGCCTTCGAATGAGAAGCGAGGGAAAGGGTTTAGGGTTTGATTAGGGGGATCCGCGGTAGCGGTCCGCCTAATCAAACCCTAAACCCTTTCCCATCCGTTTTAGGATAACCGTCCCCCAAAAAGGGTTCACTCGGCCCCTCTAGGGTGTCTTGCCTCCTTCGAATGAGAAGCAAGGGAAAGAGTTACGGGTTTGATTAGGGGGATCCGCGGTAGAGATCCGCCTAATCAAACCCTAAACCCTTTCCAGTCCCGTTTTAGGATACCCGTTCCCCCCAAAAAGGGTTCACTCGGCCCCTCTAGGGTGTCTTTTTGTCTTTCCGCCTTCGAATGAGAAGCAAGGGAAAGGGTTTAGGGTTTGATTAGGGGGATCCGCGGTAGCGGTCCGCCTAATCAAACCCTAAACCCTTTCTCGTCCCGTTTTAGGATACCCGGACCCCCCAAAAAAGGGTTCACTCGTCTCCTCTAGAGTGTCTTTTTATCTTGCCGCCTCCGAATGAGAAGCAAGGGAAAGGGTTTAGGGTTTGATTAGGGGGATCCGCGGTAGCGGTCCGCTTAATCAAACCCAAAAACCCTATCCCGTTCCGTTTTAGGATACCCGGTCCCCCCAAAAAGGGTTCACTCGGCCACTCTAGGGTGTCTTTTTGGCTTGCCGCCTTCGAATGAGAAGCAAGGGAACGGGTTTAGGGTTTGATTAGGGGGATCCGCGGTAGCGGTCTGCCTAATCAAACCCTAAACCATTTCCCGTCCCGTTTTAGGATACCCGTTGCCCCCAAAAAGGTTCACTCGGCCCCTCTAGGGTGTCTTTTGGTCTTGCCGCCTTCGAATGAGAAGCAAGGGAAAGGGTTTAGGGTTTGATTAGGGGGATCCACGGTAGCGGTCCGCCTAATCAAACCCTAAATCCTTTCCCGTCCCGTTTTAGGATACCCGGTCCCCCAAAAAGGGTTCACTCGGCCACTCTAGGGTGTCTTTTTGTCTTGCCGCCTTCGAATGAGAAGCAAGGGAAAGGGTTTAGGGTTTGATTAGGGGGATCCGCGGTAGCAGTCCGCCTAATCAAACCCTAAACCCTTTCCCGTCCCGTTTTAGGATACCCGGTCCCCCCAAAAAGGGTTCACTCGGCCCCTCTAGGGCGTCTTTTTGTCTTGCCGCCTTCGAATGAGAAGCAAGGGAAAGAGTTAAGGGTTTGATTAGGGGGATCCGCGGTAGCGATCCGCCTAATCAAACCCTAAACCTTTCCTGTCCCGTTTTAGGATACCCGTTCCCCCCAAAAAGGGTTCACTCGGCCCCTCTAGGGTGTCTTTTTGTCTTGCCTCCTTCGAATGAGAAGCAAGGGAAAGAGTTACGGGGTTGATTAAGGGGATCCGCGGTAGAGATCCGCCTAATCAAACCCTAAACCCTTTCCCGTCCCGTTTTAGGATACCCGGACCCCCCAAAAAAGGGTTCACTCGTCTCCTCTAGGGTGTCTTTTTATCTTGCCGCCTCCGAATGAGAAGCAAGGGAAAGGGTTTAGGGTTTGATTAGGGGGATCCGCGGTAGCGGTCCGCCTAATCAAACCCAAAAACCCTTTCCCGTCCCGTTTTAGGATACCCGGTCCTACCAAAAAGGGTTCACTCGGCCACTCTAGGGTGTCTTTCTGGCTTGCCGCCTTCGAATGAGAAGCAAGGGAACAAATTTAGGGATTGATTAGAAGGATCCGCGGTAGCGGTCTGCCTAATCAAACCCTAAACCCTTTCCCGTCCCGTTTTAGGATACCCGTTCCCCCCAAAAAGGTTCACTCGGCCCCTCTAGGGTGTCTTTTTGTCTTGCCGCCTTCGAATGAGAAGCAAGGGAAAGGGTTTAGGGTTTGATTAGGGGGATCCGCGGTAGCAGTCCGCCTAATCAAACCCTAAACCCTTTCCCGTCCCGTTTTAGGATACCCGGTCCCCTCAAAAAGGGTTCACTCGGCCCCTCTAGGGTGTCTTTTTGTCTTGCCGCCTTCGAATGAGAAGCAAGGGAAAGGGTTTAGGGTTTGATTAGGGGGATCCGCGGTAGCGGTCCGCCTAATCAAACCCAAAACCCTTTCCCGTCCCGTTTTAGGATACCCGGTCCCCCCAAAAAGGGTTCACTCGGCCCCTCTAGGGTGTCTTTTGTCTTGCCGCCTTCGAATGAGAAGCAAGGGAAAGGGTTTATGGTTTGATTAGGGGGATCCGCGGTAGCGGTCCGCCTAATCAAACCCTAAACCCTTTCGATCTCGTTTTAGGATACCCGTTCCCCCCAAAAAAGGGTTCACTCGGCCCCTCTAGGGTGTCTTTTTGTCTTTCCGCCTTCGAATGAGAAGCAAGGAAAAGGGTTTAGGGTTTGATTAGGGGATCCGCGGTAGCGGTCCGCCTAATCAAACCCTAAACCCTTTCCCGTCCCGTTTTAGGATACCCGGTTCCCCCAAAAAGGGTTCACTCGACCCCTCTAGGGTGTCTTTTTGTCTTGCCGCCTTCGAATGAGAAGCAAGGGAAAGGGTTTAGGGTTTGATAGGGGGATCCGCGGTAGCGGTCCGCCTAATCAAACCCTAAACCCTTTCCCGTCCCGTTTTAGGATACCCGGTCCCCCAAAAAGGGTTCACTCAGCCCCTCTAGGGTGTCTTTTTGTCTTGCCGCCTTCGAATGAGAAGCAAGGGAAAGTGTTTAGGGTTTGATTAGGGGGATCCGCGGTAGCGGTCTGCCTAATCAAACCCTAAACCCTTTCCCATCCCGTTTTAGGATAACCGTTCCCCCCAAAAAGGGTTCACTCGGCCCCTCTAGGGTGTCTTGCCTCCTTCGAATGAGAATCAAGGGAAAGAGTTACGGGTTTGATTAGGGGGATCCGCGGTAGAGATCCGCCTAATCAAACCCTTAACCCTTTCCCGTCCCGTTTTAGGATACCCGGACCCCCCAAAAAAGGGTTCACTCGTCTCCTCTAGAGTGTCTTTTTATCTTGCCGCCTCCGAATGAGAAGCAAGGGAAAGGGTTTAGGGTTTGATTAGGGGGATCCGCGGTAGCGGTCCGCTTAATCAAACCCAAAAACCCTTTCCCGTCCCGTTTTAGGATACCCGGTCCCCCCAAAAAGGGTTCACTCGGCCACTCTAGGGTGTCTTTTTGGCTTGCCGCCTTCGGATGAGAACCAAGGGAACGGGTTTAGGGTTTGATTAGGGGGATCCGCGGTAGCGGTCTGCCTAATCAAACCCTAAACCATTTCCCGTCCCGTTTTAGGATACCCGTTGCCCCCAAAAAGGTTCACTCGGCCCCTCTAGGGTGTCTTTTGGTCTTGCCGCCTTCGAATGAGAAGCAAGGGAAAGGGTTTAGGGTTTGATTAGGGGGATCCGCGGTAGCGGTCCGCCTAATCAAACCCTAAACCCTTTCCCGTCCCGTTTTAGGATACCCGGTCCCCCCAAAAAGGGTTCACTCGGCCACTCTAGGGTGTCTTTTTGTCTTGCCGCCTTCGAATGAGAAGCAAGGGAAAGGGTTTATGGTTTGATTAGGGGGATCCGCGGTAGCAGTCCGCCTAATCAAACCCTAAACCCTTTCCCGTCCCGTTTTAGGATACTCGGTCCCCCCAAAAAGGGTTCACTCGGCCCCTCTAGGGTGTCTTTTTGTCTTGCCTCCTTCGAATGAGAAGCAAGGGAAAGAGTTACGGGGTTGATTAGGGGGATCCGCGGTAGAGATTCGCCTAATCAAACCCTAAACCCTTTCCCGTCCCGTTTTAGGATACCCGGACCCCCCAAAAAAGGGTTCACTCGTCTCCTCTAGGGTGTCTTTTTATCTTGCCGCCTCCGAATGAGAAGCAAGGGAAAGGGTTTAGGGTTTGATTAGGGGGATCCGCGGTAGCGGTCCGCCTAATCAAACCCAAAAACCCTTTCCCGTCCCGTTTTAGGATACTCGGTCCTCCCAAAAAGGGATCACTCGGCCACTCTAGGGTGTCTTTTTGGCTTGCCGCCTTCGAATGAGAAGCAAGGGAACGGGTTTAGGGATTGATTAGGGGGATCCGCGGTAGCGGTCTGCCTAATCAAACCCTAAACCCTTTCCCGTCCCGTTTTAGGATACCCGTTCCCCCCAAAAAGGGTTCACTCGGCCTCTTTAGGGTGTCTTTTTGTCTTGCCGCCTTCGAATGAGAAGCAATGGAAAGGGTTTAGGGTTTGATTAGGGGGATCCGCGGTAGCGGTCCGCCTAATCAAACCCTAAACCCTTTCCCGTCCCGTTTTAGGATACCCGGTCCCCCCAAAAAGGGTTCACTCGACCCTCTATGGTGTCTTTTTGTCTTGCCGCCTTCGAATGAGAAGCAAGGGAAAGGGTTTAGGGTTTGATTAGGGGGATCCGTGGTAGCAGTCCGCCTAATCAAACCCTAAACCCTTTCCCGTCCCGTTTTAGGATACCCGGTCCCCCAAAAAGGGTTCACTCGGCCCCTCTAGGGTGTCTTTTTGTCTTGCCGCCTTCAAATGAGAAGCAAGGGAAAGGGTTTAGGGTTTGATTAGGAGGATCCGCGGTAGCGGTCCGCCTAATCAAACCCTAAACCCTTTCCCGTCCCGTTTTAGGATACCCGGACCGCCAAAAAAGGGTTCACTCGTCTCCTCTAGGGTTTCTTTTTGTCTTGCCGCCTTCGAATGAGAAGCAAGGGAAAGGGTTTAGGGTTTGATAGGGGGATCCGCGGTAGCGGTCCGCCTAATCAAACCCTAAACCCTTTCTCGTCCCGTTTTAGGATACCCGGACCCCCCAAAAAAGGGTTCACTCGTCCCCTCTAGGGTGTCTTTTTGTCTTGTCGCCTTCGAATGAGAAGCAAGGGAAAGGGTTTAGGGTTTGAATAGGGGGATATGCGGTAGCGGTCCGCCTAATCAAACCCTTAACCCTTTCCCGTCCCGTTTTAGGATACCCGGTTCCCCCAAAAAGGGTTCACTCGACCCCTCTAGGGTGTCTTTTTGTCTTGCCGCCTTCGAATGAGAAGCAAGGGAAAGGGTTTAGGGTTTGAATAGGGGGATCTGCAGTAGCGGTCCGCCTAATCAAACCCAAAAACCCTTTCCCGTCCCGTTTTAGGATACCCGGTCCCCCCAAAAAGGGTTCACTCGGCCCCTCTAGGGTGTCTTTTTGTCTTGCCGCCTTCGAATGAGAAGCAAGGGAAAGAGTTAAGGGTTTGATTAGGGGGATCCGCGGTAGCGATCCGCCTAATCAAACCCTAAACCTTTCCTGTCCCGTTTTAGGATACCCGTTCCCCAGAAAAGGGTTCACTCGGCCCCTCTAGGGTGTCTTTTTGTCTTGCCTCCTTCGAATGAGAAGCAAGGGAAAGAGTTACGGGTTTGATTAGGGGGATCCGCGGTAGAGATCCGCCTAATCAAACCCTAAACCCTTTCCCGTCCCGTTTTAGGATACCCGGACCCCCCAAAAAAGGGTTCACTCGTCTCCTCTAGGGTGTCTTTTTGTCTTGCCGACTTCGAATGAGAAGCAAGGGAAAGGGTTTAGGGTTTGATCAGGGGGATCCGCGGTAGCGGTCCGGCTAATCAAACCCAAAAACCCTTTCCCGTCCCGTTTTAGGATACCCGGTCCCCCCAAAAAGGGTTCACTCGGCCACTCTAGGGTGTCTTTTTGTCTTGCCGCCTTCGAATGAGAAGCAAGGGAAAGGGTTTAGGGTTTGATTAGGGGGATCCGCGGTAGCAGTCCCCCTAATCAAACCCTAAACCCTTTCCCGTCCCGTTTTAGGATACCCGGTCCCCCCAAAAAGGGTTCACTCGGCCCCTCTAGGGTGTCTTTTTGTCTTGCCGCCTTCGAATGAGAAGCAAGGAAAGAGTTAAGGGTTTGATTAGGGGATCCGGGTAGCGATCCGCCTAATCAAACCCTAAACCTTTCCTGTCCCGTTTTAGGATACCCGTTCCCCCCAAAAAGGGTTCACTCGGCCCTCTAGGGTGTCTTTTTGTCTTGCCTCCTTCGAATGAGAAGCAAGGGAAAGAGTTACGGGTTTGATTAGGGGGATCCGCGGTAGAGATCCGCCTAATCAAACCCTAAACCCTTTCCCGTCCCGTTTTAGGATACCCGGACCCCCCAAAAAAGGGTTCAATCGTCTCCTCTAGGGTGTCTTTTTGTCTTGCCGCCTTCGAATGAGAAGTAAGGGAAAGGGTTTAGGGTTTGATTAGGGGGATCCGCGGTAGCGGTCCGGCTAATCAAACCCAAAAACCCTTTCCCGTCCCGTTTTAGGATACCCGGTCCCCCCAAAAAGGGTTCACTCGGCCCCTCTAGGGTGTCTTTTTGTCTTGCCGCCTTCGAATGAGAAGCAAGGGAAAGGGTTTACGGTTTGATTAGGGGGATCCGCGGTAGCTGTCCGCCTAATCAAACCCTAAACCCTTTCCCGTCCCGTTTTAGGATACCCGTTCCCCCCAAAAAGTGTTCACTCGGCCCCTCTAGGGTGTCTTTTTGTCTTTCCGCCTTCGAATGAGAAGCAAGGGAAAGGGTTTAGGGTTTGATTAGGGGGATCCGCGGTAGCGGTCCGGCTAATCAAACCCAAAACCCTTTCCCGTCCCGTTTTAGGATACCCGGTCCCCCCAAAAAGGGTTCACTCGGCCCCTCTAGGGTGTCTTTTTGTCTTGCCGCCTTCGAATGAGAAGCAAGGGAAAGGGTTTACGGTTTGATTAGGGGGATCCGCGGTAGCTGTCCGCCTAATCAAACCCTAAACCCTTTCCCGTCCCGTTTTAGGATACCCGTTCCCGCCAAAAAGTGTTCACTCGGCCCCTCTAGGGTGTCTTTTTGTCTTTCCGCCTTCGAATGAGAAGCAAGGGAAAGGGTTTAGGGTTTGATTAGGGGGATCCGCGGTAGCGGTCCGCCTAATCAAACCCTAAACCCTTTCCCGTCCCGTTTTAGGATACCCGTTCCCCCCAAAAAAGGTTCACTCGGCCCCTCTAGGGTGTCTTTTGGTCTTGCCGCCTTCGAATGAGAAGCAAGGGAAAGGGTTTAGGGTTTGATTAGGGGGATCCGCGGTAGCGGTCCGCCTAATCAAACCCTAAACCCTTTCCCGTCCCGTTTTAGGATACCCGGTCCCCCCAAAAAGGGTTCACTCGGCCACTCTAGGGTATCTTTTTGTCTTGCCGCCTTCGAATGAGAAGCAAGGGAAAGGGTTTAGGGTTTGATTAGGGGGATCCGCGGTAGCAGTCCGCCTAATCAAACCCTAAACCCTTTCCCGTCCCGTTTTAGGATACCCGGTCCCCCCAAAAAGGGTTCACTCGGCCTCTCTAGGGTGTCTTTTTGTCTTACCGCCTTCGAATGAGAAGCAAGGGAAAGAGTTAAGGGTTTGATTAGGGGGATCCGCGGTAGCGATCCGCCTAATCAAACCCTAAACCTTTCCTGTCCCGTTTTAGGATACCCGTTCCTTTAAGAAAAGGGTTCACTCGGCCCCTCTAGGGTGTCTTTTTGTCTTGCCTCCTTCGAATGAGAAGCAAGGGAAAGAGTTACGGGTTTGATTAGGGGGATCCGCGGTAGAGATCCGCCTAATCAAACCCTAAACCCTTTCTCGTCCCGTTTTAGGATACCCGGACCCCCCAAAAAAGGGTTCACTCGTCTCCTCTAGGGTGTCTTTTTATCTTGCCGCCTCCGAATGAGAAGCAAGGGAAAGGGTTTAGGGTTTGATTAGGGGGATCCGCGGTAGCGGTCCGCCTAATCAAACCCAAAAACCCTTTCCCGTCCCGTTTTAGGATACCCGGTCCTCCCAAAAAGGGATCACTCGGCCACTCTAGGGTGTCTTTTTGGCTTGCCGCCTTCGAATGAGAAGCAAGGGAACGGGTTTAGGGATTGATTAGGGGGATCCGCGGTAGCGATCGCCTAATCAAACCCTAAACCCTTTCCCGTCCCGTTTTAGGATACCCGTTCCCCCCAAAAAGGGTTCACTCGGCCCCTTTAGGGTGTCTTTTTGTCTTGCCGCCTTCGAATGAGAAGCAAGGGAAAGGGTTTTGGGTTTGATTAGGGGGATCCGCGGTAGCGGTCCGCCTAATCAAACCCTAAACCCTTTCCCGTCCCGTTTTAGGATACCCGGTCCCCCCAAAAAGGGTTCACTCGGCCCCTCTATGGTGTCTTTTTGTCTTGCCGCCTTCGAATGAGAAGCAAGGGAAAGGGTTTAGGGTTTGATTAGGGGGATCCGCGGTAGCAGTCCGCCTAATCAAACCCTAAACCCTTTCCCGTCCCGTTTTAGGATACCCGGTCCCCCAAAAAGGGTTCACTCGGCCCCTCTAGGGTGTCTTTTTTTCTTGCCGCCTTCAAATGAGAAGCAAGGGAAAGGGTTTAGGGTTTGATTAGGAGGATCCGCGGTAGCGGTCCGCCTAATCAAACCCTAAACCCTTTCCCGTCCCGTTTTAGGATACCCGGACCGCCAAAAAAGGGTTCACTCGTCTCCTCAAGGGTGTCTTTTTGTCTTGCCGCCTTCGAATGAGAAGCAAGGGAAAGGGTTTAGGGTTTGATAGGGGGATCCGCGGTAGCGGTCCGCCTAATCAAACCCTAAACCCTTTCCCGTCCCGTTTTAGGATACCCGGACCCCCCAAAAAAGGGTTCACTCGTCCCCTCTAGGGTGTCTTTTTGTCTTGCCGCCTTCGAATGAGAAGCAAGGGAAAGGGTTTATGGTTTGAATAAGGGGATATGCGGTAGCGGTCCGCCTAATCAAACCCGGTTTAGGGTTTGATTAGGGGGATCCGCGGTAGCGGTCCGCCTAATCAAACCCTAAACCCTTTCCCGTCCCGTTTTAGTGTTGGGGTTGGTGTCCTTAACAGTTAGTGCAAGGACTCATAAACCTCTAAAAGGATCAAAGGGCATACTTTGGTATTATTATCAGTTGATCCACGTTTATCAATAACGGTTGGCTTGCTAGATAAGTTTGACGTTATTGTCATACAGATGGCGGTGATCAACTGGTCCCTAAAAGTCACACCTATAGGATACGTTCGAGAGATGTGACGGTATGAAAATACTGTCATGTAGATGCCAAAATTGACTAACCAGTTAGTCCGAGTTATTTGACTAGTAATTAGTCAAATATGTGATGTTGAGATATTATATTTAATACGGATTAAATATCATGAGCTAAGGCGAATTAACCAGTTAATTCGTAATATTAAATATAAGCGTTTTATATTTAATTAATGTATATTGAATATAATTATACAATACTGTTTTTGTCGGACACGTATTAATAATTTAGCTAACCCGTATTATTAGCTGATGCCTTAATTTCTGATAACCGATAACAGTTTATAATCAGACCGCGTCATAAACATTTACTCATTAGGGTTCGGACTACGAGTCAAATAGAAGAGGAAATGGAAAAGCCCATTTCCTCCCCATGGACTCGGCTTGGCCGAATTAGGAGAACAAAAAGGAGAGCCTCCTCCTTGATGTTAACCTAATCGTCATTAGTAAAATAAAGAATTAGGGTTTCAGAGATTAATTTTTCTCTCTGAAACTGAGATCTCTCATCTCGGAAAAACTCACAACAAGTTCTCCCAATATTGCAAGGCAATCGGAGAACACGTTCTAGCACAAGGGCATTTCTCGGACAAGGTCTTGGGTGCAACAATTAGGAGGGAATCTCGTTTGATTTCTGTTCTTTACGCCGTGCATCAAAGGACCCGAGGTTATTTCTTCTAATCTTTATCGTTTCCTTGTTATTTTCGTTTTGTGACTATAAATTACATATGATATTTACGTTATAGTCCTACAATTAAAGGGTAGTATACGGATATTAACCTACATTTAGGATACCCGGTTCCCCCAAAAAGGGTTCACTCGGCCCCTCTACGGTGTCTTTTGGTCTTGCCGCCTTCGAATGAGAAGCAAGGGAAAGGGTTTAGGGTTTGATTAGGGGGATCCGCGGTAGCGGTCCGCCTAATCAAACCCTAAACCCTTTCGCGTCCCGTTTTAGGATACCCGGTCCCCCCAAAAAGGGTTCACTCGGCCACTCTAGGGTGTCTTTTTGTCTTGCCGCCTTCGAATGAGAAGCAAGGGAAAGGGTTTAGGGTTTGATTAGGGGGATCCGCGGTAGCAGTCCGCCTAATCAAACCCTAAACCCTTTCCCGTCGCGTTTTAGGATACCCGGTCCCCCCAAAAAGGGTTCACTCGGCCTCTCTAGGGTGTCTTTTTGTCTTGCCGCCTTCGAATGAGAAGCAAGGGAAAGAGTTAAGGGTTTGATTAGGGGGATCCGCGGTAGCGATCCGCCTAATCAAACCCTAAACCTTTCCTGTCCCGTTTTAGGATACCCGTTCCCCAGAAAAGGGTTCACTCGGCCCCTCTAGGGTGTCTTTTTGTCTTGCCTCCTTCGAATGAGAAGCAAGGGAAAGAGTTACGGGTTTGATTAGGGGGATCCGCGGTAGAGATCCGCCTAATCAAACCCTAAACCCTTTCTCGTCCCGTTTTAGGATACCCGGACCCCCCAAAAAAGGGTTCACTCGTCTCCTCTAGGGTGTCTTTTTATCTTGCCGCCTCCGAATGAGAAGCAAGGGAAAGGGTTTAGGGTTTGATTAGGGGATCCGCGGTAGCGGTCCGCCTAATCAAACCCAAAACCCTTTCCCGTCCCGTTTTAGGATACCCGGTCCTCCCAAAAAGGGATCACTCGGCCACTCTAGGGTGTCTTTTTGGCTTGCCGCCTTCGAATGAGAAGCAAGGGAACGGGTTTAGGGATTGATTAGGGGATCCGCGGCAGTAGCGATCTGCCTAATCAAACCCTAAACCCTTTCCCGTCCCGTTTTAGGATACCCGTTCCCCCAAAAAGGGTTCACTCGGCCCCTCTAGGGTGTCTTTTGTCTTGCCGCCTTCGAATGAGAAGCAAGGGAAAGGGTTTTGGGTTTGATTAGGGGGATCCGCGGTAGCGGTCCGCCTAATCAAACCCAAAACCCTTTCCCGTCCCGTTTTAGGATACCCGGTCCCCCAAAAAAGGGTTCACTCGGCCCCTCTATGGTGTCTTTTTGTCTTGCCGCCTTCGAATGAGAAGCAAGGAAAAGGGTTTAGGGTTTGATTAGGGGGATCCGCGGTAGTAGTCTGCCTAATCAAACCCTAAACCCTTTCCCGTCCCGTTTTAGGATACCCGGCCCCCAAAAAGGGTTCACTCGGCCCCTCTAGGGTGTCTTTTTTCTTGCCGCCTTCAAATGAGAAGCAAGGGAAAGGGTTTAGGGTTTGATTAGGAGGATCCGCGGTAGCGGTCCGCCTAATCAAACCCTAAACCCTTTCCTGTCCCGTTTTAGGATACCCGGACCGCCAAAAAAGGGTTCACTCGTCTCCTCAAGGGTGTCTTTTTGTCTTGCCGCCTTCGAATGAGAAGCAAGGGAAAGGGTTTAGGGTTTGATAGGGGGATCCGCGGTAGCGGTCCGCCTAATCAAACCCTAAACCCTTTCCCGTCCCGTTTTAGGATACCCGGTCCCCCCAAAAAGGGTTCACTCGGCCACTCTAGGGTGTCTTTTTGTCTTGCCGCCTTCGAATGAGAAGCAAGGGAAAGGGTTTAGGGTTTGATTAGGGGGATCCGCGGTAGCAGTCCGCCTAATCAAACCCTAAACCCTTTCCCGTCCCGTTTTAGGATACCCGGTCCCCAAAAAAGGGTTCACTCGGCCCCTCTAGGGTGTCTTTTTGTCTTGCCGCCTTCGAATGAGAAGCAAGGGAAAGAGTTAAGGGTTTGATTAGGGGGATCCGCGGTAGCGATCCGCCTAATCAAACCCTAAACCTTTCCTGTCCCGTTTTAGGATACCCGTTCCCCAGAAAAGGGTTCACTCGGCCCCTCTAGGGTGTCTTTTTGTCTTGCCTCCTTCGAATGAGAAGCAAGGGAAAGAGTTACGGGTTTGATTAGGGGGATCCGCGGTAGAGATCCGCCTAATCAAACCCTAAACCCTTTCTCGTCCCGTTTTAGGATACCCGGACCCCCCAAAAAAGGGTTCACTCGTCTCCTCTAGGGTGTCTTTTTATCTTGCCGCCTCCGAATGAGAAGCAAGGGAAAGGGTTTAGGGTTTGATTAGGGGGATCCGCGGTAGCGGTCCGCCTAATCAAATCCAAAAACCCTTTCCCGTCCCGTTTTAGGATACCCGGTCCTCCCAAAAGGGTTCACTCGGCCACTCTAGGGTGTCTTTTTGGCTTGCCGCCTTCGAATGAGAAGCAAGGGAACGGGTTTAGGGATTGATTAGGGGGATCCGCGGTAGCAGTCTGCCTAATCAAACCCTAAACCCTTTCCCGTCCCGTTTTAGGATACCCGTTCCCCCCAAAAGGGTTCACTCGGCCCCTCTAGGGTGTCTTTTTGTCTTGCCGCCTTCGAATGAGAAGCAAGGAAAGGGTTTTGGGTTTGATTAGGGGGATCCGCGGTAGCGGTCCGCCTAATCAAACCCTAAACCCTTTCCCGTCCCGTTTTAGGATACCTGGTCCCCCCAAAAAGGGTTCACTCGGCCCCTCTATGGTGTCTTTTTGTCTAGCCGCCTTCGAATGAGAAGCAAGGGAAAGGGTTTAGGGTTTGATTAGGGGGATCCGCGGTAGCAGTCCGCCTAATCAAACCCTAAACCCTTTCCCGTCCTGTTTTAGGATACCCGGTCCCCTAAAAAGGGTTCACTCGGCCCCTCTAGGGTGTCTTTTTTTCTTGCCGCCTTCAAATGAGAAGCAAGGGAAAGGGTTTAGGGTTTGATTAGGAGGATCCGCGGTAGCGGTCCGCCTAATCAAACCCTAAACCCTTTCCCGTCCCGTTTTAGGATACCGGACCGCCAAAAAGGGTTCACTCGTCTCCTCAAGGGTGTCTTTTTGTCTTGCCGCCTTCGAATGAGAAGCAAGGGAAAGGGTTTAGGGTTTGATAGGGGGATCCGCGGTAGCGGTCCGCCTAATCAAACCCTAAACCCTTTCCCGTCCCGTTTTAGGATACCCGGACCCCCCAAAAAAGGGTTCACTCGTCCCCTCTAGGGTGTCTTTTTGTCTTGCCGCCTTCGAATGAGAAACAAGATAAAGGGTTTAGGGTTTGAATAAGGGGATATGCGGTAGCGGTCCGCCTAATCAAACCCTAAACCCTTTCCCGTCCCGTTTTAGGATACCCGGTTCCCCCAAAAAGGGTTCACTCGGCCCCTCTAGGGTGTCTTTTTGTCTTTCCGCCTTCGAATGAGAAGCAAGGGAAAGGGTTTAGGGTTTGATTAGGGGGATCCGTGGTAGCGGTCCGCCTAATCAAACCCTAAACCCTTTCCCGTCCCGTTTTAGGATACCCGTTCCCCCCAAAAAGGTTCACTCGGCCCCTCTAGGGTGTCGTTTGGTCTTGCCGCCTTCGAATGAGAAGCAAGGGAAAGGGTTTAGGGTTTGATTAGGGGGATCCGCGGTAGCGGTCCGCCTAATCAAACCCTAAACCCTTTCCCGTCCCGTTTTAGGATACCCGGTCCCCCCAAAAAGGGTTCACTCGGCCACTCTAGGGTGTCTTTTTGTCTTGCCGCCTTCGAATGAGAAGCAAGGGAAAGGGTTTAGGGTTTGATTAGGGGGATACGCGGTAGCAGTCCGCCTAATCAAACCCTAAACCCTTTCCCGTCCCGTTTTAGGATACCCGGTCCCCCCAAAAAGGGTTCACTCGGCCCCTCTAGGGTGTCTTTTTGTCTTGCCGCCTTCGAATGAGAAGCAAGGGAAAGAGTTAAGGGTTTGATTAGGGGGATCGGCGGTAGCGATCCGCCTAATCAAACCCTTAACCTTTCCTGTCCCGTTTTAGGATACCCGTTCCCCCCAAAAAGGGTTCACTCGGCCCCTCTAGGGTGTCTTTTTGTCTTGCCGCCTTCGAATGAGAAACAAGATAAAGGGTTTAGGGTTTGAATAAGGGGATATGCGGTAGCGGTCCGCCTAATCAAACCCTAAACCCTTTCCCGTCCCGTTTTAGGATACCCGGTTCCCCCAAAAAGGGTTCACTCGGCCCCTCTAGGGTGTCTTTTTGTCTTTCCGCCTTCGAATGAGAAGCAAGGGAAAGGGTTTAGGGTTTGATTAGGGGGATCCGTGGTAGCGGTCCGCCTAATCAAACCCTAAACCCTTTCCCGTCCCGTTTTAGGATACCCGTTCCCCCCAAAAAGGTTCACTCGGCCCCTCTAGGGTGTCGTTTGGTCTTGCCGCCTTCGAATGAGAAGCGAGGGAAAGGGTTTAGGGTTTGATTAGGGGATCCGCGGTAGCGGTCCGCCTAATCAAACCCTAAACCCTTTCCCGTCCCGTTTTAGGATACCCGGTCCCCCAAAAGGGTTCACTCGGCCACTCTAGGGTGTCTTTTTGTCTTGCCGCCTTCGAATGAGAAGCAAGGGAAAGGGTTTAGGGTTTGATTAGGGGGATACGCGGTAGCAGTCCGCCTAATCAAACCCTAAACCCTTTCCCGTCCCGTTTTAGGATACCCGGTCCCCCCAAAAAGGGTTCACTCGGCCCCTCTAGGGTGTCTTTTTGTCTTGCCGCCTTCGAATGAGAAGCAAGGGAAAGAGTTAAGGGTTTGATTAGGGGGATCGGCGGTAGCGATCCGCCTAATCAAACCCTTAACCTTTCCTGTCCCGTTTTAGGATACCCGTTCCCCCCAAAAAGGGTTCACTCGGCCCCTCTAGGGTGTCTTTTTGTCTTGCCTCCTTCGAATGAGAAGCAAGGGAAAGAGTTACGGGTTTGATTAGGGGGATCCGCGGTAGAGATCCGTCTAATCAAACCCTAAACCCTTTCCCGTCCCGTTTTAGGATACCCGGACCCCCCAAAAAAGGGTTCACTCGTCTCCTCTAGGGTGTCTTTTTGTCTTGCCGCCTTCGAATGAGAAGCAAGGGAAAGGGTTTAGGGTTTGATTAGGGGGATCCGCGGTAGCGGTCCGCCTAATCAAACCCAAAAACCCTTTCCCGTCCCGTTTTAGGATACCCGGTCCCCCCAAAAAGGGTTCACTCGGCCACTCTAGGGTGTCTTTTTGTCTTGCCGCCTTCGAATGAGAAGCAAAGGAAAGGGTTTAGGGTTTGATTAGGGGGATCCGCGGTAGCAGTCCGCCTAATCAAACCCTAAACCCTTTCCCGTCCCGTTTTAGGATACCCGGTCCCCCCAAAAAGGGTTCACTCGGCCCCTCTAGGGTGTCTTTTTGTCTTGCCGCCTTCGAATGAGAAGCAAGGGAAAGAGTTAAGGGTTTGATTAGGGGGATCCGCGGTAGCGATCCGCCTAATCGAACCCTAAACCTTTCCTGTCCCGTTTTAGGATACCCGTTCCCCCCAAAAAGGGTTCACTCGGCCCCTCTAGGGTGTCTTTTTGTCTTGCCTCCTTCGAATGAGAAGCAAGGGAAAGAGTTACGGGTTTGATTAGGGGGATCCGCGGTAGAGATCCGCCTAATCAAACCCTAAACACTTTCCCGTCCCGTTTTAGGATACCCGGACCCCCCAAAAAAGGGTTCACTCGTCTCCTCTAGGGTGTCTTTTTGTCTTGCCGCCTTCGAATGAGAAGCAAGGGAAAGGGTTTAGGGTTTGATTAGGGGGATCCGCGGTAGCGGTCCGGCTAATCAAACCCAAAAACCCTTTCCCGTCCCGTTTTAGGATACCCGGTCCCCCCAAAAAGGGTTCACTCGGCCCCTCTAGGGTGTCTTTTTGTCTTGCCGCCTTCGAATGAGAAGCAAGGGAAAGGGTTTACGGTTTGATTAGGGGGATCCGCGGTAGCGGTCCGCCTAATCAAACCCTAAACCCTTTCCCGTCCCGTTTTAGGATACCCGTTCCCCCCAAAAAGGGTTCACTCGGCCCCTCTAGGGTGTCTTTTTGTCTTTCCGCCTTCGAATGAGAAGCAAGGGAAAGGTTTTAGGGTTTGATTAGGGGGATCCGCGGTAGCGGTCCGCCTAATCAAACCCTAAACCCTTTCCCGTCCCGTTTTAGGATACCCGTTCCCCCCCAAAAAGGTTCACTCGGCCCCTCTAGGGTGTCTTTTGGTCTTGCCGCCTTCGAATGAGAAGCAAGGGAAAGGGTTTAGGGTTTGATTAGGGGGATCCGCGGTAGCGGTCCGCCTAATCAAACCCTAAACCCTTTCCCGTCCCGTTTTAGGATACCCGGTCCCCCCAAAAAGGGTTCACTCGGCCACTCTAGGGTGTCTTTTTGTCTTGCCGCCTTCGAATGAGAAGCAAGGGAAAGGGTTTAGGGTTTGATTAGGGGGATCCGCGGTAGCAGTCCGCCTAATCAAACCCTAAACCCTTTCCCGTCCCGTTTTAGGATACCCGGTCCCCCCAAAAAGGGTTCACTCGGCCTCTCTAGGGTGTCTTTTTGTCTTGCCGCCTTCGAATGAGAAGCAAGGGAAAGAGTTAAGGGTTTGATTAGGGGGATCCGCGGTAGCGATCCGCCTAATCAAACCCTAAACCTTTCCTGTCCCGTTTTAGGATACCCGTTCCCCAGAAAAGGGTTCACTCGGCCCCTCTAGGGTGTCTTTTTGTCTTGCCTCCTTCGAATGAGAAGCAAGGGAAAGAGTTACGGGTTTGATTAGGGGGATCCGCGGTAGAGATCCGCCTAATCAAACCCTAAACCCTTTCTCGTCCCGTTTTAGGATACCCGGACCCCCCAAAAAAGGGTTCACTCGTCTCCTCTAGGGTGTCTTTTTATCTTGCCGCCTCCGAATGAGAAGCAAGGGAAAGGGTTTAGGGTTTGATTAGGGGGATCCGCGGTAGCGGTCCGCCTAATCAAACCCAAAAACCCTTTCCCGTCCCGTTTTAGGATACCCGGTCCTCCCAAAAAGGGATCACTCGGCCACTCTAGGGTGTCTTTTTGGCTTGCCGCCTTCGAATGAGAAGCAAGGGAACGGGTTTAGGGATTGATTAGGGGGATCCGCGGTAGCAGTCTGCCTAATCAAACCCTAAACCCTTTCCCGTCCCGTTTTAGGATACCCGTTCCCCCCAAAAAGGGATCACTCGGCCCCTTTAGGGTGTCTTTTTGTCTTGCCGCCTTCGAATAAGAAGCAAGGGAAAGGGTTTTGGGTTTGATTAGGGGGATCCGCGGTAGCGGTCCGCCTAATCAAACCCTAAACCCTTTCCCGTCCCGTTTTAGGATACCCGGTCCCCCCAAAAAGGGTTCACTCGGCCCCTCTATGGTGTCTTTTTGTCTTGACGCCTTCGAATGAGAAGCAAGGGAAAGGGTTTAGGGTTTGATTATGGGGATCCGCGGTAGCAGTCCGCCTAATCAAACCCTAAACCCTTTCCCGTCCCGTTTTAGGATACCCGGTCCCCCAAAATGGGTTCACTCGGCCCCTCTAGGGTGTCTTTTTGTCTTGCCGCCTTCAAATGAGAAGCAAGGGAAAGGGTTTAGGGTTTGATTAGGAGGATCCGCGGTAGCGGTCCGCCTAATCAAACCCTAAACCCTTTCCCGTCCCGTTTTAGGATACCCGGACCGCCAAAAAAGGGTTCACTCGTCTCCTCAAGGGTGTCTTTTTGTCTTGCCGCCTTCGAATGAGAAGCAAGGGAAAGGGTTTAGGGTTTGATAGGGGGATCCGCGGTAGCGGTCCGCCTAATCAAACCCTAAACCCTTTCCCGTCCCGTTTTAGGATACCCGGACCCCCCAAAAAAGGGTTCACTCGTCCCCTCTAGGGTGTCTTTTTGTCTTGCCGCCTTCGAATGAGAAGCAAGGGAAAGGGTTTAGGGTTTGAATAGGGGGATATGCGGTAGCGGTCCGCCTAATCAAACCCGGTTTAGTGTTTGATTAGGGGGATCCGCGGTAGCGGTCCGCCTAATCAAACCCTAAACCCTTTCCCGTCCCGTTTTAGGATACCCGGTTCCCCCAAAAAGGGTTCACTCGGCCCCTCTAGGGTGTCTTTTTGTCTTTCCGCCTTCGAATGAGAAGCAAGGGAAAGGGTTTAGGGTTTGATTAGGGGGATCCGCGGTAGCGGTCCGCCTAATCAAACCCTAAACCCTTTCCCGTCCCGTTTTAGGATACCCGTTCCCCCCAAAAAGGTTCACTCGGCCCCTCTAGGGTGTCGTTTGGTCTTGCCGCCTTCGAATGAGAAGCAAGGGAAAGGGTTTAGGGTTTGATTAGGGGGATCCGCGGTAGCGGTCCGCCTAATCAAACCCTAAACCCTTTCCTAAAATCTGTTTTAGGATACCCGGTCCCCAAAAAGGGTTCACTCGGCCACTCTAGGGTGTCTTTTTGTCTTGCCGCCTTCGAATGAGAAGCAAGGGAAAGGGTTTAGGGTTTGATTAGGGGGATCCGCGGTAGCAGTCCGCCTAATCAAACGCTAAACCATTTCCCGTCCCGTTTTAGGATACCCGGTCCCCCCAAAAAGGGTTCACTCGGCCCCTCTAGGGTGTCTTTTTGTCTTGCCGCCTTCGAATGAGAAGCAAGGGAAAGAGTTAAGGGTTTGATTAGGGGGATCCGCGGTAGCGATCCGCCTAATCAAACCCTAAACCTTTCCTGTCCCGTTTTAGGATACCCGTTCCCCCCAAAAAGGGTTCACTCGGCCCCTCTAGGGTGTCTTTTTGTCTTACCTCCTTCGAATGAGAAGCAAGGGAAAGAGTTACGGGTTTGATTGGGGGGTCCGCGGTAGAGATCCGCCTAATCAAACCCTAAACCCTTTCCCGTCCCGTTTTAGGATACCCGGACCCCCCAAAAAAGGGTTCACTCGTCTCCTCTAGGGTGTCTTTTTATCTTGCCGCCTCCGAATGAGAAGCAAGGGAAAGGGTTTAGGGTTTGATTAGGGGGATCCGCGGTAGCGGTCCGCCTAATCAAACCCAAAAACCCTTTCCCGTCCCGTTTTAGGATACCCGGTCCTCCCAAAAAGGGATCACTCGGCCACTCTAGGGTGTCTTTTTAGCTTGCCGCCTTCGAATGAGAAGCAAGGGAACGAGTTTAGGGATTGATTAGGGGGATCCGCGGTAGCGGTCTGCCTAATCAAACCCTAAACCCTTTCCCGTCCCGTTTTAGGATACCCGTTCCCCCCAAAAAGGGTTCACTCGGCCCCTTTAGGGTGTCTTTTTGTCTTGCCGCCTTCGAATGAGAAGCAAGGGAAAGGGTTTTGGGTTTGATTAGGGGGATCCGCGGTAGCGGTCCGCCTAATCAAACCCTAAACCCTTTCCCGTCCCGTTTTAGGATACCCGATCCCCCCAAAAAGGGTTCACTCGGCCCCTCTATGGTGTCTTTTTGTCTTGCCGCCTTCGAATGAGAAGCAAGGGAAAGGGTTTAGGGTTTGATTAGGGGGATCCGCGGTAGCGGTCCGCCTAATCAAACCCTAAACCCTTTCCCGTCCCGTTTTAGGATACCCGGTCCCCCAAAAAGGGTTCACTCGGCCCCTCTAGGGTGTCTTTTTGTCTTGCCGCCTTCGAATGAGAAGCAAGGAAAGGGTTTAGGGTTTGATTAGGGGGATCCGCGGTAGCGATCCGCCTAATCAAACCCTAAACCCTTTCCCGTCCCGTTTTAGGATACCCGGTCCCCCAAAAAGGGTTCACTCGGCCCCTCTAGGGTGTCTTTTTGTCTTGCCGCCTTCAAATGAGAAGCAAGGGAATGGGTTTAAGGTTTGATTAGGAGGATCCGCGGTAGCGGTCCGCCTAATCAAACCCTAAACCCTTTCCCGTCCCGTTTTAGGATACCCGGTTCCCCCAAAAAGGGTTCACTCGACCCCTCTAGGGTGTCTTTTTGTCTTGCCGCCTTCGAATGAGAAGCAAGGGAAAGGGTTTAGGGTTTGATAGGGGGATCCGAGGTAGCGGTCCGCCTAATCAAACCCTAAACCCTTTCCCGTCCCGTTTTAGGATACCCGGTCCCCCAAAAACGGTTCACTCGGCCCCTCTAGGGTGTCTTTTTGTCTTGCCGCCTTCGAATGAGAAGCAAGGGAAAGGGTTTAGGGTTTTATTAGGGGGATCCGCGGTAGCGGTCCGTCTAATCAAACCCTAAACCCTTTCCCGTCCCGTTTTAGGATACCCGGACCCCCCAAAAAAGGGTTCACTCGTCCCTTCTAGGGTGTCTTTTTGTCTTGCCGCCTTCGAATGAGAAGCAAGGGAAAGGGTTTAGGGTTTGAATAGGGGGATCTGCGGTAGCGGTCTGCCTAATCAAACCCAAAAACCCTTTCCCGTCCCGTTTTAGGATACTCGGTCCCCCCAAAAAGGGTTCACTCGGCCGCTCTTGGGTGTCTTTTTGTCTTGCCGCCTTCGAATGAGAAGCAAGGGAAAGGGTTTAGGGTTTCATTAGGGGGATCCGCGGTAGCGGTCCTCCTAATCAAACCCTAAACCCTTTCCCGTCCCGTTTTAGGATACCCGGTCCCCCCAAAAAGGGTTCACTCGGCCCCTCTAGGGTGTCTTTTTGTCTTGCCGCCTTCGAATGAGAAGCAAGAGAAAGAGTTAAGGGTTTGAGTAGGGGGATCTACGGTAGCGATCCGCCTAATCAAACCCTAAACCCTTTCCCGTCCCGTTTTAGGATACCCGGACCCCCCAAAAAAGGGTTCACTCGTCTCCTCTAGGGTGTCTTTTTGTCTTCCCGCCTCCGAATGAGAAGCAAGGGAAAGGGTTTAGGGTTTGATTAGGGGGATCCGCGGTAGCGGTCCGCCTAATCATACACAAATACCCTTTCCCGTCCCGTTTTAGGATACCCGGTCCCCCCAAAAAGGGTTCACTCGACCCCTCTAGGGTGTCTTTTTTTCTTGCCGCCTTCGAATTAGAAGCAAGGGAAAGGGTTTACGGTTTGTTTAGGGGGATCCGCGGTGGCGGTCCGCCTAATCAAACCCTAAACCCTTTCCCGTCCCGTTTTAGGATACACGTTCCCCCCAAAAAGGGTTCACTCGGCCCCTCTAGGGTGTCTTTTTGTCTTTCCGCCTTCGAATGAGAAGCAAGGGAAAGGGTTTAGGGTTTGATTAGGGGGATCCGCGGTAGCGGTCTGCCTAATCAAACCCTAAACCCTTTCCCGTCCCGTTTTAGGATACCCGGTTCCCCCCAAAAGGGTTCACTCGGCCCCTCTAGGGTGTCTTTATGTCTTGCCGCCTTCGAATGAGAAGCAAGGGAAAGGGTTTAGGGTTTGATAGGGGGATCCGCGGTAGCGGTCCGCCTAATCAAACCCTAAACCCTTTCCCGTCCCGTTTTAGGATACCCGGTCCCCCAAAAAGGGTTCACTCGGCCCCTCTAGGGTGTCTTTTTGTCTTGCCGCCTTCGAATGAGAAGCGAGGGAAAGGGTTTAGGGTTTGATTAGGGGATCCGCGTGTAGCGGTCCACCTAATCAAACCCTAAACCCTTTCCCCGTCCCGTTTTAGGATACCCGTTCCCCCAAAAAGGGTTCACTCGGCCCCTCTAGGGTGTCTTTTTGTCTTTCGCGCCGAATGAGAATCAGGGAAAGGGTTTAGGGTTTGATTAGGGGATCCGCGGTAGCGATCCGCCTAATCAAACCCTAAACCCTTTCCCGTCCCGTTTTAGGATACCCGGTTCCCCCAAAAAGGGTTCACTCGGCCCCTCTAGGGTGTCTTTTTGTCTTGCCGCCTTCGAATGAGAAGCAGGGGAAAGGGTTTAGGGTTTGATAGGGGGATCCGCGGTAGCGGTCCGCCTAATCAAACCCTAAACCCTTTCCTGTCTCGTTTTAGGATACCCGGACCCCCCAAAAAAGGGTTCACTCATCCCCTCTAGGGTGTCTTTTTGTCTTGCCGCCTACGAATGAGAAGCAAGGAAAAGGGTTTAGGGATTGAATAGGGCGATATGCGGTAGCGGTCCGCCTAATCAAACCCAAAAACACTTTCCCGTCCCGTTTTAGGATACTCGCTCCCCCCAAAAAGGGTTCAGTCGGCCTCTCTAGGGTGTCTTTTTGTCTTGCCGCCTTCGAATGAGAAGCAATGGAAAGAGTTTAGGGTTTCATTAGGGGGATCCGCGGTAGCGGTCCGCCTAATCAAACCCTAAACCCTTTCCCGTCCCGTTTTAGAATACCCGGTCCCCTCAAAAAGGGTTCACTCGGCCCCTCTAGGGTGTCTTTTTGTCTTGCCGCCTTCGAATGAGAAGCAAGGGAAAGAGTTAAGGGTTTGATTAGGGGGATCCGCGGTAGCAATCCGCCTAATCAAACCCTAAACCCTTTCCCGTCCCGTTTTAGGATACCCGGACCCCCCAAAAAAAGGTTCACTCGTCTCCTCTAGGGTGTCTTTTTGTCTTGCCGCCTCCGAATGAGAAGCAAGGGAAAGGGTTTAGGGTTTGATTAGGGTGATCCGCGGTAGCGGTCCGCCTAATCAAACACTAAACCCTTTCCCGTCTCGTTTTAGGATACCCGGTCCCCCAAAAAGGGTTCACTCGGCCCCTCTAGGGTGTCTTTTTGGCTTGCCGCCTTCGAATGAGAAGCAAGGGAAAGGGTTTAGGGTTTGATTAGGGGGATCCGCGGTAGCGGTCTGCCTAATTAAACCCTAAACCCTTTCCCGTCCCGTTTTAGGATACCCGTTCCCCCCAAAAAGGGTTCACTCGGCCCCTCTAGAGTGTCTTTTTGTCTTGCCGCCTTCGAATGAGAAGCAAGGGAAAGGGTTTAGGGTTTGATTAGGGGGATCCGCGGTAGCGGTCCGCCTAATCAAACCCTAAACCCTTTCCCGTCCCATTTTAGGATACCCGGTCCCCCCAAAAAGAGTTCACTCGGCCTCTCTAGGGTGTCTTTTAGTCTTGCCGCCATCGAATGAGAAGCAAGAGAAAGGGTTTAGGGTTTGATTAGGGGGATCCGCGGTAGCAGTCCGCCTAATCAAACCTTAAACCCTTTCCCGTTCCGTTTTAGGATACCCGGTCCCCCCAAAAAGGGTTCATTCGGCCCCTCTAGGGTGTCTTTTTGTCTTGCCGCCTTCAAATGAGAAGCAAGGGAAAGGGTTTACGGTTTGATTAGGGGGATCCGCGGTAGCGGTCCGCCTAATCAAACCCTAAACCCTTTCCCGTCCCGTTTTAGGATACCCGTTCCCCCCGAAAAGGGTTCACTCGTCTCCTCTAGGGTGTCTTTTTGTCTTGCCACCTTCGAATGAGAAGCAAGGGAAAGGGTTTAGGGTTTGATTAGGGGGATCCGCGGTAGCTGTCCGCCTAATCAAACCCTAAACCCTTTCCCCTCCCGTTTTAGGATACCCGGTTCCCCCAAAAAGGGTTCACTCGGCCCCTCTAGGGTGTCTTTATGTCTTGCCGCCTTCGAATGAGAAGCAAGGGAAAGGGTTTAGGGTTTGATAGGGGGATCCGTGGTAGCGGTCCGCCTAATCAAACCCTAAACCCTTTCCCGTCCCGTTTTAGGATACCCGGTCCCCCAAAAAGGGTTCACTCGGCCCCTCTAGGGTGTCTTTTTGTCTTGCCGCCTTCGAATGAGAAGCAAGGTAAAGGGTTTACGGTTTGATTAGGGGGATCCGCGGTAGCGGTCCGCCTAATCAAACCCTAAACCCTTTCCCGTCCCGTTTTAGGATACCCGTTCCCCCCAAAAAGGGTTCACTCGGCCCCTCTAGGGTGTCTTTTTGTCTTTCTGCCTTCGAATGAGAAGCAAGGGAAAGGGTTTAGGGTTTGATTAGGGGGATCCGCGGTAGCGGTCCGCCTAATCAAACCCTAAACCCTTTCCCGTCCCGTTTTAGAATACCCGGTCCCCCCAAAAAGGGTTCACTCGGCCCCTCTAGGGTGTCTTTTTGTCTTGCCGCCTTCGAATGAGAAGCAAGGGAAAGAGTTAAGGGTTTGATTAGGGGGATCCGCGGTAGCAATCCGCCTAATCAAACCCTAAACCCTTTCCCGTCCCGTTTTAGGATACCCGGACCCCCCAAAAAAGGGTTCACTCGTCTCCTCTAGGGTGTCTTTTTGTCTTGCCGCCTCCGAATGAGAAGCAAGGGAAAGGGTTTAGGGTTTGATTAGGGGGATCCGCGGTAGCGGTCCGCCTAAGCAAACACAAAAACCCTTTCCCGTCCCGTTTTAGGATACCCGGTCCCCCAAAAAGGGTTCACTCGGCCCCTCTAGGGTGTCTTTTTGTCTTGCCGCCTTCGAATGAGAAGCAAGGTAAAGGGTTTACGGTTTGATTAGGGGGATCCGCGGTAGCGGTCCGCCTAATCAAACCCTAAACCCTTTCCCGTCCCGTTTTAGGATACCCGTTCCCCCCAAAAAGGGTTCACTCGGCCCCTCTAGGGTGTCTTTTTGTCTTTCTGCCTTCGAATGAGAAGCAAGGGAAAGGGTTTAGGGTTTGATTAGGGGGATCCGCGGTAGCGGTCCGCCTAATCAAACCCTAAACCCTTTCCCGTCCCGTTTTAGAATACCCGGACCCCCCAAAAAAGGGTTCACTCGTCTCCTCTAGGGTGTCTTTTTGTCTTGCCGCCTTCGAATGAGAAGCAAGGGAAAGAGTTAAGGGTTTGATTAGGGGGATCCGCGGTAGCAATCCGCCTAATCAAACCCTAAACCCTTTCCCATCCCGTTTTAGGATACCCGGACCCCCCAAAAAAGGGTTCACTCGTCTCCTCTAGGGTGTCTTTTTGTCTTGCCGCCTCCGAATGAGAAGCAAGGGAAAGGGTTTAGGGTTTGATTAGGGGGATCCGCGGTAGCGGTCCGCCTAATCAAACACAAAACCCTTTCCGTCTGTTTTAGGATACCCGGTCCCCCAAAAAGGGTTCACTCGGCCCCTCTAGGGTGTCTTTTTGGCTTGCCGCCTTCGAATGAGAAGCAAGGGAAAGGGTTTAGGGTTTGATTAGGGGGATCCGCGGTAGCGGTCTGCCTAATTAAACCCTAAACCCTTTCCCGTCCCGTTTTAGGATACCCGTTCCCCCCAAAAAGGGTTCACTCGGCCCCTCTAGAGTGTCTTTTTGTCTTGCAGCCTTCGAATGAGAAGCAAGGGAAAGGGTTTAGGGTTTGATTAGGGGGATCCGCGGTAGCGGTCCGCCTAATCAAACCCTAAACCCTTTCCCGTCCCATTTTAGGATACCCGGTCCCCCCAAAAAGAGTTCACTCGGCCTCTCTAGGGTGTCTTTTAGTCTTGCCGCCTTCGAATGAGAAGCAAGAGAAAGGGTTTAGGGTTTGATTAGGGGGATCCGCGGTAGCAGTCCGCCTAATCAAACCTTAAACCCTTTCCCGTTCCGTTTTAGGATACCCGGTCCCCCCAAAAAGGGTTCATTCGGCCCCTCTAGGGTGTCTTTTTTTCTTGCCGCCTTCAAATGAGAAGCAAGGGAATAGGTTTAGGGCTTGATTAGGGGGATCCGCGGTAGCGGTTCGCCTAATCAAACCCTAAACCCTTTCCCGTCCCGTTTTAGGATACCCGGACCCCCAAAAAAGGGTTCACTCGTCTCTTCTAGGGTGTCTTTTTGTCTTGCCACCTTCGAATGAGAAGCAAGGGAAAGGGTTTAGGGTTTGATTAGGGGGATCCGCGGTAGCGGTCCGCCTAATCAAACCCTAAACCCTTTCCCGTCCCGTTTTAGGATACCCGGTTCCCCCAAAAAGGGTTCACTCGGCCCCTCTAGGGTGTCTTTATGTCTTGCCGCCTTCGAATGATAAGCAAGGGAAAGGGTTTAGGGTTTGATAGGGGGATCCGCGGTAGCGGTCCGCCTAATCAAACCCTAAACCCTTTCCCGTCCCGTTTTAGGATACCCGGTCCCCCAAAAAGGGTTCACTCGGCCCCTCTAGGGTGTCTTTTTGTCTTGCCGCCTTCGAATGAGAAGCAAGGTAAAGGGTTTACGGTTTGATTAGGGGGATCCGCGGTAGCGGTCCGCCTAATCAAACCCTAAACCCTTTCCCGTCCCGTTTTAGGATACCTGTTCCCCCCAAAAAGGGTTCACTCGGCCCCTCTAGGGTGTCTTTTTGTCTTTCTGCCTTCGAATGAGAAGCAAGGGAAAGGGTTTAGGGTTTGATTAGGGGGATCCGCGGTAGCGGTCCGCCTAATCAAACCCTAAACCCTTTCCCCGTCCCGTTTTAGGATACCCGGTCCCCCAAAAGGGTTCACTCGGCCCCTCTAGGGTGTCTTTTTGTCTTGCCGCCTTCGAATGAGAAGCGAGGGAAAGGGTTTAGGGTTTGATTAGGGGATCCGCGGTAGCGGTCCGCCTAATCAAACCCTAAACCCTTTCCCGTCCCGTTTTAGGATACCCGGACCCCCCAAAAAAGGGTTCACTCATCCCCTCTAGGGTGTCTTTTTGTCTTGACGCCTTCGAATGAGAAGCAAGGGAAAGGGTTTAGGGTTTGAATAGGTGGATATGCGGTAGCGGTCCGCCTAATCAAACCCAAAAACACTTTCCCGTCCCGTTTTAGGATACTCGCTCCCCCCAAAAAGGGTTCAGTCGGCCCCTCTAGGGTGTCTTTTTGTCTTGCCACCTTCGAATGAGAAGCAAGGGAAAGGGTTTAGGGTTTGATTAGGGGGATCCGCGGTAGCGGTCCGCCTAATCAAACCCTAAACCCTTTCCCGTCCCGTTTTAGGATACCCGGTTCCCCCAAAAAGGGTTCACTCGGCCCCTCTAGGGTGTCTTTATGTCTTGCCGCCTTCGAATGATAAGCAAGGGAAAGGGTTTAGGGTTTGATAGGGGGATCCGCGGTAGCGGTCCGCCTAATCAAACCCTAAACCCTTTCCCGTCCCGTTTTAGGATACCGGTCCCCCCAAAAAGGGTTCACTCGGCCCCTCTAGGGTGTCTTTTTGTCTTGCCGCCTTCGAATGAGAAGCAAGGGAAAGGGTTTAGGGTTTGATTAGGGGGATCCGCGGTAGCGGTCCGCCTAATCAAACCCTAAACCCTTTCCCCTCTCGTTTTAGGATACCCGGCCCCCCAAAAAAGGGTTCACTCGTCCCCTCTAGGGTGTCTTTTGTCTTGCCGCCTTCGAATGAGAAGCAAGGAAAAGGGTTTAGGGATTGAATAGGGCGATATGCGGTAGCGGTCCGCCTAATCAAACCCAAAAACACTTTCCCGTCCCGTTTTAGGATACTCGCTCCCCCCAAAAAGGGTTCAGTCGGCCTCTCTAGGGTGTCTTTTTGTCTTGCCGCCTTCGAATGAGATGCAATGGAAAGAGTTTAGGGTTTCATTAGGGGGATCCGCGGTAGCGGTCCGCCTAATCAAACCCTAAACCCTTTCCCGTCCCGTTTTAGAATACCCGGTCCCCTCAAAAAGGGTTCACTCGGCCCCTCTAGGGTGTCTTTTTGTCTTGCCGCCTTCGAATGAGAAGCAAGGGAAAGAGTTAAGGGTTTGATTAGGGGGATCCGCGGTAGCAATCCGCCTAATCAAACCCTAAACCCTTTCCCGTCCCGTTTTAGGATACCCGGACCCCCCAAAAAAAGGTTCACTCGTCTCCTCTAGGGTGTCTTTTTGTCTTGCCGCCTCCGAATGAGAAGCAAGGGAAAGGGTTTAGGGTTTGATTAGGGGGATCCGCGGTAGCGGTCCGCCTAAGCAAACACAAAAACCCTTTCCCGTCCTGTTTTAGGATACCCGGTCCCCCCAAAAAGGGTTCACTCGGCCCCTCTAGGGTGTCTTTTTGGCTTGCCGCCTTCGAATGAGAAGCAAGGGAAAGGGTTTAGGGTTTGATTAGGGGGATCCGCGGTAGCGGTCTGCCTAATTAAACCCTAAACCCTTTCCCGTCCCGTTTTAGGATACCCGTTCCCCCCAAAAAGGGTTCACTCGGCCCCTCTAGAGTGTCTTTTTGTCTTGCCGCCTTCGAATGAGAAGCAAGGGAAAGGGTTTAGGGTTTGATTAGGGGGATCCGCGGTAGCGGTCCGCCTAATCAAACCCTAAACCCTTTCCCGTCCCATTTTAGGATACCCGGTCCCCCCAAAAAGAGTTCACTCGGCCTCTCTAGGGTGTCTTTTAGTCTTGCCGCCATCGAATGAGAAGCAAGAGAAAGGGTTTAGGGTTTGATTAGGGGGATCCGCGGTAGCAGTCCGCCTAATCAAACCTTAAACCCTTTCCCGTTCCGTTTTAGGATACCCGGTCCCCCCAAAAAGGGTTCATTCGGCCCCTCTAGGGTGTCTTTTTGTCTTGCCGCCTTCAAATGAGAAGCAAGGGAAAGGGTTTAGGGCTTGATTAGGGGGATCCGCGGTAACGGTTCGCCTAATCAAACCCTAAACCCTTTCCCGTCCCGTTTTAGGATACCCGGACCCCCAAAAAAGGGTTCACTCGTCTCCTCTAGGGTGTCTTTTTGTCTTGCCACCTTCGAATGAGAAGCAAGGGAAAGGGTTTAGGGTTTGATTAGGGGATCCGCGGTAGTGGTCCGCCTAATAAAACCCTAAACCCTTTCCCTCCCGTTTTAGGATACCCGGTTCCCCCAAAAAGGGTTCACTCGGCCCCTCTAGGGTGTCTTTATGTCTTGCCGCCTTCGAATGAGAAGCAAGGGAAAGGGTTTAGGGTTTGATAGGGGGATCCGTGGTAGCGGTCCGCCTAATCAAACCCTAAACCCTTTCCCGTCCCGTTTTAGGATACCCGGTCCCCCAAAAAGGGTTCACTCGGCCCCTCTAGGGTGTCTTTTTGTCTTGCCGCCTTCGAATGAGAAGCAAGGTAAAGGGTTTACGGTTTGATTAGGGGATCCGCGGTAGCGGTCCGCCTAATCAAACCCTAAACCCTTTCCCGTCCCGTTTTAGGATACCCGTTCCCCCAAAAAGGGTTCACTCGGCCCCTCTAGGGTGTCTTTTTGTCTTTCGCGCCGAATGAGAAGCAAGGGAAAGGGTTTAGGGTTTGATTAGGGGATCCGCGGTAGCGGTCCGCCTAATCAAACCTTAAACCCTTTCCCGTCCCGTTTTAGAATACCCGGTCCCCCAAAAAAGGTTCACTCGGCCCCTCTAGGGTGTCTTTTTGTCTTGCCGCCTTCGAATGAGAAGCAAGGGAAAGAGTTAAGGGTTTGATTAGGGGGATCCGCGGTAGCAATCCGCCTAATCAAACCCTAAACCCTTTCCCGTCCCGTTTTAGGATACCCGGACCCCCCAAAAAAGGGTTCACTCGTCTCCTCTAGGGTGTCTTTTTGTCTTGCCGCCTCCGAATGAGAAGCAAGGGAAAGGGTTTAGGGTTTGATTAGGGGAATCCGCGGTAGCGGTCCGCCTAATCAAACCCAAAACCCTTTCCCGTCCCGTTTTAGGATACCCGGTCCCCCAAAAAGGGTTCACTCGGCCCCTCTACGGTGTCTTTTTGTCTTGCCGCCTTCGAATGAGAAGCAAGGTAAAGGGTTTACGGTTTGATTAGGGGGATCCGCGGTAGCGGTCCGCCTAATCAAACCCTAAACCCTTTCCCGTCCCGTTTTAGGATACCCGTTCCCCCCAAAAAGGGTTCACTCGGCCCCTCTAGGGTGTCTTTTTGTCTTTCTGCCTTCGAATGAGAAGCAAGGGAAAGGGTTTAGGGTTTGATTAGGGGGATCCGCGGTAGCGGTCCGCCTAATCAAACCCTAAACCCTTTCCCGTCCCGTTTTAGAATACCCGGACCCCCAAAAAAGGGTTCACTCGTCTCCTCTAGGGTGTCTTTTTGTCTTGCCGCCTTCGAATGAGAAGCAAGGGAAAGAGTTAAGGGTTTGATTAGGGGGATCCGCGGTAGCAATCCGCCTAATCAAACCCTAAACCCTTTCCCATCCCGTTTTAGGATACCCGGACCCCCCAAAAAAGGGTTCACTCGTCTCCTCTAGGGTGTCTTTTTGTCTTGCCGCCTCCGAATGAGAAGCAAGGGAAAGGGTTTAGGGTTTGATTAGGGGGATCCGCGGTAGCGGTCCGCCTAAGCAAACACAAAAACCCTTTCCCGTCCTGTTTTAGGATACCCGGTCCCCCCAAAAAGGGTTCACTCGGCCCCTCTAGGGTGTCTTTTTGGCTTGCCGCCTTCGAATGAGAAGCAAGGGAAAGGGTTTAGGGTTTGATTAGGGGGATCCGCGGTAGCGGTCTGCCTAATTAAACCCTAAACCCTTTCCCGTCCCATTTTAGGATACCCGGTCCCCCCAAAAAGAGTTCACTCGGCCTCTCTAGGGTGTCTTTTAGTCTTGCCGCCTTCGAATGAGAAGCAAGAGAAAGGGTTTAGGGTTTGATAGGGGGATCCGCGGTAGCGGTCCGCCTAATCAAACCCTAAACCCTTTCCCGTCCCGTTTTAGGATACCCGGACCCCCCAAAAAAGGGTTCACTCATCCCCTCTAGGGTGTCTTTTTGTCTTGACGCCTTCGAATGAGAAGCAAGGGAAAGGGTTTAGGGTTTGAATAGGTGGATATGCGGTAGCGGTCCGCCTAATCAAACCCAAAAACACTTTCCCGTCCCGTTTTAGGATACTCGCTCCCCCCAAAAAGGGTTCAGTCGGCCCCTCTAGGGTGTCTTTTTGTCTTGCCGCCTTCGAATGAGAAGCAAGGGAAAGGGTTTAGGGTTTCATTAGGGGGATCCGCGGTAACGGTCCGCCTAATCAAACCCTAAACCTTTTCCCGTCCCGTTTTAGAATACCCGGTCCCCTCAAAAAGGATTCACTCGGCCCCTCTAGGGTGTCTTTTTGTCTTGCCGCCTTCGAATGATAAGCAAGGGAAAGAGTTAAGGGTTTGATTAGGGGGGTCCGCGGTAGCAATCAGCCTAATCAAACCCTAAACCCTTTCCCGTCCCGTTTTAGGATACCCGGACCCCCCAAAAAAAGGTTCACTCGTCTCCTCTAGGGTGTCTTTTTGTCTTGCCGCCTCCGAATGAGAAGCAAGGGAAAGGGTTTAGGGTTTGATTAGGGGGATCCGCGGTAGCGGTCCGCCTAAGCAAACACAAAAACCCTTTCCCGTCCTGTTTTAGGATACCCGGTCCCCCCAAAAAGGGTTCACTCGGCCCCTCTAGGGTGTCTTTTTGGCTTGCCGCCTTCGAATGAGAAGCAAGGGAAAGGGTTTAGGCTTGATTAGGGGGATCCGCGGTAGCGGTCTGCCTAATTAAACCCTAAACCCTTTCCCGTCCCGTTTTAGGATACTCGCTCCCCCCAAAAAGGGTTCAGTCGGCCCCTCTAGGGTGTCTTTTTGTCTTGCCGCCTTCGAATGAGAAGCAAGGGAAAGGGTTTAGGGTTTCATTAGGGGGATCCGCGGTAGCGGTCCGCCTAATCAAACCCTAAACCCTTTCCCGTCCCGTTTTAGAATACCCGGTCCCCTCAAAAAGGATTCACTCGGCCCCTCTAGGGTGTCTTTTTGTCTTGCCGCCCTCGAATGAGAAGCAAGGGAAAGAGTTAAGGGTTTGATTAGGGGGATCCGCGGTAGCAATCAGCCTAATCAAACCCTAAACCCTTTCCCGTCCCGTTTTAGGATACCCGGACCCCCCCAAAAAAAGGTTCACTCGTCTCCTCTAGGGTGTCTTTTTGTCTTGCCGCCTCCGAATGAGAAGCAAGGGAAAGGGTTTAGGGTTTGATTAGGGATCCATGTAGCGGTCCGCCTAAGCAAACAAAAAAACCCTTTCCCGTCCTGTTTTAGGATACCCGGTCCCCCCAAAAAGGGTTCACTCGGCCCCTCTAGGGTGTCTTTTTGGCTTGCCGCCTTCGAATGAGAAGCAAGGGAAAGGGTTTAGGGTTTTATTAGGGGGATCCGCGGTAGCGGTCCGCCTAATCAAACCCTAAACCCTTTCCCGTCCCGTTTTAGAATACCCGGTCCCCTCAAAAAGGATTCACTCTACCCCTCTAGGGTGTCTTTTTGTCTTGCCGCCTCCGAATGAGAAGCAAGGGAAAGAGTTAAGGGTTTGATTAGGGGGATCCGCGGTAGCAATCAGCCTAATCAAACCCTAAACCCTTTCCCGTCCCGTTTTAGGATACCCGGACCCCCCAAAAAAAGGTTCACTCGTCTCCTCTAGGGTGTCTTTTTGACTTGCCGCCTCCGAATGAGAAGCAAGGGAAAGGGTTTAGGGTTTGATTAGGGGGATCCGCGGTAGCGGTCCGCCTAAGCAAACACAAAAACCCTTTCCCGTCCTGTTTTAGGATACCCGGTCCCCCCAAAAAGGGTTCACTCGGCCCCTCTAGGGTGTCTTTTTGGCTTGCCGCCTTCGAATGAGAAGCAAGGGAAAGGGTTTAGGGTTTGATTAGGGGGATCCGCGGTAGCGGTCTGCCTAATTAAACCCTAAACCCTTTCCCGTCCCGTTTTAGGATACTCGCTCCCCCCAAAAAGGGTTCAGTCGGCCCCTCTAGGGTGTCTTTTTGTCTTGCCGCCTTCGAATGAGAAGCAAGGGAAAGGGTTTAGGGTTTCATTAGGGGGATCCGCGGTAGCGGTCCGCCTAATCAAACCCTAAACCCTTTCCCGTCCCGTTTTAGAATACACGGTCCCCTAAAAAAGGATTCACTCGGCCCCTCTAGGGTGTCTTTTTGTCTTGCCGCCTTCGAATGAGAAGAAAGGGAAGAGTTAAGGGTTTAATTAGGGGGATCAGCGGTAGCAATCAGCCTAATCAAACCCTATACCCTTTCCCGTCCCGTTTTAGGATACCCGGACCCCCCAAAAAAAGGTTCACTCGTCTCCTCTAGGGTGTCTTTTTGTCTTGCCGCCTCCGAATGAGAAGCAAGGGAAAGGGTTTAGGGTTTGATTAGGGGGATCCGCGGTAGCGGTCCGCCTAAGCAAACACAAAAACCCTTTCCCGTCCTGTTTTAGGATACCCGGTCCCCCCAAAAAGGGTTCACTCGGCCCCTCTAGGGTGTCTTTTTGGCTTGCCGCTTTCGAATGAGAAGCAAGGGAAAGGGTTTAGGGTTTTATTAGGGGGATCCGCGGTAGCGGTCCGCCTAATCAAACCCTAAACCCTTTCCCGTCCCGTTTTAGAATACCCGGTCCCCTAAAAAGGATTCACTCTGCCCCTCTAGGGTGTCTTTTTGTCTTGCCGCCTCCGAATGAGAAGCAAGGGAAAGAGTTAAGGGTTTGATTAGGGGGATCCGCGGTAGCAATCAGCCTAATCAAACCCTAAACCCTTTCCCGTCCCGTTTTAGGATACCCGGACCCCCCAAAAAAAGGTTCACTCGTCTCCTCTAGGGTGTCTTTTTGTCTTGCCGCCTCCGAATGAGAAGCAAGGGAAAGGGTTTAGGGTTTGATTAGGGGGATCCGCGGTAGCGGTCCGCCTAATCAAACACAAAAACCCTTTCCGTCCCTGTTTTAGGATACCCGGTCCCCCAAAAAGGGTTCACTCGGCCCCTCTAGGGTGTCTTTTTGGCTTGCCGCCTTCGAATGAGAAGCAAGGGAAAGGGTTTAGGGTTTGATTAGGGGGATCCGCGGTAGCGGTCTGCCTAATTAAACCCTAAACCCTTTCCCGTCCCGTTTTAGGATACTCGCTCCCCCCAAAAAGGGTTCAGTCGGCCCCTCTAGGGTGTCTTTTTGTCTTGCCGCCTTCGAATGAGAAGCAAGGGAAAGGGTTTAGGGTTTCATTAGGGGGATCCGCGGTAGCGGTCCGCCTAATCAAACCCTAAACCCTTTCCCGTCCCGTTTTAGAATACCCGGTCCCCTAAAAAAGGATTCACTCGGCCCCTCTAGGGTGTCTTTTTGTCTTGCCGCCTTCGAATGAGAAGAAAGGGAAGAGTTAAGGGTTTGATTAGGGGGATCAGCGGTAGCAATCAGCCTAATCAAACCCTAAACCCTTTCCCGTCCCGTTTTAGGATACCCGGACCCCCCAAAAAAAGGTTCACTCGTCTCCTCTAGGGTGTCTTTTTGTCTTGCCGCCTCCGAATGAGAAGCAAGGGAAAGGGTTTAGGGTTTGATTAGGGGGATCCGCGGTAGCGGTCCGCCTAAGCAAACACAAAAACCCTTTCCCGTCCTGTTTTAGGATACCCGGTCCCCCCAAAAAGGGTTCACTCGGCCCCTCTAGGGTGTCTTTTTGGCTTGCCACTTTCGAATGAGAAGCAAGGGAAAGGGTTTAGGGTTTTATTAGGGGGATCCGCGGTAGCGGTCCGCCTAATCAAACCCTAAACCCTTTCCCGTCCCGTTTTAGAATACCCGGTCCCCTAAAAAAAGGATTCACTCTGCCCCTCTAGGGTGTCTTTTTGTCTTGCCGCCTCCGAATGAGAAGCAAGGGAAAGAGTTAAGGGTTTGATTAGGGGATCCGCGGTAGCAATCAGCCTAATCAAACCCTAAACCCTTTCCCGTCCCGTTTTAGGATACCCGGACCCCCCAAAAAAAGGTTCACTCGTCTCCTCTAGGGTGTCTTTTTGTCTTGCCGCCTCCGAATGAGAAGCAAGGGAAAGGGTTTAGGGTTTGATTAGGGGGATCCGCGGTAGCGGTCCGCCTAAGCAAACACAAAAACCCTTTCCCGTCCTGTTTTAGGATACCCGGTCCCCCCAAAAAGGGTTCACTCGGCCCCTCTAGGGTGTCTTTTTGGCTTGCCGCCTTCGAATGAGAAGCAAGGGAAAGGGTTTAGGGTTTGATTAGGGGGATCCGCGGTAGCGGTCTGCCTAATTAAACCTTAAACCCTTTCCCGTCCCGTTTTAGGATACTCGCTCCCCCCAAAAAGGGTTCAGTCGGCCCCTCTAGGGTGTCTTTTTGTCTTGCCGCCTTCGAATGAGAAGCAAGGGAAAGGGTTTAGGGTTTCATTAGGGGGATCCGCGGTAGCGGTCCGCCTAATCAAACCCTAAACCCTTTCCCGTCCCGTTTTAGAATACCCGGTCCCCTAAAAAAGGATTCACTCGGCCCCTCTAGGGTGTCTTTTTGTCTTGCCGCCTTCGAATGAGAAGCAAGGGAAGAGTTAAGGGTTTGATTAGGGGGATCCGCGGTAGCAATCAGCCTAATCAAACCCTAAACCCTTTCCCGTCCCGTTTTAGGATACCCGGACCCCCCAAAAAAAGGTTCACTCGTCTCCTCTAGGGTGTCTTTTTGTCTTGCCGCCTCCGAATGAGAAGCAAGGGAAAGGGTTTAGGGTTTGATTAGGGGGATCCGCGGTAGCGGTCCGCCTAAGCAAACAAAAAAAAAAAAACCCTTTCCCGTCTGTTTTAGGATACCCGGTCCCCCAAAAAGGGTTCACTCGGCCCCTCTAGGGTGTCTTTTTGGCTTGCCGCCTTCGAATGAGAAGCAAGGGAAAGGGTTTAGGGTTTGATTAGGGGGATCCGCGGTAGCGGTCGGCCTAATTAAACCCTAAACCCTTTCCCGTCCCGTTTTAGGATACTCGTTCCCCCCAAAAAGGGTTCACTCGGCCCCTATAGAGTGTCTTTTTGTCTTGCCGCCTTCAAATGAGAAGCAAGAGAAAGGGTTTAGGGTTTGATTAGGGGGATCCGCGGTAGCGGTTCGCCTAATCAAACCCTAAACCCTTTCCCGTCCCGTTTTAGGATACCCGGACCCCCAAAAAAGGGTTCACTCGTCTCCTCTAGGGTGTCTTTTTGTCTTGCCACCTTCGAATGAGAAGCAAGGGAAAGGGTTTAGGGTTTGATTACGGGGATCCGCGGTAGCGGTCCACCTAATCAAACCCATAAACCCTTTCCCGTCCCGTTTTAGGATACCCGGTCCCCCCAAAAAGGGTTCACTCGGCCCCTCTAGGGTGTCTTTTTGTCTTGCCGCCTTCGAATGAGAAGCAAGGGAAAGGGTTTAGGGTTTGATTAGGGGGATCCGCGGTAGCGGTCCGCCTAATGAAACCCTAAACCCTTTCCCGTCCCGTTTTAGGATACCCGTTCCCCCCAAAAAGGGTTCACTCGGCCCCTCTAGGGTGTCTTTTTGTCTTGCCGCCTTCAAATGAGAAGCAAGGGAAAGGGTTTAGGGTTTGATTAGGGGGATCCGCGGTAGCGGTTCGCCTAATCAAACCTTAAACCCTTTCCCGTCCCGTTTTAGGATACCCGGACCCCCAAAAAAGGGTTCACTCGTCTCCTCTAGGATGTCTTTTTGTCTTGCCACCTTCGAATGAGAAGCAAGGGAAAGGGTTTAGGGTTTGATTACGGGGATCCGCGGTAGAGGTCTACCTAATCAAACCCAAAAACCCTTTCCCGTCCCGTTTTAGGATACCCGGTCCCCCAAAAAAGGGTTCACTCGGCCTCTCTAGGGTGTCTTTTAGTCTTGCCGCCTTCGAATGAGAAGCAAGGGAAAGGGTTAAGGGTTTGATTAGGGGGATCCGCGGTAGCAGTCCGCCTAATCAAACCTTAAACTCTTTCCCGTCCCGTTTTAGGATACCCGGTCCCCCCAAAAAGGGTTCACTCGGCCCCTCTAGGGTGTCTTTTTGTCTTGCCGCCTTCAAATGAGAAGCAAGGGAAAGGGTTTAGGGTTTGATTAGGGGGATCCGCGGTAGCGGTCCGCCTAATGAAACCCTAAACCCTTTCCCGTCCCGTTTTAGGATACCCGTTCCCCCCAAAAAGGGTTCACTCGGCCCCTCTAGGGTGTCTTTTTGTCTTGCCGCCTTCAAATGAGAAGCAAGGGAAAGGGTTTAGGGTTTGATTAGGGGGATCCGCGGTAGCGGTTCGCCTAATCAAACCCTAAACCCTTTCCCGTCCCGTTTTAGGATACCCGGACCCCCAAAAAAGGGTTCACTCGTCTCCTATAGGGTGTCTTTTTGTCTTGCCACCTTCGAATGAGAAGCAAGGGAAAGGGTTTAGGGTTTGATTACGGGGATCCGCGGTAGCGGTCCACCTAATCAAACCCATAAACCCTTTCCCGTCCCGTTTTAGGATACCCGGTCCCCCCAAAAAGGGTTCACTCGGCCCCTCTAGGGTGTCTTTTTGTCTTGCCGCCTTCGAATGAGAAGCAAGGGAAAGGGTTTAGGGTTTGATTAGGGGGATCCGCGGTAGCGGTCCGCCTAATAAAACCCTAAACCCTTTCCCGTCCCGTTTTAGGATACCCGTTCCCCCAAAAAGGGTTCACTCGGCCCCTCTAGGGTGTCTTTTTGTCTTGCCGCCTTCAAATGAGAAGCAAGGGAAAGGGTTTAGGGTTTGATTAGGGGATCCGCGGTAGCGGTCCGCCTAATCAAACCTTAAACCCTTTCCCGTCCCGTTTTAGGATACCCCGGACCCCAAAAAAGGGTTCACTCGTCTCCTCTAGGATGTCTTTTTGTCTTGCCACCTTCGAATGAGAAGCAAGGGAAAGGGTTTAGGGTTTGATTACGGGGATCCGCGGTAGCGGTCTACCTAATTAAACCCAAAAACCCTTTCCCGTCCCGTTTTAGGATACCCGGTCCCCCCAAAAAGGGTTCACTCGGCCTCTCTAGGGTGTCTTTTAGTCTTGCCGCCTTCGAATGAGAAGCAAGGGAAAGGGTTAAGGGTTTGATTAGGGGGATCCGCGGTAGCGGTCCGCCTAATCAAACCTTAAACCCTTTCCCGTCCCGTTTTAGGATACCCGGTCCCCCCAAAAAGGGTTCACTCGGCCCCTCTAGGGTGTCTTTTTGTCTTGCCGCCTTCAAATGAGAAGCAAGGGAAAGGGTTTAGGGTTTGATTAGGGGGATCCGCGGTAGCGGTCCGCCTAATGAAACCCTAAACCCTTTCCCGTCCCGTTTTAGGATACCCGTTCCCCCCAAAAAGGGTTCACTCGGCCCCTCTAGGGTGTCTTTTTGTCTTGCCGCCTTCAAATGAGAAGCAAGGGAAAGGGTTTAGGGTTTGATTAGGGGGATCCGCGGTAGCGGTTCGCCTAATCAAACCTTAAACCCTTTCCCGTCCCGTTTTAGGATACCCGGACCCCCAAAAAAGGGTTCACTCGTCTCCTCTAGGATGTCTTTTTGTCTTGCCACCTTCGAATGAGAAGCAAGGGAAAGGGTTTAGGGTTTGATTACGGGGATCCGCAGTAGCGGTCCACCTAATCAAACCCAAAAACCCTTTCCCGTCCCGTTTTAGGATACCCGGTCCCCCCAAAAAGGGTTCACTCGGCCTCTCTAGGGTGTCTTTTAGTCTTGCCGCCTTCGAATGAGAAGCAAGGGAAAGGGTTTAGGGTTTGATTAGGGGGATCCGCGGTAGCAGTCCGCCTAATCAAACCTTAAACCCTTTCCCGTCCCGTTTTAGGATACCCGGTCCCCCCAAAAAGGGTTCACTCGGCCCCTCTAGGGTGTCTTTTTGTCTTGCCGCCTTCAAATGAGAAGCAAGGGAAAGGGTTTAGGGTTTGATTAGGGGGATCCGCGGTAGCAGTCCGCCTAATCAAACCTTAAACCCTTTCCCGTCCCGTTTTAGGATACCCGGCCCCCCCCCAAAAAGGGTTCACTCGGCCCCTCTAGGGTGTCTTTTTGTATTGCCGCCTTCAAATGAGAAGCAAGGGAAAGGGTTTAGGGTTTGATTAGGGGGATCCGCGGTAGCGGTTCGCCTAATCAAACCCTAAACCCTTTCCCGTCCCGTTTTAGGATACCCGGACCCCCAAAAAAGGGTTCACTCGTCTCCTCTAGGGTGTCTTTTTGTCTTGCCACCTTCGAATGAGAAGCAAGGGAAAGGGTTTAGGGTTTGATTACGGGGATCCGCGGTAGCGGTCCACCTAATCAAACCCAAAAACCCTTTCCCATCCCGTTTTAGGATACCCGGTCCCCCCAAAAAGGGTTCACTCGGCCCCTCTAGGGTGTCTTTTTGTCTTGCCGCCTTCGAATGAGAAGCAAGGGAAAGGGTTTAGGGTTTGATTAGGGGGATCCGCAGTAGCGGTCCGCCTAATGAAACCCTAAACCCTTTCCCGTCCCGTTTTAGGATACCCGTTCCCCCCAAAAAGGGTTCACTCGGCCCCTCTAGGGTGTCTTTTTGTCTTGCCGCCTTCAAATGAGAAGCAAGGGAAAGGGTTTAGGGTTTGATTAGGGGGATCCGCGGCAGCGGTTCGCCTAATCAAACCTTAAACCCTTTCCCGTCCCGTTTTAGGATACCCGGACCCCCAAAAAAGGGTTCACTCGTCTCCTCTAGGATGTCTTTTTGTCTTTCCGCCTTCGAATGAGAAACAAGGGAAAGGGTTTAGGGTTTGATTAGGGGGATCCGCGGTAGCGGTCCGCCTAAGCAAACAAAAAAACCCTTTCCCGTCCTGTTTTAGGATACCCGGTCCCCCCAAAAAGGGTTCACTCGGCCCCTCTAGGGTGTCTTTTTGGCTTGCCGCCTTCGAATGAGAAGCAAGGGAAAGGGTTTAGGGTTTGATTAGGGGGATCCGCGGTATCGGTCGGCCTAATTAAACCCTAAACCCTTTCCCGTCCCGTTTTAGGATACTCGTTCCCCCCAAAAAGGGTTCACTCGGCCCCTATAGAGTGTCTTTTTGTCTTGCCGCCTTCGAATGAGAAGCAAGGGAATGGGTTTAGGGTTTGATTAGGGGGATCCGCGGTAGCGGTCCGCCTAATCAAACCCTAAACCCTTTCCCGTCCCATTTTAGGATACCCGGTCCCCCCAAAAAGAGTTCACTCGGCCTCTCTAGGTTGTCTTTTAGTCTTGCCGCCTTCGAATGAGAAGCAAGGGAAATGGTTTAGGGTTTGATTAGGGGGATCTGCGGTAGCAGTCCGGCTAATCAAACCCTAAACCCTTTCCCGTCCCGTTTTAGGATACCCGGTCCCCCCCAAAAGGGTTCACTCGGCCCCTCTAGGGTGTCTTTTTGTCTTGCCGCCTTCAAATGAGAAGCAAGGGAAAGGGTTTAGGGTTTGATTAGGGGGATCCGCGGTAGCGGTTCGCCTAATCAAACCCTAAACCCTTTCCCGTCCCGTTTTAGGATACCCGGACCCCCAAAAAAGGGTTCACTCGTCTCCTCTAGGGTGTCTTTTTGTCTTGCCACCTTTGAATGAGAAGCAAGGGAAAGGGTTTAGGGTTTGATTACGGGGATCCGCGGTAGCGGTCCGCCTAAGAAAACACAAAAACCCTTTCCCGTCCTGTTTTAGGATACCCGGTCCCCCCAAAAAGGGTTCACTCGGCCCCTCTAGGGTGTCTTTTTGGCTTGCCGCCTTCGAATGAGAAGCAAGGGAAAGGGTTTAGGGTTTGATTAGGGGGATCCGCGGTAGCGGTCTGCCTAATCAAACCCTAAACCCTTTCCCGTCCCGTTTTAGGATACCCGTTCCCCCCAAAAGGGTTCACTCGGCCCCTCTAAGGTGTCTTTTTGTCTTGCCGCCTTCGAATGAGAAGCAAGGGAAAGGGTTTAGGGTTTGATTAGGGGGATCCGCGGTAGCGGTCCGCCTAATCAAACCCTAAACCCTTTCCCGTCCCGTTTTAGGATACCCGGTCCCCCCAAAAAGGGTTCACTCGGCCCCCCTAGGGTGTCTTTTTGTCTTGCCGCCTTAGAATGAGAAGCGAGGAAAGGGTTTAAGGTTTGATTAGGGGATCCGCGATAGCGGTCCGCCTAATCAAACCCTAAACCCTTTCCCGTCCCGTTTTAGGATACCCGGTCCCCCAAAAAGGGTTCACTCGGCCCCTCTAGGGTGTCTTTTTGTCTTGCCGCCTTCGAATGAGAAGCAAGGGAAAGGGTTTAGGGTTTGATTAGGGGGATCCGCGGTAGCGGTCCGCCTAATAAAACCCTAAACCCTTTCCCGTCCCGTTTTAGGATACCCGTTCCCCCCAAAAAGGGTTCACTCGGCCCCTCTAGGGTGTCTTTTTGTCTTGCCGCCTTCAAATGAGAAGCAAGGGAAAGGGTTTAGGGTTTGATTAGGGGGATCCGCGGTAGCGGTTCGCCTAATCAAACCTTAAACCCTTTCCCGTCCCGTTTTAGGATACCCGGACCCCCAAAAAAGGGTTCACTCGTCTCCTCTAGGATGTCTTTTTGTCTTGCCACCTTCGAATGAGAAGCAAGGGAAAGGGTTTAGGGTTTGATTACGGGGATCCGCGGTAGCGGTCTACCTAATTAAACCCAAAAACCCTTTCCCGTCCCGTTTTAGGATACCCGGTCCCCCCAAAAAGGGTTCACTCGGCCTCTCTAGGGTGTCTTTTAGTCTTGCCGCCTTCGAATGAGAAGCAAGGGAAAGGGTTAAGGGTTTGATTAGGGGGATCCGCGGTAGCAGTCCGCCTAATCAAACCTTAAACCCTTTCCCGTCCCGTTTTAGGATACCCGGTCCCCCCAAAAAGGGTTCACTCGGCCCCTCTAGGGTGTCTTTTTGTCTTGCCGCCTTCAAATGAGAAGCAAGGGAAAGGGTTTAGGGTTTGATTAGGGGATCCGCGGTAGCGGTCCGCCTAATGAAACCCTAAACCCTTTCCCGTCCCGTTTTAGGATACCCGTTCCCCCCAAAAAGGGTTCACTCGGCCCCTCTAGGGTGTCTTTTTGTCTTGCCGCCTTCAAATGAGAAGCAAGGGAAAGGGTTTAGGGTTTGATTAGGGGGATCCGCGGTAGCGGTTCGCCTAATCAAACCTTAAACCCTTTCCCGTCCCGTTTTAGGATACCCGGTCCCCAAAAAAGGGTTCACTCGTCTCCTCTAGGATGTCTTTTTGTCTTGCCACCTTCGAATGAGAAGCAAGGGAAAGGGTTTAGGGTTTGATTACGGGGATCCGCAGTAGCGGTCCACCTAATCAAACCCAAAAACCCTTTCCCGTCCCGTTTTAGGATACCCGGTCCCCCAAAAAGGGTTCACTCGGCCTCTCTAGGGTGTCTTTTAGTCTTGCCGCCTTCGAATGAGAAGCAAGGGAAAGGGTTTAGGGTTTGATTAGGGGGATCCGCGGTAGCAGTCCGCCTAATCAAACCTTAAACCCTTTCCCGTCCCGTTTTAGGATACCCGGTCCCCCCAAAAAGGGTTCACTCGGCCCCTCTAGGGTGTCTTTTTGTCTTGCCGCCTTCAAATGAGAAGCAAGGGAAAGGGTTTAGGGTTTGATTAGGGGATCCGCGGTAGCGGTCCGCCTAATCAAACCTTAAACCCTTTCCCGTCCCGTTTTAGGATACCCGCCCCCCCAAAAAGGGTTCACTCGGCCCCTCTAGGGTGTCTTTTTGTATTGCCGCCTTCAAATGAGAAGCAAGGGAAAGGGTTTAGGGTTTGATTAGGGGGATCCGCGGTAGCGGTTCGCCTAATCAAACCCTAAACCCTTTCCCGTCCCGTTTTAGGATACCCGGACCCCCAAAAAGGGTTCACTCGGCTCCTCTAGGGTGTCTTTTTGTCTTGCCACCTTCGAATGAGAAGCAAGGGAAAGGGTTTAGGGTTTGATTACGGGGATCCGCGGTAGCGGTCCACCTAATCAAACCCAAAAACCCTTTCCCATCCCGTTTTAGGATACCCGGTCCCCCCAAAAAGGGTTCACTCGGCCCCTCTAGGGTGTCTTTTTGTCTTGCCGCCTTCGAATGAGAAGCAAGGGAAAGGGTTTAGGGTTTGATTAGGGGGATCCGCAGTAGCGGTCCGCCTAATGAAACCCTAAACCCTTTCCCGTCCCGTTTTAGGATACCCGTTCCCCCCAAAAAGGGTTCACTCGGCCCCTCTAGGGTGTCTTTTTGTCTTGCCGCCTTCAAATGAGAAGCAAGGGAAAGGGTTTAGGGTTTGATTAGGGGATCGCGGCAGCGGTTCGCCTAATCAAACCTTAAACCCTTTCCCGTCCCGTTTTAGGATACCCGGACCCCCAAAAAAGGGTTCACTCGTCTCCTCTAGGATGTCTTTTTGTCTTTCCGCCTTCGAATGAGAAACAAGGGAAAGGGTTTAGGGTTTGATTAGGGGGATCCGCGGTAGCGGTCCGCCTAAGCAAACAAAAAAACCCTTTCCCGTCCTGTTTTAGGATACCCGGTCCCCCCAAAAAGGGTTCACTCGGCCCCTCTAGGGTGTCTTTTTGGCTTGCCGCCTTCGAATGAGAAGCAAGGGAAAGGGTTTAGGGTTTGATTAGGGGATCCGCGGTAGCGGTCCGCCTAATTAAACCCTAAACCCTTTCCCGTCCCGTTTTAGGATACTCGGCCCCCCAAAAAGGGTTCACTCGGCCCCTATAGAGTGTCTTTTTGTCTTGCCGCCTTCGAATGAGAAGCAAGGGAATGGGTTTAGGGTTTGATTAGGGGATCCGCGGTAGCGGTCCGCCTAATCAAACCCTAAACCCTTTCCCGTCCCATTTTAGGATACCCGGTCCCCCAAAAAGGGTTCACTCGGCCTCTCTAGGGTGTCTTTTAGTCTTGCCGCCTTCGAATGAGAAGCAAGGGAAAGGGTTTAGGGTTTGATTAGGGGACTGCGGTAGCGATCCGGCTAATCAAACCCTAAACCCTTTCCCGTCCCGTTTTAGGATACCCGGTCCCCCCAAAAGGGTTCACTCGGCCCCTCTAGGGTGTCTTTTTGTCTTGCCGCCTTCAAATGAGAAGAAGAGGAAAGGGTTTAGGTTTGATTAGGGGATCCGCGGTAGCGGTTCGCCTAATCAAACCCTAAACCCTTTCCCGTCCCGTTTTAGGATACCCGGACCCCCAAAAAAGGGTTCACTCGTCTCCTCTAGGGTGTCTTTTTGTCTTGCCACCTTTGAATGAGAAGCAAGGGAAAGGGTTTAGGGTTTGATTACGGGGATCCGCGGTAGCGGTCCGCCTAAGAAAACACAAAACCCTTTCCCGTCTGTTTTAGGATACCCGGTCCCCCAAAAAGGGTTCACTCGGCCCCTCTAGGGTGTCTTTTTGGCTTGCCGCCTTCGAATGAGAAGCAAGGGAAAGGGTTTAGGGTTTGATTAGGGGGATCCGCGGTAGCGGTCTGTCTAATTAAACCCTAAACCCTTTCCCGTCCCGTTTTAGGATACCCGTTCCCCCCAAAAAGGGTTCACTCGGCCCCTCTAGGGTGTCTTTTTGTCTTGCCGCCTTCGAATGAGAAGCAAGGGAAAGGGTTTAGGGTTTGATTAGGGGGATCCGCGGTAGCGGTCCGCCTAATCAAACCCTAAACCCTTTCCCGTCCCGTTTTAGGATACCCGGTCCCCCCAAAAAGGGTTCACTCGGCCCCCCTAGGGTGTCTTTTTGTCTTGCCGCCTTAGAATGAGAAGCAAGGGAAAGGGTTTAAGGTTTGATTAGGGGGATCCGCGATAGCGGTCCGCCTAATCAAACCCTAAACCCTTTCCCGTCCCGTTTTAGGATACCCGGTCCCCCCAAAAAAGGGTTCACTCGGCCCCTCTAGAGTGTTTTTTTGTCTTACCGCCTTCAAATGAGAAGCAAGGGAAAGGGTTTAGGGTTTGATTAGGGGGATCCGCGGTAGCGGTCCGCCTAATCAAACCCTAAACCCTTTCCCGTCCCGTTTTAGGATACCCGGACCCCCCAAAAAAGGGTTCACTCGTCCCCTCTAGGGTGTCCTTTTGTCTTGCCGCCTTCGAATGAGAAGCAAGGGAAAGGGTTTAGGGTTTGAATAGGGGGATCTACGGTAGCGGTCAGCCTAATCAAACCCAAAAACCCTTTCTCGTCCCGTTTTAGGATACTCGGTCCCCCAAAAAGGGTTCACTCGGCCCCTCTAGGGTGTCTTTTTGTCTTGCCGCCTTCGAATGAGAAGCAAGGGAAAGGGTTTAGGGTTTCATTAGGGGGATCCGCAGTAGCGGTCCGCCTGATCAAACCCTAAACCCTTTCCCGTCCCGTTTTAAAATTCCCGGTCCCCCCCAAAAAGGGTTCACTCGGCCCCTCTAGGGTGTCTTTTTGTCTTGCCGCCTTCAAATGAGAAGCAAGGGAAAGAGTTAAGGGTTTGATTAGGGGGATCCGCGGTAGCGATCCGCCTAATCAAACCCTAAAACCTTTCCCGTCCCGTTTTAGAATACCCGGTCCCCCCAAAAAGGGTTCACTCGGCCCCTCTAGGGTGTCTTTTTGTCTTGCCGCCTTCGAATGAGAAGCAAGGGAAAGAGTTAAGGGTTTGATTAGGGGGATCCGCGGTAGCAATCCGCCTAATCAAACCCTAAACCCTTTCCCGTCCCGTTTTAGGATACCCGGACCCCCCAAAAAAGGGTTCACTCGTCTCCTCTAGGGTGTCTTTTTGTCTTACCGCCTCCGAATGAGAAGCAAGGGAAAGGGTTTAGGGTTTGATTAGGGGGATCCGCGGTAGCAGTCTGCCTAATCAAACCTTAAACCCTTTCCCGTCCCGTTTTAGGATACCCGGTCCCCCCAAAAAGGGTTCACTCGGCCCCTCTAGGGTGTCTTTTTGTCTTGCCGCCTTCAAATGAGAAGCAAGGGAAAGGGTTTAGGGTTTGATTAGGGGGATCCGCGGTAGCGGTCCGCCTAATGAAACCCTAAACCCTTTCCCGTCCCGTTTTAGGATACCCGTTCCCCCCAAAAAGGGTTCACTCGGCCCCTCTAGGGTGTCTTTTTGTCTTGCCGCCTTAGAATGAGAAGCAAGGGAAAGGGTTTAGGGTTTGATTAGGGGGATCCGCGGTAGCGGTCCGCCTAATCAAACCCTAAACCCTTTCCCGTCCCGTTTTAGGATACCCGGACCTCCCAAAAAGGGTTCACTCGTCCCCTCTAGGGTGTCCTTTTGTCTTGCCGCCTTCGAATGAGAAGCAAGGGAAAGGGTTTAGGGTTTGAATAGGCGGATCTGCGGTAGCGGTCAGCCTAATCAAACCCAAAAACCCTTTCCCGTCCCGTTTTAGGATACTCGGTCCCCCCAAAAAGGGTTCACTCGGCCCCTCTAGGGTGTCTTTTTGTCTTGCCGCCTTCGAATGAGAAGCAAGAGAAAGGGTTTAGGGTTTCATTAGGGGGGTCCGCGGTAGCGGTCCGCCTAATCAAACCCTAAACCCTTTCCCGTCCCGTTTTAAAATTCCCGGTCCCCCCCCAAAAAGGTTCACTCGGCCCCTCTAGGGTGTCTTTTTGTCTTGCCGCCTTCAAATGAGAAGCAAGGGAAAGAGTTAAGGGTTTGATTAGGGGGATCCGCGGTAGCGATCCGCTTAATCAAACCCTAAACCCTTTCCCGTCATGTTTTAGGATACCCGGACCCCCCAAAAAAGGGTTCACTCGTCTCCTCTAGGATGTCTTTTTGTCTTGCCGCCTCCGAATGAGAAGCAAGGGAAAGGGTTTAGGGTTTGATTAGGGGGAACCGCGGTAGCGGTCCGCCTAATCAAACCCAAAAACCCTTTCCTGTCCCGTTTTAGGATACCCGGTCCCCCCAAAAAGGGTTCACTCGGCCCCTCTAGGCACCTTTTTGGTTTGCCGCCTTCGAATGAGAAGCAAGGGAAAGGGTTTAGGGTTTGATTAGGGGGATCCGCGGTAGCGGTCCGCCTAATCAAACCCTAAACCCTTTCCCGTCCCGTTTTAGGATACTCGTTCCCCCCAAAAAGGGTTCACTCGGCCCCTCTAGGGTGTCTTTTTGTCTTGCCGCCTTCGAATGAGAAGCAAGGAAAGGGTTTAGGGTTTGATTAGGGGATCCGCGGTAGCGGTCCGCCTAATCAAACCCTAAACCCTTTCCCGTCCCGTTTTAGGATACCCGGTCCCCCCAAAAAGGGTTCACTCGGCCCCTCTAGGGTGTCTTTTTGTCTTGCCGCCTTCGAATGAGAAGCAAGGGAAAGGGTTTAGGGTTTGATTAGGGGGATCCGCGGTAGCAGTCCGCTTAATCAAACCCTAAACCGTTTCCCGTCCCGTTTTAGGATACCCGGCCCCCCCAAAAAGGGTTCACTCGGCTCTTCTTGGGTGTCTTTTTGTCTTGCCGCCTTCAAATGAGAAGCAAGGGAAAGGGTTTAGGGTTTGATTAGGGGGATCCGCGGTAGCGGTCCGCCTAATTAAACCCTAAACCCTTTCCCATCCCGCTTTAGGATACCCGGACCCCCAAAAAGGGTTCACTCGTCTCCTCTAGGGTGTGTTTTTATCTTGCCGCCTTCGAATGAGAAGCAAGGGAAAGGGTTTAGGGTTTGAATAGGGGGATCTGCGGTAGTTGTCCGCCTAATCAAACCCAAAAAACCTTTCCCGTCCCGTTTTAGGATACTCGGTCCCTCCAAAAAGGGTTCACTCGGCCCCTCTAGGGTGTCTTTTTGTCTTGCCGCCTTCGAATGAGAAGCAAGGGAAAGGGTTTAGGGTTTCATTAGGGGGATCCTCGGTAGCGGTCCGCCTAATCAAACCCTAAACCCTTTCCCGTCCCGTTTTAGGATACCCGGTCCCCCCAAAAAGGGTTCACTCGGCCCCTCTAGGCACCTTTTTGGTTTGCCGCCTTCGAATGAGAAGCAAGGGAAAGGGTTTAGGGTTTGATTAGGGGGATCCGCGGTAGTGGTCCGCCTAATCAAACCCTAAACCCTTTCCCGTCCCGTTTTAGGATACTCGTTCCCCCCAAAAAGGGTTCACTCGGCCCCTCTAGGGTGTCTTTTTGTCTTGCCGCCTTCGAATGAGAAGCAAGGGAAAGGGTTTAGGGTTTGATTAGGGGGATCCGCGGTAGCGGTCCGCCTAATCAAACCCTAAACCCTTTCCCGTCCCGTTTTAGGATACCCGGTCCCCCAAAAGGGTTCACTCGGCCCCTCTAGGGTGTCTTTTTGTCTTGCCGCCTTCGAATGAGAAGCAAGGGAAAGGGTTTAGGGTTTGATTAGGGGATCCCGTAGTAGCGATCCGCTTAATCAAACCCTAAACCCTTTCCCGTCCCGTTTTAGGATACCCGGCCCCCCCAAAAAGGGTTCACTCGGCTCTTCTTGGGTGTCTTTTTGTCTTGCCGCCTTCAAATGAGAAGCAAGGGAAAGGGTTTAGGGTTTGATTAGGGGGATCCGCGGTAGCGGCCCGCCTAATCAAACCCTAAACCCTTTCCCGTCCCGTTTTAGGATACTCGTTCCCCCCAAAAAGGGTTCACTCGGCCCCTCTAGGGTGTCTTTTTGTCTTGCCGCCTTCGAATGAGAAGCAAGGGAAAGGGTTTAGGGTTTGATTAGGGGATCCGCGGTAGCGGTCCGCCTAATCAAACCCTAAACCCTTTCCCGTCCCGTTTTAGGATACCCGGTCCCCCCCAAAAAGGGTTCACTCGGCCCCTCTAGGGTGTCTTTTTGTCTTGCCGCCTTCGAATGAGAAGCAAGGGAAAGGGTTTAGGGTTTGATTAGGGGGATCCGCGGTAGCGATCCGCCTAATCAAACCCTAAACCCTTTCCCGTCCCGTTTTAGGATACCCGACCCCCAAAAAGGGTTCACTCGGCTCTTCTTGGGTGTCTTTTTGTCTTGCCGCCTTCAAATGAGAAGCAAGGGAAAGGGTTTAGGGTTTGATTAGGGGATCCGCGGTAGCGGTCCGCCTAATTAAACCCTAAACCCTTTCCCGTCCCGCTTTAGGATATAGGACCCCCAAAAAAGGGTTCACTCGTCTCCTCTAGGGTGTGTTTTTATCTTGCCGCCTTCGAATGAGAAGCAAGGGAAAGGGTTTAGGGTTTGAATAGGGGGATCTGCGGTAGTTGTCCGCCTAATCAAACCCAAAAAACCTTTCCCGTCCCGTTTTAGGATACTCGGTCCCTCCAAAAAGGGTTCACTCGGCCCCTCTAGGGTGTCTTTTTGTCTTGCCGCCTTCGAATGAGAAGCAAGGAAAGGGTTTAGGGTTTGATTAGGGGGATCCGCGGTAGCGGTCCGCCTAATCAAACCCTAAACCCTTTCCCGTCCCTTTTAGGATACCCGGTCCCCCCAAAAAGGGTTCACTCGGCCCCTCTAGGCACCTTTTTGGTTTGCCGCCTTCGAATGAGAAGCAAGGGAAAGGGTTTAGGGTTTGATTAGGGGGATCCGCGGTAGCGGTCCGCCTAATCAAACCCTAAACCCTTTCCCGTCCCGTTTTAGGATACTCGTTCCCCCCAAAAAGGGTTCACTCGGCCCCTCTAGGGTGTCTTTTTGTCTTGCCGCCTTCGAATGAGAAGCAAGGGAAAGGGTTTAGGGTTTGATTAGGGGGATCCGCGGTAGCGGTCCGCCTAATCAAACCCTAAACCCTTTCCCGTCCCGTTTTAGGATACCCGGTCCCCCCAAAAAGGGTTCACTCGGCCCCTCTAGGGTGTCTTTTTGTCTTGCCGCCTTCGAATGAGAAGCAAGGGAAAGGGTTTAGGGTTTGATTAGGGGGATCCGCGGTAGCAGTCCGCTTAATCAAACCCTAAACCCTTTCCCGTCCCGTTTTAGGATACCCGGCCCCCCCAAAAAGGGTTCACTCGGCTCTTCTTGGGTGTCTTTTTGTCTTGCCGCCTTCAAATGAGAAGCAAGGGAAAGGGTTTAGGGTTTGATTAGGGGGATCCGCGGTAGCGGTCCGCCTAATTAAACCCTAAACCCTTTCCCGTCCCGTTTTAGGATACCCGGACCCCCAAAAAAGGGTTCACTCGTCTCCTCTAGGGTGTGTTTTTATCTTGCCGCCTTCGAATGAGAAGCAAGGGAAAGGGTTTAGGGTTTGAATAGGGGGATCTGCGGTAGTTGTCCGCCTAATCAAACCCAAAAAACCTTTCCCGTCCCGTTTTAGGATACTCGGTCCCTCCAAAAAGGGTTCACTCGGCCCCTCTAGGGTGTCTTTTTGTCTTGCCGCCTTCGAATGAGAAGCAAAGGAAAGGGTTTAGGGTTTCATTAGGGGGATCCTCGGTAGCGGTCCGCCTAATCAAACCCTAAACCCTTTCCCGTCCCGTTTTAGGATACCCGGTCCCCCCAAAAAGGGTTCACTCGGCCCCTCTAGGGTGTCTTTTTGTCTTGCCGCCTTCGAATGAGAAGCAAGGGAAAGGGTTTAGGGTTTGATTAGGGGGATCCGCGGTAGCAGTCCGCTTAATCAAACCCTAAACCCTTTCCCGTCCCGTTTTAGGATACCCGGCCCCCCAAAAAGGGTTCACTCGGCTCTTCTTGGGTGTCTTTTTGTCTTGCCGCCTTCAAATGAGAAGCAAGGGAAAGGGTTTAGGGTTTGATTAGGGGGATCCGCGGTAGCGGTCCGCCTAATTAAACCCTAAACCCTTTCCCGTCCCGTTTTAGGATACCCGGACCCCCAAAAAAGGGTTCACTCGTCTCCTCTAGGGTGTGTTTTTATCTTGCCGCCTTCGAATGAGAAGCAAGGGAAAGGGTTTAGGGTTTGAATAGGGGGATCTGCGGTAGTTGTCCGCCTAATCAAACCCAAAAAACCTTTCCCGTCCCGTTTTAGGATACTCGGTCCCTCCAAAAAGGGTTCACTCGGCCCCTCTAGGTTGTCTTTTTGTCTTGCCGCCTTCGAATGAGAAGCAAGGGAAAGGGTTTAGGGTTTCATTAGGGGGATCCTCGGTAGCGGTCCGCCTAATCAAACCCTAAACCCTTTCCCGTCCCGTTTTAGGATACCCGGTCCCCCCAAAAAGGGTTCACTCGGCCCCTCTAGGGTGTCTTTTTGTCTTGCCGCCTTCGAATGAGAAGCAAGGGAAAGGGTTTAGGGTTTGATTAGTGGGATTCGCGGTAGCGGTCCGCCTAGTCAAACCCTAAACCCTTTCCTGTAACACCCCGATTTATGAAGGAGCCTATAGCAAGACATTCCCTAATAAACCGGACTGTTACCATCTCGGTTTCCCGAGGTAGTGAATAACAAATTAAATTCCAAGGCAAATTATATAATTACTTTAACTTAATTATTACAAAACCTCAAATTACAAAGAACTAACATAAATGAAAGTGAAAATCTTCTAAATGATGATCTAGCTACTAAGTCTTCTAATCCATTGCCTCACGCCCATCAAGCTCCCATCCCATCTCATAAACCTGTCAAGTCTGCTCCCCAATATTTGGATCATCACAGGTGTTCACGAATACACAGGGTCAACCACAAGGTTGAGTAGGGAATACAATGAAACAACAAAATATGATATGCATGCTCCTCCGTCACCTCCATCTCCATCTCAACTCATATCTCATAACCCGGAACGCCCGGCCATACCGATCCCCGGCAGGCACAACAATCGACCGTCGTCGATATACCAGCTCAACAGCTGAGGACACCAGGGCAAGTCCTGCAGAACCAACCTGGGCCTTATCACAACATCACATCGTATCTCAACATTGTCACTACCACACCATCCTCCAACTCCAATGCATATGAAATGCTCAACAGTAATCAATGCAACACAATATGTATATCAATGAATGAAATCATGCCAGCTACCGAATGTTGTGATAACATACTCAACACGATCAATTAAGTCAACCACATTCCAGTATATGAATCATAACATAAATCAACAACCACGAAACAAGTCAACGTTCACAACTTGGTCATACGAAACACAACAGGTCAACCCAATTTAACAACAAAATACCGATAAGTCAAGTGTATTTCCCTACCTTTTCGCAATCCAAGCACGCACAAGCAATCAATTATGATCCTTCACATATCCATCACCTACATAACATAATTATGTATAATTACCACCTACTCAGTCAATTAATCATTCACATAACTTAGACTCATCGTAATTTAATAGGAATATCAACTTAAAGAACAAACACGACTTTTCCTGATTTTCCTGCACATGGCAGACTCGGTATAAAATGAATAACTAATTCCAGAAAATTCGAATTGATGCAAGGCCAATTGAATTGGAACCCCATGAGTCTTAGCTGCAAATTATATCTAACGTGTTTTTCTCAAATTCCAAACTTATCAAGGGTTTTCAGACTGATTTCCAAAAACTGACAGAAACCGTCGCATAAAAAGTATTGATTCATAAACAAGTTTGAATCATTATTTTCCAGAAATTCCAAATCCTATTATCATCTAAACTATACAAAGATGATGTATGGAGAAGCCTCATAACTGAATCGACATAAAAATTAGGGTTTCAAATCATTTTCCACAACCAAATCAGATTCACGGACTTTTCAGCGACAAGTTCATAAATAAATTACCTAGAACAAACCATAAAGAATTTGACTACCAGATTTTATATGCATAAACTAGACATCAAATAAACAGGACTCTCTTTTCAAACTTTTCGAAGACGACGACTTTAAAACAGTATAAACAATGGAATGAAATCGACTTACAAACAGGGAAATCGAATTAGGTTGAAATCGATGAGAAATCTTCAATCAAATGAAAGGCTCGACAATTCTTCTTCCTCTCCCTCTCTCTAGGTTTAGAAATGGTTTTATGAATGATAAAATGAAATTAGAAATGACTCAACTGTTAAAAATAAAAACCTTGGCCAAAACATAAAAGAACCCGTCAACTCGCTGAACCGGTTTACTCGGTCAAGTGCACTCGGCCGAGTAACACACACTCGACCGAGTACCAACCAAGTACTCGACCGAGTACTCCAACTAAAATACGGAGTATTACAATTGTAGATGGGTAAATGGGTGATACGATTTTTGACCCAAAAGACAAAATGTGATGTAACCCGACTCAACATATACGATATAAACCCGACTTAATAACATTCACGATATTACGATGCAACCAATATAAAATGTATAATAACTAATATATAATAATATCCGTTTAATCGATTATATAAAATACGGGGTATTACAGTCTCCCCCCCCCCCCCCCCTTAAAAAGAACTTCGTCCCGAAGTTCGCTCCGGTACTCAAACATCAAAAGGGTATTGTATATCGTACATACGGACATCACGCATTCCTAACACAGTTAACACACACTTTTGACACATCAATAAAATATAACAGACACAAAATGTTACATTCTACCCTCCTAATAATAAACTTCGTCCCGAAGTTTAACTCATCTTCACTTAACCCAACTAACTACAACTAATAACTACCTGAGAACACAAATGTATAACAACTAAATAACCACCTGAGAACACCGTCATCTTTCCATCTCAATATCGATTTCAACTCAAGTAACTCAATAAATCAACACTAGTAACCAATTTCCATCTCAAGTGCAACATAAACATTAAGATTTTACAATCCTACCCAACTAAAAACATAGATACGTCCTCGTCGATCGACTGATATACCTAGTCGATCGACTAAAGCACGGGTTACAGGAGCTTCTGGAACTGTACTTCTCAGTCGATCGACTGAGATCGCTGCTGATGCTGAGGAATTTCGTCCTTTAATGCCAAATAATCTGCGAGACCACTTGTTTCGGGGTACCACAGTCCCGAAGACTTTAGGACAAGACCCGAGTGCTGATGGGTCAGTCCCGGCTCCGAAGTTCGATCCGATGACGGTTAATGGCTCACATTTGAGACGGTCTGAAGAGGGGTCTAGCTTCAACAAAGAGAAGGTGACGGACTTTCAGCCTAAGTCCAAGGATGCCGGCACGCGTGATTTGGAGGAGAGGGCTAAGGTACTTCTTACAGCCCCTTACCCGGAGAGGCTAGTGCCGACCAAGGAACAGATATCTTTCAGCAAATTTGAAAAAGTTATCCGTAGTCTGAATGTACAGGTTCCTTTTCTTGAGTTAGTAAACCAAGTACCCGCTTATACTAAATTTATGAAACAACTGTTGTCCAAAAAGCGGTCACTTGAAACAGTGCACACTGTCGCACTTACTAAGGAGTCTTGCTCTTATCTGTCTCATACTGCACCCCCTAAGTTAGAGGACCCGGGCAGTTTTTCTGTTCCTTGCTACATAGGTACCTTCCCAATTGAGAAGGCATTGTGTGATTTAGGGGCTAGTATAAGTGTCATGCCCTTGAGTGTAGCTAGGAAGCTTAAGTTGACCCGGTTTGTTATCACAGACATGACAGTTCAGATGGCTGACCGATCTGCGGTCGAGCCTATAGGAGTCCTAGTAGACATACCCGTCCAAATAGGGAAGTTTTTCTTCCCTGTTGACTTTGTTGTCCTTGACATGCCTGAGGATGCCCATATACCGATCATTCTAGGTAGGCCGTTTCTGCACACTGCTGGTGCAGTTATTGACGTAGGCTCTGGAACTTTGACCTTCAAAGTTGGGAAACATTCTATCATTTTTGCCCAACCTGCTAAAAAGAAGGGCCCCATGTGACCTATTACTTGTAATACGGTTTCTGAAAATAAATCTTACTTTGTGCTTCCTGAATTGCCTGTCTCTATTACTACTCCTGTGCTAACCCCTCCGCCCCAGATTGGGAGCAGGAAAGAGGAAGAATCTGTTGTTTTAGACATTGCAGGAGCTGGTTTGGGGAAGGATGAGCTGCAGGTCACTCTAGCTGCGACAAAGCCTATCATTCAAAGAGGAGGTCTTGGTTGCCTTAGCTATGGGACTGATGAGGAAGTGGACGACGAGCCAACCAGAGTGAGAAGGTCCGGTTTAGATTCTGACGAGTCCGAGGAAGTCCTTGATTGGGGAGATGACAAAGTTGATCAGTTGAGCCCTCTGACTGTTGAAGCTGAGAAGGGTGCAGCTGATAAGATGAGCACCGTTGAGGCTACCTCGAGTAGCCAGAAGCCGACGAAGAGGGCCATACCTTGGCCTTTCTTGATCAACTACTAGTTGATCAAAAGCTTTACAAACATTTTATTGCTTTCGAACTATTTTTTTTTATTTGTTTTGTGTGCGCGGAAACTTCGCATTTTATTTCGCTTGTTTAGGATTTTTAAGTACTTAAAACTTTATTCTGGGTTTTGCGCAATTTTGGGCGCGTATTATTGTGTACTTGCAGGTATTTAGAGCTTGTTAGCTCAAATCATTGAGCAATTACGAAGAAATATGAGGTTGCAAAGAAGTGTTTTGGATCGATCGATGGTTCCAGTGGTCGATCGATCGATGCGGTTCGCAGTTCCAGCGACATGTTCATGTTTACCTGGTCGATCGATCGGGTTAAGTGGTCGATCGGTCGATCGACTCTTCTTCACAGACTTATTCACGACCTCTCCCCTGCTGTGTTTGGTCGATATGCGGACTTAAGGGAGTTTTCTACTCCACTTTACTTTCCGTCCCTTTCCTTATTTCTTCTATTTTCTCAATTGTGCACATACTACTGCTTCAAAATTGTTTCTCTCAGTCTTATGCGTGGTATTTTCTGTCTTTCAGGTACCTTTTAGTAGCACTGCTAGCTACTGAAACCTCCTAGCTCACGCTGGTTTGGAGAGGTTTCCTTTGTCGCGCTTAAAGTCTTGTACGTTCCCGAATTTCACTTCACGTCATGTTTATTTCTTTCAATATACGCAAATTCCCATTTCTCTTTTCTTCATTATATGATTTTGCACAATGGGGACATTGTGCGATTTGGTTTGGGGAAGGGTTTTGCGTCGCATATCATTTGTTTGCATTCACGTTTAAATTCTGTTTTGCATTGTTTTATTCCATTTCATCCATTTATACAAAAATTCAAAAAAAATTGAAAAATTTCAAAAATTTCCATAAAATGCACGTTTATTTTAGCATATAGGTCGAGTCGGAACGGTAGTATTTCCATGATGATTTTGCATTTGCACCTGTTTTGCCTGAGCCTTGCTAGATTAACATGTTATTAGTAGAATCGTTTATGCATACGTACGAGTTTTCGTTGAATTACTTGCTGGACTTGAGACCTGACTTAGAAAATTGGCAAGCTACATCATATTTCTGAGATTTAGAGCCTATAACTGGTGACATTCATGACCGGTTTATCTAGAAATGTGAGTAGTACTCCTTATGAGACATGTTTCCTTAATTTGCATAAATATGAACTTAATCTACTTAGTACCTGTATGCATTCGGTTTGTCTTTATTCATTTTGCCCATAAACTCCACACTGCCAAAAATATCCTTTTTTTGTCCCATTTATTACATCCTACATTTAGCCTGTCCTTTGTCAAGGTAGTAGTCCGTGTTCTTGGGGTTGTTACTCATTTTTGGTGGCATATGCTCTGTTGAGATGATGGTTGGGAAATGAAATAAAGGAGGAAGGAAAGAAATAGAAAAGAAAAAAAAATGAAAAATGAAAAATGATTCGAAAAAGAAGAAAAACAGTTATGTACTGTAGAAGCAGTCGATCGACTGCCATTTATAGTCGATCGACTGGAGTTGGAAAGAAAGAAAAAAGGAAAACTCAATTCGCATGATTCGGTTCTTATCGTTTGGCGATTATTGCTCCCATGTTTCATTTATATCCTATGGGGATTTTATTGATTTGTTAGTTTGGAGATTGTGAGTTTTGTGCTTGCTATAGCACCGTTTCGTTGATTATGAGCAAGGAGAAGGATGTTGCCATTTGGTTCCGTTTTGGTACTAGCTTGATCACCTGTACCTCCACTTTACCATAAAACGTTTTGCCTCTTCTTACCCATACCTCACATTTCCATATTTATACCTCGGCATGTGTCATTGGTCATCTGTTGGTTGGAATGCATATGTACGGTCATAGAGATCATTTTCGTATTTTATTGCTGGCATGTCTTCATAGGTCGTAGTTAGGTGAGTGTCACTACAAAATTAATTCTTTCTATCTTACATATATTCACCTGTACTTATTGAGTGATTTGAGCGACCCGCGAGAGTCCAATTTGATAAGTCTCCATAGTTAACGGTTCAGCATATTTTTAACGACTGTATAATTCGTTTGCATGATTCACATTACTAATTGATAGTTGGTTATGCATTAAATTGGTTTAGGCTTTACAGTTGACATTTCGCTCTGAGATTGAACTCGTTCCATTAGGTAATTAGATCGAGTCTAGTTCTTGCTTGGGGACAAGCAAGGGTTTGGTTTGGGGAAGTTTGATGCGTGTCTTTTATATGATGTTTTACATCCCATTTTACACGCATTTCAGAGCTCATTCGTGTAGTTTATGCTGCATTTCTCCCTATTTTCGTCTACTTCCGTGTTTTGTACATTATTGCAGAAATGTGAAGAATGCAACGGAAAAATCAAGCTAAATCCGTCCCCGAGTATCCTGCATTGCAAATGACGTAAAGGAATCACTTAAGGAATGAGCTTGGTGCACAATCCAAGACCAAAAAGACAAATCCACGAGTTTATAAGAGCAGGTAGCAGCTCATCCAGTCGATCGACCACCTCCTTCAGTCGATCGACCAACTATCGGGTTCGAAGCTACGTTTTTTCTTGAGGACGATCGATCGACCAGATCCTATCAGTCGATCGACCCAACTGCTATTTCAGACGAGAATTAGAAGACTGAGGAAGCGCAAGCCCATGATGATAGGTTTAGGAAATAAGAAGTTACGTTATTTGCTATATAACGTAACCTAGAATCAGTCAGTTTGGATTAAGTTTTTACCTAAGTTTTATTATCAGTTTTACATTAAGTTTTCGCATACGGTTCTTAATAGTTAGTTAGGGTTTGGGATTGTTGAGCATTGGATTTTCGGTTCTTAATAACTAATCTTTCCTCTGCAATTCGGTATTCTTCTGCCCTAATTTTAGTTCATCTTTATTTTATCTATAGTTTAGAATTGCTAAGTAGATTCCCGCAGCCATTATCATTGTTTATGTTAATTGTTTGTTCTACTGTTTTAAGCATGAATCCCTTTGTCTACTTTATTAGTTTAGTTATTGTTTTTACCCTTAGCATGAGTAGCTAAATAGTTTGTGCTAGGATGTAGGCGAGTTTTAGCGTAGGCGGCAGAGTATTGAACACGGCCTGATTCGCATGTCAGTCGATCGACTGGCATTATCGGTCGATCGACGGACCTCGTGAGGTTACCCTTCGTTTTAATTGGTTTTAATCTTGTATTTAACGAATCGAATGCATGCGACCAGTTAGACGCTTATTTTATGACCGACCCATTAGATCGAAAGATAGGGAAAGTTATTTGACCACCAATTAAATCGACTAAGCTATGCTAAGATCGAAAGATAGGTATAGTTTAGACCGTCAGTCACTTTTCAGGATGAGAGTCAGTATTAGTGATATTAGGGATCTATAGCGAGATCGAAAGATGCTATTTGTTAGAGTGGACCGAGAGGACCTCTTGTTTCCCGCCTCACTTATGTTCGATTTAGACCTGTTTAGTATGCCGCCGCCGAAGCTTTAATAAACCGATCATCCTAGTACCCCTTATTATTCTGTTTAAGCCGTCTTTTTAGTTTATTATCTTTGTTTGTTCTTAGCTTTAGACCACCTCAACTCAACCCCCACAATTGTTACCTTAGACTGAATATAAATCAACTAGAATTTACATCTGCCTCCTTGTGGTTCGACCCTGTTACCACTAGCCTAGGTTAGTCTTAATAGGAAATTATAAATCTTATTTTTGGTACTCAAGCGACGGGTATCACGTTCCTTTCCCTGTGACTTCTATGTCATTCCCTTCTTGGTTCACCTCCTCCCCAATGTCTGGTTTGGGTGGTTCAGTCGTACTTTCGGCATCAGGTACATTAGCATAAAATTCGTACCTCAGGTCGCCTGATATAAAGTCAAAGGTATGCTCGGGCGGGTAACTGGCCCCGTCGCAGTAATTGGGGTCACGGAATAACCTCATGCAATGGGTAGACAACTCTCTCATATAGAAGTGTTTGCTGTCCTTTAGTATGCCAGAGTCAGGGATAGTATCAATAAGGGTATACGCTCTTAACTGAGTATTAGTTAAGTACTCAGGGTGCCCATTATAGCCATACTTGTCCATGGTAGCACAAAGTTTTTCACAATGCTCATTGAAGTCAGCATCACGTGACATGTAGCAGTCCCGCGGGTGGTACATTGTAGGGATCCGTCCTACAGAGTTGGAAGCTAAACAAATTAGGACACAGGGGTGATACCGTAGAAGGGTGTTAAGATAAAGGATTCATTCACGAGGTTTAAGTGTGTGAAAGACATATAACAAGTTTTCAGAGTAGCTGTTGTAATACCAAGGTTTTGGTCAACTCGAGATTATCATAGTTCGCCTACTATTGTCTCTCCTGAATTAGTTCATCCATCCCTTCACTTCGTACTCTCACCTCATCCTACCCCCACGTTACATCTAAAGGAACCATCAGCCAAGGTATTCGGTTTCAGGTACATATAGGGGTTCATTAACTATCTTGTGCACATATATGGAAACACTTAACCATGCAATATATATATATATATATATATATGGTTTGTAACGGATAAACGCACTTCACTTAACTAAGGCAAGAAATCACCCATCAAGGACATAAACAACACACAACATCTTATGCCACCAGTTGTTTAACACACAAGAGGAACATCATACGTGTGGACATGTGAGCAAAAGATATTAACCATACCCTGCCGGACGACTTGATCAACAAGATATATTAACAAAGAGTTAAATACCACTTTGTAACACCCCGATTTATGAAGGAGCCTATAGCAAGACATTCCCTAATAAACCGGACTGTTACCATCTCGGTTTCTCGAGGTAGTGAATAACAAATTAAACTCCAAGGCAAATTATATAATTACTTTAACTTAATTATTACAAAACCTCTTTTACCTCAAATTACAAAGAACTAACATAAATGAAAGTAAAAGTCTTCTAAATGATGATCTAGCTACTAAGTCTTCTAATCTAGTGTCTCACGCCCATCAAGCTCCCATCCCATCTCATAAACCTGTCAAGTTTGCTCCCCAATATTTGGATCATCACAGGTGTTCACGAATACACATGGTCAACCACGAGGTTGAGTAAGGAATACAATGAAACAACAAAATATGATATGCATGCTCCTCTGTCACCTCCATCTCCATCTCAACTCATATCTCATAACCCGGAACGCCCGGCCATACCGATCCCCGGCAGGCACAACAATCGACCGTCGTCGATATACCAGCTCAACAGCTGAGGACACCAGGGCAAGTCATGCAGAACCAGCCTGGGCCTTATCACAACATCACATCGTATCTCAACATCGTCACTACCACACCATCCTCCAACTCCAATGCATATGAAATGCTCAACAGTAATCAATGCAACACAATATGTATATCAATAAATGAAATCATGCCAGCTACCGAATATTGTGATAACATACTCAACACGATAAATTCAGTCAACCACATTCCAGTATATGAATCATAACATAAATCAACAACCACGAAACAAGTCAACGTTCACAGCTTGGTCATACGAAACACAACAGGTCAACCCAATTTAACAACAGCACTGATAAGTCAAGTGTATTTCCCTACCTTTTCGCAATCCAAGCACGCACAAGCAATCAATTATGATCCTTCACATATCCATCACCTACATAACATAATTATGTATAATTACCACCTACTCAGTCAATTAATCTTTCACATAACCTAGACTCATCGTAATTTAATAGGAATATCAACTTAAAGAACAAACACGACTTTTCCTGATTTTCCTGCACATGGCAGACTCGGTATAAAATGAATAACTAATTCCAGAAAATTCGAATTTATGCAAGGCCAATTGAATTGGAAACCCATGAGTCTTCGCTACAAATTATATCCAACGTGTTTTTCTCAAATTCCAAACTTATCAAGGGTTTTCAGACTGATTTCCAAAAACTGACAGAAACCGTCGCATAAAAAGTATTGATTCATAAAACGAGTTTAAAACATTATTTTCCAGAAATTCCAAATCCTATTATTATCTAGACTATACAAAGATGATGTATAAAGAAGCCTCATAACTGAATCGACATAAAAATTAGGGTTTCAAATCATTTTCCACAACCAAATCAGATTCGCGGACTTTTCAACGACATGTTCATAAATAAATTACCTAGGACAAACCATAAAGAATTTCTCTACAAGATTTTATATGCATAAACTAGACATCAAATAAACAGGACTCTCTTTTCAAACTATTCGAAGACGACGAATTTAAAACAGTATAAACAATGGAATGAAATCGACTTACAAACAGGGAAATCGAATTAGGTTGAAATCGATGAGAAATCTTCAATCAAATGAAAGGCTCGACAATTCTTCTTCATCTCCCCCTCTCTAGGTTTAGAAATGGTTTTATGAATGATAAAATGAAATTAGAAATGACTCAACTGTTAAAAATAAAAACCTTGGCCAAAACATAAAAGAACCCGTCAACTCGCTGAACCGGTTTACTCGGTCAAGTGCACTCGGCCGAGTAACACACACTCGACCGAGTACCAACCAAGTACTCGACCGAGTACTCCAACTAAAATACGGAGTATTACAATTGTAGATGGGTAAATGGGTGATACGATTCTTGACCCAAAAGACAAAATGTGATGTAACCCGACTCAACATATACGATATAAACCCGACTTAATAACATTCACGATATTACGATGCAACCAATATAAAATGTATAATAACTAATATATAATAATATCCGTTTAATCGATTATATAAAATACGGGGTATTACAGTCTCCGCTCCTTAAAAAGAACTTCGTCCCGAAGTTCACTCCGGTACTCAAACATCAAAAGGGTATTGTATATCGTACATACGGACATCACGCATTCCTTACACAGTTAACACACACTTTTGACACATCAATTAAATATAACAGACACGAAATGTTACACTTTCCCGTCCCGTTTTAGGAGACCCGGCCCCCCCTAAAAGGCTTCACTCGGCCCCTCTAGGGTGTCTTTTTGTCTTTCCGCCTTCGAATGAGAAGCAAGGGAAAGGGTTTGGGGTTTGATTAGGGGGATCCGCGGTAGCGGTCCGCCTAAACAAACCCTAAACCCTTTCCCGTCCCGTTTTAGTATATCCGGTCCCCCCAAAAAGGGTTCACTCGGCCCCTCTAGGGTGTCTTTTTGTCTTGCCGCCTACGAATGAGAAGCAAGGGAAAGGGTTAACGGTTTGATTAGGGGATCCACGGTAGCGGTCCGCCTAATCAAACCCTAAACCCTTTCCCGTCCCGTTTTAGGATACCCGGACCCCCAAAAAAGGGTTCACTAGTCTCCTCTAGGGTGTCTTTTTGTCTTGCCGCCTTCGAATGAGAAGCAAGGGAAAGGGTTTAGGGTTTGATTAGGGGGATCCGCGGCAGCGGTCCGCCTAATCAAACCCAAAAACCCTTTCTCGTTCCGTTTTAGGATACCCGGTCCCCCCAAAAAGGGTTCACTCAGCCCCTCTAAGGTGTGTTTTTGTCTTGCCGCCTTCAAATGAGAAGCAATGAAAAGGGTTTAGGGTTTGATTAGGGGGATCTGCGGTAGCGGTCCGCCTAATCAAACCCTAAACCCTTTCCCGTCCCGTTTTCGGATACCCGTTCCCCCCAAAAAGGGTTCACTCGGCCCCTCTAGGGTGTCTTTTTGTCTTGCCGCCTTCGAATGAGAAGCAAGGGAAAGGGTTTAGGGTTTGATTAGGGAGATCCGCGGTAGTGGTCCGCCTAATCAAACCCTAAACCCTTCCCCGTCCCGTTTTAGGATACCCGGACCCCCCAAAAAAGGGTTCACTCGTCTTCTCTAGGGTGTCTTTTTGTCTTGCCGCCTCTGAATGAGAAGCAAGGGAAAGGGTCTAGTGTTTGATTAGGGGGATCCGCGGTAGCGGTCCCCCTAATCAAACCCAAAAACCCTTTCCCGTCCCGTTTTAGGATACCCGGTCCCCCCAAAAAGGGTTCACTCGGCCCCTCTAGGGTGTCTTTTTGGCTTGCCGCCTTCGAATGAGAAGCAAGGGAAAGGGTTTAGGGTTTGATTAGGGGGATCCGCGGTAGCGGTCCGCCTAATCAAACCCTAAACACTTTCCCGTCCCATTTTAGGATACCTGTTCCCCCCAAAAAGGGTTCACTCGGCCCCTCTAGGGTGTCTTTTTGTCTTGCCGCCTTCGAATGAGAAGCAAGGGAAAGGGTTTAGGGATTGATTAGGGGGATCCGCGGTAGCGGTCCGCCTAATCAAACCCTAAACCCTTTCCCGTCCCGTTTTAGGATACCCGGTCCCCCCAAAAAGGGTTCACTCGGCCCCTCTAGGGTGTCTTTTTGTCTTGCCGCCTTCGAATGAGAAGCAAGGGAAAGGGTTTAGGGTTTGATTAGGGGGATCCACGGTAGCGGTCCGCCTAATCAAACCCTAAATCCTTTCCCGTCCCGTTTTAGGATAACCGGACCCCCCAAAAAAGGGTTCACTCGTCTCCTCTAGGGTGTCTTTTTGTCTTGCCGCCTTCGAATGAGAAGCAAGGGAAAGGGTTTAGGGTTTGATTAGGGGGATCCGCGGTAGCGGTCCGCCTAATCAAACCCAAAACCCCTTTCTCGTTCCGTTTTAGGATACCCGGTCCCCCCAAAAAAGGTTCACTCAGCCCCTCTAGGGTGTCTTTTTGTCTTGCCGCTTTCGAATGAGAAGCAAGGAAAAGGGTTTAGGGTTTGATTAGGGGGATCCGCGGTAGCGGTCCGCCTAATCAAACCCTAAATCCTTTCCCTTCCCGTTTTAGGATACCCGTTCCCCCCAAAAAGGGTTCACTCGGCCCCTCTAGGGTGTCTTTTTGTCTTGCCGCCTTCGAATGAGAAGCAAGGGAAAGGGTTTAGGGTTTGATTAGGGAGATCCACGGTAGTGGTCCGCCTAATCAAATCCTAAACCCTTTCCCGTCCCGTTTTAGGATACCCGGTCCCCCCCAAAATGGGTTCACTCGGCCCCTCTAGGGTGTCTTTTTGTCTTGCCGCCTTCGAATGAGAAGCAAGGGAAAGGGTTTAGGGTTGATTAGGAGGATCCACGGTAGCGGTCCGCCTAATCAAACCCTAAACCCTTTCCCGTCCCGTTTTAGGATACCCGGACCCCCCAAAAAAGGGTTCACTCGTCTCCTCTAGGGTGTCTTTTTGTCTTGCCGCCTTCGAATGAGAAGCAAGGGAAAGGGTTTAGGGTTTGATTAGGGGGATCCGCGGTAGCGGTCCGCCTAATCAAACCCAAAACCCCTTTCTCGTTCCGTTTTAGGATACCCGGTCCCCCCAAAAAGGGTTCACTCAGCCCCTCTAGGGTGTCTTTTTGTCTTGCCGCCTTCGAATGAGAAGCAAGGAAAAGGGTTCAGGGTTTGATTAGGAGGATCCGCGGTAGCGGTCCACCTAATCAAACCCTAAACCCTTTTTCGTCCCGTTTTAGGATACCCGTTCCCCCCAAAAGGGTTTACTCGGCCCCTCTAGGGTGTCTTTTTGTCTTGCCGCCTTCAAATGAGAAGCAAGGGAAAGGGTTTAGGGTTTGATTAGGGAGATCCGCGGTAATGGCCCGCCTAATCAAACCCTAAACCCTTTCCCGTCCCGTTTTAGGATACCCGGACCCCCCAAAAAAGGGTTCACTCGTCTCCTCTAGGGTGTCTTTTTGTCTTGCCGCCTCCGAATGAGAAGCAAGGGAAAGGGTTTAGGGTTTGATTAGGGGAATCCGCGGTAGCGGTCCGCCTAATCAAACGCAAAAACCCTTTCCCGTCCCGTTTTAGGATACCCGGTCCCCCCAAAAAGGGTTCACTCGGCCCCTCTAGGGTGTCTTTTTGGCTTGCCGCCTTCGAATGAGAAGCAAGGGAAAGGGTTTAGGGTTTGATTAGGGGGATCCGCGGTAGCGGTCCGTCTAATCAAACCCTAAACCCTTTCCCGTCCCATTTTAGGATACCCGTTCCCCCCAAAAAGGGTTCACTCGGCCCCTTTAGGGTGTCTTTTTGTCTTGCCGCCTTCGAATGAGAAGAAAGGGAAAGGGTTTAGGGTTTGATAAGGGGGATCCGCAGTAGCGGTTTGCCTAATCAAACCCTAAACCCTTTCCCGTCCCATTTTAGGATACCCGGTCCCCCCAAAAAGGGTTCACTCGGCCCCTCTAGGGTGTCTTTTTGTCTTGCCGCCTTCGAATGAGAAGCAAGGGAAAGGGTTTAGGGTTTGATTAGGGGGATCCACGGTAGCGGTCTGCCTAATCAAACCCTAAACCCTTTCCCGTCCCGTTTTAGGATACCCGGACCCCCCAAAAAAGGGTTCACTCGTCTCCTCTAGGGTGTCTTTTTGTCTTGCCGCCTTCGAATGAGAAGCAAGGGAAAGGGTTTAGGGTTTGATTAGGGGGATCCGCGGCAGCGGTCCGCCTAATCAAACCCAAAAACCCTTTCTCGTTCCGTTTTAGGATACCCGGTCCCCCCAAAAAGGGTTCACTCAGCCCCTCTAGGGTGTCTTTTTGTCTTGCCGCCTTCGAATGAGAAGCAATGAAAAGGGTTTAGGGTTTGATTAGGGGGATCTGCGGTAGCGGTCCGCCTAATCAAACCCTAAACCCTTTCCCGTCCCGTTTTAGGATACCCGTTCCCCCCAAAAAGGGTTCACTCGGCCCCTCTAGGGTGTCTTTTTGTCTTGCCGCCTTCGAATGAGAAGCAAGGGAAAGGGTTTAGGGTTTGATTAGGGAGATCCGCGCTAGTGGTCCGCCTAATCAAACCCTAAACCCTTCCCCGTCCCATTTTAGGATACCCGGACCCCCCAAAAAAGGGTTCACTCGTCTCCACTAGGGTGTCTTTTTGTCTTGCCGCCTTCGAATAAGAAGCAAGGCAAAGGGTTTAGGGTTTTATTAGGGGGATCCGCGGTAGCGGTCCGCCTAATCAAACCCAAAAACCCTTTCTCGTTCCGTTTTAGGATACCCGGTCCCCCCAAAAAGGGTTCACTCGTCTCCTCTAGGGTGTCTTTTTGTCTTGCCGCCTCTGAATGAGAAACAAGGGAAAGGGTTTAGGGTTTGATTAGGGGGATCCGCGGTAGCGGTCCGCCTAATCAAACCCAAAAACCCTTTCCCGTCCCGTTTTAGGATACCCGGTCCCCCCAAAAAGGGTTCACTCGGCCCCTCTAGGGTGTGTTTTTGGCTTGCCGCCTTCGAATGAGAAGCAAGGGAAAGGGTTTAGGGTTTGATTAGGGGGATCCGTGGTAGCGGTCAGCCTAATCAAACCCTAAACCCTTTCCTGTCCCGTTTTAGGATACCTGTTCCCCCCAAAAAGGGTTCACTCGGCCCCTCTAGGGTGTCTTTTTGTCTTGCCGCCTCCGAATGAGAAGCAAGGGAAAGGGTTTAGGGTTTGATTAGGGGGATCCGCGGTAGCGGTCCGCCTAATCAAACCCAAAAACCCTTTCCCGTCCCGTTTTAGGATACCCGGTCCCCCCAAAAAGGGTTCACTCGGCCCCTCTAGGGTGTCTTTTTGGCTTGCCGCCTTCGAATGAGAAGCAAGGGAAATGGTTTAGGGTTTGATTAGGGGGATCCGCGGTAGCGGTCCGCCTAATCAAACCCTAAACCCTTTCCCGTCCCGTTTTAGGATACCCGGTCCGCCCAAAAAGGGTTCACTCGGCCCCTCTAGGGTGTCTTTTTGTCTTGCCGCCTTCGAATGAGAAGCAAGGGAAAGGGTTTAGGGTTTGATTTGGGGGATCCGTGGTAGCGGTCCGCCTAATCAAACCCTAAACCCTTTCCCGTCCCATTTTAGGATACCCGGTCCCCCCAAAAAGGGTTCACTCGGCCCCTCTAGGGTGTCTTTTTGTCTTGCCGCCTTCGAATAAGAAGCAAGGTAAAGGGTTTAGGGTTTGATTAGGGGGATCCGCGGTAGTGGTCTGCCTAATCAAACCCTAAACCCTTTCCCATCCCGTTTTAGGATACCCGGTCCGCCCAAAAAGGGTTCACTCGGCCCCTCTAGGGTGTCTTTTTGTCTTGCCACCTTCGAATGAGAAGCAAGGGAAAGGGTTAAAGGTTTGATTAGGGGGATCCACGGTAGCGGTCCGCCTAATCAAACCCTAAACCCTTTCCCGTCCCGTTTTAGGATACCCGGACCCCCCAAAAAAGGGTTCACTCGTCTCCTCTAGGGTGTCTTTTTGTCTTGCCGCCTTCGAATGAGAAGCAAGGGAAAGGGTTTAGGGTTTGATTAGGGGGATCCGCGGTAGCGGTCCGCCTAATCAAACCCAAATACCCTTTCTCGTTCCGTTTTAGGATACCCGGTCCCCCCAAAAAGGGTTCACTCAGCCCCTCTTGGGTGTCTTTTTGTCTTGCCGCCTTCGAATGAGAAGCAATGAAAAGGGTTTAGGGTTTGATTAGGGGATCTGCGGTAGCGGTCCGCCTAATCAAACCCTAAACCCTTTCCCGTCCCGTTTTAGGATACCCGTTCCCCTCAATAGGGTTCACTCGGCCCCTCTAGGGTGTCTTTTTGTCTTGCCGCCTTCGAATAAGAAGCAAGGGAAAGGGTTTAGAGTTTGATTAGGGAGATCCGCGGTAGTGGTCCGCCTAATCAAACCCTAAACCCTTCCCCGTCCCGTTTTAGGATACCCGGACCCCCCAAAAAAGGGTTCACTCGTCTCCACTAGGGTGTCTTTTTGTCTTGCCGCCTTCGAATGAGAAGCAAGGGAAAGGGTTTAGGGTTTTATTAGGGGGATCTGCGGTAGCGGTCCGCCTAATCAAACCCAAAAACCCTTTCTCGTTCCGTTTTAGGATACCCGGTCCCCCCAAAAAGGGTTCACTCAGCCCCTCTAGGGTGTCTTTTTGTCTTGCCGCCTTCGAATGAGAAGCAAGGAAAAGGGTTTAGCGTTTGATTAGGGGATCCGCATGAGCGGTCCGCCTAATCAAACCCAAAACCCTTTCCCGTCCCGTTTTAGGATACCCGGTCCCCCCAAAAAGGGTTCACTCGGCCCCTCTAGGGTGTCTTTTTGTCTTGCCGCCTTCGAATGAGAAGCAAGGGAAAGGGTTTAGGGTTTGATTAGGGGGATCCGCGGTAGCGGTCTGCCTAATCAAACCCTGAACCCTTTCCCATCCCGTTTTAGGATACCCGGTCCCCCCAAAAAGGGTTCACTCGGCCCCTCTAGGGTGTCTTTTTGTCTTGCCGCCTTCGAATGAGAAGCAAGAGAAAGGGTTTAGGGTTTGATTTCGGGGATCCGCGGCAGCGGTCCGTCTAATCAAACCCTAAACCCTTTCCCGTCCCGTTTTAGGATACCCGGTCCCCCCAAAAAGGGTTCACTCGGCCCCTCTAGGGTGTCTTTTAGTCTAGCCGCCTTCGAATGAGAAGAAAGGGAAAGGGTTAAGGGTTTGATTAGGGGGATCCACGGTAGCGGTCCGCCTAATCAAACCCTAAACCCTTTCCCGTCCCGTTTTAGGATACCCGGACCCCCCAAAAAATGGTTCACTCGTCTCCTCTAGGGTGTCTTTTTGTCTTGCCGCCTTCGAATGAGAAGCAAGGGAAAGGGTTTAAGGTTTGATTAGGGGGATCCGCAGTAGCGGTCCGCCTAATAAAACCCTAAACCCTTTCCCATCCCGTATTAGGATACCCGGTCCCCCCAAAAAGGGTTCACTCGGCCCCTCTAGGGTGTCTTTTTGGCTTGCCGCCTTCGAATGAGAAGCAAGGGAAATGGTTTAGGGTTTGATTAGGGGGATCCGCGGTAGCGGTCCGCCTAATAAAACCCTAAACCCTTTCCCGTCCCGTTTTAGGATACCCGTTCCCCCCAAAAAGGGTTCACTCGTCTCCTCTAGGGTGTCTTTTTGTCTTGCCGCCTCCGAATGAGAAGCAAGGGAAAGGGTTTAGGGTTTGATTAGGGGGATCCGCGGTAGCGGTCCGCCTAATCAAACCCAAAAACCCTTTCCCGTCCCGTTTCAAGATACCCGGTCCCCCCAAAAAGGGTTCACTCGGCCCCTCTAGGGTGTCTTTTTGGCTTGCCGCCTTCGAATGAGAAGCAAGGGAAATGGTTTAGGGTTTGATTAGGGGGATCCGCGGTAGCGGTCCGCCTAATCAAACCCTAAACCCTTTCCCGTCCCGTTTTAGGATACCCGGTCCGCCCAAAAAGGGTTCACTCGGCCCCTCTAGGGTGTCTTTTTGTCTTGCCGCCTTCGAATGAGAAGCAAGGGAAAGGGTTTAGGGTTTGATTTGGGGGATCCGTGGTAGCGGTCCGCCTAATCAAACCCTAAACCCTTTCCCGTCCCATTTTAGGATACCCGGTCCCCCCAAAAAGGGTTCACTCGGCCCCTCTAGGGTGTCTTTTTGTCTTGCCGCCTTCGAATAAGAAGCAAGGGAAAGGGTTTAGGGTTTGATTAGGGGGATCCGCGGTAGTGGTCTGCCTAATCAAACCCTAAACCCTTTCCCATCCCGTTTTAGGATACCCGGTCCGCCCAAAAAGGGTTCACTCGGCCCCTCTAGGGTGTCTTTTTGTCTTGCCACCTTCGAATGAGAAGCAAGGGAAAGGGTTAAAGGTTTGATTAGGGGGATCCACGGTAGCGGTCCGCCTAATCAAACCCTAAACCCTTTCCCGTCCCGTTTTAGGATACCCGGGCCCCCCAAAAAAGGGTTCACTCGTCTCCTCTAGGGTGTCTTTTTGTCTTGCCGCCTTCGAATGAGAAGCAAGGGAAAGGGTTTAGGGTTTGATTAGGGGGATCCGCGGTAGCGGTCCGCCTAATCAAACCCAAAAACCCTTTCTCGTTCCGTTTTAGGATACCCGGTCCCCCCAAAAAGGGTTCACTCAGCCCCTCTTGGGTGTCTTTTTGTCTTGCCGCCTTCGAATGAGAAGCAATGAAAAGGGTTTAGGGTTTGATTAGGGGGATCTGCGGTAGCGGTCCGCCTAATCAAACCCTAAACCCTTTCCCGTCCCGTTTTAGGATACCCGTTCCCCTCAATAGGGTTCACTCGGCCCCTCTAGGGTGTCTTTTTGTCTTGCCGCCTTCGAATAAGAAGCAAGGGAAAGGGTTTAGGGTTTGATTAGGGAGATCCGCGGTAGTGGTCCGCCTAATCAAACCCTAAACCCTTCCCCGTCCCGTTTTAGGATACCCGACCCCCTAAAAAAGGGTTCACTCGTCTCCACTAGGGTGTCTTTTTGTCTTGCCGCCTTCGAATGAGAAGCAAGGGAAAGGGTTTAGGGTTTTATTAGGGGGATCTGCGGTAGCGGTCCGCCTAATCAAACCCAAAAACCCTTTCTCGTTCCGTTTTAGGATACCCGGTCCCCCCAAAAAGGGTTCACTCAGCCCCTCTAGGGTGTCTTTTTGTCTTGCCGCCTTCGAATGAGAAGCAAGGAAAAGGGTTTAGCATTTGATTAGGGGATCCGGTGAGCGGTCCGCCTAATCAAACCCAAAACCCTTTCCCGTCCCGTTTTAGGATACCCGGTCCCCCCAAAAAGGGTTCACTCGGCCCCTCTAGGGTGTCTTTTTGTCTTGCCGCCTTCGAATGAGAAGCAAGGGAAAGGGTTTAGGGTTTGATTAGGGGGATCCGCGGTAGCGGTCTGCCTAATCAAACCCTGAACCCTTTCCCATCCCGTTTTAGGATACCCGGTCCCCCCAAAAAGGGTTCACTCGGCCCCTCTAGGGTGTCTTTTTGTCTTGCCGCCTTCGAATGAGAAGCAAGAGAAAGGGTTTAGGGTTTGATTTCGGGGATCCGCGGCAGCGGTCCGTCTAATCAAACCCTAAACCCTTTCCCGTCCCGTTTTAGGATACCCGGTCCCCCCAAAAAGGGTTCACTCGGCCCCTCTAGGGTGTCTTTTAGTCTAGCCGCCTTCGAATGAGAAGAAAGGGAAAGGGTTAAGGGTTTGATTAGGGGGATCCACGGTAGCGGTCCGCCTAATCAAACCCTAAACCCTTTCCCGTCCCGTTTTAGGATACCCGGACCCCCCAAAAAATGGTTCACTCGTCTCCTCTAGGGTGTCTTTTTGTCTTGCCGCCTTCGAATGAGAAGCAAGGGAAAGGGTTTAAGGTTTGATTAGGGGGATCCGCAGTAGCGGTCCGCCTAATAAAACCCTAAACCCTTTCCCATCCCGTATTAGGATACCCGGTCCCCTCAAAAAGGGTTCACTCGGCCCCTCGAGGGTGTCTTTTTGTCTTGCCGCCTTCGAATGAGAAGCAAGGGAAATGGTTTACGGTTTGATTAGGGGGATCCGCGGTAGCAGTCCACCTAATCAAACCCTAAACTCTTTCCTGTCCCGTTTTAGGATACCCAGACCCCCCAAAAAAGGGTTCACTCGTCTCCTCTAGGGTGTCTTTTTGTCTTGCCGCCTTCGAATGAGAAGTTAGGGAAAGGGTTTAGGGTTTGATTAGGGGGATCCGCAGTAGCGGTCCGCCTAATCAAACCTAAAAACCCTTTCCCGTTCCGTTTTAGGATACCCGGTCCCCCCAAAAAGGGTTCACTAGGCCCCTCTAGGGTGTCTTTTTGTCTTGCCGACTTCGAATAAGAAGCAAGGGAAAGGGTTTAGGGTTTGATTAGGGGGAGCCGCGGTAGCTGTCCGCCTAATCAAACCCTAAACCCTTTCCCGTCCCGTTTTAGGATACCCGTTCCCCCCAAAAAGGGTTCACTCGTCTCCTCTAGGGTGTCTTTTTGTCTTGCCGCCTTCGAATGAGAAGCAAGGGAAAGGGTTTAGGGTTTGATTAGGGGGATCCGCGGTAGCGGTCCGCCTAATCAAACCCAAATACCCTTTCTCGTTCCGTTTTAGGATACCCGGTCCCCCCAAAAAGGGTTCACTCAGCCCCTCTTGGGTGTCTTTTTGTCTTGCCGCCTTCGAATGAGAAGCAATGAAAAGGGTTTAGGGTTTGATTAGGGGGATCTGCGGTAGCGGTCCGCCTAATCAAACCCTAAACCCTTTCCCCGTCCCATTTTAGGATACCCGGCCCCCCAAAAAGGGTTCACTCGGCCCCTCTAGGGTGTCTTTTTGTCTTGCCACCTTCGAATAAGAAGCAAGGGAAAGGGTTTAGGGTTTGATTAGGGGGATCCGCGGTAGTGGTCTGCCTAATCAAACCCTAAACCCTTTCCCATCCCGTTTTAGGATACCCGGTCCGCCCAAAAAGGGTTCACTCGGCCCCTCTAGGGTGTCTTTTTGTCTTGCCACCTTCGAATGAGAAGCAAGGGAAAGGGTTAAAGGTTTGATTAGGGGGATCCACGGTAGCGGTCCACCTAATCAAACCCTAAACCCTTTCCCGTCCCGTTTTAGGATACCCGGACCCCCCAAAAAAGGGTTCACTCGTCTCCTCTAGGGTGTCTTTTTGTCTTGCCGCCTTCGAATGAGAAGCAAGGGAAAGGGTTTAAGGTTTGATTAGGGGGATCCGCAGTAGCGGTCCGCCTAATAAAACCCTAAACCCTTTCTGTTGGGGTTGGTGTCCTTAACAGTTAGTGCAAGGACTTATAAACCTCTAAAAGGATCAAAGGGCATACTTTGGTATTATTATCAGTTGATCCACGTTTATCAATAACGGTTGGCTTGCTAGATAAGTTTGACGTTATTGTCATACATATGGCGGTGATCAACTGGTCCCTAAAAGTCACACCTATAGGATACGTTCGAGAGATGTGACGGTATGAAAATACTGTCATGTAGATGCAAAAATTGACTAACCAGTTAGTCCGAGTTATTTGACTAGTAATTAGTCAAATATGTGATGTTGAGATATTATATTTAATACGGATTAAATATCATGGGCTAAGGCGAATTAACCAGTTAATTCGTAAAATTAAATATAAGCGATTTATATTTAAATGTATATTGAATATAATTATACAATACTGTTTTGTCGGACACGTATTAATAATTCAGCTAACCCGTATTATTAGCTGATGCCTTAATTTCCGATAACCGATAACAGTTTATAATCAGACCGTGTCATATACATTTAGGATTTCGGATCGTACCATGAGTTAAAAATAAGAGAAAGTGGAAAGCCCACTCTCCCCATGAGAAACTCACGGCCGAACCATACAAAGAGGGAGTCTCTCCTCTTTGTAACCTAATCGTCATTTGCCAAAAGAAATTAGGGTTTTGGAGACATTTTTCTCCGAAACCGAGATCTCACATCTCGAGAAAAACTCACATCGTTCTCCCAATATTGCAAGGCAATCGGAGAACACTTGTTCTAGCACAAGGGCATATCTCGGACAAGTCTTGGGTGCAACGATTAGGAGGAAATCTGCTTTGATTTCTGTTCTTTACGCCGCAATTTAAAGGACCCGAGGTTATTTCTTGTTCCTTATCGTTTCACTTGTATTTATGTTTTATGACAATAATCACATGTTTAAATTTACGTTATAGTCCTAAAATTAAAGGGTAGTATACGGATATTCACCCACAAGTGGTATCAGAGCGAGGCCACGTAAATTTTTCTATGTGTTTCTCATAAAACGTTTTTGAAACGATGATTTTGTGCTTCGAATTCCGTGCCATGTATACACGGCTGATTCGGGTCTAGTTTTTGTTGAAACCGTGACATGTTTTACACGGTTTTATCACCTTGTTTTCGATTTGTTTTATACATATTGTTGTTTTATACGGAGATTATAACAATATGTCAAGTTTTATCAAATTGTTAAATTTGTTTTGATGCGTTTTGATCAAAATTGAAATTGTTTCTGTCTCGAAAAACAGTTTTCACGAGGGTTTGGAGTTTTTCAGAAAGTTTTGTACTCGATCGAACAAGATTTTAATCGATCGAGTGTTTTTTCTGTCTTGTTTTTGCTCGATCGAGTCCCTGTTGTACTCGATCGACCCTGTTCCAAAACCTTTTGCTCGATCGAGTCCTTGCTGTACTCGATCGACCTGCTTTTAAAACCCCACGCTTTCGATCGAGGAGTCCTCGTACTCGATCGAACAAGTATTGCTGATATAAGTCCTCGATCGACCACCGGTGTTGTCGATCGAGTACTCCCCGATTAGCATACCCCTCGATCGACTTGCGGTTGATCGCCGATCGAGCCCTTTAGTTCCTCGATCGAGCACTTATGTCCCTGGATCGAGGGATTTTGTCTTTAACAACTTTGAAAATTTGTTTCTTTTGATTTAAATTTTCTTTTGGCTTCAATATGTACTTTATACGGATATAGTACACTCGCTTAATAGTGAATCGGTTCACTCACGTACCATATAGTTGTTTTAAAGTGTCTTTAAAATGACGGATTGTAATGGATTAAAATTAAATGATAGAAGCGGTTTTATCACATGAATTTTAATCATTAAAAGGTGGTTTGGATAAATTTAACATAATTACGGAATTATGTCACGAATGAATTTTTTTTTAGTTGATGCATTTTTATTTATCGTTAATTTTTGAATGCCGTGAATGCCATTTTATTACGTATTTAATTTTTACAATCGGTTGTAACTTAGTGTGGCCTTAGTAGAACGTGTTACCGTAATGATGGAACACGGTCTTGGTTGTATTTTGAGATCTTGTATCTCCGTTTTGGATTTTTCACTTGTAATTACAGTTTTAATTAGAATGTAAGTAGGTTTATATTTGTAATTTTAAATTGTAATTTTTTGAGAAGACCAAAGATGGAGACCGGATGCTCACTCCCGCTACTTGGATCAAGATGGAACATCAAGACAAGCTTCTCGGGTCCAACGGTGGATTCCAAAGTTGTTTTATGTTTTATTTTACTAGGATAGGCCACACTAGGAAATTTTTTATTTACGTATCGCATTCCTTTATTTATTTTTATGCAACGATAATATGCATCATATTCCGCCTAAAAACCAAACCACCTATAAATTATTGCATGAAAACTGACACATATAGAGGTCACGAGTTAGTTTTCATTGACATTCTCATGTCACACGTTTCAAGCCATCATCCAAATAAATTCATTCACGACAGACGCTAGTTATTCGTTCACTTAAAATGAATTATAATTTTGTTGATGGGATCTTCCTCGTATAAACTAAAATTGAGAACGGTCTTTATAGGTCAAACTCCAATGAGTCCCTTCTTCGTCGGTAGGCATACTATGACCCCTTCTACGTCGGGTAAGTTGGAACCGATTGACCTATTTTATCTCAACACTGTGGTCACTCGTACGATCCTGTGACTATGGTGGACTATAGATAGGATTTACGGAAATCTATCGACCAAGAGTTCTTCCGGAAGAATTGGCTAAACAGTTGGCTTATCAATTTACAGAAATTGAGTCTTGGGATCACTTGTATCATTCTTGAGGGAGATCAATTATGCAAGTGCGAGAGTCTACATGTTTAAAATGAATTTTAAAATAGACTTAAATCACCTCGATGAGTTGCTTATTTCGTTTTGTTTTTCTTTTTTTTCAGTGTAGATCACGATTTTAAACTGCTAAACAACAAATGGCTGGTTCAAGTGATAACCCAATGCCAAGTGCCACATTGGACCGTGAGTCCTGGCTTAGGATCTTCATGAATCAGATGAATCAGTCTACTCGTCTGAAGAATGATGGATCCAACTTCGCGGACTGGGAGCCGGCATTACGGAATGCTGCCGCTGCTGACGGGAAGCTCAAATATCTCTTGGAGCCCATCCCGGCAAACCCAGGTCCCACGGCTAGAGCTGCTGAAATCACCAAGTTTAATGATTTCTGTATGGAAGCGGGTGCGATTAAAAACGTACTCATTTTTGCAATGGAACCCAATTTGCAGAAACGCTTCATAGCCCATGGTGCAAACAAGATTTTCACCACGCTCACTAAGGAATTCTCGAAAGCACCGAGAATCGTGACCTATGAGCATACCACTCGCTTCTTTGATGCGAGACTCGTATGGGCCAACCGGTTAGCCCACACATTCTCAGCATGATTGAGAATGTCGAGAAACTGGAGACCTTTAACTGTAACATCAGCGAGAATATTGTTATTGACCGTATTCTTCACTCACTCCACGATGGTTATTCGCAATTCAGGGCGAATTACTATATGAATGATTTGAAGAAAACTCCGCATGAACTGCACTCCCTTCTCGTACAGACCGAGAAGGACATGAAGTTCAGTGGGAGTTCGAAACAGGATGTTCTCGTTGTGTCAAACAAAGGAAAAGGTAAGGGCAAAGCTCCGGCAAACCTAACAGTAGGTAAGGGGAAGTTCAAGAAGTCGGGTTCAGGTAAGAGTGGTCCTGGTGAGGCGAGCAACTCATCAGGCATGACAAAGAGCAAGAGTGAAAACATGGAATGCCACCATTGCCACAAGATTGGGCATTGGAGACGCACATGTCCTGTTTATCATGAGGACTTAAAGGCAGGTCGTGTTAAACCTGTTGGTATGTCTTCTCTCTCTTCTACTTTTATTCATATGATTGAGATTAACCACGCAAGTTACGGAACTTGGGTACTTGATACTGGTTGTGGTTCTCATCTGTGTAATCATGTGCAGGGGCTCCGAAACATCGAACCCCTCGTAAAGGGTGAGGTGGACTTGCGTGTTGGGAATTGAGCAAGAGTAGCTGCCATCTCCAAGGGGACATATGTGATCCAGCTTCCAAGCGGATTTGAGGTGTCATTATATGACTGCTATTATGTACCTAGTCTTTCCAAAAACATTATTTCAGTTTCTGCGCTTGATAAACTTGGTTTTTCATTTGTAATAGAAAACAATGCTTGCATTTTCTCATTACACGATATGATTTACGGCAAGGCAGTCTCCATGAACGGAATATATGTTTTAGATCAGACCACGGAAATATTACACGTAATGAATAAAAAGTTAAAGGTTGGTGACAAAGATCAAACGTATCTATGGCACTGCCGTATGGGACACATTAATGAGAAACGCGTAAAACAGCTCATCAAACATGGAGCTATCTCGGCCTTTGATTTTCAATCATTTGGCACGTGTGAATCATGTCTCATCGGTAAAATGACTCGTATTTCCTTCAAAGGTGTTGGAATGCGCGCTCGCGACCTATTAGGACTCATACACACGGATGTATGTGGACCTATGTCAATCACCGCACGAGAAGGCTATAGGTATTTCATCACTTTCACGGACGATTTAAGTAGATATGGCTATGTCTACTTAATGAAGCATAAAAGTGAATCCTTTGAGAAATTCAAAGAATACCAGAATAGGGTGCATAACCTATTGGGTAGAAAGATTAAAACACTACGTTCAGATCGTGGTGGCGAGTATCTTTCTCACGAGTTTGATCATCACCTCAAAGACTGTGGGATTGCCCTACAGTTAACTCCACCTGGAACACCTCAGTTGAATGGTGTGTCCGAACGGAGAAATCGAACACTACTTGATATGGTTCGATCCATGATGAGTCACACGATATTACCTGATTCATTATGGGGTTATGCTCTTATGTCAGCCGCTCTAATACTCAATCAAGTCCGTCTAAAGCTGTTGACAAGACTCCATATGAACTATGGAAGGGAACGGTCCCTAACTTGTCCTTTATACGGGTTTGGGGCTGCGAGGCTTATGTCAAGTGGAGACACGAGGATAAGCTCGGCCCGCGATCGGTCAAGACATACTTTATAGGTTATCCTAAAGGAACACTTGGTCATTACTTCTATTCGCCAACCGAACAACGCGTTTTTGTTGCGGCTAGTGCGACATTCTTAGAGAAGGAATTTCTCGAGAATGCAAAGAGTGATAGAACCTTCGACCTGTCGGAGATTCCAGAACCAAACACCGAGCAACCATTGGAGGAACCTGTTCTTTCAATCCCGGCTGCGGTGAATATTCCTGAGGAACCTAGGAGGTCGGGAAGAGTCTCTATTCCTCCGGACAGATACATTGGTATGGTCGAGGAACATGACATAGATGACGTTCTACTCTTAACGAGTAGTGAACCCGCAACCTATAAAGGTGCCATGACAAGTTTCGACTCAAAGTGTGGCTTGAGGCCATGCAATCCGAGATGGACTCCATGTATGAGAACAACGTCTGGGATCTTGTTGACTTACCCGCTAAGGTTCGTCCCCTTCAATGCAAATGGCTTTACAAGATAAAGCATTCTGTGGAAGGTCGACAAGATATCTACAAAGCACGACTAGTTGCTAAAGGTTTCACCCAAGTGCCAGGTTTGCACTACGATGAGATTTTTGCACCCGTAGTTATCTTTGCGTTCCATTCGGATTATCTTAGCGATCGCCGCTTTTCATGACTATGAAATTTGGCAAATGGATGTGAAAACCGCCTTCTTAAACGGCTCTTTGGAGGAAGAGTTGTACATGGTACAACCCGAAGGTTTCATCGATCCTAAACATCCTAAGAAAGTGTGCAAGCTTAAGCGTTCCATTTATGGACTTAAGCAAGCATCAAGGAGTTGGAATCATCGCTTCGACCAAGTGATAAAAGACAATGGATTTACTCGATCGGTCGAGGAACCATGTCTATATATCAAGTCGAGTGGGAGCAAGATTGTCTTCCTAATATTGTATGTTGACGACATACTCCTGATTGGGAATGACATACCTCTCTTAACTTCGGTGAAAGTATGGTTGAAGAACCATTTCCAGATGAAAGATCTGGGAGAGGCACAGAGAATTCTAGGCATCCGTATCTATCGAGATAGATCACGACGAATGTTATCTCTCAGTCAAGAGTCTTACATAGACAAAGTCCTAGAGAGATTCAGCATGACTAACTCCAAGAAGGGGTTCCTTCCTATGGCTCCAGGGGTGCATTTGAGCAAGTCTCAGGCACCAGAGACACCGGAAGAAAAAGAGCGCATGACACGGATTCCTTATGCTTCGGCTATAGGATCAATCATGTATGCCATGATATGCACACGTCCGGACGTGGCATATGCATTGAGTATGACAAGTCGATTCCAACAGCAACCAGGTGAACCACATTGGTTGGCGGTCAAGAACATTCTTAAGTACCTCCGGAGGACTAAAGATTGGGCATTGACTTATGGAGGCTCTCAAAAGCTATGCGCAACCGATTCGTGAGATGCTAGCTTCCAAACGGATCGAGATGACTCGAAATCTCGGTCTGGATTCGTTTTTACTCTTAATGGCGCTGCGATCGGTGGAAGAGTTCGAAACAAACTCACATTAAAGAGATTCTACGACCGAGTCCGAGTACTATGCCGCGTACGAAGCAACAAAGGAAGCGATATGGATGCGTCAATTCTTACATGGACTATCTGTAGTACCTAGTTCGAATGACCCGATCACCATCTATTGTGACAATAGTGGTGCCATCTTCCAAGCTAAGGAGCCAAAGTCTAGTAACAAATCTAGACATGTACAACGGAAAGCTCATCTAATCCGGGATTACGTGGAGCAAAAGGAAGTAGTGATAGAAAAGATTGCTACGAGATGATAACATAGCGAGATCCTCTCACTAAAGCATTACGACAAGATAAGCATGAAGGGCACGTAAATTCCATGGGAATCAAACGTGTTCCTGAGTTGTAGTACTCTTTTATGGATCAGATTCATTCTCCTTTGTACTCTATACGACATCATCGTTTTGATATTTTATATATATATTTTGTTTTTTCATGTGGAATTGTACGACAATTTTGAACACCACAAAGTGAACTGAACAAACATCATATCTTTTTCAGTCCTTAATTGCCCACATGAGCTGATAACTCTGGCAATTATTTTGTGACGTTGGTTGATGGTGGGTTCAACGAGCCATAAGTCAACCGGTTGACTGACCAATCACAGAGGCGATTTATACGGATATTTCGTAGGACACAATTGTGACATCGACGTGGAGTCCTAAATGTTTTATAACATTCGTTGCCCGGTCGTGGATAGGACTTCCATGGTGATCCTAAGAGTCGATTCTTTTGACTATCGATTGTCTCTTGAGACTACGGCAGATTTTGGGTGACTTTGGTTTCTTTCTCACGGTCATCCGTAACAGGGGGCCAAGTAGATTTTTTCGGGTCATTTCATCTTCGTGCTTAGATCGGAAGGAGTCGAGTTGAAGGAAATATTCAGCCTTTATCGGGTACTCGATATTTCTCAGGGCCACTCGAGGAGTCAGAATCGAAATGCATGGCCATGCTCGGATACGGATTCGTTTTATCGGTTAAGTTACTCTCTAGTCGGGGAAACCACTCATGATCTGGATCGATTGTAAAATACGACCTTTGCGGATCCGGATCTGCAAATTGTTTTACATTGAGTGGGAGAAATTTTAAATGAATATGAGAATCGGTTATCGCACATACACTTGTTCGGACAAGTGGGAGTTTGTTGGAGCTTGTGTCCTCCAGTTAGTGCGGATAACGTCATTGCACATACACTTGTACGGACAAGTGGGAGCTTGTTGGGGTTGGTGTCCTTAACAGTTAGTGCAAGGACTTATAAACCTCTAAAAGGATCAAAGGGCATACTTTGGTATTATTATCAGTTGATCCACGTTTATCAATAACGGTTGGCTTGCTAGATAAGTTTGACGTTATTGTCATACAGATGGCGGTGATCAACTGGTCCCTAAAAGTCACACCTATAGGATACGTTCGAGAGATGTGACGGTATGAAAATACTGTCATGTAGATGCAAAAATTGACTAACCAGTTAGTCCGAGTTATTTGACTAGTAATTAGTCAAATATGTGATGTTGAGATATTATATTTAATACGGATTAAATATCATGGGCTAAGGCGAATTAACCAGTTAATTCGTAAAATTAAATATAAGCGATTTATATTTAAATGTATATTGAATATAATTATACAATACTGTTTTGTCGGACACGTATTAATAATTCAGCTAACCCGTATTATTAGCTGATGCCTTAATTTCCGATAACCGATGTGATTTATAATCAGACCGTGTCATATACATTTAGGATTTCGGATCGTACCATGAGTTAAAAATAAGAGAAAGTGGAAAGCCCACTCTCCCCATGAGAAACTCACGGCCGAACCATACAAAGAGGGAGTCTCTCCTCTTTGTAACCTAATCGTCATTTGCCAAAAGAAATTAGGGTTTTGGAGACATTTTCTCTCTGAAACTAAGATCTCACATCTCGAGAAAAACTCACATCAGTTCTCCCAATATTGCAAGGCAATCGGAGAACACTGTTCTAGCACAAGGGCATATCTCGGACAAGTCTTGGGTGCAACGATTAGGAGGAAATCGCTTTGATTTACATTTCTTTACGCCGCAATTTAAAGGACCCGAGGTTATTTCTTGTTCCTTATCGTTTCACTTGTATTTATGTTTTATGACAATAATCACATGTTTAAATTTACGTTATAGTCCTAAAATTAAAGGGTAGTATACGGATATTCACCCACACTTTCCCATCCCGTATTAGGATACCCGGTCCCCCCCAAAAAGGGTTCACTCGGCCCCTCGAGGGTGTCTTTTTGTCTTGCCGCCTTCGAATGAGAAGCAAGGGAAATGGTTTACGGTTTGATTAGGGGGATCCGCGGTAGCAGTCCACCTAATCAAACCCTAAACTCTTTCCTGTCCCGTTTTAGGATACCCAGACCCCCCAAAAAAGGGTTCACTCGTCTCCTCTAGGGTGTCTTTTTGTCTTGCCGCCTTCGAATGAGAAGTTAGGGAAAGGGTTTAGGGTTTGATTAGGGGATCCGCGATGTGGTCCGCCTAATCAAACCTAAAACCCTTTCCCGTTCCGTTTTAGGATACCCGGTCCCCCCAAAAAGGGTTCACTAGGCCCCTCTAGGGTGTCTTTTTGTCTTTCCGACTTCGAATGAGAAGCAAGGGAAAGGGTTTAGGGTTTGATTAGGGGGAGCCGCGGTAGCTGTCCGCCTAATCAAACCCTAAACCCTTTTCCCGTCCCGTTTTAGGATACCCGTTCCCCCAAAAAGGGTTCACTCGTCTCCTCTAGGGTGTCTTTTTGTCTTGCCGCCTTCGAATGAGAAGCAAGGGAAAGGGTTTAGGGTTTGATTTGGGGGATCCGCAAAAGCGGTCCGCCTAATCAAACCCAAATACCCTTTCTCGTTCCGTTTTAGGATACCCGGTCCCCCAAAAAGGGTTCACTCGGCCCCTCTTGGGTGTCTTTTTGTCTTGCCGCCTTCGAATGAGAAGCAATGAAAAGGGTTTAGGGTTTGATTAGGGGGATCTGCGGTAGCGGTCCGCCTAATCAAACCCTAAACCCTTTCCCGTCCCATTTTAGGATACCCGGTCCCCCCAAAAAGGGTTCACTCGGCCCCTCTAGGGTGTCTTTTTGTCTTGCCACCTTCGAATAAGAAGCAAGGGAAAGGGTTTAGGGTTTGATTAGGGGGATCCGCGGTAGTGGTCTGCCTAATCAAACCCTAAACCCTTTCCCATCCCGTTTTAGGATACCCGGTCCGCCCAAAAAGGGTTCACTCGGCCCCTCTAGGGTGTCTTTTTGTCTTGCCACCTTCGAATGAGAAGCAAGGGAAAGGGTTAAAGGTTTGATTAGGGGAATCCACGGTAGCGGTCCGCCTAATCAAACCCTAAACCCTTTCCCGTCCTGTTTTAGGATACCCGGACCCCCCAAAAAAGGGTTCACTCGTCTCCTCTAGGGTGTCTTTTTGTCTTGCCGCCTTCGAATGAGAAGCAAGGGAAAGGGTTTAGGGTTTGATTAGGGGGATCCGCGGAAGCGGTCCGCCTAATCAAACCCAAATACCCTTTCTCGTTCCGTTTTAGGATACCCGGTCCCCCCAAAAAGGGTTCACTCAGCCCCTCTTGGGTGTCTTTTTGTCTTGCCGCCTTCGAATGAGAAGCAATGAAAAGGGTTTAGGGTTTGATTAGGGGGATCTGCGGTAGCGGTCCGCCTAATCAAACCCTAAACCCTTTCCCGTCCCGTTTTAGGATACCCGTTCCCCTCAAAAGGGTTCACTCGGCCCCTCTAGGGTGTATTTTTGTCTTGCCGCCTTCGAATAAGAAGCAAGGGAAAGGGTTTAGGGTTTGATTAGGGAGATCCGCGGTAGTGGTCCGCCTAATCAAGCCCTAAACCCTTCCCCGTCCCGTTTTAGGATACCCGGACCCCCCAAAAAAGGGTTCACTCGTCTCCACTAGGGTGTCTTTTTGTCTTGCCGCCTTCGAATGAGAAGCAAGGGAAAGGGTTTAGGGTTTTATTAGGGGGATCTGCGGTAGCGGTCCGCCTAATCAAACCCAAAAACCCTTTCTCGTTCCGTTTTAGGATACCCGGTCCCCCCAAAAAGGGTTCACTCAGCCCCTCTAGGGTGTCTTTTTGTCTTGCCGCCTTCGAATGAGAAGCAAGGAAAAGGGTTTAGCGTTTGATTAGGGGGATCCGCAGTAGCGGTCCGCCTAATCAAACCCAAAAACCCTTTCCCGTCCCGTTTTAGGATACCCGTTCCCCCCAAAAAGGGTTCACTCGTCTCCTCTAGGGTGTCTTTTTGTCTTGCCGCCTTCGAATGAGAAGCAAGGGAAAGGGTTTAGGGTTTGATTTGGGGGATCCGCGAAAGCGGTCCGCCTAATCAAACCCAAATACCCTTTCTCGTTCCGTTTTAGGATACCCGGTCCCCCCAAAAAGGGTTCACTCAGCCCCTCTTGGGTGTCTTTTTGTCTTGCCGCCTTCGAATGAGAAGCAATGAAAAGGGTTTAGGGTTTGATTAGGGGGATCTGCGGTAGCGGTCCGCCTAATCAAACCCTAAACCCTTTCCCGTCCCATTTTAGGATACCCGGTCCCCCCAAAAAGGGTTCACTCGGCCCCTCTAGGGTGTCTTTTTGTCTTGCCACCTTAGAATAAGAAGCAAGGGAAAGGGTTTAGGGTTTGATTAGGGGGATCCGCGGTAGTGGTCTGCCTAATCAAACCCTAAACCCTTTCCCATCCCGTTTTAGGATACCCGGTCCGCCCAAAAAGGGTTCACTCGGCCCCTCTAGGGTGTCTTTTTGTCTTGCCACCTTCGAATGAGAAGCAAGGGAAAGGGTTAAAGGTTTGATTAGGGGGATCCACGGTAGCGGTCCGCCTAATCAAACCCTAAACCCTTTCCCGTCCCGTTTTAGGATACCCGGACCCCCCAAAAAAGGGTTCACTCGTCTCCTCTAGGGTGTCTTTTTGTCTTGCCGCCTTCGAATGAGAAGCGAGGGAAAGGGTTTAGGGTTTGATTAGGGGGATCCGCGGAAGCGGTCCGCCTAATCAAACCCAAATACCCTTTCTCGTTCCGTTTTAGGATACCCGGTCCCCCCAAAAAGGGTTCACTCAGCCCCTCTTGGGTGTCTTTTTGTCTTGCCGCCTTCGAATGAGAAGCAATGAAAAGGGTTTAGGGTTTGATTAGGGGGATCTGCGGTAGCGGTCCGCCTAATCAAACCCTAAACCCTTTCCCGTCCCGTTTTAGGATACCCGTTCCCCTCAAAAGGGTTCACTCGGCCCCTCTAGGGTGTATTTTTGTCTTGCCGCCTTCGAATAAGAAGCAAGGGAAAGGGTTTAGGGTTTGATTAGGGAGATCCGCGGTAGTGGTCCGCCTAATCAAGCCCTAAACCCTTCCCCGTCCCGTTTTAGGATACCCGGACCCCCCAAAAAAGGGTTCACTCGTCTCCACTAGGGTGTCTTTTTGTCTTGCCGCCTTCGAATGAGAAGCAAGGGAAAGGGTTTAGGGTTTTATTAGGGGGATCTGCGGTAGCGGTCCGCCTAATCAAACCCAAAAACCCTTTCTCGTTCCGTTTTAGGATACCCGGTCCCCCCAAAAAGGGTTCACTCAGCCCCTCTAGGGTGTCTTTTTGTCTTGCCGCCTTCGAATGAGAAGCAAGGAAAAGGGTTTAGCGTTTGATTAGGGGATCCATGTGAGCGGTCCGCCTAATCAAACCCAAAAACCCTTTCCCGTCCCGTTTTAGGATACCCGGTCCCCCCAAAAAGGGTTCACTCGGCCCCTCTAGGGTGTCTTTTTGTCTTGCCGCCTTCGAATGAGAAGAAAGGGAAAGGGTTTAGGGTTTGATTAGGGGGATCCGCGGTAGCGGTCTGCCTAATCAAACCCTGAACCCTTTGCCATCCCGTTTTAGGATACCCGGTCCCCCCAAAAAGGGTTCACTCGGCCCCTCTAGGGTGTCTTTTTGTCTTGCCGCCTTCGAATGAGAAGCAAGAGAAAGGGTTTAGGGTTTGATTTCGGGGATCCGCGGCAGCGGTCCGCCTAATCAAACCCTAAACCCTTTCCCGTCCCGTTTTAGGATACCCGGTCCCACCAAAAAGGGTTCACTCGGCCCCTCTAGGGTGTCTTTTAGTCTAGCCGCCTTCGAATGAGAAGAAAGGGAAAGGGTTAAGGGTTTGATTAGGGGGATCCACGGTAGCGGTCCGCCTAATCAAACCCTAAACCCTTTCCCGTCCCGTTTTAGGATACCCGGACCCCCCAAAAAATGGTTCACTCGTCTCCTCTAGGGTGTCTTTTTGTCTTGCCGCCTTCGAATGAGAAGCAAGGGAAAGGGTTTAGGGTTTGATTAGGGGGATCCGCAGTAGCGGACCGCCTAATAAAACCCTAAACCCTTTCCCATCCCGTATTAGGATACCCGGCCCCCCCAAAAAGGGTTCACTCGGCCCCTCGAGTGTGTCTTTTTGTCTTGTCGCCTTCGAATGAGAAGCAAGTGAAATGGTTTACGGTTTGATTAGGGGGATCCGCGGTAGCAGTCCACCTAATCAAACCCTAAACTCTTTCCTGTCCCGTTTTAGGATACCCAGACCCCCCAAAAAAGGGTTCACTCGTCTCCTCTAGGGTGTCTTTTTGTCTTGCCGCCTTCGAATGAGAAGTTAGGGAAAGGGTTTAGGGTTTGATTAGGGGGATCCGCAGTAGCGGTCCGCCTAATCAAACCTAAAAACTCTTTCCCGTTCCGTTTTAGGATACCCGATCCCCCCAAAAAGTGTTCACTAGGCCCCTCTAGGGTGTCTTTTTGTCTTGCCGACTTCGAATGAGAAGCAAGGGAAAGGGTTTAGGGTTTGATTAGGGGGAGCCGCGGTAGCTGTCCGCCTAATCAAACCCTAAACCCTTTCCCGTCCCGTTTTAGGATACCCGTTCCCCCCAAAAAGGGTTCACTCGTCTCCTCTAGGGTGTCTTTTTGTCTTGCCGCCTTCGAATGAGAAGCAAGGGAAAGGGTTTAGGGTTTGATTAGGGGGATCCGCGAAAGCGGTCCGCCTAATCAAACCCAAATACCCTTTCTCGTTCCGTTTTAGGATACCCGGTCCCCCCAAAAAGGGTTCACTCAGCCCCTCTTGGGTGTCTTTTTGTCTTGCCGCCTTCGAATGAGAAGCAATGAAAAGGGTTTAGGGTTTGATTAGGGGGATCTGCGGTAGCGGTCCGCCTAATCAAACCCTAAACCCTTTCCCGTCCCATTTTAGGATACCCGGTCCCCCCAAAAAGGGTTCACTCGGCCCCTCTAGGGTGTCTTTTTGTCTTGCCACCTTCGAATAAGAAGCAAGGGAAAGGGTTTAGGGTTTGATTAGGGGGATCCGCAGTAGCGGTCCGCCTAATCAAACCTAAAAACCCTTTCCCGTTCCGTTTTAGGATACCCGATCCCCCCAAAAAGGGTTCACTAGGCCCCTCTAGGGTGTCTTTTTGTCTTGCCGACTTCGAATGAGAAGCAAGGGAAAGGGTTTAGGGTTTGATTAGGGGAGCGCGGTAGCTGTCCGCCTAATCAAACCCTAAACCCTTTCCCGTCCCGTTTTAGGATACCCGTTCCCCCCAAAAAGGGTTCACTCGTCTCCTCTAGGGTGTCTTTTTGTCTTGCCGCCTTCGAATGAGAAGCAAGGGAAAGGGTTTAGGGTTTGATTAGGGGGATCCGCGAAAGCGGTCCGCCTAATCAAACCCAAATACCCTTTCTCGTTCCGTTTTAGGATACCCGGTCCCCCAAAAAGGGTTCACTCGGCCCCTCTTGGGTGTCTTTTTGTCTTGCCGCCTTCGAATGAGAAGCAATGAAAAGGGTTTAGGGTTTGATTAGGGGGGATCCGCGGTAGCGGTCCGCCTAATCAAACCCTAAACCCTTTCCCGTCCCATTTTAGGATACCCGGTCCCCCCAAAAAGGGTTCACTCGGCCCCTCTAGGGTGTCTTTTTGTCTTGCCACCTTCGAATAAGAAGCAAGGGAAAGGGTTTAGGGTTTGATTAGGGGATCCGCGGTAGTGGTCTGCCTAATCAAACCCTAAACCCTTTCCCGTCCCGTTTTAGGATACCCGGTCCCCCCAAAAGGGTTCACTCGGCCCCTCTAGGGTGTCTTTTTGTCTTGCCGCCTTCGAATGAGAAGCAAGGAAAGGGTTAAAGGTTTGATTAGGGCGATCCACGGTAGCGGTCCGCCTAATCAAACCCTAAACCCTTTCCCGTCCCGTTTTAGGATACCCGGACCCCCAAAAAAGGGTTCACTCGTCTCCTCTAGGGTGTCTTTTTGTCTTGCCGCCTTCGAATGAGAAGCAAGGGAAAGGGTTTAGGGTTTGATTAGGGGGATCCGCGGAAGCGGTCCGCCTAATCAAACCCAAATACCCTTTCTCGTTCCGTTTTAGGATACCCGGTCCCCCCAAAAAGGGTTCACTCAGCCCCTCTTGGGTGTCTTTTTGTCTTGCCGCCTTCGAATGAGAAGCAATGAAAAGGGTTTAGGGTTTGATTAGGGGGATCTGCGGTAGCGGTCCGCCTAATCAAACCCTAAACCCTTTCCCGTCCCGTTTTAGGATACCCGTTCCCCTCAAAAGGGTTCACTCGGCCCCTCTAGGGTGTCTTTTTGTCTTGCCGCCTTCGAATGAGAAGCAAGAGAGAGGGTTTAGGGTTTGATTTCGGGGATCCGCGGCAGCGGTCCGCCTAATCAAACCCTAAACCCTTTCCCGTCCCGTTTTAGGATACCCGGTCCCCCCAAAAAGGGTTCACTCGGCCCCTCTAGGGTGTCTTTTAGTCTAGCCGCCTTCGAATGAGAAGAAAGGGAAAGGGTTAAGGGTTTGATTAGGGGGATCCACGGTAGCGGTCCGCCTAATCAAACCCTAAACCCTTTCCCGTCCCGTTTTAGGATACCCGGACCCCCCAAAAAATGGTTCACTCGTCTCCTCTAGGGTGTCTTTTTGTCTTGCCGCCTTCGAATGAGAAGGAAGGGAAAGGGTTTAGGGTTTGATTAGGGGGATCCGCGAAAGCGGTCCGCCTAATCAAACCCAAATACCCTTTCTCGTTCCGTTTTAGGATACCCGGTCCCCCCAAAAAGGGTTCACTCAGCCCCTCTTGGGTGTCTTTTTGTCTTGCCGTCTTCGAATGAGAAGCAATGAAAAGGGTTTAGGGTTTGATTAGGGGGATCTGCGGTAGCGGTCCGCCTAATCAAACCCTAAACCCTTTCCCGTCCCATTTTAGGATACCCGGTCCCCCCAAAAAGGGTTCACTCGGCCCCTCTAGGGTGTCTTTTTGTCTTGCCACCTTCGAATAAGAAGCAAGGGAAAGGGTTTAGGGTTTGATTAGGGGGATCCGCAGTAGCGGTCCGCCTAATCAAACCTAAAAACCCTTTCCCGTTCCGTTTTAGGATACCCGATCCCCCCAAAAAGGGTTCACTAGGCCCCTCTAGGGTGTCTTTTTGTCTTGCCGACTTCGAATGAGAAGCAAGGGAAAGGGTTTAGGGTTTGATTAGGGGGAGCCGCGGTAGCTGTCCGCCTAATCAAACCCTAAACCCTTTCCCGTCCCGTTTTAGGATACCCGTTCCCCCCAAAAAGGGTTCACTCGTCTCCTCTAGGGTGTCTTTTTGTCTTGCCGCCTTCGAATGAGAAGCAAGGGAAAGGGTTTAGGGTTTGATTAGGGGGATCCGCGAAAGCGGTCCGCCTAATCAAACCCAAATACCCTTTCTCGTTCCGTTTTAGGATACCCGGTCCCCCCAAAAAGGGTTCACTCGGCCCCTCTTGGGTGTCTTTTTGTCTTGCCGCCTTCGAATGAGAAGCAATGAAAAGGGTTTAGGGTTTGATTAGGGGGATCTGCGGTAGCGGTCCGCCTAATCAAACCCTAAACCCTTTCCCGTCCCATTTTAGGATACCCGGTCCCCCCAAAAAGGGTTCACTCGGCCCCTCTAGGGTGTCTTTTTGTCTTGCCACCTTCGAATAAGAAGCAAGGGAAAGGGTTTAGGGTTTGATTAGGGGGATCTGCGGTAGCGGTCTGCCTAATCAAACCCTAAACCCTTTCCCGTCCCGTTTTAGGATACCCGTTCCCCTCAAAAGGGTTCACTCGGCCCCTCTAGGGTGTATTTTTGTCTTGCCGCCTTCGAATAAGAAGCAAGGGAAAGGGTTTAGGGTTTGATTAGGGAGATCCGCGGTAGTGGTCTGCCTAATCAAGCCCTAAACCCTTCCCCGTCCCGTTTTAGGATACCCGGACCCCCCAAAAACGGGTTCACTCGTCTCCACTAGGGTGTCTTTTTGTCTTGCCGCCTTCGAATGAGAAGCAAGGGAAAGGGTTTAGGGTTTTATTAGGGGGATCTGCGGTAGCGGTCCGCCTAATCAAACCCAAAAACCCTTTCTCGTTCCGTTTTAGGATACCCGGTCCCCCCAAAAAGGGTTCACTCAGCCCCTCTAGGGTGTCTTTTTGTCTTGCCGCCTTCGAATGAGAAGCAAGGAAAAGGGTTTAGCGTTTGATTAGGGGATCCGCATGAGCGGTCCGCCTAATCAAACCCAAAAACCCTTTCCCGTCCCGTTTTAGGATACCCGGTCCCCCAAAAAGGGTTCACTCGGCCCCTCTAGGGTGTCTTTTTGTCTTGCCGCCTTCGAATGAGAAGAAAGGGAAAGGGTTTAGGGTTTGATTAGGGGGATCCGCGGTAGCGGTCTGCCTAATCAAACCCTGAACCCTTTCCCATCCCGTTTTAGGATACCCGGTCCCCCCAAAAAGGGTTCACTCGGCCCCTCTAGGGTGTCTTTTTGTCTTGCCGCCTTCGAATGAGAAGCAAGAGAGAGGGTTTAGGGTTTGATTTCGGGGATCCGCGGCAGCGGTCCGCCTAATCAAACCCTAAACCCTTTCCCGTCCCGTTTTAGGATACCCGGTCCCCCCAAAAAGGGTTCACTCGGCCCCTCTAGGGTGTCTTTTAGTCTAGCCGCCTTCGAATGAGAAGAAAGGGAAAGGGTTAAGGGTTTGATTAGGGGGATCCACGGTAGCGGTCCGCCTAATCAAACCCTAAACCCTTTCCCGTCCCGTTTTAGGATACCCGGACCCCCCAAAAAATGGTTCACTCATCTCCTCTAGGGTGTCTTTTTGTCTTGCCGCCTTCGAATGAGAAGCTAGGGAAAGGGTTTAGGGTTTGATTAGGGGGATCCGCAGTAGCGGTCCGCCTAATAAAACCCTAAACCCTTTCCCATCCCGTATTAGGATACCCGGTCCCCCCAAAAAGGGTTCACTCGGCCCCTCGAGGGTGTCTTTTTGTCTTGTCGCCTTCGAATGAGAAGCAAGGGAAATGGTTTACGGTTTGATTAGGGGGATCCGCGGTAGCAGTCCACCTAATCAAACCCTAAACTCTTTCCTGTCCCGTTTTAGGATACCCAGACCCCCCAAAAAAGGGTTCACTCGTCTCCTCTAGGGTGTCTTTTTGTCTTGCCGCCTTCGAATGAGAAGTTAGGGAAAGGGTATAGGGTTTGATTAGGGGGATCCGCAGTAGCGGTCCGCCTAATCAAACCTAAAAACCCTTTCCCGTTCCGTTTTAGGATACCCGATCCCCCCAAAAAGGGTTCACTAGGCCCCTCTAGGGTGTCTTTTTGTCTTGCCGACTTCGAATGAGAAGCAAGGGAAAGGGTTTAGGGTTTGATTAGGGGGAGCCGCGGTAGCTGTCCGCCTAATCAAACCCTAAACCCTTTCCCGTCCCGTTTTAGGATACCCGTTCCCCCCAAAAAGGGTTCACTCGTCTCCTCTAGGGTGTCTTTTTGTCTTGCCGCCTTCGAATGAGAAGCAAGGGAAAGGGTTTAGGGTTTGATTAGGGGATCCGCGATAGCGGTCCGCCTAATCAAACCCAAATACCCTTTCTCGTTCCGTTTTAGGATACCCGGTCCCCCCAAAAAGGGTTCACTCAGCCCCTCTTGGGTGTCTTTTTGTCTTGCCGCCTTCGAATGAGAAGCAATGAAAAGGGTTTAGGGTTTGATTAGGGGGATCTGCGGTAGCGGTCCGCCTAATCAAACCCTAAACCCTTTCCCGTCCCATTTTAGGATACCCGATCCCCCCAAAAAGGGTTCACTCGGCCCCTCTAGGGTGTCTTTTTGTCTTGCCACCTTCGAATAAGAAGCAAGGGAAAGGGTTTAGGGTTTGATTAGGGGGATCCGCGGTAGTGGTCTGCCTAATCAAACCCTAAACCCTTTCCCATCCCGTTTTAGGATACCCGGTCCGCCCAAAAAGGGTTCACTCGGCCCCTCTAGGGTGTCTTTTTGTCTTGCCACCTTCGAATGAGAAGCAAGGGAAAGGGTTAAAGGTTTGATTAGGGGAATCCACGGTAGCGGTCCGCCTAATCAAACCCTAAACCCTTTCCCGTCCCGTTTTAGGATACCCGGACCCCCCAAAAAAGGGTTCACTCGTCTCCTCTAGGGTGTCTTTTTGTCTTGCCGCCTTCGAATGAGAAGCAAGGGAAAGGGTTTAGGGTTTGATTAGGGGGATCCGCGGTAGCGGTCCGCCTAATCAAACCCAAAAACCCTTTCTCGTTCCGTTTTAGGATACCCGGTCCCCCCAAAAAGGGTTCACTCAGCCCCTCTTGGGTGTCTTTTTGTCTTGCCGCCTTCGAATGAGAAGCAATGAAAAGGGTTTAGGGTTTGATTAGGGGGATCTGCGGTAGCGTTCCGCCTAATCAAACCCTAAACCCTTTCCCGTCCCGTTTTAGGATACCCGTTCCCCTCAAAAGGGTTCACTCGGCCCCTCTAGGGTGTCTTTTTGTCTTGCCGCCTTCGAATAAGAAGCAAGGGAAAGGGTTTAGGGTTTGATTAGGGAGATCCGCGGTAGTGGTCCGCCTAATCAAACCCTAAACCCTTCCCCGTCCCGTTTTAGGATACCCGGACCCCCCAAAAAAGGGTTCACTCGTCTCCACTAGGGTGTCTTTTTGTCTTGCCGCCTTCGAATGAGAAGCAAGGGAAAGGGTTTAGGGTTTTATTAGGGGGATCTGCGGTAGCGGTCCGCCTAATCAAACCCAAAAACCCTTTCTCGTTCCGTTTTAGGATACCCGGTCCCCCCAAAAAGGGTTCACTCAGCCCCTCTAGGGTGTCTTTTTGTCTTGCCGCCTTCGAATGAGAAGCAAGGAAAAGGGTTTAGCGTTTGATTAGGGGATCCGCAGAGCGGTCCGCCTAATCAAACCCAAAACCCTTTCCCGTCCCGTTTTAGGATACCCGGTCCCCCCAAAAAGGGTTCACTCGGCCCCTCTAGGGTGTCTTTTTGTCTTGCCGCCTTCGAATGTGAAGAAAGGGAAAGGGTTTAGGGTTTGATTAGGGGGATCCGCGGTAGCGGTCCGCCTAATCAAACCCCAAACCCTTTCCCGTCCCGTTTTAGGATACCCGGTCCCCCAAAAAGGGTTCACTCGGCCCCTCTAGGGTGTCTTTTTGTCTTGCCGCCTTCGAATGAGAAGCAAGAGAAAGGGTTTAGGGTTTGATTTCGGGATCCGGCAGCGGTCCGCCTACTCAAACCCTAAACCCTTTCCCGTCCCGTTTTAGGATACCCGGTCCCCCCAAAAAGGGTTCACTCGGCCCCTCTAGGGTGTCTTTTAGTCTAGCCGCCTTCGAATGAGAAGAAAGGGAAAGGGTTAAGGGTTTGATTAGGGGGATCCACGGTAGCGGTCCGCCTAATCAAACCCTAAACCCTTTCCCGTCCCGTTTTAGGATACCCGGACCCCCAAAAATGGGTTCACTCGTCTCCTCTAGGGTGTCTTTTTGTCTTGCCGCCTTCGAATGAGAAGCAAGGGAAAGGGTTTAGGGTTTGATTAGGGGATCCGCGGTAGCAGTCCACCTAATCAAACCCTAAACTCTTTCCTGTCCCGTTTTAGGATACCCAGACCCCCCAAAAAAGGGTTCACTCGTCTCCTCTAGGGTGTCTTTTTGTCTTGCCGCCTTCGAATGAGAAGTTAGGGAAAGGGTTTAGGGTTTGATTAGGGGGATCCGCAGTAGCGGTCCGCCTAATCAAACCTAAAAACCCTTTCCCGTTCCGTTTTAGGATACCCGGTCCCCCCAAAAAGGGTTCACTAGGCCCCTCTCGGGTGTCTTTTTGTCTTGCCGCCTTCGAATAAGAAGCAAGGGAAAGGGTTTAGGGTTTTATTAGGGGGATCCGCGGTAGCGGTCCGCCTAATCAAATCCAAAAACCCTTTCTCGTTCCGTTTTAGGATACCCGGTCCCCCCAAAAAGGGTTCACTCGTCTCCTCTAGGGTGTCTTTTTGTCTTGCCGCCTCCGAATGAGAAGCAAGGGAAAGGGTTTAGGGTTTGATTAGGGGGATCCGCGGTAGTGGTCCGCCTAATCAAACCCAAAAACCCTTTCCCGTCCCGTTTTAGGATACCCGGTCCCCCCAAAAAGGGTTCACTCGGCCCCTCTAGGGTGTCTTTTTGGCTTGCCGCCTTCGAATGAGAAGCAAGGGAAAGGGTTTAGGGTTTGATTAGGGGGATCCGTGGTAGCGGTCAGCCTAATCAAAGCCTAAGCCCTTTCCTGTCCCGTTTTAGGATACCTGTTCCCCCTAAAAAGGGTTCACTCGGCCCCTCTAGAGTGTCTTTTTGTCTTGCCGCCTTCGAATGAGAAGCAAGGGAAAGGGTTTAGGGATTGATTAGGGGGATCCGCGGTAGCGGTCCGCCTAATCAAACCCTAAACCCTTTCCCGTCTCGTTTTAGGATACCCGGTCCCCCCAAAAAGGGTTCACTCGGCCCCTCTAGGGTGTCTTTTTGTCTTGCCGCCTTCGAATGAGAAGCAAGGGAAAGGGTTTAGGGTTTGATTAGGGGGATCCACGGTAGCGGTCCGCCTAATCAAACCCTAAATCCTTTCCCGTCCCGTTTTAGGATAACTTAGGACCCCCAAAAAAGGGTTCACTCGTCTCCTCTAGGGTGTCTTTTTGTCTTGCCGCCTTCGAATGAGAAGCAAGGGAAAGGGTTTAGGGTTTGATTAGGGGATCCGCGGTAGCGGTCCGCCTAATCAAACCCAAAACCCCTTTCTCGTTCCGTTTTAGGATACCCGGTCCCCCCAAAAAGGGTTCACTCGGCCCCTCTAGGGTGTCTTTTTGTCTTGCCGCTTTCGAATGAGAAGCAAGGGAAAGGGTTTAGGGTTTGATTAGGGGGATCCGCGGTAGCGGTCCGCCTAATCAAACCCTAAATCCTTTCCCGTCCCGTTTTAGGATACCCGTTCCCCCCAAAAAGGGTTCACTCGGCCCCTCTAGGGTGTCTTTTTGTCTTGCCGCCTTCGAATGAGAAGCAAGGGAAAGGGTTTAGGGTTTGATTAGGGAGATCCACGGTAGTGGTCCGCCTAATCAAATCCTAAACCCTTTCCCGTCCCGTTTTAGGATACCCGGTCCCCCCCAAAATGGGTTCACTCGGCCCCTCTAGGGTGTCTTTTTGTCTTGCCGCCTTCGAATGAGAAGCAAGGGAAAGGGTTTAGGGTTGATTAGGAGGATCCACGGTAGCGGTCCGCCTAATCAAACCCTAAACCCTTTCCCGTCCCGTTTTAGGATACCCGGACCCCCCAAAAAAGGGTTCACTCGTCTCCTCCAGGGTGTCTTTTTGTCTTGCCACCTTTGAATGAGAAGCAAGGGAAAGGGTTTAGGGTTTGATTAGGGGGATCCGCGGTAGCGGTCCGCCTAATCAAACCAAAAACCCCTTTCTCGTTCCGTTTTAGGATACCCGGTCCCCCCAAAAAGGGTTCACTCAGCCCCTCTAGGGTGTCTTTTTGTCTTGCCGCCTTCGAATGAGAAGCAAGGAAAAGGGTTCAGGGTTTGATTAGGAGGAACCGCGGTAGCGGTCCGCCTAATCAAACCCTAAACCCTTTTTCGTCCCGTTTTAGGATACCCGTTCCCCCCAAAAAGGGTTCACTCGGCCCCTCTAGGGTGTCTTTTTGTCTTGCCGCCTTCAAATGAGAAGCAAGGGAAAGGGTTTAGGGTTTGATTAGGGAGATCCGCGGTAGTGGTCCGCCTAATCAAACCCTAAACCCTTTCCCGTCCCGTTTTAGGATACCCGGACCCCCCAAAAAAGGGTTCACTCGTCTCCTCTAGGGTGTCTTTTTGTCTTGCCGCCTCCGAATGAGAAGCAAGGGAAAGGGTTTAGGGTTTGATTAGGGGAATCCGCGGTAGCGGTCCGCCTAATCAAACGCAAAAACCCTTTCCCGTCCCGTTTTAGGATACCCGGTCCCCCCAAAAAGGGTTCACTCGGCCCCTCTAGGGTGTCTTTTTGGCTTGCCGCCTTCGAATGAGAAGCAAGGGAAAGGGTTTAGGGTTTGATTAGGGGGATCCGCGGTAGCGGTCCGTCTAATCAAACCCTAAACCCTTTCCCGTCCCATTTTAGGATACCCGTTCCCCCCAAAAAGGGTTCACTCGGCCCCTTTAGGGTGTCTTTTTGTCTTGCCGCCTTCGAATGAGAAGAAAGGGAAAGGGTTTAGGGTTTGATAAGGGGGATCCGCAGTAGCGGTTTGCCTAATCAAACCCTAAACCCTTTCCCGTCCCATTTTAGGATACCCGGTCCCCCCAAAAAGGGTTCACTCGGCCCCTCTAGGGTGTCTTTTTGTCTTGCCGCCTTCGAATGAGAAGCAAGGGAAAGGGTTAAGGGTTTGATTAGGGGGATCCACGGTAGCGGTCCGCCTAATCAAACCCTAAACCCTTTCCCGTCCCGTTTTAGGATACCCGGACCCCCCAAAAAAGGGTTCACTCGTCTCCTCTAGGGTGTCTTTTTGTCTTGCCGCCTTCGAATGAGAAGCAAGGGAAAGGGTTTAGGGTTTGATTAGGGGGATCCGCGGAAGCGGTCCGCCTAATCAAACCCAAAAACCATTTCTCGTTCCGTTTTAGGATACCCGGTCCCCCCAAAAAGGGTTCACTCAGCCCCTCTAGGGTGTCTTTTTGTCTTGCCGCCTTCGAATGAGAAGCAATGAAAAGGGTTTAGGGTTTGATTAGGGGGATCTGCGGTAGCGGTCCGCCTAATCAAACCCTAAACCCTTTCCCGTCCCGTTTTAGGATACCCGTTCCCCTAAAAAAGGGTTAACTCGGCCCCTCGAGGGTGTCTTTTTGTCTTGCCGCCTTCGAATGAGAAGCAAGGGAAAGGGTTTAGGGTTTGATTAGGGAGATCCGCGCTAGTGGTCCGCCTAATCAAACCCTAAACCCTTCCCCGTCCCGTTTTAGGATACCCGGACCCCCCAAAAAAGGGTTCACTCGTCTCCACTAGGGTGTCTTTTTGTCTTGCCGCCTTCGAATAAGAAGCAAGGGAAAGGGTTTAGGGTTTTATTAGGGGGATCCGCGGTAGCGGTCCGCCTAATCAAACCCAAAAACCCTTTCTCGTTCCGTTTTAGGATACCCGGTCCCCCCAAAAAGGGTTCACTCGTCTCCTCTAGGGTGTCTTTTTGTCTTGCCGCCTCCGAATGAGAAGCAAGGGAAAGGGTTTAGGGTTTGATTAGGGTGATCCGCGGTAGCGGTCCGCCTAATCAAACCCAAAACCCCTTTCCCGTCCCGTTTTAGGATACCCGGTCCCCCCAAAAAGGGTTCACTCGGCCCCTCTTGGGTGTCTTTTTGGCTTGCCGCCTTCGAATGAGAAGCAAGGGAAAGGGTTTAGGGTTTGATTAGGGGGATCCGTGGTAGCGGTCAGCCTAATAAAACCCTAAACCCTTTCCTGTCCCGTTTTAGGATACCTGTTCCCCCCAAAAAGGGTTCACTCGGCCCCTCTAGGGTGTCTTTTTGTCTTGCCGCCTTCGAATGAGAAGCAAGGGAAATGGTTTAGGGTTTGATTAGGGGGATCCGCGGTAGCGGTCCGCCTAATCAAACCCTAAACCCTTTCCCGTCCCGTTTTAGGATACCCGGTCCACCCAAAAAGGGTTCACTCGGCCCCTCTAGGGTGTCTTTTTGTCTTGCCGCCTTCGAATGAGAAGCAAGGGAAAGGGTTTAGGGTTTGATTTGGGGGATCCGTGGTAGCGGTCCGCCTAATCAAACCCTAAACCCTTTCCCGTCCCATTTTAGGATACCCAGTCCCCCCAAAAAGGGTTCACTCGGCCCCTCTAGGGTGTCTTTTTGTCTTGCCGCCTTCGAATAAGAAGCAAGGGAAAGGGTTTAGGGTTTGATTAGGGGGATCCGCGGTAGTGGTCTTCCTAATCAAACGCTAAACCCTTTCCCATCCCGTTTTAGGATACCCGGTCCGCCCAAAAAGGGTTCACTCGGCCCCTCTAGGGTGTCTTTTTGTCTTGCCACCTTCGAATGAGAAGCAAGGGAAAGGGTTAAAGGTTTGATTAGGGGGATCCACGGTAGCGGTCCGCCTAATCAAATCCTAAACCCTTTCCCGTCCCGTTTTAGGATACCCGGACCCCCCAAAAAAGGGTTCACTCGTCTCCTCTAGGGTGTCTTTTTGTCTTGCCGCCTTCGAATGAGAAGCAAGGGAAAGGGTTTAGGGTTTGATTAGGGGGATCCGAGGAAGCGGTCCGCCTAATCAAACCCAAATACCCTTTCTCGTTCCGTTTTAGGATACCCGGTCCCCCCAAAAAGGGTTCACTCAGCCCCTCTTGGGTGTCTTTTTGTCTTGCCGCCTTCGAATGAGAAGCAATGAAAAGGGTTTAGGGTTTGATTAGGGGGATCTGCGGTAGCGGTCCGCCTAATCAAACCCTAAACCCTTTCCCGTCCCGTTTTAGGATACCCGTTCCCCTCAATAGGGTTCACTCGGCCCCTCTAGGGTGTCTTTTTGTCTTGCCGCCTTCGAATAAGAAGCAAGGGAAAGGGTTTAGGGTTTGATTAGGGAGATCCGCGGTAGTGGTCCGCCTAATCAAACCCTAAACCCTTCCCCGTCCCGTTTTAGGATACCCGGACCCCCCAAAAAAGGGTTCACTCGTCTCCACTAGGGTGTCTTTTTGTCTTGCCGCCTTCGAATGAGAAGCAAGGGAAAGGGTTTAGGGTTTTATTAGGGGGATCTGCGGTAGCGGTCCGCCTAATCAAACCCAAAAACCCTTTCTCGTTCCGTTTTAGGATACCCGGTCCCCCCAAAAAGGGTTCACTCAGCCCCTCTAGGGTGTCTTTTTGTCTTGCCGCCTTCGAATGAGAAGCGAGGAAAAGGGTTTAGCGTTTGATTAGGGGGATCCGCAGAGCGGTCCGCCTAATCAAACCCAAAACCCTTTCCGTCCCGTCCCGTTTTAGGATACCCGGTCCCCCCAAAAGGGTTCACTCGGCCCCTCTAGGGTGTCTTTTTGTCTTGCCGCCTTCGAATGAGAAGCAAGGGAAAGGGTTTAGGGTTTGATTAGGGGATCCGCGGTAGCGGTCTGCCTAATCAAACCCTAAACCCTTTCCCATCCCGTTTTAGGATACCCGGTCCCCCAAAAGGGTTCACTCGGCCCCTCTAGGGTGTCTTTTTGTCTTGCCGCCTTCGAATGAGAAGCAAGAGAAAGGGTTTAGGGTTTGATTTCGGGGATCCGCGGCAGCGGTCCGTCTAATCAAACCCTAAACCCTTTCCCGTCCCGTTTTAGGATACCCGGTCCCCCCAAAAAGGGTTCACTCGGCCCCTCTAGGGTGTCTTTTAGTCTAGCCGCCTTCGAATGAGAAGAAAGGGAAAGGGTTAAGGGTTTGATTAGGGGGATCCACGGTAGCGGTCCGCCTAATCAAACCCTAAACCCTTTCCCGTCCCGTTTTAGGATACCCGGACCCCCCAAAAAATGGTTCACTCGTCTCCTCTAGGGTGTCTTTTTGTCTTGCCGCCTTCGAATGAGAAGCAAGGGAAAGGGTTTAGGGTTTGATTAGGGGGATCCGCAGTAGCGGTCCGCCTAATAAAACCCTAAACCCTTTCCCATCCCGTATTAGGATACCCGGTCCCCCCAAAAAGGGTTCACTCGGCCCCTCGAGAGTGTCTTTTTGTCTTGCCGCCTTCGAATGAGAAGCAAGGGAAATGGTTTACGGTTTGATTAGGGGATCCGCGGTAGCGATCCACCTAATCAAACCCTAAACTCTTTCTGTCCCGTTTTAGGATACCCAGACCCCCCAAAAAAGGGTTCACTCGTCTCCTCTAGGGTGTCTTTTTGTCTTGCCGCCTTCGAATGAGAAGTTAGGGAAAGGGTTTAGGGTTTGATTAGGGGGATCCGCAGTAGCGGTCCGCCTAATCAAACCTAAAAACCCTTTCCCGTTCCGTTTTAGGATACCCGGTCCCCCCAAAAAGGGTTCACTAGGCCCCTCTAGGGTGTCTTTTTGTCTTGCCGACTTCGAATGAGAAGCAAGGGAAAGGGTTTAGGGTTTGATTAGGGGGAGCCGCGGTAGCTGTCCGCCTAATCAAACCCTAAACCCTTTCCCGTCCCGTTTTAGGATACCCGTTCCCCCCAAAAAGGGTTCACTCGTCTCCTCTAGGGTGTCTTTTTGTCTTGCCGCCTTCGAATGAGAAGCAAGGGAAAGGGTTTAGGGTTTGATTAGGGGGGTCCGCGGAAGCGGTCCGCCTAATCAAACCCAAATACCCTTTCTCGTTCCGTTTTAGGATACCCGGTCCCCCCAAAAAGGGTTCACTCGGCCCCTCTAGGGTGTCTTTTTGTCTTGCCGCCTTCGAATGAGAAGCAAGAGAAAGGGTTTAGGGTTTGATTTCGGGGATCCGCGGCAGCGGTCCGTCTAATCAAACCCTAAACCCTTTCCCGTCCCGTTTTAGGATACCCGGTCCCCCCAAAAAGGGTTCACTCGGCCCCTCTAGGGTGTCTTTTAGTCTAGCCGCCTTCGAATGAGAAGAAAGGGAAAGGGTTAAGGGTTTGATTAGGGGGATCCACGGTAGCGGTCCGCCTAATCAAACCCTAAACCCTTTCCCGTCCCGTTTTAGGATACCCGGACCCCCCAAAAAATGGTTCACTCGTCTCCTCTAGGGTGTCTTTTTGTCTTGCCGCCTTCGAATGAGAAGCAAGGGAAAGGGTTTAGGGTTTGATTAGGGGGATCCGCAGTAGCGGTCCGCCTAATAAAACCCTAAACCCTTTCCCATCCCGTATTAGGATACCCGGTCCCCCCAAAAAGGGTTCACTCGGCCCCTCGAGAGTGTCTTTTTGTCTTGCCGCCTTCGAATGAGAAGCAAGGGAAATGGTTTACGGTTTGATTAGGGGGATCCGCGGTAGCAGTCCACCTAATCAAACCCTAAACTCTTTCCTGTCCCGTTTTAGGATACCCAGACCCCCCAAAAAAGGGTTCACTCGTCTCCTCTAGGGTGTCTTTTTGTCTTGCCGCCTTCGAATGAGAAGTTAGGGAAAGGGTTTAGGGTTTGATTAGGGGATCCGCATGAGCGGTCCGCCTAATCAAACCTAAAAACCCTTTCCGTTCCGTTTTAGGATACCCGGTCCCCCAAAAAGGGTTCACTAGGCCCCTCTAGGGTGTCTTTTTGTCTTGCCGACTTCGAATGAGAAGCAAGGGAAAGGGTTTAGGGTTTGATTAGGGGGAGCCGCGGTAGCTGTCCGCCTAATCAAACCCTAAACCCTTTCCCGTCCCGTTTTAGGATACCCGTTCCCACCAAAAAGGGTTCACTCGTCTCCTCTAGGGTGTCTTTTTGTCTTGCCGCCTTCGAATGAGAAGCAAGGGAAAGGGTTTAGGGTTTGATTAGGGGGATCCGCGGAAGCGGTCCGCCTAATCAAACCCAAATACCCTTTCTCGTTCCGTTTTAGGATACCCGGTCCCCCCAAAAAGGGTTCACTCAGCCCCTCTTGGGTGTCTTTTTGTCTTGCCGCCTTCGAATGAGAAGCAATGAAAAGGGTTTAGGGTTTGATTAGGGGGATCTGCGGTAGCGGTCCGCCTAATCAAACCCTAAACCCTTTCCCGTCCCATTTTAGGATACCCGGTCCCCCCAAAAAGGGTTCACTCGGCCCCTCTAGGGTGTCTTTTTGTCTTGCCGCCTTCGAATAAGAAGCAAGGGAAAGGGTTTAGGGTTTGATTAGGGGGATCCGTGGTAGTGGTCTGCCTAATCAAACCCTAAACCCTTTCCCATCCCGTTTTAGGATACCCGGTCCGCCCAAAAAGGGTTCACTCGGCCCCTCTAGGGTGTCTTTTTGTCTTGCCACCTTCGAATGAGAAGCAAGGGAAAGGGTTAAAGGTTTGATTAGGGGGATCCACGGTAGCGGTCCGCCTAATCAAACCCTAAACCCTTTCCCGTCCCGTTTTAGGATACCCGGACCCCCCAAAAAAGGGTTCACTCGTCTCCTCTAGGGTGTCTTTTTGTCTTGCCGACTTCGAATGAGAAGCAAGGGAAAGGGTTTAGGGTTTGATTAGGGGGATCCGCGGAAGCGGTCCGCCTAATCAAACCCAAATACCCTTTCTCGTTCCGTTTTAGGATACCCGGTCCCCCCAAAAAGGGTTCACTCAGCCCCTCTTGGGTGTCTTTTTGTCTTGCCGCCTTCGAATGAGAAGCAATGAAAAGGGTTTAGGGTTTGATTAGGGGGATCTGCGGTAGCGGTCCGCCTAATCAAACCCTAAACCCTTTCCCGTCCCGTTTTAGGATACCCGTTCCCCTCAAAAGGGTTCACTCGGCCCCTCTAGGGTTTCTTTTTGTCTTTCCGCCTTCGAATAAGAAGCAAGGGAAAGGGTTTAGGGTTTGATTAGGGAGATCCGCGGTAGTGGTCCGCCTAATCAAACCCTAAACCCTTCCCCGTCCCGTTTTAGGATACCCGGACCCCCCAAAAAAGGGTTCACTCGTCTCCACTAGGGTGTCTTTTTGTCTTGCCGCCTTCGAATGAGAAGCAAGGGAAAGGGTTTAGGGTTTTATTAGGGGGATCTGCGGTAGCGGTCCGCCTAATCAAACCCAAAAACCCTTTCTCGTTCCGTTTTAGGATACCCGGTCCCCCGAAAAAGGGTTCACTCAGCCCCTCTAGGGTGTCTTTTTGTCTTGCCGCCTTCGAATGAGAAGCAAGGAAAAGGGTTTAGCGTTTGATTAGGGGGATCCGCAGTAGCGGTCCGCCTAATCAAACCCAAAAACCCTTTCCCGTCCCGTTTTAGGATACCCGGTCCCCCCAAAAAGGGTTCACTCGGCCCCTCTAGGGTGTCTTTTTGTCTTGCCGCCTTCGAATGAGAAGCAAGGGAAAGGGTTTAGGGTTTGATTAGGGGGATCCGCGGTAGCGGTCTGCCTAATCAAACCCTGAACCCTTTCCCATCCCGTTTTAGGATACCCGGTCCCCCCAAAAAGGGTTCACTCGGCCCCTCTAGGGTGTCTTTTTGTCTTGCCGCCTTCGAATGAGAAGCAAGAGAAAGAGTTTAGGGTTTGATTTCGGGGATCCGCGGCAGCGGTCCGCCTAATCAAACCCTAAACCCTTTCCCGTCCCGTTTTAGGATACCCGGTCCCCCCAAAAAGGGTTCACTCGGCCCCTCTAGGGTGTCTTTTAGTCTAGCCGCCTTCGAATGAGAAGAAAGGGAAAGGGTTAAGGGTTTGATTAGGGGGATCCACGGTAGCGGTCCGCCTAATCAAACCCTAAACCCTTTCCCGTCCCGTTTTAGGATACCCGGACCCCCAAAAAAGGGTTCACTCGTCTCCTCTAGGGTGTCTTTTTGTCTTGCCGCCTTCGAATGAGAAGCAAGGAAAAGGGTTTAAGGTTTGATTAGGGGGATCCGCAGTAGCGGTCCGCCTAATAAAACCCTAAACCCTTTCCCATCCCGTATTAGGATACCCGGTCCCCCCAAAAAGGGTTCATTCGGCCCCTCGAGAGTGTCTTTTTGTCTTGCCGCCTTCGAATGAGAAGCAAGGGAAATGGTTTACGGTTTGATTAGGGGGATCCGCGGTAGCAGTCCACCTAATCAAACCCTAAACTCTTTCCTGTCCCATTTTAGGATACCCAGACCCCCCAAAAAAGGGTTCACTCGTCTCCTCTAGGGTGTCTTTTTGTCTTGCCGCCTTCGAATGAGAAGTTAGGGAAAGGGTTTAGGGTTTGATTAGGGGACGCGATGTGTCCGCCTAATCAAACCTAAAAACCCTTTCCCGTTCTGTTTTAGGATACCCGGTCCCCCCAAAAAGGGTTCACTAGGCCCCTCTAGGGTGTCTTTTTGTCTTGCCGACTTCGAATGAGAAGCAAGGGAAAGGGTTTAGGGTTTGATTAGGGGGAGCCGCGGTAGCTGTCCGCCTAATCAAACCCTAAACCCTTTCCCGTCCCGTTTTAGGATACCCGTTCCCCCCAAAAAGGGTTCACTCGGCCCCTCTAGGGTGTCTTTTTTTCTTGCCGCCTTCGAATGAGAATCAAGGGAAAGGGTTTAGCGTGTGATTAGGGGGATCCGTGGTAGCGGTCCGCCTAATCAAACCCAAAAACCCTTTCCCGTCCCGTTTTAGGATACCCGGTCCCACCAAAAAGGGTTCACTCGGCTCCTCTAGGGTGTCTTTTTGTCTTGCCGCCTTCAAATGAGAAGAAAGGGAAAGGGTTTAGTGTTTAATTATGGGGATCCGCAGTAGCGGTCCGCCTAATAAAACCCTAAACTTTTTCCCGTCCCGTATTACGATACCCGGACCCCCCAAAAAAGGGTTCACTCGTCCCCTCTACGGTGTCTTTTTGTCTTGCCGCCTTCGAATGAGAAGCAAGGGAAAGGGTTTAGGGTTTGATTAGGGGGATCCGCGGTAGCGGTCCGCCTAATCAAACCCAAAAACCCTTTCCCGTCCCGTTTTAGGATACCCGGTCCCCCCAAAAAGGGTTCACTCGGCCCCTCTAGGGTTTCTTTTTGCCCTGCCGCCTTCAAATGAGAAGCATAGGAAAGGGTTTAGGGTTTCATTAGGGGGATCCGCAGTAGCGGTCCGCCTAATCAAACCCCAAACCCGTTCCCGTCCCGTTTAAGGATACCCGGTCCCCCCAAAAAGGGTTCACTCGGCCCCTCTAGGGTGTCTTTTCATCTTGCCGCCTTCGAATGAGAAGCAAGGGAAAGGGTTTAGGGTTTGATTAGGGGGATTCGCAGTATCGGTCCGCCTAATCAAACCCTAAACCCTTTCCCGTCCCGTTTTAGGATACCCGGACCCCCCAAAAAAGGGTTCACTCGGCCCCTCTAGGGTGTCTTTTTGTCTTGCCGCCTTCGAATGAGAAGCAAGGGAAAGGGTTTAGGGTTTGATTAGGGGGATCCTCGGTAGCGGTCCGCCTAATCAAACCCAAAATCCCTTTCCCGTCCTGTTTTAGGATACCCGGTCCCCCCAAAAAGGGTTCACTCGGCCCCTCTAGTGTTTCTTTTTGTCTTGCCGCCTTCAAATGAGAAGCATGGGAAAGGGTTTAGGGTTTCACTAGGGGGATCCGCAAAAACGGTCCGCCTAATCAAACTCTAAACCCTTTCCCGTCCCGTTTTAGGATACCCGGTCCCCCCAAAAAGGGTTCACTCGGCCCCTCTAGTGTGTCTTTTTGTCTTGCCGCCTTCGAATGAGAAGCAAGGGAAAGGGTTTAGGGTTTGATTTGGGGGATCCGCGGTAGCGGTCCGCCTAATAAAACCCTAAACCCTTTCCCATCCCGTTTTAGGATACCCGGTCCCCCCAAAAAGGGTTCACTCGGCCCCTCGAGGGTGTCTTTTTGTCTTGCCGCCTTCGAATGAGAAGCAAGGGAAATGGTTTACGGTTTGATAAGGGGGATCCGCGGTAGCAGTCCGCCTAATCAAACCTTAAACTCTTTCCCGTCCCGTTTTAGGATACCCAGACCCCCCAAAAAAGGGTTCACTCGTCTCCTCTAGGGTGTCATTTTGTCTTGCCGCCTTTGAATGAGAAGTTAGGGAAAGGGTTTAGGGTTTGATTTGGGGGATCCGCAGTAGCGGTCCGCCTAATCAAACCTAAAAACCCTTTCCCGTTCCGTTTTAGGATACCCGGTCCCCCCAAAAAGGGTTCACTCGGCCTCTCTAGGGTGTCTTTTTGTCTTGCCGCCTTCGAATTAGAAGCAAGGGAAAGGGTTTAGGGTTTGATTAGGGGGAGCCGCGGTAGCGGTCCGCCTAATCAAACCCTAAACCCTTTCCCGTCCCGTTTTAGGATACCCGTTCCCCCCAAAAAGGGTTCACTCGGCCCCACTAGGGTGTCTTTTTTTCTTGCCTCCTTCGAATGAGAATCAAGGGAAAGGGTTTAGCGTTTGATTAGGGGGATCCGCGGTAGCGGTCCGCCAAATCAAACCCAAAAACCCTTTCCCGTCCCGTTTTAGGATACCCGGTCCCACCAAAAAGGGTTCACTCGGCTCCTCTAGGGTGTCTTTTTGTCTTGCCGCCTTCAAATGAGAATAAAGGGAAAGCGTTTAGGGTTTGATTAGAGGGATCCGCAGTAGCGGTCCGCCTAATAAAACCCTAAACCCTTTCCCGTCCCGTTTTAGGATACCCGGACCCCCCTAAAAAGGATTCACTCGTCCCCTCTAGGGTGTCTTTTTGTCTTGCCGCCTTCGAATAAGAAGCAAGGGAAAGGGTTTAGGGTTTGATTAATGGGATCCGCGGTAGCGGTCCGCCTAATCAAACCCAAAAACCCTTTCCCGTCCCGTTTTAGGATACCCGGTCCCCACAAAAAGGGTTCACTCGGCCCCTCTAGGGTTTCTTTTTGTCTTGCCGCCTTCAAATGAGAAGCATGGGAAAGGGTTTAGGGTTTTATTAGGGGGATCCGCAGTAGCGGTCCGCCTAATCAAACCCTAAACCCTTTCCCGTCCCGTTTTAGGATACCCGGTCCCCCCAAAAAGGGTTCACTCGGCCCCTCTAGGGTATCTTTTTATCTTGCCGCCTTCGAATGAGAAGCAAGGGAAAGGGTTTAGGGTTTGATTAGGGGGATCCGCGGTAGCGGTCCGCCAAATCAAACCCAAAAACCCTTTCCCGTCCCGTTTTAGGATACCCGGTCCCACCAAAAAGGGTTCACTCGGCTCCTCTAGGGTGTCTTTTTGTCTTGCCGCCTTCAAATGAGAATAAAGGGAAAGCGTTTAGGGTTTGATTAGAGGGATCCGCGATGGCGGTCCGCCTAATAAAACCCTAAACCCTTTCCCCGTCCCGTTTTAGGATACCAGGACCCCCTAAAAAGGATTCACTCGTCCCCTCTAGGGTGTCTTTTTGTCTTGCCGCCTTCGAATAAGAAGCAAGGGAAAGGGTTTAGGGTTTGATTAATGGGATCCGCGGTAGCGGTCCGCCTAATCAAACCCAAAAACCCTTTCCCGTCCCGTTTTAGGATACCCGGTCCCCACAAAAAGGGTTCACTCGGCCCCTCTAGGGTTTCTTTTTGTCTTGCCGCCTTCAAATGAGAAGCATGGGAAAGGGTTTAGGGTTTTATTAGGGGATCCGCAGATGGCGGTCCGCCTAATCAAACCCTAAACCCTTTCCCGTCCCGTTTTAGGATACCCGGTCCCCCAAAAAGGGTTCACTCGGCCCCTCTAGGGTATCTTTTTATCTTGCCGCCTTCGAATGAGAAGCAAGGGAAAGGGTTTAGGGTTTGATTAGGGGGATCCGCGGTAGCGGTCCGCCTAATCAAACCCAAAAACCCTTTCCCGTCACGGTTTAGGATACCCGGTCCCACCAAAAAGGGTTCACTCGGCTCCTTTAGGGTGTCTTTTTATCTTGCCGCCTTCAAATGAGAAGAAAGGGAAATGGTTTAGGGTTTGATTAGGGGGATCCGCAGTAGCGGTCCGCCTAATCAAACCCTAAACCCTTTCCCGTCCCGTTTTAGGATACCCGGACCCCCCAAAAAAGGGTTCACTCGGCCCCTCTAGGGCGTCTTTTCATCTTGCCGCCTTCGAATGAGAAGCAAGGGAAAGGGTTTAGGGTTTGATTAGGGGGATTCGCAGTAGCGGTCCGCCTAATCAAACCCTAAAGCCTTACCCGTCCCGTTTTAGGATACCCGGACCCCCCAAAAAAGGGTTCACTCGGCCCCTCTAGGGTGTCTTTTCATCTTGCCGCGTTCGAATGAGAAGCAAGGGAAAGGGTTTAGGGTTTGATTAGGGGGATTCGCAGTAGCGGTCCGCCTAATCAAACCCTAAACCCTTTCCCGTCCCGTTTTAGGATACCCGGACCCGCCAAAAAAGGGTTCACTCGGCCCCTCTAGTGTTTCTTTTTGTCTTGCCGCCTTCAAATGAGAAGCATGGGAAAGGGTTTAGGGTTTCATTAGGGGGATCCGCAAAAACGGTCCGCCTAATAAAACTCTAAACCCTTTCCCGTCCCGTTTTAGGATACCCGGTCCCCCCAAAAAGGGTTCACTCGGCCCCTCTAGTGTGTCATTTTGTCTTGCCGCCTTCGAATGAGAAGCAAGGGAAAGGGTTTAGGGTTTGATTTGGGGGATCCGCGGTAGCGGTCCGCCTAATAAAACCCTAAACCCTTTCCCATCCCGTTTTAGGATACCCGGTCCCCCCAAAAAGGGTTCACTCGGCACCTCGAGGGTGTCTTTTTGTCTTGCCGCCTTCGAATGAGAAGTTAGGGAAAGGGTTTAGGGTTTGATTATGGAAATCCGCAGTAGCGGTCCGCCTAATCAAACCTAAAAACCCTTTCCCGTTCTGTTTTAGGATACCCGGTCCCCCCAAAAAGGGTTCACTCGGCCTCTCTAGGGTGTCTTTTTGTCTTGCCGCCTTCGAATTAGAAGCAAGGGAAAGGGTTTAGGGTTTGATTAGGGGGAGCCGCGGTAGCGGTCCGCCTAATCAAACCCTAAACCCTTTCCTGTCCCGTTTTAGGATACCCGTTCCCCCAAAAAAGGGTTCACTCGGCCCCTCTAGGGTGTCTTTTTTTCTTGCCTCCTTCGAATGAGAATCAAGGGAAAGGGTTTAGCGTTTGATTAGGGGGATCCGCGGTAGCGGTCCGCCTAATCAAACCCAAAAACCCTTTCCCGTCCCGTTTTAGGATACCCGGTCCCACCAAAAAGGGTTCACTCGGCTCCTCTAGGGTGTCTTTTTGTTTTGCCACCTTCAAATGAGAATAAAGGGAAAGCGTTTAAGGTTTGATTAGAGGGATCCGCAGTAGCGGTCCGCCTAATAAAACCCTAAACCCTTTCCCGTCCCGTTTTAGGATACCCGGACCCCCCTAAAAAGGATTCACTCGTCCCCTCTAGGGTGTCTTTTTGTCTTGCCGCCTTCGAATGAGAAGCAAGGGAAAGGGTTTAGGGTTTGATTAATGGGATCCGCGGTAGCGGTCCGCCTAATCAAACCCAAAAACCCTTTCCCGTCCCGTTTTAGGATACCCGGTCCCCACAAAAAGGGTTCACTCGGCCCCTCTAGGGTTTCTTTTTGTCTTGCCGCCTTCAAATGAGAAGCATGGGAAAGGGTTTAGGGTTTTATTAGGGGGATCCGCAGTAGCGGTCCGCCTAATCAAACCCTAAACCCTTTCCCGTCCCGTTTTAGGATACCCGGTCCCCCCAAAAAGGGTTCACTCGGCCCCTCTAGTGAATCTTTTTATCTTGCCGCCTTCGAATGAGAAGAAAGGGAAAGGGTTTAGGGTTTGATTAGGGGGATCCGCGGTAGCGGTCCGCCTAATCAAACCCAAAACCCTTTCCCGTCCCGTTTTAGGATACCCGGTCCCACCAAAAAGGGTTCACTCGGCTCCTTTAGGGTGTCTTTTTGTCTTGCCGCCTTCAAATGAGAAGAAAGGGAAATGGTTTAGGGTTTGATTAGGGGGATCCGCAGTAGCGGTCCGCCTAATCAAACCCTAAACCCTTTCCCGTCCCGTTTTAGGATACCCGGACCCCCCAAAAAAGGGTTCACTCGTCCCTTCTAGGGTGTCTTTTTGTCTTGCCGCTTTCGAATTAGAAGCAAGGGAAAGGCTTTAGGGTATGATTAGGGGGATCCGCGGTAGCGGTCCGCCTAATCAAACCCAAAAACCCTTTCCCATCCCGTTTTAGGATACCCGGTCCCCCCAAAAAGGGTTCACTCGGCCCCTCTAGGGTTTCTTTTTGTCTTGCCGCCTTCAAATGAGAAGCATGGGAAAGGGTTTAGGGTTTCATTAAGGGGATCCGCGATGGCGGTCTCCGCCTAATCAAACCCTAAACCCTTTCCCGTCCCGTTTTAGGATACCCGGTCCCCCAAAAAGGGTTCACTCGGCCCCTCTAGGGTGTCTTTTTGTCTTGCCGCCTTCGAATGAGAAGCGAGGGAAAGGGTTTAGGGTTTGATTAGGGAGATCCGCGATGAGCAGATCCGCCTAATCAAACCCTAAACCCTTTCCCATCCCGTTTTAGGATACCCGGACCCCCAAAAAAGGGTTCACTCGTCCCCTCTAGGGTGTCTTTTTGTCTTGCCGCCTTCGAATGAGAAGCAAGGGAAAGGGTTCAGGGTTTGATTAGGGGGATCCGCGGTAGCGGTCCGCCTAATCAAACTCAAAAACCCTTTCCCGTCCCGTTTTAGGATACCCGGTCCCCCCAAAAAGGGTTCACTCGGCCCCTCTAGGGTTTCTTTTTGTCTTGCCGCCTTCAAATGAGAAGTATGGGAAAGGGTTTAGGGTTTCATTAGGGGGATCCGCGGTAGCGGTCCGCCTAATCAAACCCTAAACCCTTTCCCGTCCCGTTTTAGGATACCCGGTCCCCAAAAAAGGGTTCACTCGGCCCCTCTAGGGTGTCTTTTTGTCTTGCCGCCTTCGAATGAGAAGCAAGGGAAAGGGTTTACGGTTTGATTAGGGAGATCCGCAGTAGCAGTCCGCCTAATCAAACCCTAAACCCTTTCCCGTCCCGTTTTAGGATACCCGGACCCCCCAAAAAAGGGTTCACTCGTCCCCTCTAGGGTGTCTTTTTGTCTTGCCGCCTTCGAATGAGAAGCAAGGGAAAGGGTTTAGGGTTTGATTAGGGGATCCGCGGTAGCGGTCCGCCTAATCAAACCCAAAAACCCTTTCCCGTCCCGTTTTAGGATACCCGGTCCCCCAAAAAGGGTTCACTCGGCCCCTCTAGGGTTTCTTTTTGTCTTGCCGCCTTCAAATGAGAAGCATGGGAAAGGGTTTAGGGTTTTATTAGGGGGATCCGCAGTAGCGGTCCGCCTAATCAAACCCTAAACCCTTTCCCCGTCCCGTTTTAGGATACCCGGCCCCCCAAAAAGGGTTCACTCGGCCCCTCTAGTGAATCTTTTTATCTTGCCGCCTTCGAATGAGAAGCAAGGGAAAGGGTTTAGGGTTTGATTAGGGGATCCGCGGTAGCGGTCCGCCTAATCAAACCCAAAACCCTTTCCCGTCCCGTTTTAGGATACCCGGTCCCACCAAAAAGGGTTCACTCGGCTCCTTTAGGGTGTCTTTTTGTCTTGCCGCCTTCAAATGAGAAGAAAGGGAAATGGTTTAGGGTTTGATTTGGAGGATCCGTGGTAGCGGTCCGCCTAATAAAACCCTAAACCCTTTCCCGTCCCGTTTTTAGGATACCGGACCCCCTAAAAAAGGATTCACTCGTCCCCTCTAGGGTGTCTTTTTGTCTTGCCGCCTTCGAATGAGAAGCAAGGGAAAGGGTTTAGGGTTTGATTAATGGGATCCGCGGTAGCGGTCCGCCTAATCAAACCCAAAACCCTTTCCCGTCTCGTTTTAGGATACCCGGTCCCCACAAAAAGGGTTCACTCGGCCCCTCTAGGGTTTCTTTTTGTCTTGCCGCCTTCAAATGAGAAGCATGGGAAAGGGTTTAGGGTTTTATTAGGGGGATCCGCAGTAGCGGTCCGCCTAATCAAACCCTAAACCCTTTCCCGTCCCGTTTTAGGATACCCGGTCCCCCCAAAAAGGGTTCACTCGGCCCCTCTAGTGAATCTTTTTATCTTGCCGCCTTCGAATGAGAAGCAAGGGAAAGGGTTTAGGGTTTGATTAGGGGGATCCGCGGTAGCGGTCCGCCTAATCAAACCCAAAACCCTTTCCCGTCCCGTTTTAGGATACCCGGTCCCACCAAAAAGGGTTCACTCGGCTCCTTTAGGGTGTCTTTTTGTCTTGCCGCCTTCAAATGAGAAGAAAGGGAAATGGTTTAGGGTTTGATTAGGGGGATCCGCAGTAGCGGTCCGCCTAATCAAACCCTAAACCCTTTCCCGTCCCGTTTTAGGATACCGGGCCCCCCAAAAAAGGGTTCACTCGGCCCCTCTAGGGTGTCTTTTTGTCTTGCCGCCTTCGAATTAGAAGCAAGGGAAAGGCTTTAGGGTATGATTAGGGGGATCCGCGGTAGCGGTCCGCCTAATCAAACCCAAAACCCTTTCCCGTCCCGTTTTAGGATACCCGGTCCCCCAAAAAGGGTTCACTCGGCCCCTCTAGGGTTTCTTTTTGTCTTGCCGCCTTCAAATGAGAAGCATGGGAAAGGGTTTAGGGTTTCATTAAGGGGATCCGAGATGGCGGTCGCCTAATCAAACCCTAAACCCTTTCCCGTCCCGTTTTAGGATACCCGGTCCCCCAAAAGGGTTCACTCGGCCCCTCTAGGGTGTCTTTTTGTCTTGCCGCCTTCGAATGAGAAGCAAGGGAAAGGGTTTAGGGTTTGATTAGGGAGATCCGCGAGAGCGATCCGCCTAATCAAACCCTAAACCCTTTCCCGTCCCGTTTTAGGATACCCGGACCCCCAAAAAAGGGTTCACTCGTCCCCTCTAGGGTGTCTTTTGTCTTGCCGCCTTCGAATGAGAAGCAAGGGAAAGGGTTTAGGGTTTGATTAGGGGGATCCGCGGTAGCGGTCCGCCTAATCAAACCCAAAACCCTTTCCCGTCCCGTTTTAGGATACCCGGTCCCCCAAAAAGGGTTCACTCGGCCCCTCTAGGGTTTCTTTTTGTCTTGCCGCCTTCAAATGAGAAGCATGGGAAAGGGTTTAGGGTTTTATTAGGGGGATCCGCAGTAGCGGTCCGCCTAATCAAACCCTAAACCCTTTCCCGTCCCGTTTTAGGATACCCGGTCCCCCCAAAAAGGGTTCACTCGGCCCCTCTAGTGAATCTTTTTATCTTGCCGCCTTCGAATGAGAAGCAATGGAAAGGGTTTAGGGTTTGATTAGGGGATCCGCGGGTGGCGGTCCGCCTAATCAAACCCAAAACCCTTTCCCGTCACGTTTTAGGATACCCGGTCCCACCAAAAAGGGTTCACTCGGCTCCTTTAGGGTGTCTTTTTGTCTTGCCGCCTTCAAATGAGAAGAAAGGGAAATGGTTTAGGGTTTGATTTGGAGGATCCGTGGTAGCGGTCCGCCTAATAAAACCCTAAACCCTTTCCCGTCCCGTTTTAGGATACCCGGACCCCCCTAAAAAGGATTCACTCGTCCCCTCTAGGGTGTCTTTTTGTCTTGCCGCCTTCGAATGAGAAGCAAGGGAAAGGGTTTAGGGTTTGATTAATGGGATCCGCGGTAGCGGTCCGCCTAATCAAACCCAAAACCCTTTCCCGTCTCGTTTTAGGATACCCGGTCCCCACAAAAAGGGTTCACTCGGCCCCTCTAGGGTTTCTTTTTGTCTTGCCGCCTTCAAATGAGAAGCATGGGAAAGGGTTTAGGGTTTTATTAGGGGGATCCGCAGTAGCGGTCCGCCTAATCAAACCCTAAACCCTTTCCCGTCCCGTTTTAGGATACCCGGTCCCCCCAAAAAGGGTTCACTCGGCCCCTCTAGTGAATCTTTTTATCTTGCCGCCTTCGAATGAGAAGCAAGGGAAAGGGTTTAGGGTATGATTAGGGGGATCCGCGGTAGCGGTCCGCCTAATCAAACCCAAAAACCCTTTCCCGTCACGTTTTAGGATACCCGGTCCCACCAAAAAGGGTTCACTCGGCTCCTTTAGGGTGTCTTTTTGTCTTGCCGCCTTCAAATGAGAAGAAAGGGAAATGGTTTAGGGTTTGATTAGGGGGATCCGCGGTGGCGGTCCGCCTAATCAAACCCTAAACCCTTTCCCGTCCCGTTTTAGGATACCCGGACCCCCCAAAAAAGGGTTCACTCGTCCCTTCTAGGGTGTCTTTTTGTCTTGCCGCCTTCGAATTAGAAGCAAGGGAAAGGCTTTAGGGTATGATTAGGGGGATCCGCGGTAGCGGTCCGCCTAATCAAACCCAAAACCCTTTCCCGTCCCGTTTTAGGATACCCGGTCCCCCAAAAAGGGTTCACTCGGCCCCTCTAGGGTTTCTTTTTGTCTTGCCGCCTTCAAATGAGAAGCATGGGAAAGGGTTTAGGGTTTCATTAAGGGATCCGCATGAGCGGTCTGCCTAATCAAACCCTAAACCCTTTCCCGTCCCGTTTTAGGATACCCGGTCCCCCAAAAAGGGTTCACTCGGCCCCTCTAGGGTGTCTTTTTGTCTTGCCGCCTTCGAATGAGAAGCAAGGGAAAGGGTTTAGGGTTTGATTAGGGAGATCCGCAGAGTGATCCGCCTAATCAAACCCTAAACCCTTTCCCATCCCGTTTTAGGATACCCGGACCCCCAAAAAAGGGTTCACTCGTCCCCTCTAGGGTGTCTTTTTGTCTTGCCGCCTTCGAATGAGAAGCAAGGGAAAGGGTTCAGGGTTTGATTAGGGGGATCCGCGGTAGCGGTCCGCCTAATCAAACTCAAAAACCCTTTCCCGTCCCGTTTTAGGATACCCGGTCCCCCCAAAAAGGGTTCACTCGGCCCCTCTAGGGTTTCTTTTTGTCTTGCCGCCTTCAAATGAGAAGTATGGGAAAGGGTTTAGGGTTTGATTAGGGGTATCCGCGATGGCGGTCCGCCTAATCAAACCCTAAACCCTTTCCCGTCCGTTTTAGGATACCCGGTCCCCCAAAAAGGGTTCACTCGGCCCCTCTAGGGTGTCTTTTTGTCTTGCCGCCTTCGAATGAGAAGCAAGGGAAAGGGTTTAGGGTTTGATTAGGGAGATCCGCAGAGCAGTCCGCCTAATCAAACCCTAAACCCTTTCCCGTCCCGTTTTAGGATACCCGGACCCCCAAAAAAGGGTTCACTCGTCCCCTCTAGGGTGTCTTTTTGTCTTGCCGCCTTCGAATGAGAAGCAAGGGAAAGGGTTTAGGGTTTGATTAGGGGATCCGCGGTAGCGGTCCGCCTAATCAAACCCAAAACCCTTTCCCGTCCCGTTTTAGGATACCCGGTCCCCCAAAAAGGGTTCACTCGGCCCCTCTAGGGTTTCTTTTTGTCTTGCCGCCTTCAAATGAGAAGCATGGGAAAGGGTTTAGGGTTTTATTAGGGGGATCCGCAGTAGCGGTCCGCCTAATCAAACCCTAAACCCTTTCCCGTCCCGTTTTAGGATACCCGGTCCCCCCAAAAAGGGTTCACTCGGCCCCTCTAGTGAATCTTTTTATCTTGCCGCCTTCGAATGAGAAGCAATGGAAAGGGTTTAGGGTTTGATTAGGGGGATCCGCGGTAGCGGTCCGCCTAATCAAACCCAAAACCCTTTTCCGTCCCGTTTTAGGATACCCGGTCCCACCAAAAAGGGTTCACTCGGCTCCTTTAGGGTGTCTTTTTGTCTTGCCGCCTTCAAATGAGAAGAAAGGGAAATGGTTTAGGGTTTGATTTGGAGGATCCGTGGTAGCGGTCCGCCTAATAAAACCCTAAACCCTTTCCCGTCCCGTTTTAGGATACCCGGACCCCCCTAAAAAGGATTCACTCGTCCCCTCTAGGGTGTCTTTTTGTCTTGCCGCCTTCGAATGAGAAGCAAGGGAAAGGGTTTAGGGTTTGATTAATGGGATCCGCGGTAGCGGTCCGCCTAATCAAACCCAAAAACCCTTTCCGTCTGTTTTAGGATACCCGGTCCCCACAAAAAGGGTTCACTCGGCCCCTCTAGGGTTTCTTTTTGTCTTGCCGCCTTCAAATGAGAAGCATGGGAAAGGGTTTAGGGTTTTATTAGGGGGATCCGCAGTAGCGGTCCGCCTAATCAAACCCTAAACCCTTTCCCGTCCCGTTTTAGGATACCCGGTCCCCCCAAAAAGGGTTCACTCGGCCCCTCTAGTGAATCTTTTTATCTTGCCGCCTTCGAATGAGAAGCAAGGGAAAGGGTTTAGGGTATGATTAGGGGGATCCGCGGTAGCGGTCCGCCTAATCAAACCCAAAAACCCTTTCCCGTCACGTTTTAGGATACCCGGTCCCACCAAAAAGGGTTCACTCGGCTCCTTTAGGGTGTCTTTTTGTCTTGCCGCCTTCAAATGAGAAGAAAGGGAAATGGTTTAGGGTTTGATTAGGGGGATCCGCAGTAGCGGTCCGCCTAATCAAACCCTAAACCCTTTCCCGTCCCGTTTTAGGATACCCGGACCCCCCAAAAAAGGGTTCACTCGTCCCTTCTAGGGTGTCTTTTTGTCTTGCCGCCTTCGAATTAGAAGCAAGGGAAAGGCTTTAGGGTATGATTAGGGGGATCCGCGGTAGCGGTCCGCCTAATCAAACCCAAAAACCCTTTCCCGTCCCGTTTTAGGATACCCGGTCCCCCCAAAAAGGGTTCACTCGGCCCCTCTAGGGTTTCTTTTTGTCTTGCCGCCTTCAAATGAGAAGCATGGGAAAGGGTTTAGGGTTTCATTAAGGGGATCCTTGATGAGCGGTCTGCCTAATCAAACCCTAAACCCTTTCCCGTCCCGTTTTAGGATACCCGGTCCCCCCAAAAAGGGTTCACTCGGCCCCTCTAGGGTGTCTTTTTGTCTTGCCGCCTTCGAATGAGAAGCAAGGGAAAGGGTTTAGGGTTTGATTAGGGAGATCCGCAGTAGCAGTCCGCCTAATCAAACCCTAAACCCTTTCCCATCCCGTTTTAGGATACCCGGACCCCCCAAAAAATGGTTCACTCGTCCCCTCTAGGGTGTCTTTTTGTCTTGCCGCCTTCGAATGAGAAGCAAGGGAAAGGGTTCAGGGTTTGATTAGGGGGATCCGCGGTAGCGGTCCGCCTAATCAAACTCAAAAACCCTTTCCCGTCCCGTTTTAGGATACCCGGTCCCCCCAAAAAAGGTTCACTCGGCCCCTCTAGGGTTTCTTTTTGTCTTGCCGCCTTCAAATGAGAAGTATGGGAAAGGGTTTAGGGTTTGATTAGGGGTATCCGCAGTAGCGGTCCGCCTAATCAAACCCTAAACCCTTTCCCGTCCCGTTTTAGGATACCCGGTCCCCCCAAAAAGGGTTCACTCGGCCCCTCTAGGGTGTCTTTTTGTCTTGCCGCCTTCGAATGAGAAGCAAGGGAAAGGGTTTAGGGTTTGATTAGGGAGATCCGCAGATGTGATCCGCCTAATCAAACCCTAAACCCTTTCCCGTCCCGTTTTAGGATACCCGGACCCCCCAAAAAAGGGTTCACTCGTCCCCTCTAGGGTGTCTTTTTGTCTTGCCGCCTTCGAATGAGAAGCAAGGGAAAGGGTTTAGGGTTTGATTAGGGGGATCCACGGTAGCGGTCCGCCTAATCAAACCCAAAAACCCTTTCCCGTCCCGTTTTAGGATACCCGGTCCCCCCAAAAAGGGTTCACTCGGCCCCTCTAGGGTTTCTTTTTGTCTTGCCGCCTTCAAATGAGAAGCATGGGAAAGGGTTTAGGGTTTTATTAGGGGGATCCGCAGTAGCGGTCCGCCTAATCAAACCCTAAACCCTTTCCCGTCCCGTTTTAGGATACCCGGTCCCCCCAAAAAGGGTTCACTCGGCCCCTCTAGTGAATCTTTTTATCTTGCCGCCTTCGAATGAGAAGCAAGGGAAAGGGTTTAGGGTTTGATTAGGGGGATCCGCGGTAGCGGTCCGCCTAATCAAACCCAAAAACCCTTTCCCGTCACGTTTTAGGATACCCGGTCCCACCAAAAAGGGTTCACTCGGCTCCTTTAGGGTGTCTTTTTGTCTTGCCGCCTTCAAATGAGAAGAAAGGGAAATGGTTTAGGGTTTGATTTGGAGGATCCGTGGTAGCGGTCCGCCTAATCAAACCCTAAACCCTTTCCCGTCCCGTTTTAGGATACCCGGACCCCCCAAAAAAGGGTTCACTCGTCCCTTCTAGGGTGTCTTTTTGTCTTGCCGCCTTCGAATTAGAAGCAAGGGAAAGGCTTTAGGGTATGATTAGGGGGATCCGCGGTAGCGGTCCGCCTAATCAAACCCAAAAACCCTTTCCCGTCCCGTTTTAGGATACCCGGTCCCCCCAAAAAGGGTTCACTCGGCCCCTCTAGGGTTTCTTTTTGTCTTGCCGCCTTCAAATGAGAAGCATGGGAAAGGGTTTAGGGTTTCATTAAGGGGATCCGCAGTAGCGGTCTGCCTAATCAAACCCTAAACCCTTTCCCGTCCCGTTTTAGGATACCCGGTCCCCCCAAAAAGGGTTCACTCGGCCCCTCTAGGGTGTCTTTTTGTCTTGCCGCCTTCGAATGAGAAGCAAGGGAAAGGGTTTAGGGTTTGATTAGGGAGATCCGCAGATGTGATCCGCCTAATCAAACCCTAAACCCTTTCCCATCCCGTTTTAGGATACCCGGACCCCCCAAAAAAGGGTTCACTCGTCCCCTCTAGGGTGTCTTTTTGTCTTGCCGCCTTCGAATGAGAAGCAAGGGAAAGGGTTCAGGGTTTGATTAGGGGGATCCGCGGTAGCGGTCCGCCTAATCAAACGCAAAAACCCTTTCCCGTCCCGTTTTAGGATACCCGGTCCCCCCAAAAAAGGTTCACTCGGCCCCTCTAGGGTTTCTTCTTGTCTTGCCGCCTTCAAATGAGAAGTATGGGAAAGGGTTTAGGGTTTCATTAGGGGGATCCGCAGTAGCGGTCCGCCTAATCAAACCCTAAACCCTTTCCCGTCCCGTTTTAGGATACCCGGTCCCCCCAAAAAGGGTTCACTCGGCCCCTCTAGGGTGTCTTTTTGTCTTGCCGCCTTCGAATGAGAAGCAAGGGAAAGGGTTTACGGTTTGATTAGGGAGATCCGCAGTAGCAGTCCGCCTAATCAAACCCTAAACCCTTTCCCGTCCCGTTTTAGGATACCCGGACCCCCCAAAAAGGGTTCACTCGTCCCCTCTAGGGTGTCTTTTTGTCTTGCCGCCTTCGAATGAGAAGCAAGGGAAAGGGTTTAGGGTTTGATTAGGGGGATCCGCGGTAGCAGTCCGCCTAATCAAACCCAAAAACCCTTTCCCGTCCCGTTTTAGGATACCCGGTCCCCCCAAAAAGGGTTCACTCGGCCCCTCTAGGGTTTCTTTTTGTCTTGCCGCCTTCATATGAGAAGTATGGGAAAGGGTTTAGGGTTTCATTAGTGGGATCCGCAGTAGCGGTCCGCCTAATCAAACCCTAAACCGTTTCCCCTCCCGTTTTAGGATACCCGGTCCCCCCAAAAAGGGTTCACTCGGCCCCTCTAGGGTGTCTTTTTGTTTTGCCACCTTCAAATGAGAATAAAGGGAAAGCGTTTAAGGTTTGATTAGAGGGATCCGCAGTAGCGGTCCGCCTAATAAAACCCTAAACCCTTTCCCGTCCCGTTTTAGGATACCCGGACCCCTCTAAAAAGGATTCACTCGTCCCCTCTAGGGTGTCTTTTTGTCTTGCCGCCTTCGAATGAGAAGCAAGGGAAAGGGTTTAGGGTTTGATTAATGGGATCCGCGGTAGCGGTCCGCCTAATCAAACCCAAAACCCTTTCCCGTCCCGTTTTAGGATACCCGGTCCCCACAAAAAGGGTCACTCGGCCCCTCTAGGGTTTCTTTTTGTCTTGCCGCCTTCAAATGAGAAGCATGGGAAAGGGTTTAGGGTTTTATTAGGGGATCCGCAGTAGCGGTCCGCCTAATCAAACCCTAAACCCTTTCCCGTCCCGTTTTAGGATACCCGGTCCCCCCAAAAAGGGTTCACTCGGCCCCTCTAGGGTATCTTTTTATCTTGCCGCCTTCGAATGAGAAGCAAGGGAAAGGGTTTAGGGTTTGATTAGGGGATCCGCGGTAGCGGTCCGCCTAATCAAACCCAAAACCCTTTCCCGTCCCGTTTTAGGATACCCGGTCCCACCAAAAAGGGTTCACTCGGCTCCTTTAGGGTGTCTTTTTGTCTTGCCGCCTTCAAATGAGAAGAAAGGGAAATGGTTTAGGGTTTGATTAGGGGATCCGCAGAGCGGTCCGCCTAATCAAACCCTAAACCCTTTCCCGTCCCGTTTTAGGATACCCGGACCCCCAAAAAAGGGTTCACTCGTCCCTTCTAGGGTGTCTTTTTGTCTTGCCGCCTTCGAATTAGAAGCAAGGGAAAGGCTTTAGGGTATGATTAGGGGGATCCGCGGTAGCGGTCCGCCTAATCAAACCCAAAACCCTTTCCCGTCCCGTTTTAGGATACCCGGTCCCCCCAAAAAGGGTTCACTCGGCCCCTCTAGGGTTTCTTTTTGTCTTGCCGCCTTCAAATGAGAAGCATGGGAAAGGGTTTAGGGTTTCATTAAGGGGATCCGCAGTAGCGGTCTGCCTAATCAAACCCTAAACCCTTTCCCGTCCCGTTTTAGGATACCCGGTCCCCTCAAAAAGGGTTCACTCGGCCCCTCTAGGATGTCTTTTTGTCTTGCCGCCTTCGAATGAGAAGCAAGGGAAATGGTTTAGGGTTTGATTAGGGGGATCCGCAGTAGCGGTCCGCCTAATCAAACCCTAAACCCTTTCCCGTCCCGTTTTAGGATACCCGGACCCCCCAAAAAAGGGTTCACTCGTCCCTTCTAGGGTGTCTTTTTGTCTTGCCGCTTTCGAATTAGAAGCAAGGGAAAGGCTTTAGGGTATGATTAGGGGGATCCGCGGTAGCGGTCCGCCTAATCAAACCCAAAAACCCTTTCCCATCTCGTTTTAGGATACCCGGTCCCCCCAAAAAGGGTTCACTCGGCCCCTCTAGGGTTTCTTTTTGTCTTGCCGCCTTCAAATGAGAAGCATGGGAAAGGGTTTAGGGTTTCATTAAGGGGATCCGCAGTAGCGGTCTGCCTAATCAAACCCTAAACCCTTTCCCGTCCCGTTTTAGGATACCCGGTCCCCCCAAAAAGGGTTCACTCGGCCCCTCTAGGGTGTCTTTTTGTCTTGCCGCCTTCGAATGAGAAGCAAGGGAAAGGGTTTAGGGTTTGATTAGGGAGATCCGCAGTAGCAGTCCGCCTAATCAAACCCTAAACCCTTTCCCATCCCGTTTTAGGATACCCGGACCCCCCAAAAAAGGGTTCACTCGTCCCCTCTAGGGTGTCTTTTTGTCTTGCCGCCTTCGAATGAGAAGCAAGGGAAAGGGTTCAGGGTTTGATTAGGGGGATCCGCGGTAGCGGTCCGCCTAATCAAACTCAAAAACCCTTTCCCGTCCCGTTTTAGGATACCCGGTCCCCCCAAAAAGGGTTCACTCGGCCCCTCTAGGGTTTCTTTTTGTCTTGCCGCCTTCAAATGAGAAGTATGGGAAAGGGTTTAGGGTTTCATTAGGGGGATCCGCAGTAGCGGTCCGCCTAATCAAACCCTAAACCCTTTCCCGTCCCGTTTTAGGATACCCGGTCCCCCCAAAAAGGGTTCACTCGGCCCCTCTAGGGTGTCTTTTTGTCTTGCCGCCTTCGAATGAGAAGCAAGGGAAAGGGTTTACGGTTTGATTAGGGAGATCCGCAGTAGCAGTCCGCCTAATCAAACCCTAAACCCTTTCCCGTCCCGTTTTAGGATACCCGGACCCCCCAAAAAAGGGTTCACTCGTCCCCTCTAGGGTGTCTTTTTGTCTTGCCGCCTTCGAATGAGAAGCAAGGGAAAGGGTTTAGGGTTTGATTAGGGGGATCCGCGGTAGCGGTCCGCCTAATCAAACCCAAAAACCCTTTCCCGTCCCGTTTTAGGATACCCGGTCCCCCCAAAAAGGGTTCACTCGGCCCCTCTAGGGTTTCTTTTTGTCTTGCCGCCTTCAAATGAGAAGCATGGGAAAGGGTTTAGGGTTTTATTAGGGGGATCCGCGGTAGCGGTCCGCCTAATCAAACCCTAAACCCTTTCCCGTCCCGTTTTAGGATACCCGGTCCCCCCAAAAAGGGTTCACTCGGCCCCTCTAGTGAATCTTTTTATCTTGCCGCCTTCGAATGAGAAGCAAGGGAAAGGGTTTAGGGTTTGATTAGGGGGATCCGCGGTAGCGGTCCGCCTAATCAAACCCAAAAACCCTTTCCCGTCACGTTTTAGGATACCCGGTCCCACCAAAAAGGGTTCACTCGGCTCCTTTAGGGTGTCTTTTTGTCTTGCCGCCTTCAAATGAGAAGAAAGGGAAATGGTTTAGGGTTTGATTTGGAGGATCCGTGGTAGCGGTCCGCCTAATAAAACCCTAAACCCTTTCCCGTCCCGTTTTAGGATACCCGGACCCCCCTAAAAAGGATTCACTCGTCCCCTCTAGGGTGTCTTTTTGTCTTGCCGCCTTCGAATGAGAAGCAAGGGAAAGGGTTTAGGGTTTGATTAATGGGATCCGCGGTAGCGGTCCGCCTAATCAAACCCAAAAACCCTTTCCCGTCCTGTTTTAGGATACCCGGTCCCCACAAAAAGGGTTCACTCGGCCCCTCTAGGGTTTCTTTTTGTCTTGCCGCCTTCAAATGAGAAGCATGGGAAAGGGTTTAGGGTTTTATTAGGGGATCCGCATGAGCGGTCCGCCTAATCAAACCCTAAACCCTTTCCCGTCCCGTTTTAGGATACCCGGTCCCCCCAAAAAGGGTTCACTCGGCCCCTCTAGTGAATCTTTTTATCTTGCCGCCTTCGAATGAGAAGCAAGGGAAAGGGTTTAGGGTTTGATTAGGGGATCCGCGGTAGCGGTCCGCCTAATCAAACCCAAAAACCCTTTCCCGTCACGTTTTAGGATACCCGGTCCCACCAAAAAGGGTTCACTCGGCTCCTTTAGGGTGTCTTTTTGTCTTGCCGCCTTCAAATGAGAAGAAAGGGAAATGGTTTAGGGTTTGATTAGGGGGATCCGCAGTAGCGGTCCGCCTAATCAAACCCTAAACCCTTTCCCGTCCCGTTTTAGGATACCCGGACCCCAAAAAAGGGTTCACTCGTCCCTTCTAGGGTGTCTTTTTGTCTTGCCGCCTTCGAATTAGAAGCAAGGGAAAGGCTTTAGGGTATGATTAGGGGGATCCGCGGTAGCGGTCCGCCTAATCAAACCCAAAAACCCTTTCCCGTCCCGTTTTAGGATACCCGGTCCCCCCAAAAAGGGTTCACTCGGCCCCTCTAGGGTTTCTTTTTGTCTTGCCGCCTTCAAATGAGAAGCATGGGAAAGGGTTTAGGGTTTCATTAAGGGGATCCGCAGTAGCGGTCTGCCTAATCAAACCCTAAACCCTTTCCCGTCCTGTTTTAGGATACCCGGTCCCCCCAAAAAGGGTTCACTCGGCCCCTCTAGGGTGTCTTTTTGTCTTGCCGCCTTCGAATGAGAAGCAAGGGAAAGGGTTTAGGGTTTGATTAGGGAGATCCGCAGATAGATCCGCCTAATCAAACCCTAAACCCTTTCCCATCCGTTTTAGGATACCGGACCCCAAAAAATGGTTCACTCGTCCCCTCTAGGGTGTCTTTTTGTCTTGCCGCCTTCGAATGAGAAGCAAGGGAAAGGGTTCAGGGTTTGATTAGGGGGATCCGCGGTAGCGGTCCGCCTAATCAAACTCAAAAACCCTTTCCCGTCCCGTTTTAGGATACCCGGTCCCCCCAAAAAAGGTTCACTCGGCCCCTCTAGGGTTTCTTTTTGTCTTGCCGCCTTCAAATGAGAAGTATGGGAAAGGGTTTAGGGTTTCATTAGGGGGATCCGCAGTAGCGGTCCGCCTAATCAAACCCTAAACCCTTTCCCGTCCCGTTTTAGGATACCCGGTCCCCCCAAAAAGGGTTCACTCGGCCCCTCTAGGGTGTCTTTTTGTCTTGCCGCCTTCGAATGAGAAGCAAGGGAAAGGGTTTACGGTTTGATTAGGGAGATCCGCAGTAGCAGTCCGCCTAATCAAACCCTAAACCCTTTCCCGTCCCGTTTTAGGATACCCGGACCCCCCAAAAAAGGGTTCACTCGTCCCCTCTAGGGTGTCTTTTTGTCTTGCCGCCTTCGAATGAGAAGCAAGGGAAATGGTTTAGGGTTTGATTAGGGGGATCCGCAGTAGCGGTCCGCCTAATAAAACCCTAAACCCTTTCCCGTCCCGTTTTAGGATACCCGGACCCCCCAAAAAAGGGTTCACTCGTCCCTTCTAGGGTGTCTTTTTGTCTTGCCGCTTTCGAATTAGAAGCAAGGGAAAGGCTTTAGGGTATGATTAGGGGGATCCGCGGTAGCGGTCCGCCTAATCAAACCCAAAAACCCTTTCCCATCCCGTTTTAGGATACCCGGTCCCCCCAAAAAGGGTTCACTCGGCCCCTCTAGGGTTTCTTTTTGTCTTGCCGCCTTCAAATGAGAAGCATGGGAAAGGGTTTAGGGTTTCATTAAGGGGATCCGCAGTAGCGGTCTGTCTAATCAAACCCTAAACCCTTTCCCGTCCCGTTTTAGGATACCCGGTCCCCCCAAAAAGGGTTCACTCGGCCCCTCTAGGGTGTCTTTTTGTCTTGCCGCCTTCGAATGAGAAGCAAGGGAAAGGGTTTAAGGTTTGATTAGGGAGATCCGCAGATGTGATCCGCCTAATCAAACCCTAAACCCTTTCCCATCCCGTTTTAGGATACCCGGACCCCCCAAAAAAGGGTTCACTCGTCCCCTCTAGGGTGTCTTTTTGTCTTGCCGCCTTCGAATGAGAAGCAAGGGAAAGGGTTCAGGGTTTGATTAGGGGGATCCGCGGTAGCGGTCCGCCTAATCAAACTCAAAAACCCTTTCCCGTCCCGTTTTAGGATACCCGGTCCCCCCAAAAAAGGTTCACTCGGCCCCTCTAGGGTTTCTTTTTGTCTTGCCGCCTTCAAATGAGAAGTATGGGAAAGGGTTTAGGGTTTCATTAGGGGGATCCGCAGTAGCGGTCCGCCTAATCAAACCCTAAACCCTTTCCCGTCCCGTTTTAGGATACCCGGTCCCCCAAAAAGGGTTCACTCGGCCCCTCTAGGGTGTCTTTTTGTCTTGCCGCCTTCGAATGAGAAGCAAGGGAAAGGGTTTACGGTTTGATTAGGGAGATCCGCAGAGTGAGTCCGCCTAATCAAACCCTAAACCCTTTCCCGTCCCGTTTTAGGATACCCGGACCCCCAAAAAAGGGTTCACTCGTCCCCTCTAGGGTGTCTTTTTGTCTTGCCGCCTTCGAATGAGAAGCGAGGGAAAGGGTTTAGGGTTTGATTAGGGGATCCGCGGTAGCGGTCCGCCTAATCAAACCCAAAACCCTTTCCCGTCCCGTTTTAGGATACCCGGTCCCCCAAAAAGGGTTCACTCGGCCCCTCTAGGGTTTCTTTTTGTCTTGCCGCCTTCAAATGAGAAGCATGGGAAAGGGTTTAGGGTTTTATTAGGGGGATCCGCAGTAGCGGTCCGCCTAATCAAACCCTAAACCCTTTCCCGTCCCGTTTTAGGATACCCGGTCCCCCCAAAAAGGGTTCACTCGGCCCCTCTAGTGAATCTTTTTATCTTGCCGCCTTCGAATGAGAAGCAAGGGAAAGGGTTTAGGGTTTGATTAGGGGATCCGCGGTAGCGGTCCGCCTAATCAAACCCAAAACCCTTTCCCGTCCCGTTTTAGGATACCCGGTCCCACCAAAAAGGGTTCACTCGGCTCCTTTAGGGTGTCTTTTTGTCTTGCCGCCTTCAAATGAGAAGAAAGGGAAATGGTTTAGGGTTTGATTTGGAGGATCCGTGGTAGCGGTCCGCCTAATAAAACCCTAAACCCTTTCCCGTCCCGTTTTAGGATACCCGGACCCCCCTAAAAAGGATTCACTCGTCCCCTCTAGGGTGTCTTTTTGTCTTGCCGCCTTCGAATGAGAAGCAAGGGAAAGGGTTTAGGGTTTGATTAATGGGATCCGCGGTAGCGGTCCGCCTAATCAAACCCAAAAACCCTTTCCCGTCCTGTTTTAGGATACCCGGTCCCCACAAAAAGGGTTCACTCGGCCCCTCTAGGGTTTCTTTTTGTCTTGCCGCCTTCAAATGAGAAGCATGGGAAAGGGTTTAGGGTTTTATTAGGGGGATCCGCAGTAGCGGTCCGCCTAATCAAACCCTAAACCCTTTCCCGTCCCGTTTTAGGATACCCGGTCCCCCCAAAAAGGGTTCACTCGGCCCCTCTAGTGAATCTTTTTATCTTGCCGCCTTCGAATGAGAAGCAAGGGAAAGGGTTTAGGGTTTGATTAGGGGGATCCGCGGTAGCGGTCCGCCTAATCAAACCCAAAACCCTTTCCCGTCCCGTTTTAGGATACCCGGTCCCACCAAAAAGGGTTCACTCGGCTCCTTTAGGGTGTCTTTTTGTCTTGCCGCCTTCAAATGAGAAGAAAGGGAAATGGTTTAGGGTTTGATTAGGGGGATCCGCAGTAGCGGTCCGCCTAATCAAACCCTAAACCCTTTCCCGTCCCGTTTTAGGATACCCGGACCCCCCAAAAAAGGGTTCACTCGTCCCTTCTAGGGTGTCTTTTTGTCTTGCCGCCTTCGAATTAGAAGCAAGGGAAAGGCTTTAGGGTATGATTAGGGGGATCCGCGGTAGCGGTCCGCCTAATCAAACCCAAAAACCCTTTCCCGTCCCGTTTTAGGATACCCGGTCCCCCCAAAAAGGGTTCACTCGGCCCCTCTAGGGTTTCTTTTTGTCTTGCCGCCTTCAAATGAGAAGCATGGGAAAGGGTTTAGGGTTTCATTAAGGGGATCCGCAGTAGCGGTCTGCCTAATCAAACCCTAAACCCTTTCCCGTCCCGTTTTAGGATACCCGGTCCCCCCAAAAAGGGTTCACTCGGCCCCTCTAGGGTGTCTTTTTGTCTTGCCGCCTTCGAATGAGAAGCAAGGGAAAGGGTTTAGGGTTTGATTAGGGAGATCCGAGTAGCAGGTCCGCCTAATCAAACCCTAAACCCTTTCCCATCCCGTTTTAGGATACCCGGACCCCCCAAAAAAGGGTTCACTCGTCCCCTCTAGGGTGTCTTTTTGTCTTGCCGCCTTCGAATGAGAAGCAAGGGAAAGGGTTCAGGGTTTGATTAGGGGGATCCGCGGTAGCGGTCCGCCTAATCAAACTCAAAAACCCTTTCCCGTCCCGTTTTAGGATACCCGGTCCCCCCAAAAAGGGTTCACTCGGCCCCTCTAGGGTTTCTTTTTGTCTTGCCGCCTTCAAATGAGAAGTATGGGAAAGGGTTTAGGGTTTCATTAGGGGGATCCGCAGTAGCGGTCCGCCTAATCAAACCCTAAACCCTTTCCCGTCCCGTTTTAGGATACCCGGTCCCCCAAAAAGGGTTCACTCGGCCCCTCTAGGGTGTCTTTTTGTCTTGCCGCCTTCGAATGAGAAGCAAGGGAAAGGGTTTACGGTTTGATTAGGGAGATCCGCATGAGTGATCCGCCTAATCAAACCCTAAACCCTTTCCCGTCCCGTTTTAGGATACCCGGTCCCCCCAAAAAGGGTTCACTCGGCCCCTCTAGGGTTTCTTTTTGTCTTGCCGCCTTCAAATGAGAAGCATGGGAAAGGGTTTAGGGTTTCATTAAGGGGATCCGCAGATGGCGGTCTGTCTAATCAAACCCTAAACCCTTTCCCGTCCCGTTTTAGGATACCCGGTCCCCCCAAAAAGGGTTCACTCGGCCCCTCTAGGGTGTCTTTTTGTCTTGCCGCCTTCGAATGAGAAGCAAGGGAAAGGGTTTAAGGTTTGATTAGGGAGATCCGCAGTAGCAGTCCGCCTAATCAAACCCTAAACCCTTTCCCATCCCGTTTTAGGATACCCGGACCCCCCAAAAAAGGGTTCACTCGTCCCCTCTAGGGTGTCTTTTTGTCTTGCCGCCTTCGAATGAGAAGCAAGGGAAAGGGTTCAGGGTTTGATTAGGGGGATCCGCGGTAGCGGTCCGCCTAATCAAACTCAAAAACCCTTTCCCGTCCCGTTTTAGGATACCCGGTCCCCCCAAAAAAGGTTCACTCGGCCCCTCTAGGGTTTCTTTTTGTCTTGCCGCCTTCAAATGAGAAGTATGGGAAAGGGTTTAGGGTTTCATTAGGGGGATCCATGATGAGCGGTCCGCCTAATAAAACCCTAAACCCTTTCCCGTCCCGTTTTAGGATACCCGGTCCCCCCAAAAAGGGTTCACTCGGCCCCTCTAGGGTGTCTTTTTGTCTTGCCGCCTTCGAATGAGAAGCAAGGGAAAGGGTTTACGGTTTGATTAGGGAGATCCGCAGTAGCAGTCCGCCTAATCAAACCCTAAACCCTTTCCCGTCCCGTTTTAGGATACCCGGACCCCCCAAAAAGGGTTCACTCGTCCCCTCTAGGGTGTCTTTTTGTCTTGCCGCCTTCGAATGAGAAGCAAGGGAAAGGGTTTAGGGTTTGATTAGGGGGATCCGCGGTAGCGGTCCGCCTAATCAAACCCAAAAACCCTTTCCCGTCCCGTTTTAGGATACCCGGTCCCCCAAAAAGGGTTCACTCGGCCCCTCTAGGGTTTCTTTTTGTCTTGCCGCCTTCAAATGAGAAGCATGGGAAAGGGTTTAGGGTTTTATTAGGGGGATCCGCAGTAGCGGTCCGCCTAATCAAACCCTAAACCCTTTCCCGTCCCGTTTTAGGATACCCGGTCCCCCCAAAAAGGGTTCACTCGGCCCCTCTAGTGAATCTTTTTATCTTGCCGCCTTCGAATGAGAAGCAAGGGAAAGGGTTTAGGGTTTGATTAGGGGGATCCGCGGTAGCGGTCCGCCTAATCAAACCCAAAACCCTTTCCCGTCCCGTTTTAGGATACCCGGTCCCACCAAAAAGGGTTCACTCGGCTCCTTTAGGGTGTCTTTTTGTCTTGCCGCCTTCAAATGAGAAGAAAGGGAAATGGTTTAGGGTTTGATTTGGAGGATCCGTGGTAGCGGTCCGCCTAATAAAACCCTAAACCCTTTCCCGTCCCGTTTTAGGATACCCGGACCCCCCTAAAAAGGATTCACTCGTCCCCTCTAGGGTGTCTTTTTGTCTTGCCGCCTTCGAATGAGAAGCAAGGGAAAGGGTTTAGGGTTTGATTAATGGGATCCGCGGTAGCGGTCCGCCTAATCAAACCCAAAAACCCTTTCCCGTCCTGTTTTAGGATACCCGGTCCCCACAAAAAGGGTTCACTCGGCCCCTCTAGGGTTTCTTTTTGTCTTGCCGCCTTCAAATGAGAAGCATGGGAAAGGGTTTAGGGTTTTATTAGGGGGATCCGCAGTAGCGGTCCGCCTAATCAAACCCTAAACCCTTTCCCGTCCCGTTTTAGGATACCCGGTCCCCCCAAAAAGGGTTCACTCGGCCCCTCTAGTGAATCTTTTTATCTTGCCGCCTTCGAATGAGAAGCAAGGGAAAGGGTTTAGGGTTTGATTAGGGGGATCCGCGGTAGCGGTCCGCCTAATCAAACCCAAAAACCCTTTCCCGTCACGTTTTAGGATACCCGGTCCCACCAAAAAGGGTTCACTCGGCTCCTTTAGGGTGTCTTTTTGTCTTGCCGCCTTCAAATGAGAAGAAAGGGAAATGGTTTAGGGTTTGATTAGGGGATCCGCGTGAGCGGTCCGCCTAATCAAACCCTAAACCCTTTCCCGTCCCGTTTTAGGATACCCGGACCCCCCAAAAAAGGGTTCACTCGTCCCTTCTAGGGTGTCTTTTTGTCTTGCCGCCTTCGAATTAGAAGCAAGGGAAAGGCTTTAGGGTATGATTAGGGGGATCCGCGGTAGCGGTCCGCCTAATCAAACCCTAAACCCTTTCCCGTCCCGTTTTAGGATACCCGGTCCCCCCAAAAAGGGTTCACTCGGCCCCTCTAGGGTTTCTTTTTGTCTTGCCGCCTTCAAATGAGAAGCATGGGAAAGGGTTTAGGGTTTCATTAAGGGGATCCGCAGAGCGGTCGCCTAATCAAACCCTAAACCCTTTCCCGTCCCGTTTTAGGATACCCGGTCCCCCAAAAAGGGTTCACTCGGCCCCTCTAGGGTGTCTTTTTGTCTTGCCGCCTTCGAATGAGAAGCAAGGGAAAGGGTTTAGGGTTTGATTAGGGAGATCCGCAGAGCAGGTCCGCCTAATCAAACCCTAAACCCTTTCCCATCCCGTTTTAGGATACCCGGACCCCCCAAAAAAGGGTTCACTCGTCCCCTCTAGGGTGTCTTTTTGTCTTGCCGCCTTCGAATGAGAAGCAAGGAAAGGGTTCGGGGTTTGATTAGGGGATCCGCGGTAGCGGTCCGCCTAATCAAACTCAAAAACCCTTTCCCGTCCCGTTTTAGGATACCCGGTCCCCCCAAAAAGGGTTCACTCGGCCCCTCTAGGGTTTCTTTTTGTCTTGCCGCCTTCAAATGAGAAGTATGGGAAAGGGTTTAGGGTTTCATTAGGGGGATCCGCAGTAGCGGTCCGCCTAATCAAACCCTAAACCCTTTCCCGTCCCGTTTTAGGATACCCGGTCCCCCAAAAAGGGTTCACTCGGCCCCTCTAGGGTGTCTTTTTGTCTTGCCGCCTTCGAATGAGAAGCAAGGGAAAGGGTTTACGGTTTGATTAGGGAGATCCGCAGAGTGTCCGCCTAATCAAACCCTAAACCCTTTCCCGTCCCGTTTTAGGATACCCGGACCCCCCAAAAAAGGGTTCACTCGTCCCCTCTAGGGTGTCTTTTTGTCTTGCCGCCTTCGAATGAGAAGCAAGGGAAAGGGTTTAGGGTTTGATTAGGGGGATCCACGGTAGCGGTCCGCCTAATCAAACCCAAAACCCTTTCCCGTCCCGTTTTAGGATACCCGGTCCCCCAAAAAGGGTTCACTCGGCCCCTCTAGGGTTTCTTTTTGTCTTGCCGCCTTCAAATGAGAAGCATGGGAAAGGGTTTAGGGTTTTATTAGGGGATCCGCAGAGCGGTCCGCCTAATCAAACCCTAAACCCTTTCCCGTCCCGTTTTAGGATACCCGGTCCCCCAAAAAGGGTTCACTCGGCCCCTCTAGTGAATCTTTTTATCTTGCCGCCTTCGAATGAGAAGCAAGGGAAAGGGTTTAGGGTTTGATTAGGGGATCCGCGGTAGCGGTCCGCCTAATCAAACCCAAAACCCTTTCCCGTCCCGTTTTAGGATACCCGGTCCCACCAAAAAGGGTTCACTCGGCTCCTTTAGGGTGTCTTTTTGTCTTGCCGCCTTCAAATGAGAAGAAAGGGAAATGGTTTAGGGTTTGATTTGGAGGATCCGTGGTAGCGGTCCGCCTAATCAAACCCTAAACCCTTTCCCGTCCCGTTTTAGGATACCCGGACCCCCCAAAAAAGGGTTCACTCGTCCCTTCTAGAGTGTCTTTTTGTCTTGCCGCCTTCGAATTAGAAGCAAGGGAAAGGCTTTAGGGTATGATTAGGGGGATCCGCGGTAGCGGTCCGCCTAATCAAACCCAAAAACCCTTTCCCGTCCCGTTTTAGGATACCCGGTCCCCCAAAAAGGGTTCACTCGGCCCCTCTAGGGTTTCTTTTTGTCTTGCCGCCTTCAAATGAGAAGCATGGGAAAGGGTTTAGGGTTTCATTAAGGGGATCCGCGTGAGCGGTCTGCCTAATCAAACCCTAAACCCTTTCCCGTCCCGTTTTAGGATACCCGGTCCCCCAAAAAGGGTTCACTCGGCCCCTCTAGGGTGTCTTTTTGTCTTGCCGCCTTCGAATGAGAAGCAAGGGAAAGGGTTTAGGGTTTGATTAGGGAGATCCGCAGTAGCAGTCCGCCTAATCAAACCCTAAACCCTTTCCCATCCCGTTTTAGGATACCCGGACCCCCCAAAAAAGGGTTCACTCGTCCCCTCTAGGGTGTCTTTTTGTCTTGCCGCCTTCGAATGAGAAGCAAGGGAAAGGGTTCAGGGTTTGATTAGGGGGATCCGCGGTAGCGGTCCGCCTAATCAAACGCAAAAACCCTTTCCCGTCCCGTTTTAGGATACCCGGTCCCCCCAAAAAAGGTTCACTCGGCCCCTCTAGGGTTTCTTCTTGTCTTGCCGCCTTCAAATGAGAAGTATGGGAAAGGGTTTAGGGTTTCATTAGGGGGATCCGCAGTAGCGGTCCGCCTAATCAAACCCTAAACCCTTTCCCGTCCCGTTTTAGGATACCCGGTCCCCCCAAAAAGGGTTCACTCGGCCCCTCTAGGGTGTCTTTTTGTCTTGCCGCCTTCGAATGAGAAGCAAGGGAAAGGGTTTACGGTTTGATTAGGGAGATCCGCAGATGTGATCCGCCTAATCAAACCCTAAACCCTTTCCCGTCCCGTTTTAGGATACCCGGACCCCCCAAAAAAGGGTTCACTCGTCCCCTCTAGGGTGTCTTTTTGTCTTGCCGCCTTCGAATGAGAAGCAAGGGAAAGGGTTTAGGGTTTGATTAGGGGATCCGCGGTAGCGGTCCGCCTAATCAAACCCAAAACCCTTTCCCGTCCCGTTTTAGGATACCCGGTCCCCCAAAAAGGGTTCACTCGGCCCCTCTAGGGTTTCTTTTTGTCTTGCCGCCTTCATATGAGAAGTATGGGAAAGGGTTTAGGGTTTCATTAGTGGGATCCGCAGTAGCGGTCCGCCTAATCAAACCCTAAACCGTTTCCCCTCCCGTTTTAGGATACCCGGTCCCCCCAAAAAGGGTTCACTCGGCCCCTCTAGGGTGTCTTTTTGTTTTGCCACCTTCAAATGAGAATAAAGGGAAAGCGTTTAAGGTTTGATTAGAGGGATCCGCAGAGAGCGGTCCGCCTAATAAAACCCTAAACCCTTTCCCGTCCCGTTTTAGGATACCCGGACCCCTCTAAAAAGGATTCACTCGTCCCCTCTAGGGTGTCTTTTTGTCTTGCCGCCTTCGAATGAGAAGCAAGGGAAAGGGTTTAGGGTTTGATTAATGGGATCCGCGGTAGCGGTCCGCCTAATCAAACCCAAAAACCCTTTCCCGTCCCGTTTTAGGATACCCGGTCCCCACAAAAAGGGTCACTCGGCCCCTCTAGGGTTTCTTTTTGTCTTGCCGCCTTCAAATGAGAAGCATGGGAAAGGGTTTAGGGTTTTATTAGGGGATCCGCAGAGCGGTCCGCCTAATCAAACCCTAAACCCTTTCCCGTCCCGTTTTAGGATACCCGGTCCCCCAAAAGGGTTCACTCGGCCCCTCTAGGGTATCTTTTTATCTTGCCGCCTTCGAATGAGAAGCAAGGGAAAGGGTTTAGGGTTTGATTAGGGGGATCCGCGGTAGCGGTCCGCCTAATCAAACCCAAAAACCCTTTCCCGTCCCGTTTTAGGATACCCGGTCCCACCAAAAAGGGTTCACTCGGCTCCTTTAGGGTGTCTTTTTGTCTTGCCGCCTTCAAATGAGAAGAAAGGGAAATGGTTTAGGGTTTGATTAGGGGGATCCGCGGTCCGCCTAATCAAACCCTAAACCCTTTCCCGTCCCGTTTTAGGATACCCGGTCCCCCCAAAAAGGGTTCACTCGTCCCCTCTAGGGTGTCTTTTTGTCTTGCCGCCTTCGAATTAGAAGCAAGGGAAAGGCTTTAGGGTATGATTAGGGGGATCCGCGGTAGCGGTCCGCCTAATCAAACCCAAAAACCCTTTCCCGTCCCGTTTGAGGATACCCGGTCCCCCCAAAAAGGGTTCACTCGGCCCCTCTAGGGTTTCTTTTTGTCTTGCCGCCTTCAAATGAGAAGCATGGGAAAGGGTTTAGGGTTTCATTAAGGGGGATCCGCAGTAGCGGTCCGTCTAATCAAACCCTAAACCCTTTCCCGTCCCGTTTTAGGATACCCGGTCCCCCCAAAAAGGGTTCACTCGGCCCCTCTAGTGAATCTTTTTATCTTGCCGCCTTCGAATGAGAAGCAAGGGAAAGGGTTTAGGGTTTGATTAGGGGGATCCGCGGTAGCGGTCCGCCTAATCAAACCCAAAACCCTTTCCCGTCCCGTTTTAGGATACCCGGCCCCCCAAAAAGGGTTCACTCGGCCCCTCTAGGGTTTTTTTTTTGTCTTGCCGCCTTCAAATGAGAAGCAAGGGAAAGGTTTTAGGGTTTTATTAGGGGATCCGCATGAGCGGTCCGTCTAATCAAACCCTAAACCCTTTCCCGTCCCGTTTTAGGATACCCGGTCCCCCAAAAAGGGTTCACTCGGCCCCTCTAGTGAATCTTTTTATCTTGCCGCCTTCGAATGAGAAGCAAGGGAAAGGGTTTAGGGTTTGATTAGGGGGATCCGCGGTAGCGGTCCGCCTAATCAAACCCAAAAACCCTTTCCCGTCACGTTTTAGGATACCCGGTCCCACCAAAAAGGGTTCACTCGGCTCCTTTAGGGTGTCTTTTTGTCTTGCCGCCTTCAAATGAGAAGAAAGGGAAATGGTTTAGGGTTTGATTAGGGGATCCGCATGAGCGGTCCGCCTAATCAAACCCTAAACCCTTTCCCGTCCCGTTTCAGATACCGGACCCCCAAAAAAGGGTTCACTCGTCCCTTCTAGGGTGTCTTTTTGTCTTGCCGCCTTCGAATTAGAAGCAAGGGAAAGGCTTTAGGGTATGATTAGGGGGATCCGCGGTAGCGGTCCGCCTAATCAAACCCAAAAACCCTTTCCCGTCCCGTTTTAGGATACCCGGTCCCCCCAAAAAGGGTTCACTCGGCCCCTCTAGGGTTTCTTTTTGTCTTGCCGCCTTCAAATGAGAAGCATGGGAAAGGGTTTAGGGTTTCATTAAGGGGATCCGCAGTAGCGGTCTGCCTAATCAAACCCTAAACCCTTTCCCGTCCCGTTTTAGGATACCCGGTCCCCCCAAAAAGGGTTCACTCGGCCCCTCTAGGGTGTCTTTTTGTCTTGCCGCCTTCGAATGAGAAGCAAGGGAAAGGGTTTAGGGTTTGATTAGGGAGATCCGCAGAGTAGATCCGCCTAATCAAACCCTAAACCCTTTCCCATCCCGTTTTAGGATACCGGACCCCCAAAAAGGGTTCACTCGTCCCCTCTAGGGTGTCTTTTTGTCTTGCCGCCTTCGAATGAGAAGCAAGGGAAAGGGTTCAGGGTTTTATTAGGGGGATCCGCGGTAGCGGTCCGCCTAATCAAACCCAAAAACCCTTTCCCGTCCCGTTTTAGGATACCCGGTCCCCCCAAAAAAGGTTCACTCGGCCCCTCTAGGGTTTCTTTTTGTCTTGCCGCCTTCAAATGAGAAGTATGGGAAAGGGTTTAGGGTTTCATTAGGGGGATCCGCAGTAGCGGTCCGCCTAATCAAACCCTAAACCCTTTCCCGTCCCGTTTTAGGATACCCGGTCCCCCCCAAAAAGGGTTCACTCGGCCCCTCTAGGGTGTCTTTTTGTCTTGCCGCCTTCGAATGAGAAGCAAGGGAAAGGGTTTAGGGTTTGATTAGGGAGATCCGCGATGCGATCCGCCTAATCAAACCCTAAACCCTTTCCCGTCCCGTTTTAGGATACCCGGACCCCCAAAAAAGGGTTCACTCGTCCCCTCTAGGGTGTCTTTTTGTCTTGCCGCCTTCGAATGAGAAGCAAGGGAAAGGGTTTAGGGTTTGATTAGGGGGATCCGCGGTAGCGGTCCGCCTAATCAAACCCAAAACCCTTTCCCGTCCCGTTTTAGGATACCCGGTCCCCCAAAAAAGGGTTCACTCGGCCCCTTTAGGGTGTCTTTTTGTCTTGTCGCCTTCGAATGAGAAGCAAGGGAAATGGTTTACGGTTTGATTAGGGGATCCGCGGTAGATCCGCCTAATCAAACCTTAAACTCTTTCCCGTCCCGTTTTAGGATACCCAGACCCCCCCAAAAAAGGGTTCACTTGTCTCCTCTAGGGTGTCTTTTTGTCTTGCCGCCTTCGAATGAGAAGTTAGGGAAAGGGTTTAGGGTTTGATTATGGGAATCCGCGATAGCGGTCCGCCTAATCAAACCTAAAAACCCTTTCCCGTTCCGTTTTAGGATACCCGGTCCCCCAAAAAGGGTTCACTCGGCCTCTCTAGGGTGTCTTTTTGTCTTGCCGCCTTCGAATTAGAAGCAAGGGAAAGGGTTTAGGGTTTGATTAGGGGAGCGCGGTAGCGGTCCGCCTAATCAAACCCTAAACCCTTTCCCCGTCCCGTTTTAGGATACCCGGTCCCCCAAAAAAGGGGTCACTCGGCCCCTCTAGGGTGTCTTTTTTTCTTGCCTCCTTCGAATGAGAATCAAGGGAAAGGGTTTAGCGTTTGATTAGGGGGATCCGCGGTAGCGGTCCGCCTAATCAAACCCAAAAACCCTTTCCCGTCCCGTTTTAGGATACCCGGTCCCACCAAAAAGGGTTCACTCGGCTCCTCTAGGGTGTCTTTTTGTTTTGCCACCTTCAAATGAGAATAAAGGGAACGCGTTTAAGGTTTGATTAGAGGGATCCGCAGTAGCGGTCCGCCTAATAAAACCCTAAACCCTTTCCCGTCCCGTTTTAGGATACCCGGACCCCCCAAAAAAGGGTTCACTCGTCCCCTCTAGGGTGTCTTTTTGTCTTGCCGCCTTCGAATGAGAAGCAAGGGAAAGGGTTTAGGGTTTGATTAGGGGGATCCGCGGTAGCAGTCCGCCTAATCAAACCCAAAAACCCTTTCCCGTCCCGTTTTAGGATACCCGGTCCCCCCAAAAAGGGTTCACTCGGCTCCTTTAGGGTGTCTTTTTGTCTTGTCGCCTTCGAATGAGAAGCAAGGGAAATGGTTTACGGTTTGATTAGGGGGATCCGCGGTAGCAGTCCGCCTAATCAAACCTTAAATTCTTTCCCGTCCCGTTTTAGGATACCCAGACCCCCCCCCAAAAAAGGGTTCACTTGTCTCCTCTAGGGTGTCTTTTTGTCTTGCCGCCTTCGAATGAGAAGTTAGGGAAAGGGTTTAGGGTTTGATTATGGGAATCCGCGTGATAGCGGTCCGCCTAATCAAACCTAAAAACCCTTTCCCGTTCCGTTTTAGGATACCCGGTCCCCCCAAAAAGGGTTCACTCGGCCTCTCTAGGGTGTCTTTTTGTCTTGCCGCCTTCGAATTAGAAGCAAGGGAAAGGGTTTAGGGTTTGATTAGGAGATCCGCGATGTGATCCGCCTAATCAAACCCTAAACCCTTTCCCGTCCCGTTTTAGGATACCAGGACCCCCAAAAAAGGGTTCACTCGTCCCCTCTAGGGTGTCTTTTTGTCTTGCCGCCTTCGAATGAGAAGCAAGGGAAAGGGTTTAGGGTTTGATTAGGGGGATCCGCGGTAGCAGTCCGCCTAATCAAACCCAAAAACCCTTTCCCGTCCCGTTTTAGGATACCCGGTCCCCCAAAAAGGGTTCACTCGGCCCCTTTAGGGTGTCTTTTTGTCTTGCCGCCTTCGAATGAGAAGCAAGGAAAAGGTTTACGGTTTGATTAGGGGGATCCGCGGTAGCGGTCCGCCTAATCAAACCTTAAACCCTTTCCCGTCCCGTTTTAGGATACCGGGCCCCCAAAAAAGGGTTCACTTGTCTCCTCTAGGGTGTCTTTTTGTCTTGCCGCCTTCGAATGAGAAGTTAGGGAAAGGGTTTAGGGTTTGATTATGGGAATCCGCAGTAGCGTTCCGCCTAATCAAACCTAAAAACCCTTTCCCGTTCCGTTTTAGGATACCCGGTCCCCCCAAAAAGGGTTCACTCGTCCCCTCTAGGGTGTCTTTTTGTCTTGCCGCCTTCGAATGAGAAGTTAGGGAAAGGGTTTAGGGTTTGATTATGGGAATCCGCAGTAGCGGTCCGCCTAATCAAACCTAAAAACCCTTTCCCGTTCCGTTTTAGGATACCCGGTCCCCCCAAAAAGGGTTCACTCGGCCTCTCTAGGGTGTCTTTTTGTCTTGCCGCCTTCGAATTAGAAGCAAGGGAAAGGGTTTAGGGTTTGATTAGGGGGAGCCGCGGTAGCGGTCCGCCTAATCAAACCCTAAACCCTTTCCCGTCCCGTTTTAGGATACCCGTTCCCCCAAAAAAGGGTTCACTCGGCCCCTCTAGGGTGTCTTTTTTTCTTGCCTCCTTCGAATGAGAATCAAGGGAAAGGGTTTAGCGTTTGATTAGGGGGATCCGCGGTAGCGGTCCGCCTAATCAAACCCAAAAAAACCCTTTTCCGTCCCGTTTTAGGATACCCGGTCCCACCAAAAAGGGTTCACTCGGCTCCTCTAGGGTGTCTTTTTGTTTTGCCACCTTCAAATGAGAATAAAGGGAACGCGTTTAAGGTTTGATTAGAGGGATCCGCAGATGGCGGTCCGCCTAATAAAACCCTAAACCCTTTCCCGTCCCGTTTTAGGATACCCGGACCCCCAAAAAAGGGTTCACTCGTCCCCTCTAGGGTGTCTTTTTGTCTTGCCGCCTTCGAATGAGAAGCAAGGGAAAGGGTTTAGGGTTTGATTAGGGGGATCCGCGGTAGCAGTCCGCCTAATCAAACCCAAAAACCCTTTCCCGTCCCGTTTTAGGATACCCGGTCCCCCAAAAAGGGTTCACTCGGCTCCTTTAGGGTGTCTTTTTGTCTTGTCGCCTTCGAATGAGAAGCAAGGGAAATGGTTTACGGTTTGATTAGGGGGATCCGCGGTAGCAGTCCGCCTAATCAAACCTTAAACTCTTTCCCGTCCCGTTTTAGGATACCCGGACCCCCAAAAAAGGGTTCACTTGTCTCCTCTAGGGTGTCTTTTTGTCTTGCCGCCTTCGAATGAGAAGTTAGGGAAAGGGTTTAGGGTTTGATTATGGGAATCCGCAGATGGCGGTCCGCCTAATCAAACCTAAAAACCCTTTCCCGTTCCGTTTTAGGATACCGGTCCCCCAAAAGGTTTCACTCGGCCTCTCTAGGGTGTCTTTTTGTCTTGCCGCCTTCGAATTAGAAGCAAGGGAAAGGGTTTAGGGTTTGATTAGGGAGATCCGCGTGATGTGATCCGCCTAATCAAACCCTAAACCCTTTCCCGTCCCGTTTTAGGATACCAGGACCCCCAAAAAAGGGTTCACTCGTCCCCTCTAGGGTGTCTTTTTGTCTTGCCGCCTTCGAATGAGAAGCAAGGGAAAGGGTTTAGGGTTTGATTAGGGGATCCGCGGTAGCGGTCCGCCTAATCAAACCCAAAACCCTTTCCCGTCCCGTTTTAGGATACCCGGTCCCCCAAAAAAGGGTTCACTCGGCCCCTTTAGGGTGTCTTTTTGTCTTGCCGCCTTCGAATGAGAAGCAAGGGAAATGGTTTAGGGTTTGATTAGGGGGATCCGCGGTAGCAGTCCGCCTAATCAAACCTTAAACTCTTTCCCGTCCCGTTTTAGGATACCCAGACCCCCCCAAAAAAGGGTTCACTTGTCTCCTCTAGGGTGTCTTTTTGTCTTGCCGCCTTCGAATGAGAAGTTAGGGAAAGGGTTTAGGGTTTGATTATGGGAATCCGATGAGCGGTCCGCCTAATCAAACCTAAAAACCCTTTCCCGTTCCGTTTTAGGATACCCGGTCCCCCCAAAAAGGTTTCACTCGGCCTCTCTAGGGTGTCTTTTTGTCTTGCCGCCTTCGAATTAGAAGCAAGGGAAAGGGTTTAGGGTTTGATTAGGGAGATCATGATGGTGAGTCCGCCTAATCAAACCCTAAACCCTTTCCCGTCCCGTTTTAGGATACCCGGACCCCCCAAAAAAGGGTTCACTCGTCCCCTCTAGGGTGTCTTTTTGTCTTGCCGCCTTCGAATGAGAAGCAGGGGAAAGGGTTTAGGGTTTGATTAGGGGGATCCGCGGTAGCGATCCGCCTAATCAAACCCAAAAACCCTTTCCCGTCCCGTTTTAGGATACCCGGTCCCCCAAAAAGGGTTCACTCGGCTCCTTTAGGGTGTCTTTTTGTCTTGTCGCCTTCGAATGAGAAGCAAGGGAAATGGTTTACGGTTTGATTAGGGGGATCCGCGGTAGCGGTCCGCCTAATCAAACCTTAAACCCTTTCCCGTCCCGTTTTAGGATACCAGACCCCCCAAAAAAGGGTTCACTTGTCTCCTCTAGGGTGTCTTTTTGTCTTGCCGCCTTCGAATGAGAAGTTAGGGAAAGGGTTTAGGGTTTGATTATGGGAATCCGCGATAGCGGTCCGCCTAATCAAACCTAAAAACCCTTTCCCGTTCCGTTTTAGGATACCCGGTCCCCCAAAAAGGGTTCACTCGGCCTCTCTAGGGTGTCTTTTTGTCTTGCCGCCTTCGAATTAGAAGCGAGGAAAGGGTTTAGGGTTTGATTAGGGAGATCCGCGAGATCCGCCTAATCAAACCCTAAACCCTTTCCCGTCCCGTTTTAGGATACCCGGACCCCCAAAAAAGGGTTCACTCGTCCCCTCTAGGGTGTCTTTTTGTCTTGCCGCCTTCGAATGAGAAGCAAGGGAAAGGGTTTAGGGTTTGATTAGGGGATCCGCGGTAGCGGTCCGCCTAATCAAACCCAAAACCCTTTCCCGTCCCGTTTTAGGATACCCGGTCCCCCCAAAAAGGGTTCACTCGGCCCCTTTAGGGTGTCTTTTTGTCTTGTCGCCTTCGAATGAGAAGCAAGGGAAATGGTTTACGGTTTGATTAGGGGGATCCGCGGTAGCAGTCCGCCTAATCAAACCCTAAACTCTTTCCCGTCCCGTTTTAGGATACCAGCCCCCCCAAAAAAGGGTTCACTTGTCTCCTCTAGGGTGTCTTTTTGTCTTGCCGCCTTCGAATGAGAAGTTAGGGAAAGGGTTTAGGGTTTGATTATGGGAATCCGCAGTAGCGGTCCGCCTAATCAAACCTAAAAACCCTTTCCCGTTCCGTTTTAGGATACCCGGTCCCCCCAAAAAGGGTTCACTCGTCCCCTCTAGGGTGTCTTTTTGTCTTGCCGCCTTCGAATGAGAAGTTAGGGAAAGGGTTTAGGGTTTGATTATGGGAATCCGCAGTAGCGGTCCGCCTAATCAAACCTAAAAACCCTTTCCCGTTCCGTTTTAGGATACCCGGTCCCCCCAAAAAGGGTTCACTCGGCCTCTCTAGGGTGTCTTTTTGTCTTGCCGCCTTCGAATTAGAAGCAAGGGAAAGGGTTTAGGGTTTGATTAGGGGGATCCGCGGTAGCGGTCCGCCTAATCAAACCCTAAACCCTTTCCCGTCCCGTTTTAGGATACCCGTTCCCCCAAAAAAGGGTTCACTCGGCCCCTCTAGGGTGTCTTTTTTTCTTGCCTCCTTCGAATGAGAATCAAGGGAAAGGGTTTAGCGTTTGATTAGGGGGATCCGCGGTAGCGGTCCGCCTAATCAAACCCAAAAACCCTTTCCCGTCCCGTTTTAGGATACCCGGTCCCACCAAAAAGGGTTCACTCGGCTCCTCTAGGGTGTCTTTTTGTTTTGCCACCTTCAAATGAGAATAAAGGGAACGCGTTTAAGGTTTGATTAGAGGGATCCGCAGTAGCGGTCCGCCTAATAAAACCCTAAACCCTTTCCCGTCCCGTTTTAGGATACCCGGACCCCCCAAAAAAGGGTTCACTCGTCCCCTCTAGGGTGTCTTTTTGTCTTGCCGCCTTCGAATGAGAAGCAAGGGAAAGGGTTTAGGGTTTGATTAGGGGGATCCGCGGTAGCAGTCCGCCTAATCAAACCCAAAAACCCTTTCCCGTCCCGTTTTAGGATACCCGGTCCCCCCAAAAAGGGTTCACTCGGCTCCTTTAGGGTGTCTTTTTGTCTTGTCGCCTTCGAATGAGAAGCAAGGGAAATGGTTTACGGTTTGATTAGGGGGATCCGCGGTAGCAGTCCGCCTAATCAAACCCTAAACTCTTTCCCGTCCCGTTTTAGGATACCCGGACCCCCCAAAAAAGGGTTCACTTGTCTCCTCTAGGGTGTCTTTTTGTCTTGCCGCCTTCGAATGAGAAGTTAGGGAAAGGGTTTAGGGTTTGATTATGGGAATCCGCAGTAGCGGTCCGCCTAATCAAACCTAAAAACCCTTTCCCGTTCCGTTTTAGGATACCCGGTCCCCCCAAAAAGGTTTCACTCGGCCTCTCTAGGGTGTCTTTTTGTCTTGCCGCCTTCGAATTAGAAGCAAGGGAAAGGGTTTAGGGTTTGATTAGGGAGATCCGCAGTAGCAGTCCGCCTAATCAAACCCTAAACCCTTTCCCGTCCCGTTTTAGGATACCCGGACCCCCCAAAAAAGGGTTCACTCGTCCCCTCTAGGGTGTCTTTTTGTCTTGCCGCCTTCGAATGAGAAGCAAGGGAAAGGGTTTAGGGTTTGATTAGGGGATCCGCGGTAGCGGTCCGCCTAATCAAACCCAAAACCCTTTCCCGTCCCGTTTTAGGATACCCGGTCCCCCAAAAAAGGGTTCACTCGGCCCCTTTAGGGTGTCTTTTTGTCTTGTCGCCTTCGAATGAGAAGCAAGGGAAATGGTTTACGGTTTGATTAGGGGGATCCGCGGTAGCAGTCCGCCTAATCAAACCCTAAACTCTTTCCCGTCCCGTTTTAGGATACCCAGACCCCCCAAAAAAGGGTTCACTCGTCTCCTCTAGGGTGTCTTTTTGTCTTGCCGCCTTCGAATGAGAAGTTAGGGAAAGGGTTTAGGGTTTGATTATGGGAATCCGCAGTAGCGGTCCGCCTAATCAAACCTAAAAACCCTTTCCCGTTCCGTTTTAGGATACCCGGTCCCCCCAAAAAGGTTTCACTCGGCCTCTCTAGGGTGTCTTTTTGTCTTGCCGCCTTCGAATTAGAAGCAAGGGAAAGGGTTTAGGGTTTGATTAGGGAGATCCGCAGTAGCAGTCCGCCTAATCAAACCCTAAACCCTTTCCCGTCCCGTTTTAGGATACCCGGACCCCCCAAAAAAGGGTTCACTCGTCCCCTCTAGGGTGTCTTTTTGTCTTGCCGCCTTCGAATGAGAAGCAAGGGAAAGGGTTTAGGGTTTGATTAGGGGGATCCGCGGTAGCAGTCCGCCTAATCAAACCCAAAAACCCTTTCCCGTCCCGTTTTAGGATACCCGGTCCCCCAAAAAGGGTTCACTCGGCTCCTTTAGGGTGTCTTTTTGTCTTGTCGCCTTCGAATGAGAAGCAAGGGAAATGGTTTACGGTTTGATTAGGGGGATCCGCGGTAGCAGTCCGCCTAATCAAACCTTAAACCCTTTCCCGTCCCGTTTTAGGATACCCGACCCCCCAAAAAAGGGTTCACTTGTCTCCTCTAGGGTGTCTTTTTGTCTTGCCGCCTTCGAATGAGAAGTTAGGGAAAGGGTTTAGGGTTTGATTATGGGAATCGCATGAGCGGTCCGCCTAATCAAACCTAAAAACCCTTTCCCGTTCCGTTTTAGGATACCCGGTCCCCCCAAAAGGGTTCACTCGGCCTCTCTAGGGTGTCTTTTTGTCTTGCCGCCTTCGAATTAGAAGCAAGGGAAAGGGTTTAGGGTTTGATTAGGGAGATCCGCAGAAGATGCGATCCGCCTAATCAAACCCTAAACCCTTTCCCGTCCCGTTTTAGGATACCCGGACCCCCAAAAAAGGGTTCACTCGTCCCCTCTAGGGTGTCTTTTTGTCTTGCCGCCTTCGAATGAGAAGCAAGGGAAAGGGTTTAGGGTTTGATTAGGGGATCCGCGGTAGCGGTCCGCCTAATCAAACCCAAAACCCTTTCCCGTCCCGTTTTAGGATACCCGGTCCCCCAAAAAAGGGTTCACTCGGCCCCTTTAGGGTGTCTTTTTGTCTTGTCGCCTTCGAATGAGAAGCAAGGGAAATGGTTTACGGTTTGATTAGGGGGATCCGCGGTAGCGGTCCGCCTAATCAAACCTTAAACCCTTTCCCGTCCCGTTTTAGGATACCGGGCCCCCCCAAAAAAGGGTTCACTTGTCTCCTCTAGGGTGTCTTTTTGTCTTGCCGCCTTCGAATGAGAAGTTAGGGAAAGGGTTTAGGGTTTGATTATGGGAATCCGCAGTAGCGGTCCGCCTAATCAAACCTAAAAACCCTTTCCCGTTCCGTTTTAGGATACCCGGTCCCCCAAAAAGGGTTCACTCGGCCTCTCTAGGGTGTCTTTTTGTCTTGCCGCCTTCGAATTAGAAGCAAGGGAAAGGGTTTAGGGTTTGATTAGGGGAGCGCGGTAGCGGTCCGCCTAATCAAACCCTAAACCCTTTCCCGTCCCGTTTTAGGATACCCGTTCCCCCAAAAAAGGGTTCACTCGGCCCCTCTAGGGTGTCTTTTTTTCTTGCCTCCTTCGAATGAGAATCAAGGGAAAGGGTTTAGCGTTTGATTAGGGGGATCCGCGGTAGCGGTCCGCCTAATCAAACCCAAAAACCCTTTCCCGTCCCGTTTTAGGATACCCGGTCCCACCAAAAAGGGTTCACTCGGCTCCTCTAGGGTGTCTTTTTGTTTTGCCACCTTCAAATGAGAATAAAGGGAAAGCGTTTAAGGTTTGATTAGAGGGATCCGCAGTAGCGGTCCGCCTAATAAAACCCTAAACCCTTTCCCGTCCCGTTTTAGGATACCCGGACCCCCCAAAAAAGGGTTCACTCGTCCCCTCTAGGGTGTCTTTTTGTCTTGCCGCCTTCGAATGAGAAGCAAGGGAAAGGGTTCAGGGTTTGATTAGGGGGATCCGCGGTAGCGGTCCGCCTAATCAAACTCAAAAACCCTTTCCCGTCCCGTTTTAGGATACCCAGACCCCCCCAAAAAAGGGTTCACTTGTCTCCTCTAGGGTGTCTTTTTGTCTTGCCGCCTTCGAATGAGAAGTTAGGGAAAGGGTTTAGGGTTTGATTATGGGAATCCGCAGTAGCGGTCCGCCTAATCAAACCTAAAAACCCTTTCCCGTTCCGTTTTAGGATACCCGGTCCCCCCAAAAAGGTTTCACTCGGCCTCTCTAGGGTGTCTTTTTGTCTTGCCGCCTTCGAATTAGAAGCAAGGGAAAGGGTTTAGGGTTTGATTAGGGAGATCCGCAGTAGCAGTCCGCCTAATCAAACCCTAAACCCTTTCCCGTCCCGTTTTAGGATACCCGGACCTCCCAAAAAAGGGTTCACTCGTCCCCTCTAGGGTGTCTTTTTGTCTTGCCGCCTTCGAATGAGAAGCAAGGGAAAGGGTTTAGGGTTTGATTAGGGGGATCCGCGGTAGCAGTCCGCCTAATCAAACCCAAAAACCCTTTCCCGTCCCGTTTTAGGATACCCGGTCCCCCCAAAAAGGGTTCACTCGGCTCCTTTAGGGTGTCTTTTTGTCTTGTCGCCTTCGAATGAGAAGCAAGGGAAATGGTTTACGGTTTGATTAGGGGGATCCGCGGTAGCAGTCCGCCTAATCAAACCTTAAACTCTTTCCGTCCCGTTTTAGGATACCCAGACCCCCAAAAAGGGTTCACTTGTCTCCTCTAGGGTGTCTTTTTGTCTTGCCGCCTTCGAATGAGAAGTTAGGGAAAGGGTTTAGGGTTTGATTATGGGAATCGCGATGGCGGTCCGCCTAATCAAACCTAAAAACCCTTTCCCGTTCCGTTTTAGGATACCCGGTCCCCCCAAAAGGGTTCACTCGGCCTCTCTAGGGTGTCTTTTTGTCTTGCCGCCTTCGAATGAGAAGCGAGGGAAAGGGTTTAGGGTTTGATTAGGGAGATCCGCGATGTGATCCGCCTAATCAAACCCTAAACCCTTTCCCGTCCCGTTTTAGGATACCCGGACCCCCCAAAAAAGGGTTCACTCGTCCCCTCTAGGGTGTCTTTTTGTCTTGCCGCCTTCGAATGAGAAGCAAGGGAAAGGGTTTAGGGTTTGATTAGGGGGATCCGCGGTAGCAGTCCGCCTAATCAAACCCAAAAACCCTTTCCCGTCCCGTTTTAGGATACCCGGTCCCCCAAAAAGGGTTCACTCGGCTCCTTTAGGGTGTCTTTTTGTCTTGTCGCCTTCGAATGAGAAGCAAGGGAAATGGTTTACGGTTTGATTAGGGGGATCCGCGGTAGCAGTCCGCCTAATCAAACCTTAAACTCTTTCCCGTCCCGTTTTAGGATACCCAGACCCCCCCAAAAAAGGGTTCACTTGTCTCCTCTAGGGTGTCTTTTTGTCTTGCCGCCTTCGAATGAGAAGTTAGGGAAAGGGTTTAGGGTTTGATTATGGGAATCCGCAGTAGCGGTCCGCCTAATCAAACCTAAAAACCCTTTCCCGTTCCGTTTTAGGATACCCGGTCCCCCCAAAAAGGGTTCACTCGGCCTCTCTAGGGTGTCTTTTTGTCTTGCCGCCTTCGAATTAGAAGCAAGGGAAAGGGTTTAGGGTTTGATTAGGGAGATCCGCGGTAGCGGTCCGCCTAATCAAACCCTAAACCCTTTCCCGTCCCGTTTTAGGATACCCGTTCCCCCAAAAAAGGGTTCACTCGGCCCCTCTAGGGTGTCTTTTTTTCTTGCCTCCTTCGAATGAGAATCAAGGGAAAGGGTTTAGCGTTTGATTAGGGGGATCCGCGGTAGCGGTCCGCCTAATCAAACCCAAAAACCCTTTCCCGTCCCGTTTTAGGATACCCGGTCCCACCAAAAAGGGTTCACTCGGCTCCTCTAGGGTGTCTTTTTGTTTTGCCACCTTCAAATGAGAATAAAGGGAAAGCGTTTAAGGTTTGATTAGAGGGATCCGCAGTAGCGGTCCGCCTAATAAAACCCTAAACCCTTTCCCGTCCCGTTTTAGGATACCCGGACCCCCCAAAAAAGGGTTCACTCGTCCCCTCTAGGGTGTCTTTTTGTCTTGCCGCCTTCGAATGAGAAGCAAGGGAAAGGGTTTAGGGTTTGATTAGGGGGATCCGCGGTAGCAGTCCGCCTAATCAAACCCAAAAACCCTTTCCCGTCCCGTTTTAGGATACCCGGTCCCCCCAAAAAGGGTTCACTCGGCTCCTTTAGGGTGTCTTTTTGTCTTGTCGCCTTCGAATGAGAAGCAAGGGAAATGGTTTACGGTTTGATTAGGGGGATCCGCGGTAGCAGTCCGCCTAATCAAACCTTAAACTCTTTCCCGTCCCGTTTTAGGATACCCAGACCCCCCCAAAAAAGGGTTCACTTGTCTCCTCTAGGGTGTCTTTTTGTCTTGCCGCCTTCGAATGAGAAGTTAGGGAAAGGGTTTAGGGTTTGATTATGGGAATCCGCAGATGGCGGTCCGCCTAATCAAACCTAAAAACCCTTTCCCGTTCCGTTTTAGGATACCCGGTCCCCCCAAAAAGGGTTCACTCGGCCTCTCTAGGGTGTCTTTTTGTCTTGCCGCCTTCGAATTAGAAGCAAGGGAAAGGGTTTAGGGTTTGATTAGGGGGAGCCGCGGTAGCGGTCCGCCTAATGAAACCCTAAACCCTTTCCCATCCCGTTTTAGGATACCCGTTCCCCCAAAAAAGGGTTCACTCGGCCCCTCTAGGGTGTCTTTTTTTCTTGCCTCCTTCGAATGAGAATCAAGGGAAAGGGTTTAGCGTTTGATTAGGGGGATCCGCGGTAGCGGTCCGCCTAATCAAACCCAAAAACCCTTTCCCGTCCCGTTTTAGGATACCCGGTCCCACCAAAAAGGGTTCACTCGGCTCCTCTAGGGTGTCTTTTTGTTTTGCCACCTTCAAATGAGAATAAAGGGAAAGCGTTTAAGGTTTGATTAGAGGGATCCGCAGTAGCGGTCCGCCTAATAAAACCCTAAACCCTTTCCCGTCCCGTTTTAGGATACCCGGACCCCCCTAAAAAGGATTCACTCGTCCCCTCTAGGGTGTCTTTTTGTCTTGCCGCCTTCGAATGAGAAGCAAGGGAAAGGGTTTAGGGTTTGATTAATGGGATCCGCGGTAGCGGTCCGCCTAATCAAACCCAAAAACCCTTTCCCGTCCCGTTTTAGGATACCCGGTCCCCACAAAAAGGGTTCACTCGGCCCCTCTAGGGTTTCTTTTTGTCTTGCCGCCTTCAAATGAGAAGGATGGGAAAGGGTTTAGGGTTTTATTAGGGGGATCCGCAGTAGCGGTCCGCCTAATCAAACCCTAAACCCTTTCCCGTCCCTTTTTAGGATACCCGGTCCCCCCAAAAAGGGTTCACTCGGCCCCTCTAGGGTATCTTTTTATCTTGCCGCCTTCGAATGAGAAGCAAGGGAAAGGGTTTAGGGTTTGATTAGGGGGATCCGCGGTAGCGGTCCGCCTAATCAAACCCAAATACCCTTTCCCGTCACGTTTTAGGATACCCGGTCCCACCAAAAAGGGTTCACTCGGCTCCTTTAGGGTGTCTTTTTGTCTTGCCGCCTTCAAATGGGAAGAAAGGGAAATGGTTTAGGGTTTGATTAGGGGGATCCGCAGTAGCGGTCCGCCTAATCAAACCCTAAACCCTTTCCCGTCCCGTTTTAGGATACCCGGACCCCCCAAAAAAGGGTTCACTCGTCCCTTCTAGGGTGTCTTTTTGTCTTGCCGCCTTCGAATTAGAAGCAAGGGAAAGGCTTTAGGGTATGATTAGGGGGATCCGCGGTAGCGGTCCGCCTAATCAAACCCAAAAACCCTTTCCCGTCCCGTTTTAGGATACCCGGTCCCCCCAAAAAGGGTTCACTCGGCCCCTCTAGGGTTTCTTTTTGTCTTGCCGCCTTCAAATGAGAAGCATGGGAAAGGGTTTAGGGTTTCATTAAGGGGATCCGCAGTAGCGGTCTGCCTAATCAAACCCTAAACCCTTTCCCGTCCCGTTTTAGGATACCCGGTCCCCCCAAAAAGGGTTCACTCGGCCCCTCTAGGGTGTCTTTTTGTCTTGCCACCTTCAAATGAGAATAAAGGGAAAGCGTTTAAGGTTTGATTAGAGGGATCCGCAGTAGCGGTCCGCCTAATAAAACCCTAAACCCTTTCCCGTCCCGTTTTAGGATACCCGGACCCCCCAAAAAAGGGTTCACTCGTCCCCTCTAGGGTGTCTTTTTGTCTTGCCGCCTTCGAATGAGAAGCAAGGGAAAGGGTTTAGGGTTTGATTAGGGGGATCCGCGGTAGCAGTCCGCCTAATCAAACCCAAAAACCCTTTCCCGTCCCGTTTTAGGATACCCGGTCCCCCAAAAAGGGTTCACTCGGCCCCTTTAGGGTGTCTTTTTGTCTTGCCGCCTTCGAATGAGAAGCAAGGAAAAGGGTTTAGGGTTTGATTAGGGGGATCCGCGGTAGCGATCCGCCTAATCAAACCTTAAACTCTTTCCCGTCCCGTTTTAGGATACCAGGTCCCCCAAAAAAGGGTTCACTTGTCTCCTCTAGGGTGTCTTTTTGTCTTGCCGCCTTCGAATGAGAAGTTAGGGAAAGGGTTTAGGGTTTGATTATGGGAATCCGCGATAGCGGTCCGCCTAATCAAACCTAAAAACCCTTTCCCGTTCCGTTTTAGGATACCCGGTCCCCCAAAAAGGGTTCACTCGGCCTCTCTAGGGTGTCTTTTTGTCTTGCCGCCTTCGAATTAGAAGCGAGGAAAGGGTTTAGGGTTTGATTAGGGGGAGCCGCGGTAGCGGTCCGCCTAATGAAACCCTAAACCCTTTCCCATCCCGTTTTAGGATACCCGTTCCCCCAAAAAAGGGTTCACTCGGCCCCTCTAGGGTGTCTTTTTTTCTTGCCTCCTTCGAATGAGAATCAAGGGAAAGGGTTTAGCGTTTGATTAGGGGGATCCGCGGTAGCGGTCCGCCTAATCAAACCCAAAACCCTTTCCCGTCCCATTTTAGGATACCCGGTCCCACCAAAAAGGGTTCACTCGGCTCCTCTAGGGTGTCTTTTTGTTTTGCCACCTTCAAATGAGAATAAAGGGAAAGCGTTTAAGGTTTGATTAGAGGGATCCATGAGCGGTCCGCCTAATAAAACCCTAAACCCTTTCCCGTCCCGTTTAGGATACCCGGTCCCCCCAAAAAGGATTCACTCGTCCCCTCTAGGGTGTCTTTTTGTCTTGCCGCCTTCGAATGAGAAGCAAGGGAAAGGGTTTAGGGTTTGATTAATGGGATCCGCGGTAGCGGTCCGCCTAATCAAACCCAAAACCCTTTCCCGTCCCGTTTTAGGATACCCGGTCCCCACAAAAAGGGTTCACTCGGCCCCTCTAGGGTTTCTTTTTGTCTTGCCGCCTTCAAATGAGAAGGATGGGAAAGGGTTTAGGGTTTTATTAGGGGATCCGCATGAGCGGTCCGCCTAATCAAACCCTAAACCCTTTCCCGTCCCTTTTTAGGATACCCGGTCCCCCAAAAAAGGGTTCACTCGGCCCCTCTAGGGTGTCTTTTTATCTTGCCGCCTTCGAATGAGAAGCAAGGGAAAGGGTTTAGGGTTTGATTAGGGGATCCGCGGTAGCGGTCCGCCTAATCAAACCCAAAACCCTTTCCCGTCCCGTTTTAGGATACCCGGTCCCACCAAAAAGGGTTCACTCGGCTCCTTTAGGGTGTCTTTTTGTCTTGCCGCCTTCAAATGGGAAGAAAGGGAAATGGTTTAGGGTTTGATTAGGGGATCCGCGTGGCGGTCCGCCTAATCAAACCCTAAACCCTTTCCCGTCCCGTTTTAGGATACCCGGACCCCCAAAAAGGGTTCACTCGGCCCCTCTAGGGTGTCTTTTTGTCTTGCCGCCTTCGAATTAGAAGCAAGGGAAAGGCTTTAGGGTATGATTAGGGGGATCCGCGGTAGCGGTCCGCCTAATCAAACCCAAAAACACTTTCCCGTCCCGTTTTAGGATACCCGGTCCCCCCAAAAAGGGTTCACTCGGCCCCTCTAGGGTTTCTTTTTGTCTTGCCGCCTTCAAATGAGAAGCATGGGAAAGGGTTTAGGGTTTCATTAAGGGGATCCGCAGATGGTCTGCCTAATCAAACCCTAAACCCTTTCCCGTCCCGTTTTAGGATACCCGGTCCCATAAAAAGGGTTCACTCGGCCCCTCTAGGGTGTCTTTTTGTCTTGCCGCCTTCGAATGAGAAGCAAGGGAAAGGGTTTAGGGTTTGATTAGGGAGATCCGCAGTAGCAGTCCGCCTAATCAAACCCTAAACCCTTTCCCATCCCGTTTTAGGATACCCGGACCCCCCAAAAAAGGGTTCACTCGTCCCCTCTAGGGTGTCTTTTTGTCTTGCCGCCTTCGAATGAGAAGCAAGGGAAAGGGTTCAGGGTTTGATTAGGGGGATCCGCGGTAGCGGTCTGCCTAATCAAACCCAAAACCCTTTCCGTCCCGTTTAGGATACCCGGTCCCCCAAAAAGGTTCACTCGGCCCCTCTAGGGTTTCTTTTTGTCTTGCCGCCTTCAAATGAGAAGTATGGGAAAGGGTTTAGGGTTTCATTAGGGGGATCTGCGATGGCGGTCCGCCTAATCAAACGCTAAACCCTTTCCCGTCCCGTTTTAGGATACCCGTCCCCCAAAAAGGGTTCACTCGGCCCCTCTAGGGTGTCTTTTTGTCTTGCCGCCTTCGAATGAGAAGCAAGGGAAAGGGTTTACGGTTTGATTAGGGAGATCCGCAGATGTGATCCGCCTAATCAAACCCTAAACCCTTTCCCGTCCCGTTTTAGGATACCCGGACCCCAAAAAAGGGTTCACTCGTCCCCTCTAGGGTGTCTTTTTGTCTTGCCGCCTTCGAATGAGAAGCAAGGGAAAGGGTTTAGGGTTTGATTAGGGGATCCGCGGTAGCGGTCCGCCTAATCAAACCCAAAACCCTTTCCCGTCCCGTTTTAGGATACCCGGTCCCCCAAAAAGGGTTCACTCGGCCCCTCTAGGGTTTCTTTTTGTCTTGCCGCCTTCATATGAGAAGTATGGGAAAGGGTTTAGGGTTTCATTAGTGGGATCCGCAGTAGCGGTCCGCCTAATCAAACCCTAAACCGTTTCCCTCCGATTTTAGGATACCCGGTCCCCCAAAAAGGGTTCACTCGGCCCCTCTAGGGTGTCTTTTTGTTTTGCCACCTTCAAATGAGAATAAAGGGAAAGCGTTTAAGGTTTGATTAGAGGGATCCGCAGTAGCGGTCCGCCTAATAAAACCCTAAACCCTTTCCCGTCCCGTTTTAGGATACCCGGACCCCTCTAAAAAGGATTCACACGTCCCCTCTAGGGTGTCTTTTTGTCTTGCCGCCTTCGAATGAGAAGCAAGGGAAAGGGTTTAGGGTTTGATTAATGGGATCCGCGGTAGTGGTCCGCCTAATCAAACCCAAAAACCCTTTCCCGTCCCGTTTTAGGATACCCGGTCCCCACAAAAAGGGTTCACTCGGCCCCTCTAGGGTTTCTTTTTGTCTTGCCGCCTTCAAATGAGAAGCATGGGAAAGGGTTTAGGGTTTTATTAGGGGATCCGCATGAGCGGTCCGCCTAATCAAACCCTAAACCCTTTCCCGTCCCGTTTTAGGATACCCGGTCCCCCCAAAAAGGGTTCACTCGGCCCCTCTAGGGTATCTTTTTATCTTGCCGCCTTCGAATGAGAAGCAAGGGAAAGGGTTTAGGGTTTGATTAGGGGGATCCGCGGTAGCGGTCCGCCTAATCAAACCCAAAAACCCTTTCCCGTCACGTTTTAGGATACGCGGTCCCACCAAAAAGGGTTCACTCGGCTCCTTTAGGGTGTCTTTTTGTCTTGCCGCCTTCAAATGAGAAGAAAGGGAAATGGTTTAGGGTTTGATTAGGGGGATCCGCAGTAGCGGTCCGCCTAATCAAACCCTAAAACCCTTTCCCGTCCCGTTTTAGGATACCCGGTCCCCCCAAAAAGGGTTCACTCGGCTCCTTTAGGGTGTCTTTTTGTCTTGTCGCCTTCGAATGAGAAGCAAGGGAAATGGTTTACGGTTTGATTAGGGGGATCCGCGGTAGCAGTCCGCCTAATCAAACCTTAAACTCTTTCCCGTCCCGTTTTAGGATACCGGACCCCCAAAAAAGGGTTCACTTGTCTCCTCTAGGGTGTCTTTTTGTCTTGCCGCCTTCGAATGAGAAGTTAGGGAAAGGGTTTAGGGTTTGATTATGGGAATCCGCAGTAGCGGTCCGCCTAATCAAACCTAAAAACCCTTTCCCGTTCCGTTTTAGGATACCCGGTCCCCCCAAAAAGGGTTCACTCGGCCTCTCTAGGGTGTCTTTTTGTCTTGCCGCCTTCGAATTAGAAGCAAGGGAAAGGGTTTAGGGTTTGATTAGGGGGAGCCGCGGTAGCGGTCCGCCTAATGAAACCCTAAACCCTTTCCCATCCCGTTTTAGGATACCCGTTCCCCCAAAAAAGGGTTCACTCGGCCCCTCTAGGGTGTCTTTTTTTCTTGCCTCCTTCGAATGAGAATCAAGGGAAAGGGTTTAGCGTTTGATTAGGGGGATCCGCGGTAGCGGTCCGCCTAATCAAACCCAAAAACCCTTTCCCGTCCCATTTTAGGATACCCGGTCCCACCAAAAAGGGTTCACTCGGCTCCTCTAGGGTGTCTTTTTGTTTTGCCACCTTCAAATGAGAATAAAGGGAAAGCGTTTAAGGTTTGATTAGAGGGATCCGCAGATGGCGGTCCGCCTAATAAAACCCTAAACCCTTTCCCGTCCCGTTTTAGGATACCCGGACCCCCTAAAAGGATTCACTCGTCCCCTCTAGGGTGTCTTTTTGTCTTGCCGCCTTCGAATGAGAAGCAAGGGAAAGGGTTTAGGGTTTGATTAATGGGATCCGCGGTAGCGGTCCGCCTAATCAAACCCAAAAACCCTTTCCCGTCCCGTTTTAGGATACCCGGTCCCCACAAAAAGGGTTCACTCGGCCCCTCTAGGGTTTCTTTTTGTCTTGCCGCCTTCAAATGAGAAGGATGGGAAAGGGTTTAGGGTTTTATTAGGGGGATCCGCAGTAGCGGTCCGCCTAATCAAACCCTAAACCCTTTCCCGTCCCTTTTTAGGATACCCGGTCCCCCCAAAAAGGGTTCACTCGGCCCCTCTAGGGTGTCTTTTTATCTTGCCGCCTTCGAATGAGAAGCAAGGGAAAGGGTTTAGGGTTTGATTAGGGGGATCCGCGGTAGCGGTCCGCCTAATCAAACCCAAAAACCCTTTCCCGTCACGTTTTAGGATACCCGGTCCCACCAAAAAGGGTTCACTCGGCCCCTCTAGGGTGTCTTTTTGTCTTGCCGCCTTCAAATGGGAAGAAAGGGAAATGGTTTAGGGTTTGATTAGGGGGATCCGCAGTAGCGGTCCGCCTAATCAAACCCTAAACCCTTTCCCGTCCCGTTTTAGGATACCCGGACCCCCAAAAAGGGTTCACTCGGCCCCTCTAGGGTGTCTTTTTGTCTTGCCGCCTTCGAATTAGAAGCAAGGGAAAGGCTTTAGGGTATGATTAGGGGGATCCGCGGTAGCGGTCTGCCTAATCAAACCCAAAAACCCTTTCCCGTCCCGTTTTAGGATACCTGGTCCCCCCAAAAAGGGTTCACTCGGCCCCTCTAGGGTTTCTTTTTGTCTTGCCGCCTTCAAATGAGAAGCATGGGAAAGGGTTTAGGGTTTCATTAAGGGGATCCGCAGTAGCGGTCTGCCTAATCAAACCCTAAACCCTTTCCCGTCCCGTTTTAGGATACCCGGTCCCCCCAAAAAGGGTTCACTCGGCCCCTCTAGGGTGTCTTTTTGTCTTGCCGCCTTCGAATGAGAAGCAAGGGAAAGGGTTTAGGGTTTGATTAGGGAGATCCGCAGTAGCAGTCCGCCTAATCAAACCCTAAACCCTTTCCCATCCCGTTTTAGGATACCCGGACCCCCCAAAAAAGGGTTCACTCGTCCCCTCTAGGGTGTCTTTTTGTCTTGCCGCCTTCGAATGAGAAGCAAGGGAAAGGGTTCAGGGTTTGATTAGGGGGATCCGCGGTAGCGGTCTGCCTAATCAAACCCAAAAACCCTTTCCCGTCCCGTTTTAGGATACCCGGTCCCCCCAAAAAGGGTTCACTCGGCCCCTCTAGGGTTTCTTTTTGTCTTGCCGCCTTCAAATGAGAAGTATGGGAAAGGGTTTAGGGTTTCATTAGGGGGATCTGCAGTAGCGGTCCGCCTAATCAAACGCTAAACCCTTTCCCGTCCCGTTTTAGGATACCCGGTCCCCCCAAAAAGGGTTCACTCGGCCCCTCTAGGGTGTCTTTTTGTCTTGCCGCCTTCGAATGAGAAGCAAGGGAAAGGGTTTACGGTTTGATTAGGGAGATCCGCGTGAGAGTCCGCCTAATCAAACCCTAAACCCTTTCCCGTCCCGTTTTTAGGATACCCGGTCCCCAAAAAAAGGGTTCACTCGTCCCCTCTAGGGTGTCTTTTTGTCTTGCCGCCTTCGAATGAGAAGCAAGGGAAAGGGTTTAGGGTTTGATTAGGGGATCCGCGGTAGCGGTCCGCCTAATCAAACCCAAAACCCTTTCCCGTCCCGTTTTAGGATACCCGGTCCCCCCAAAAAGGGTTCACTCGGCCCCTCTAGGGTTTCTTTTTGTCTTGCCGCCTTCATATGAGAAGTATGGGAAAGGGTTTAGGGTTTCATTAGTGGGATCCGCAGTAGCGGTCCGCCTAATCAAACCCTAAACCGTTTCCCCTCCAGTTTTAGGATACCCGGTCCCCCCAAAAAGGGTTCACTCGGCCCCTCTAGGGTGTCTTTTTGTTTTGCCACCTTCAAATGAGAATAAAGGGAAAGCGTTTAAGGTTTGATTAGAGGGATCCGATGGCGGTCCGCCTAATAAAACCCTAAACCCTTTCCCGTCCCGTTTTAGGATACCCGGACCCCTCTAAAAAGGATTCACACGTCCCCTCTAGGGTGTCTTTTTGTCTTGCCGCCTTCGAATGAGAAGCAAGGGAAAGGGTTTAGGGTTTGATTAATGGGATCCGCGGTAGTGGTCCGCCTAATCAAACCCAAAAACCCTTTCCCGTCCCGTTTTAGGATACCCGGTCCCCACAAAAAGGGTTCACTCGGCCCCTCTAGGGTTTCTTTTTGTCTTGCCGCCTTCAAATGAGAAGCATGGGAAAGGGTTTAGGGTTTTATTAGGGGGATCCGCAGTAGCGGTCCGCCTAATCAAACCCTAAACCCTTTCCCGTCCCGTTTTAGGATACCCGGTCCCCCCAAAAAGGGTTCACTCGGCCCCTCTAGGGTATCTTTTTATCTTGCCGCCTTCGAATGAGAAGCAAGGGAAAGGGTTTAGGGTTTGATTAGGGGGATCCGCGGTAGCGGTCCGCCTAATCAAACCCAAAAACCCTTTCCCGTCACGTTTTAGGATACGCGGTCCCACCAAAAAGGGTTCACTCGGCTCCTTTAGGGTGTCTTTTTGTCTTGCCGCCTTCAAATGAGAAGAAAGGGAAATGGTTTAGGGTTTGATTAGGGGGATCCGCAGTAGCGGTCCGCCTAATCAAACCCTAAACCCTTTCCCGACCCGTTTTAGGATACCCGGACCCCCCAAAAAAGGGTTCACTCGTCCCTTCTAGGGTGTCTTTTTGTCTTGCCGCCTTCGAATTAGAAGCAAGGGAAAGGCTTTAGGGTATGATTAGGGGGATCCGCGGTAGCGGTCCGCCTAATCAAACCCAAAAACCCTTTCCCGTCCCGTTTTAGGATACCCGGTCCCCACAAAAAGGGTTCACTCGGCCCCTCTAGGGTTTCTTTTTGTCTTGCCGCCTTCAAATGAGAAGCATGGGAAAGGGTTTAGGGTTTTATTAGGGGGATCCGCAGTAGCGGTCCGCCTAATCAAACCCTAAACCCTTTCCCGTCCCGTTTTAGGATACCCGGTCCCCCCAAAAAGGGTTCACTCGGCCCCTCTAGGGTATCTTTTTATCTTGCCGCCTTCGAATGAGAAGCAAGGGAAAGGGTTTAGGGTTTGATTAGGGGATCCGCGGTAGCGGTCCGCCTAATCAAACCCAAAACCCTTTCCCGTCCCGTTTTAGGATACCCGGTCCCACCAAAAAGGGTTCACTCGGCTCCTTTAGGGTGTCTTTTTGTCTTGCCGCCTTCAAATGGGAATAAAGGGAAATGGTTTAGGGTTTGATTAGGGGATCCGCATGAGCGGTCCGCCTAATCAAACCCTAAACCCTTTCCCGTCCCGTTTTAGGATACCCGGACCCCCAAAAAAGGGTTCACTCGTCCCCTCTAGGGTGTCTTTTTGTCTTGCCGCCTTCGAATTAGAAGCAAGGGAAAGGGTTTAGGGTATGATTAGGGGGATCCGCGGTAGCGGTCCGCCTAATCAAACCCAAAACCCTTTCCCGTCCCGTTTTAGGATACCCGGTCCCCCCAAAAGGGTTCACTCGGCCCCTCTAGGGTGTCTTTTTGTCTTGCCGCCTTCGAATGAGAAGCAAGGGAAAGGGTTTAGGGTTTGATTAGGGAGATCGCGAGTAGTGATCCGCCTAATCAAACCCTAAACCCTTTCCCATCCCGTTTTAGGATACCCGGACCCCCAAAAAAGGGTTCACTCGTCCCCTCTAGGGTGTCTTTTTGTCTTGCCGCCTTCGAATGAGAAGCAAGGGAAAGGGTTCAGGGTTTGATTAGGGGGATCCGCGGTAGCGGTCCGCCTAATCAAACCAAAACCTTTCCCCCGTCCCGTTTAGGATACCCGGTCCCCCCAAAAAGGTTCACTCGGTCCCTCTAGGGTTTCTTTTTGTCTTGCCGCCTTCAAATGAGAAGTATGGGAAAGGGTTTAGGGTTTCATTAGGGGATCTGCGATGAGCGGTCCGCCTAATCAAACCCTAAACCCTTTCCCCGTCCGTTTTAGGATACCCGGTCCCCCAAAAGGGTTCACTCTACCCCTCTAGGGTGTCTTTTTGTCTTGCCGCCTTCGAATGAGAAGCAAGGGAAAGGGTTTACGGTTTGATTAGGGAGATCCGCAGATGTGATCCGCCTAATCAAACCCTAAACCCTTTCCCCGTCCCGTTTTAGGATACCCGGCCCCCCAAAAAGGGTTCACTCGTCCCCTCTAGGGTGTCTTTTTGTCTTGCCGCCTTCGAATGAGAAGCAAGGGAAAGGGTTTAGGGTTTGATTAGGGGGATCCGCGGTAGCAGTCCGCCTAATCAAACCCAAAAACCCTTTCCCGTCCCGTTTTAGGATACCCGGTCCCCCCAAAAAGGGTTCACTCGGCCCCTCTAGGGTTTCTTTTTGTGTTGCCGCCTTCATATGAAAAGTATGGGAAAGGGTTTAGGGTTTCATTAGTGGGATCCGCAGTAGCGGTCCGCCTAATCAAACCCTAAACCGTTTCCCCTCCCGTTTTAGGATACCCGGTCCCCCCAAAAAGGGTTCACTCGGCCCCTCTAGGGTGTCTTTTTGTTTTGCCACCTTCAAATGAGAATAAAGGGAAAGCGTTTAAGGTTTGATTAGAGGGATCCGCAGTAGCGGTCCGCCTAATAAAACCCTAAACCCTTTCCCGTCCCGTTTTAGGATACCCGGACCCCTCTAAAAAGGATTCACTCGTCCCCTCTAGGGTGTCTTTTTGTCTTGCCGCCTTCGAATGAGACGCAAGGGAAAGGGTTTAGGGTTTGATTAATGGGATCCGCGGTAGCGGTCCGCCTAATCAAACCCAAAAACCCTTTCCCGTCCCGTTTTAGGATACCCGGTCCCCACAAAAAGGGTCACTCGGCCCCTCTAGGGTTTCATTTTGTCTTGCCGCCTTCAAATGAGAAGCATGGGAAAGGGTTTAGGGTTTTATTAGGGGGATCCGCAGTAGCGGTCCGCCTAATCAAACCCTAAACCCTTTCCCGTCCCGTTTTAGGATACCCGGTCCCCCCAAAAAAGGTTCACTCGGTCCCTCTAGGGTTTCTTTTTGTCTTGCCGCCTTCAAATGAGAAGTATGGGAAAGGGTTTAGGGTTTCATTAGGGGGATCTCCAGTAGCGGTCCGCCTAATCAAACCCTAAACCCTTTCCCGTCCCGTTTTAGGATACCCGGTCCCCCCAAAAAGGGTTAACTCTGCCCCTCTAGGGTGTCTTTTTGTCTTGCCGCCTTCGAATGAGAAGCAAGGGAAAGGGTTTACGGTTTGATTAGGGAGATCCGCAGTAGCAGTCCGCCTAATCAAACCCTAAACCCTTTCCCGTCCCGTTTTAGGATACCGGACCCCCAAAAAAGGGTTCACTCGTCCCCTCTAGGGTGTCTTTTTGTCTTGCCGCCTTCGAATGAGAAGCAAGGGAAAGGGTTTAGGGTTTGATTAGGGGGATCCGCGGTAGCAGTCCACCTAATCAAACCCAAAAACCCTTTCCCGTCCCGTTTTAGGATACCCGGTCCCCCCAAAAAGGGTTCACTCGGCCCCTCTAGGGTTTCTTTTTGTCTTGCCGCCTTCATATGAGAATTATGGGAAAGGGTTTAGGGTTTCATTAGTGGGATCCGCAGATGGGTCCGCCTAATCAAACCCTAAACCGTTTCCCCTCCCGTTTTAGGATACCCGATCCCCCCAAAAAGGGTTCACTCGGCCCCTCTAGGGTGTCTTTTTGTTTTGCCACCTTCAAATGAGAATAAAGGGAAAGCGTTTAAGGTTTGATTAGAGGGATCGCGATGAGCGGTCCGCCTAATAAAACCCTAAACCCTTTCCCGTCCCGTTCTTTAGGATATAGGACCCCTCTAAAAAGGATTCACTCGTCCCCTCTAGGGTGTCTTTTTGTCTTGCCGCCTTCGAATGAGAAGCAAGGGAAAGGGTTTAGGGTTTGATTAATGGGATCCGCGGTAGCGGTCCGCCTAATCAAACCCAAAAACCCTTTCCGTCCCGCTTTAGGATACCCGGTCCCCACAAAAGGGTCACTCGGCCCCTCTAGGGTTTCTTTTTGTCTTGCCACCTTCAAATGAGAAGCATGGGAAAGGGTTTAGGGTTTTATTAGGGGATCCGCAGAGCGGTCCGCCTAATCAAACCCTAAACCCTTTCCCGTCCCGTTTTAGGATACCCGGTCCCCCAAAAAGGGTTCACTCGGCCCCTCTAGGGTATCTTTTTATCTTGCCGCCTTCGAATGAGAAGCAAGGGAAAGGGTTTAGGGTTTGATTAGGGGATCCGCGGTAGCGGTCCGCCTAATCAAACCCAAAACCCTTTCCCGTCCCGTTTTAGGATACCCGGTCCCCACCAAAAAGGGTTCACTCGGCCCCTTTAGGGTGTCTTTTTGTCTTGCCGCCTTCAAATGAGAAGAAAGGGAAATGGTTTAGGGTTTGATTAGGGGATCCGCAGAGCGGTCCGCCTAATCAAACCCTAAACCCTTTCCCGTCCCGTTTTAGGATAGGACCCCCAAAAAAGGGTTCACTCGTCCCTTCTAGGGTGTCTTTTTGTCTTGCCGCCTTCGAATTAGAAGCAAGGGAAAGGGTTTAGGGTTTGATTAATGGGATCCGCGGTAGCGGTCCGCCTAATCAAACCCAAAAACCCTTTCCCGTCCCGTTTTAGGATACCCGGTCCCCACAAAAAGGGTTCACTCGGCCCCTCTAGGGTTTCTTTTTGTCTTGCCGCCTTCAAATGAGAAGCATGGGAAAGGGTTTAGGGTTTTATTAGGGGATCCGCATGGCGGTCCGCCTAATCAAACCCTAAACCCTTTCCCGTCCCGTTTTAGGATACCCGGTCCCCCCAAAAAGGGTTCACTCGGCCCCTCTAGGGTTTCTTTTTGTCTTGCCGCCTTCAAATGAAAAGCATGGGAAAGGGTTTAGGGTTTCATTTGGGGGATCCGCATTAGCGGTCCGCCTAATGAAACCCTAAACCCTTTCCCGTCCCGTTTTAGGATACCCGGTCCCTCCAAAAAGGGTTCACTCGGCCCCTCTAGGGTGTCTTTTTGTCTTGCCGCCTTCGAATGAGAAGCAAGGGAAAGCGTTTATTGTTTGATTAGGGGGATCCGCGGTAGCGGTCCGCCTAATCAAACCCTAAACCCTTTCCCGTCCCAATTTAGGATACCCGGTCCCCCCAAAAAGGGTTCACTCGGCCCCTCTAGGGTGTCTTTTTGTCTTGCCGCCTTCGAATGAGAAGCATGGGAAAGGGTTTAGGGTTTCATTAGGGGGATCCGCAGTAGCGGTCCGCTTAATCAAACCCTAAACCCTTTCCCGTCCCGTTTTAGGATACCCGGTCCCCCCAAAAAGGGTTCACTCGGCCCCTCTAGGGTTTCTTTTTGTCTTGCCGCCTTCAAATGAAAAGCATGGGAAAGGGTTTAGGGTTTCATTTAGGGGATCCGCAGTAGCGGTCCGCCTAATGAAACCCTAAACCCTTTCCCGTCCCGTTTTAGGATACCCGGTCCCCCCAAAAAGGGTTCACTCGGCCCCTCTAGGGTGTCTTTTTGTCTTGCCGCCTTCGAATGAGAATCAAGGGAAAGGTTTTAGGGTTTTATTAGGGGGATCCGCGGTAGCGGTCCACCTAGTCGAACCCTAAACCCTTTCCCGTCCTGTTTTAGGATACCCGGTCCCCCCAAAAAGGGTTCACTCGCCCCCTCTAGGGTGTCTTTTTGTCTTGCCGCCTTCAAATGAGAAGCAAGGGAAAGGGTTTAGGGTTTGATTTGGGGGATTCGTGGGAGCGGTCCGCCTAATCAAACCCTAAACCCTTTCCCGTTCCGTTTTAGGATACCCGGTCCCCCCAAAAAGGGTTCACTCGGCCCCTCTAGGGTTTCGTTTTGTCTTGCCGCCTTCGAATGAGAAGCAACGGAAATGGTTTAGGGTTTGATTAGGGGATCCGCAGAGCGGTCCGCCTAATCAATCCCTAAACCCTTTCCCGTCCCGTTTTAGGATACCCGGACCCCCCAAAAAAGGGTTCACTCGTCCCCTCTAGGGTGTCTTTTTGTCTTGCCGCCTTCGAATGAGAAGCAAGGGAAAGAGTTTATTGTTTGATTAGGGGGATCCGCGGTAGCGGTCCGCCTAATCAAACCCTAAACCCTTTCCCGTCCCGTTTTAGGATACCCGGTCCCCCCAAAAAGGGTTCACTCGGCCCCTCTAGGGTTTCTTTTTGTCTTGCCGCCTTCAAATGAGAAGCATGGGAAAGGGTTTAGGGTTTCATTAGGGGATCCGCAGTAGCGGTCCGCCTAATCAAACCCTAAACCCTTTCCCCGTCCCGTTTTAGGATACCCGGTCCCCCCAAAAAGGGTTCACTCGGCCCCTCTAGGGTGTCTTTTTGTCTTGCCGCCTTCGAATGAGAAGCATGGGAAAGGGTTTAGGGTTTCATTAGGGGGATCCGCAGTAGTGGTCCGCTTAATCAAACCCTAAACCCTTTCCCGTCCCGTTTTAGGATACCCGGTCCCCCCAAAAAGGGTTCACTCGGCCCCTCTAGAGTTTCTTTTTGTCTTGCCGCCTTCAAATGAAAAGCATGGGAAAGGGTTTAGGGTTTCATTTGGGGGATCCGCATTAGCGGTCCGCCTAATGAAACCCTAAACCCTTTCCCGTCCCGTTTTAGGATACCCGGTCCCCCCAAAAAGGGTTCACTCGGCCCCTCTAGGGTGTCTTTTTGTCTAGCCGCCTTCGAATGAGAATCAAGGGAAAGGGTTTAGGGTTTTATTAGGGGGATCCGCGGTAGCGGTCCACCTAGTCGAACCCTAAACCCTTTCCCGTCCTGTTTTAGGATACCCGGTCCCCCCAAAAAGGGTTCACTCGCCCCCTCTAGGGTGTCTTTTTGTCTTGCCGCCTTCAAATGAGAAGCAAGGGAAAGGGTTTAGGGTTTGATTTGGGGGATCTGTGGTAGCGGTCCGCCTAATCAAACCCTAAACCCTTTCCCGTTCCGTTTTAGGATACCCGGTCCCCCCAAAAAGGGTTCACTCGGCCCCTCTAGGGTTTCGTTTTGTCTTGCCGCCTTCGAATGAGAAGCAACGGAAATGGTTTAGGGTTTGATTAGGGGATCCGCAGTGAGCGGTCCGCCTAATCAATCCCTAAACCCTTTCCCGTCCCGTTTTAGGATACCCGGACCCCCCAAAAAAGGGTTCACTCGTCCCCTCTAGGGTGTCTTTTTGTCTTACCGCCTTCGAATGAGAAGTACGGGAAAGAGTTTATTGTTTGATTAGGGGGATCCGCGGTAGCGGTCCGCCAAATCAAACCCTAAACCCTTTCCCGTCCCGTTTTAGGATACCCGGTCCCCCTAAAAAGGGTTCACTCGGCCCCTCTAGGGTGTCTTTTTGTCTTGCCGCCTTCGAATGAGAAGCATGGGAAAGGGTTTAGGGTTTCATTAGGGGATCCGCGAGTGGGTCCGCTTAATCAAACCCTAAACCCTTTCCCGTCCCGTTTTAGGATACCCGGTCCCCCAAAAAGGGTTCACTCGGCCCCTCTAGGGTTTCTTTTTGTCTTGCCGCCTTCAAATGAAAAGCATGGGAAAGGGTTTAGGGTTTCATTTGGGGATCCGCATGAGCGGTCCGCCTAATGAAACCCTAAACCCTTTCCCGTCCCGCTTTAGGATACCCGGTTCCCCCAAAAAGGGTTCACTCGGCCCCTCTAGGGTGTCTTTTTGTCTTGCCGCCTTCGAATGAGAATCAAGGGAAAGGTTTTAGGGTTTTATTAGGGGATCCGCGGTGTAGCGGTCCACCTAGTCGAACCCTAAACCCTTTCCCGTCCTGTTTTAGGATACCCGGTCCCCCCAAAAAGGGTTCACTCGCCCCCTCTAGGGTGTCTTTTTGTCTTGCCGCCTTCAAATGAGAAGCAAGGGAAAGGGTTTAGGGTTTGATTTGGGGGATCCGTGGTAGCGGTCCGCCTAATCAAACCCTAAACCCTTTCCCGTTCCGTTTTAGGATACCCGGTCCCCCCAAAAAGGGTTCACTCGGCCCCTCTAGGGTTTCGTTTTGTCTTGCCGCCTTCGAATGAGAAGCAACGGAAATGGTTTAGGGTTTGATTAGGGGATCCGCAGAGCGGTCCGCCTAATCAATCCCTAAACCCTTTCCCGTCCCGTTTTAGGATACCCGGACCCCCCAAAAAAGGGTTCACTCGTCCCCTCTAGGGTGTCTTTTTGTCTTGCCGCCTTCGAATGAGAAGCAAGGGAAAGAGTTTATTGTTTGATTAGGGGGATCCGCGGTAGCGGTCCGCCAACTCAAACCCTAAACCCTTTCCCGTCCCGTTTTAGGATACCCGGTCCCCCTAAAAAGGGTTCACTCGGCCCCTCTAGGGTGTCTTTTTGTCTTGCCGCCTTCGAATGAGAAGCATGGGAAAGGGTTTAGGGTTTCATTAGGGGGATCCGCAGTAGTGGTCCGCTTAATCAAACCCTAAACCCTTTCCCGTCCCGTTTTAGGATACCCGGTCCCCCCAAAAAGGGTTCACTCGGCCCCTCTAGGGTTTCTTTTTGTCTTGCCGCCTTCAAATGAAAAGCATGGGAAAGGGTTTAGGGTTTCATTTGGGGGATCCGCAGTAGCGGTCCGCCTAATGAAACCCTAAACCCTTTCCCGTCCCGTTTTAGGATACCCGGTCCCCCCAAAAAGGGTTCACTCGGCCCCTCTAGGGTGTCTTTTTGTCTTGCCGCCTTCGAATGAGAATCAAGGGAAAGGTTTTAGGGTTTTATTAGGGGGATCCGCGGTAGCGGTCCACCTAGTCGAACCCTAAACCCTTTCCCGTCCTGTTTTAGGATACCCGGTCCCCCCAAAAAGGGTTCACTCGCCCCCTCTAGGGTGTCTTTTTGTCTTGCCGCCTTCAAATGAGAAGCAAGGGAAAGGGTTTAGGGTTTGATTTGGGGGATCCGTGGTAGCGGTCCGCCTAATCAAACCCTAAACCCTTTCCCGTTCCGTTTTAGGATACCCGGTCCCCCCAAAAAGGGTTCACTCGGCCCCTCTAGGGTTTCGTTTTGTCTTGCCGCCTTCGAATGAGAAGCAACGGAAATGGTTTAGGGTTTGATTAGGGGATCCGCAGAGCGGTCCGCCTAATCAATCCCTAAACCCTTTCCCGTCCCGTTTTAGGATACCCGGACCCCCCAAAAAAGGGTTCACTCGTCCCCTCTAGGGTGTCTTTTTGTCTTGCCGCCTTCGAATGAGAAGCAAGGGAAAGAGTTTATTGTTTGATTAGGGGGATTTGCGGTAGCGGTCCGCCAAATCAAACCCTAAACCCTTTCCCGTCCCGTTTTAGGATACCCGGTCCCCCCAAAAAGGGTTCACTCTGCCCCTCTAGGGTTTCTTTTTGTCTTGCCGCCTTCAAATAAGAAGCATGGGAAAGGGTTTAGGGTTTCATTAGGGGGATCCAGATGAGCGGTCCGCCTAATCAAACCCTAAACCCTTTCCCGTCCCGTTTTAGGATACCCGGCCCCCCCAAAAAGGGTTCACTCGGCCCCTCTAGGGTGTCTTTTTGTCTTGCCGCCTTCGAATGAGAAGCATGGGAAAGGGTTTAGGGTTTCATTAGGGGGATCCGCAGTAGTGGTCCGCTTAATCAGACCCTAAACCCTTTCCCGTCCCGTTTTAGGATACCCGGTCCCCCCAAAAAGGGTTCACTCGGCCCCTCTAGGGTTTCTTTTTGTCTTGCCGCCTTCAAATGAAAAGCAAGGGAAAGGGTTTAGGGTTTCATTTGGGGATCCGCAGAGCGGTCCGCCTAATAAAACCCTAAACCCTTTCCCGTCCCGTTTTAGGATACCCGGTCCCCCCAAAAAGGGTTCACTCGGCCCCTCTAGGGTGTCTTTTTGTCTAGCCGCCTACGAATGAGAATCAAGGGAAAGGGTTTAGGGTTTTATTAGGGGGATCCGCGGTAGCGGTCCACCTAGTCGAACCATAAACCCTTTCCCGTCCTGTTTTAGGATACCCGGTCCCCCCAAAAAGGGTTCACTCGGCCCCTCTAGGGTTTCGTTTTGTCTTGCCGCCTTCGAATGAGAAGCAACGGAAATGGTTTAGGGTTTGATTAGGGGGATCCGTAGTAGCGGTCCGCCTAATCAATCCCTAAACCCTTTCCCGTCCCGTTTTAGGATACCCGGACCCCCCAAAAAAGGGTTCACTCGTCCCCTCTAGGGTGTCTTTTTGTCTTACCGCCTTCGAATGAGAAGTAAGGGAAAGAGTTTATTGTTTGATTAGGGGGATCCGCGGTAGCGGTCCGCCAAATCAAACCCTAAACCCTTTCCCGTCCCGTTTTAGGATACCCGGTCCCCCTAAAAAGGGTTCACTCGGCCCCTCTAGGGTGTCTTTTTGTCTTGCCGCCTTCGAATGAGAAGCATGGGAAAGGGTTTAGGGTTTCATTAGGGGGATCCGCAGTAGTGGTCCGCTTAATCAAACCCTAAACCCTTTCCCGTCCCGTTTTAGGATACCCGGTCCCCCCAAAAAGGGTTCACTCGGCCCCTCTAGGGTTTCTTTTTGTCTTGCCGCCTTCAAATGAAAAGCATGGGAAAGGGTTTAGGGTTTCATTTGGGGGATCCGCGATGGCGGTCCGCCTAATGAAACCCTAAACCATTTCCCGTCCCGTTTTAGGATACCCGGTCCCCCCAAAAAGGGTTCACTCGGCCCCTCTAGGGTGTCTTTTTGTCTTGCCGCCTTCGAATGAGAATCAAGGGAAAGGTTTTAGGGTTTTATTAGGGGGATCCGCGGTAGCGGTCCACCTAGTCGAACCCTAAACCCTTTCCCGTCCTGTTTTAGGATACCCGGTCCCCCCAAAAAGGGTTCACTCGCCCCCTCTAGGGTGTCTTTTTGTCTTGCCGCCTTCAAATGAGAAGCAAGGGAAAGGGTTTAGGGTTTGATTTGGGGGATCCGTGGTAGCGGTCCGCCTAATCAAACCCTAAACCCTTTCCCGTTCCGTTTTAGGATACCCGGTCCCCCCAAAAAGGGTTCACTCGGCCCCTCTAGGGTTTCGTTTTGTCTTGCCGCCTTCGAATGAGAAGCAACGGAAATGGTTTAGGGTTTGATTAGGGGATCCGCAGAGGGTCCGCCTAATCAATCCCTAAACCCTTTCCCGTCCCGTTTTAGGATACCCGACCCCCAAAAAGGGTTCACTCGTCCCCTCTAGGGTGTCTTTTTGTCTTGCCGCCTTCGAATGAGAAGCAAGGGAAAGAGTTTATTGTTTGATTAGGGGGATTTGCGGTAGCGGTCCGCCAAATCAAACCCTAAACCCTTTCCCGTCCCGTTTTAGGATACCCGGTCCCCCCAAAAAGGGTTCACTCGGCCCCTCTAGGGTGTCTTTTTGTCTTGCCGCCTTCAAATAAGAAGCATGGGAAAGGGTTTAGGGTTTCATTAGGGGGATCCGCAGTAGCGGTCCGCCTAATCAAACCCTAAACCCTTTCCCGTCCCGTTTTAGGATACCCGGCCCCCCCAAAAAGGGTTCACTCGGCCCCTCTAGGGTGTCTTTTTGTCTTGCCGCCTTCGAATGAGAAGCATGGGAAAGGGTTTAGGGTTTCATTAGGGGGATCCGCAGTAGTGGTCCGCTTAATCAGACCCTAAACCCTTTCCCGTCCCGTTTTAGGATACCCGGTCCCCCCAAAAAGGGTTCACTCGGCCCCTCTAGGGTTTCTTTTTGTCTTGCCGCCTTCAAATGAAAAGCATGGGAAAGGGTTTAGGGTTTCATTTGGGGGATCCGCAGTAGCGGTCCGCCTAATAAAACCCTAAACCCTTTCCCGTCCCGTTTTAGGATACCCGGTCCCCCCAAAAAGGGTTCACTCGGCCCCTCTAGGGTGTCTTTTTGTCTAGCCGCCTACGAATGAGAATCAAGGGAAAGGGTTTAGGGTTTTATTAGGGGGATCCGCGGTAGCGGTCCACCTAGTCGAACCATAAACCCTTTTCCGTCTGTTTTAGGATACCCGGTCCCCCAAAAAGGGTTCACTCGGCCCCTCTAGGGTGTTTTTTGTCTTGCCGCCTTCGAATGAGAAGCAACGGAAATGGTTTAGGGTTTGATTAGGGGGATCCGTAGTAGCGGTCCGCCTAATCAATCCCTAAACCCTTTCCCGTCCCGTTTTAGGATACCCGGACCCCCCAAAAAAGGGTTCACTCGTCCCCTCTAGGGTGTCTTTTTGTCTTACCGCCTTCGAATGAGAAGTAAGGGAAAGAGTTTATTGTTTGATTAGGGGGATCCGCGGTAGCGGTCCGCCAAATCAAACCCTAAACCCTTTCCCGTCCCGTTTTAGGATACCCGGTCCCCCTAAAAAGGGTTCACTCGGCCCCTCTAGGGTGTCTTTTTGTCTTGCCGCCTTCGAATGAGAAGCATGGGAAAGGGTTTAGGGTTTCATTAGGGGGATCCGCAGTAGTGGTCCGCTTAATCAAACCCTAAACCCTTTCCCGTCCCGTTTTAGGATACCCGGTCCCCCCAAAAAGGGTTCACTCGGCCCCTCTAGGGTTTCTTTTTGTCTTGCCGCCTTCAAATGAAAAGCATGGGAAAGGGTTTAGGGTTTCATTTGGGGGATCCGCAGTAGCGGTCCGCCTAATGAAACCCTAAACCCTTTCCCGTCCCGTTTTAGGATACCCGGTCCCCCCAAAAAGGGTTCACTCGGCCCCTCTAGGGTGTATTTTTGTCTTGCCGCCTTCGAATGAGAATCAAGGGAAAGGTTTTAGGGTTTTATTAGGGGGATCCGCGGTAGCGGTCCACCTAGTCGAACCCTAAACCCTTTCCCGTCCTGTTTTAGGATACCCGGTCCCCCCAAAAAGGGTTCACTCGCCCCCTCTAGGGTGTCTTTTTGTCTTGCCGCCTTCAAATGAGAAGCAAGGGAAAGGGTTTAGGGTTTGATTTGGGGGATCCGTGGTAGCGGTCCGCCTAATCAAACCCTAAACCCTTTCCCTGCCTCCGTTTTAGGATACCCGGTCCCCCCAAAAAGGGTTCACTCGGCCCCTCTAGGGTTTCGTTTTGTCTTGCCGCCTTCGAATGAGAAGCAACGGAAATGGTTTAGGGTTTGATTAGGGGGATCCGCAGTAGCGGTCCGCCTAATCAATCCCTAAACCCTTTCCCGTCCCGTTTTAGGATACCCGGACCCCCCAAAAAAGGGTTCACTCGTCCCCTCTAGGGTGTCTTTTTGTCTTGCCGCCTTCGAATGAGAAGCAAGGGAAAGAGTTTATTGTTTGATTAGGGGGATTTGCGGTAGCGGTCCGCCAAATCAAACCCTAAACCCTTTCCCGTCCCGTTTTAGGATACCCGGTCCCCCCAAAAAGGGTTCACTCTGCCCCTCTAGGGTTTCTTTTTGTCTTGCCGCCTTCAAATAAGAAGCATGGGAAAGGGTTTAGGGTTTCATTAGGGGGATCCGCAGTAGCGGTCCGCCTAATCAAACCCTAAACCCTTTCCCGTCCCGTTTTAGGATACCCGGCCCCCCCAAAAAGGGTTCACTCGGCCCCCTGGTGTCTTTTTGTCTTGCCGCCTTCGAATGAGAAGCATGGGAAAGGGTTTAGGGTTTCATTAGGGGATCCGCAGAGTGGTCCGCTTAATCGGACCCTAAACCCTTTCCCGTCCCGTTTTAGGATACCCGGTCCCCCAAAAAGGGTTCACTCGGCCCCTCTAGGGTTTCTTTTTGTCTTGCCGCCTTCAAATGAAAAGCATGGGAAAGGGTTTAGGGTTTCATTTGGGGATCCGCGATGAGCGGTCCGCCTAATAAAACCCTAAACCCTTTCCCGTCCCGTTTTAGGATACCCGGTCCCCCCAAAAAGGGTTCACTCGTCCCCTCTAGGGTGTCTTTTTGTCTTGCCGCCTTCGAATGAGAATCAAGGGAAAGGGTTTAGGGTTTTATTAGGGGAATTCGCGGTAGCGGTCCACCTAGTCGAACCATAAACCCTTTTCCCGTCTGTTTTAGGATACCCGGTCCCCCAAAAAGGGTTCACTCGGCCCCTCTAGGGTTTCGTTTTGTCTTGCCGCCTTCGAATGAGAAGCAACGGAAATGGTTTAGGGTTTGATTAGGGGGATCCGTAGTAGCGGTCCGCCTAATCAATCCCTAAACCCTTTCCCGTCCCGTTTTAGGATACCCGGACCCCCCAAAAAAGGGTTCACTCGTCCCCTCTAGGGTGTCTTTTTGTCTTGCCGCCTTCGAATGAGAATCAAGGGAAAGGTTTTAGGGTTTTATTAGGGGGATCCGTGGTAGCGGTCCACCTAGTCGAACCCTAAACCCTTTCCCGTCCTGTTTTAGGATACCCGGTCCCCCCAAAAAGGGTTCACTCGCCCCCTCTAGGGTGTCTTTTTGTCTTGCCGCCTTCAAATGAGAAGCAAGGGAAAGGGTTTAGGGTTTGATTTGGGGGATCCGTGGTAGCGGTCTGCCTAATCAAACCCTAAACCCTTTCCCGTCCCGTTTTAGGATACCCGGTCCCCCCAAAAAGGGTTCACTCTGCCCCTCTAGGGTTTCTTTTTGTCTTGCCGCCTTCAAATAAGAAGCATGGGAAAGGGTTTAGGGTTTCATTAGGGGATCCGCGATGGCGGTCCGCCTAATCAAACCCTAAACCCTTTCCCGTCCCGTTTTAGGATACCCGGCCCCCCCAAAAAGGGTTCACTCGGCCCCTCTAGGGTGTCTTTTTGTCTTGCCGCCTTCGAATGAGAAGCATGGGAAAGGGTTTAGGGTTTCATTAGGGGATCCGCAGAGTGGTCCGCTTAATCGGACCCTAAACCCTTTCCCGTCCCGTTTTAGGATACCCGGTCCCCCAAAAAGGGTTCACTCGGCCCCTCTAGGGTGTCTTTTGTCTTGCCGCCTTCAAATGAGAAGCAAGGGAAAGGGTTTAGGGTTTCATTTGGGGGATCCGCGATGGCGGTCCGCCTAATAAAACCCTAAACCCTTTCCCGTCCCGTTTTAGGATACCCGGTCCCCCCAAAAAGGGTTCACTCGGCCCCTCTAGGGTGTCTTTTTGTCTAGCCGCCTTCGAATGAGAATCAAGGGAAAGGGTTTAGGGTTTTATTAGGGGGATCCGCGGTAGCGGTCCACCTAGTCGAACCATAAACCCTTTCCCGTCCTGTTTTAGGATACCCGGTCCCCCCAAAAAGGGTTCACTCGGCCCCTCTAGGGTTTCGTTTTGTCTTGCCGCCTTCGAATGAGAAGCAACGGAAATGGTTTAGGGTTTGATTAGGGGGATCCGTAGTAGCGGTCCGCCTAATCAATCCCTAAACCCTTTCCCGTCCCGTTTTAGGATACCCGGACCCCCCAAAAAAGGGTTCACTCGTCCCCTCTAGGGTGTCTTTTTGTCTTACCGCCTTCGAATGAGAAGTAAGGGAAAGAGTTTATTGTTTGATTAGGGGGATCCGCGGTAGCGGTCCGCCAAATCAAACCCTAAACCCTTTCCCGTCCCGTTTTAGGATACCCGGTCCCCCTAAAAAGGGTTCACTCGGCCCCTCTAGGGTGTCTTTTTGTCTTGCCGCCTTCGAATGAGAAGCATGGGAAAGGGTTTAGGGTTTCATTAGGGGGATCCGCAGTAGTGGTCCGCTTAATCAAACCCTAAACCCTTTCCCGTCCCGTTTTAGGATACCCGGTCCCCCCAAAAAAGGTTCACTCGGCCCCTCTAGGGTTTCTTTTTGTCTTGCCGCCTTCAAATGAAAAGCATGGGAAAGGGTTTAGGGTTTCATTTGGGGATCCGCATGAGCGGTCCGCCTAATGAAACCCTAAACCCTTTCCCCGTCCCATTTTAGGATACCCGGTCCCCCCAAAAAGGGTTCACTCGGCCCCTCTAGGGTGTATTTTTGTCTTGCCGCCTTCGAATGAGAATCAAGGGAAAGGTTTTAGGGTTTTATTAGGGGGATCCGCGGTAGCGGTCCACCTAGTCGAACCCTAAACCCTTTCCCGTCCTGTTTTAGGATACCCGGTCCCCCCAAAAAGGGTTCACTCGCCCCCTCTAGGGTGTCTTTTTGTCTTGCCGCCTTCAAATGAGAAGCAAGGGAAAGGGTTTAGGGTTTGATTTGGGGGATCCGTGGTAGCGGTCCGCCTAATCAAACCCTAAACCCTTTCCCGTTCCGTTTTAGGATACCCGGTCCCCCCAAAAAGGGTTCACTCGGCCCCTCTAGGGTTTCGTTTTGTCTTGCCGCCTTCGAATGAGAAGCAACGGAAATGGTTTAGGGTTTGATTAGGGGGATCCGCGATGGCGGTCCGCCTAATCAATCCCTAAACCCTTTCCCGTCCCGTTTTAGGATACCCGGACCCCCAAAAAAGGGTTCACTCGTCCCCTCTAGGGTGTCTTTTTGTCTTGCCGCCTTCGAATGAGAAGCAAGGGAAAGAGTTTATTGTTTGATTAGGGGGATTTACGGTAGCGGTCCGCCAAATCAAACCCTAAACCCTTTCCCGTCCCGTTTTAGGATACCCGGTCCCCCCAAAAAGGGTTCACTCTGCCCCTCTAGGGTTTCTTTTTGTCTTGCCGCCTTCAAATAAGAAGCATGGGAAAGGGTTTAGGGTTTCATTAGGGGGATCCGCAGTAGCGGTCCGCCTAATCAAACCCTAAACCCTTTCCCGTCCCGTTTTAGGATACCCGGCCCCCCCAAAAAGGGTTCACTCGGCCCCTCTAGGGTGTCTTTTTGTCTTGCCGCCTTCGAATGAGAAGCATGGGAAAGGGTTTAGGGTTTCATTAGGGGATCCGCGAGAGTGGTCCGCTTAATCGGACCCTAAACCCTTTCCCGTCCCGTTTTAGGATACCCGGTCCCCCCAAAAAGGGTTCACTCGGCCCCTCTAGGGTTTCTTTTTGTCTTGCCGCCTTCAAATGAAAAGCATGGGAAAGGGTTTAGGGTTTCATTTGGGGGATCCGCAGATGGCGGTCCGCCTAATAAAACCCTAAACCCTTTCCCGTCCCGTTTTAGGATACCCGGTCCCCCAAAAAGGGTTCACTCGGCCCCTCTAGGGTGTCTTTTTGTCTAGCCGCCTTCGAATGAGAATCAAGGGAAAGGGTTTAGGGTTTTATTAGGGGGATCCGCGGTAGCGGTCCACCTAGTCGAACCATAAACCCTTTCCCGTCCTGTTTTAGGATACCCGGTCCCCCCAAAAAGGGTTCACTCGGCCCCTCTAGGGTTTCGTTTTGTCTTGCCGCCTTCGAATGAGAAGCAACGGAAATGGTTTAGGGTTTGATTAGGGGGATCCGTAGTAGCGGTCCGCCTAATCAATCCCTAAACCCTTTCCCGTCCCGTTTTAGGATACCCGGACCCCCCAAAAAAGGGTTCACTCGTCCCCTCTAGGGTGTCTTTTTGTGTTGCCGCCTTCGAATGAGAATCAAGGGAAAGGTTTTAGGGTTTTATTAGGGGGATCCGTGGTAGCGGTCCACCTAGTCGAACCCTAAACCTTTCCCGTCTGTTTTAGGATACCCGGTCCCCCAAAAGGGTTCACTCGCCCCCTCTAGGGTGTCTTTTTGTCTTGCCGCCTTCAAATGAGAAGCAAGGGAAAGGGTTTAGGGTTTGATTTGGGGGATCCGTGGTAGCGGTCTGCCTAATCAAACCCTAAACCCTTTCCCGTTCCGTTTTAGGATACCCGGTCCCCCCAAAAAGGGTTCACTCGGCCCCTCTAGGGTTTCGTTTTGTCTTGCCGCCTTCGAATGAGAAGCAACGGAAATGGTTTAGGGTTTGATTAGGGGGATCCGATGAGCGGTCCGCCTAATCAATCCCTAAACCCTTTCCCGTCCCGTTTTAGGATACCAGGACCCCCAAAAAAGGGTTCACTCGTCCCCTCTAGGGTGTCTTTTTGTCTTGCCGCCTTCGAATGAGAAGCAAGGGAAAGAGTTTATTGTTTGATTAGGGGGATCCGCGGTAGCGGTCCGCCTAATCAAACCCTAAACCCTTTCCCGTCCTGTTTTAGGATACCCGGTCCCCCCAAAAAGGGTTCACTCGGCCCCTCTAGGGTTTCTTTTTGTCTTGCCGCCTTCAAATGAGAAGCATGGGAAAAGGTTTAGGGTTTCATTAGGGGGATCCGCGATGGCGGTCCGCCTAATCAAACCCTAAACCCTTTCCCGTCCCGTTTTAGGATACCCGGTCCCCCCAAAAAGGGTTCACTCGGCCCCTCTAGGGTGTCTTTTTGTCTTGCCGCCTTCGAATGAGAAGCATGGGAAAGGGTTTAGGGTTTCATTAGGGGGATCCGCAGTAGTGGTCCGCTTAATCAAACCCTAAACCCTTTCCCGTCCCGTTTTAGGATACCCGGTCCCCCCAAAGAGGGTTCACTCGGCCCCTCTAGGATTTCTTTTTGTCTTGCCGCCTTCAAATGAAAAGCATGGGAAAGGGTTTAGGGTTTCATTTGGGGGATCCGCAGTAGCGGTCCGCCTAATAAAACCCTAAACCCTTTCCCGTCCCGTTTTAGGATACCCGGTCCCCCCAAAAAGGGTTCACTCGGCCCCTCTAGGGTGTCTTTTTGTCTAGCCGCCTTCGAATGAGAATCAAGGGAAAGGGTTTAGGGTTTTATTAGGGGGATCCGCGGTAGCGGTCCACCTAGTCGAACCATAAAACCTTTCCCGTCCTGTTTTAGGATACCCGGTCCCCCCAAAAAGGGTTCACTCGGCCCCTCTAGGGTTTCGTTTTGTCTTGCCGCCTTCGAATGAGAAGCAACGGAAATGGTTTAGGGTTTGATTAGGGGGATCCGTAGTAGCGGTCCGCCTAATCAATCCCTAAACCCTTTCCCGTCCCGTTTTAGGATACCCGGACCCCCCAAAAAAGGGTTCACTCGTCCCCTCTAGGGTGTCTTTTTGTCTTGCCGCCTTCGAATGAGAATCAAGGGAAAGGTTTTAGGGTTTTATTAGGGGGATCCGTGGTAGCGGTCCACCTAGTCGAACCCTAAACCCTTTCCCGTCCTGTTTTAGGATACCCGGTCCCCCCAAAAAGGGTTCACTCGCCCCCTCTAGGGTGTCTTTTTGTCTTGCCGCCTTCAAATGAGAAGCATGGGAAAGGGTTTATTATTTGATTAGGGGGTTCCGCGGTAGCGGTCCGCCTAATCAAACCCTAAACCCTTTCCCGTCCTGTTTTAGGATACCCGGTCCCCCCAAAAAGGGTTCACTCGGCCCCTCTAGGGTTTCTTTTTGTCTTGCCGCCTTCAAATGAGAAGCATGGGAAAGGGTTTAGGGTTTCATTAGGGGGATCCGCAGTAGCGGTCCGCCTAATCAAACGCTAAACCCTTTCCCGTCCCGTTTTAGGATACCCGGTCCCCCCAAAAAGGGTTCACTCGGCCCCTCTAGGGTTTCTTTTTGTCTTGCCGCCTTCAAATGAAAAGCATGGGAAAGGGTTTAGGGTTTCATTTGGGGGATCCGCAGTAGCGGTCCGCCTAATAAAACCCTAAACCCTTTCCCGTCCCGTTTTAGGATACCCGGTCCCCCCAAAAAGGGTTCACTCGGCCCCTCTAGGGTGTCTTTTTGTCTAGCCGCCTTCGAATGAGAATCAAGGGAAAGGGTTTAGGGTTTTATTAGGGGGATCCGCGGTAGCGGTCCACCTAGTCGAACCATAAACCCTTTCCCGTCCTGTTTTAGGATACCCGGTCCCCCCAAAAAGGGTTCACTCGGCCCCTCTAGGGTTTCGTTTTGTCTTGCCGCCTTCGAATGAGAAGCAACGGAAATGGTTTAGGGTTTGATTAGGGGGATCCGTAGTAGCGGTCCGCCTAATCAATCCCTAAACCCTTTCCCGTCCCGTTTTAGGATACCCGGACCCCCCAAAAAAGGGTTCACTCGTCCCCTCTAGGGTGTCTTTTTGTCTTGCCGCCTTCGAATGAGAATCAAGGGAAAGGTTTTAGGGTTTTATTAGGGGGATCCGCGGTAGCGGTCCACCTAGTCGAACCCTAAACCCTTTCCCGTTCCGTTTTAGGATACCCGGTCCCCCCAAAAAGGGTTCACTCGGCCCCTCTAGGGTTTCGTTTTGTCTTGCCGCCTTCGAATGAGAAGCAACGGAAATGGTTTAGGGTTTGATTAGGGGGATCCGCAGTAGCGGTCCGCCTAATCAATCCCTAAACCCTTTCCCGTCCCGTTTTAGGATACCCGGACCCCCCAAAAAAGGGTTCACTCGTCCCCTCTAGGGTGTCTTTTTGTCTTGCCGCCTTCGAATGAGAAGCAAGGGAAAGAGTTTATTGTTTGATTAGGGGATCCGCGGTAGGGTGTCCGCCTAATCAAACCCTAAACCCTTTCCCGTCCCGTTTTAGGATACCCGGTCCCCCCAAAAAGGGTTCACTCGGCCCCTCTAGGGTTTCTTTTTGTCTTGCCGCCTTCAAATGAGAAGCATGGGAAAAGGTTTAGGGTTTCATTAGGGGGATCCGCAGTAGCGGTCCGCCTAATCAAACCCTAAACCCTTTCCCGTCCCGTTTTAGGATACCCGGTCCCCCCAAAAAGGGTTCACTCGGCCCCTCTAGGGTGTCTTTTTGTCTTGCCGCCTTCGAATGAGAAGCATGGGAAAGGGTTTAGGGTTTCATTAGGGGGATCCGCAGTAGTGGTCCGCTTAATCAAACCCTAAACCCTTTCCCGTCCCGTTTTAGGATACCCGGTCCCCCCAAAAAGGGTTCACTCGGCCCCTCTAGGGTTTCTTTTTGTCTTGCCGCCTTCAAATGAAAAGCATGGGAAAGGGTTTAGGGTTTCATTTGGGGGATCCGCAGTAGCGGTCCGCCTAATGAAACCCTAAACCCTTTCCCGTCCCGTTTTAGGATACCCGGTCCCCCCAAAAAGGGTTCACTCGGCCCCTCTAGGGTGTCTTTTTGTCTAGCCGCCTTCGAATGAGAATCAAGGGAAAGGGTTTAGGGTTTTATTAGGGGGATCCGCGGTAGCGGTCCACCTAGTCGAACCCTAAACCCTTTCCCGTCCTGTTTTAGGATACCCGGTCCCCCCAAAAAGGGTTCGCTCGCCCCCTCTAGGGTGTCTTTTTGTCTTGCCGCCTTCAAATGAGAAGCAAGGGAAAGGGTTTAGGGTTTGATTTGGGGGATCCGTGGTAGCGGTCCGCCTAATCAAACCCTAAACCCTTTCCCGTTCCGTTTTAGGATACCCGGTCCCCCCAAAAAGGGTTCACTCGGCCCCTCTAGTGTTTCGTTTTGTCTTGCCGCCTTCGAATGAGAAGCAACGGAAATGGTTTAGGGTTTGATTAGGGGGATCCGCAGTAGCGGTCCGCCTAATCAATCCCTAAACCCTTTCCCGTCCCGTTTTAGGATACCCGGACCCCCCAAAAAAGGGTTCACTCGTCCCCTCTAGGGTGTCTTTTTGTCTTGCCGCCTTCGAATGAGAAGCAAGGGAAAGAGTTTATTATTTGATTAGGGGGATCCGCGGTAGCGGTCCGCCTAATCAAACCCTAAACCCTTTCCCGTCCTGTTTTAGGATACCCGGTCCCCCCAAAAAGGGTTCACTCGGCCCCTCTAGGGTTTCTTTTTGTCTTGCCGCCTTCAAATGAGAAGCATGGGAAAGGGTTTAGGGTTTCATTAGGGGGATCCGCAGTAGCGGTCCGCCTAATCAAACCCTAAACCCTTTCCCGTCCCGTTTTAGGATACCCGGTCCCCCCAAAAAGGGTTCACTCGGCCCCTCTAGGGTGTCTTTTTGTCTTGCCGCCTTCGAATGAGAAGCATGGGAAAGGGTTTAGGGTTTCAATAGGGGGATCCGCAGTAGTGGTCCGCTTAATCAAACCCTAAACCCTTTCCCGTCCCGTTTTAGGATACCCGGTCCCCCCAAAAAGGGTTCACTCGGCCCCTCTAGGGTATCTTTTTGTCTTGCCGCCTTCAAATGAAAAGCATGGGAAAGGGTTTAGGGTTTCATTTGGGGGATCCGCAGTAGCGGTCCGCCTAATAAAACCCTAAACCCTTTCCCGTCCCGTTTTAGGATACCCGGTCCCCCCAAAAAGGGTTCACTCGGCCCCTCTAGGGTGTCTTTTTGTCTAGCCGCCTTCGAATGAGAATCAAGGGAAAGGGTTTAGGGTTTTATTAGGGGGATCCGCGGTAGCGGTCCACCTAGTCGAACCATAAACCCTTTCCCGTCCTGTTTTAGGATACCCGGTCCCCCCTAAAAGGGTTCACTCGGCCCCTCTAGGGTTTCGTTTTGTCTTGCCGCCTTCGAATGAGAAGCAACGGAAATGGTTTAGGGTTTGATTAGGGGGATCCGTAGTAGCGGTCCGCCTAATCAATCCCTAAACCCTTTCCCGTCCCGTTTTAGGATACCCGGACCCCCCAAAAAAGGGTTCACTCGTCCCCTCTAGGGTGTCTTTTTGTCTTGCCGCCTTCGAATGAGAATCAAGGGAAAGGTTTTAGGGTTTTATTAGGGGGATCCGCGGTAGCGGTCCACCTAGTCGAACCCTAAACCCTTTCCCGTTCCGTTTTAGGATACCCGGTCCCCCCAAAAAGGGTTCACTCGGCCCCTCTAGGGTTTCGTTTTGTCTTGCCGCCTTCGAATGAGAAGCAACGGAAATGGTTTAGGGTTTGATTAGGGGGATCCGCAGTAGCGGTCCGCCTAATCAATCCCTAAACCCTTTCCCGTCCCGTTTTAGGATACCCGGACCCCCCAAAAAAGGGTTCACTCGTCCCCTCTAGGGTGTCTTTTTGTCTTGCCGCCTTCGAATGAGAAGCAAGGGAAAGAGTTTATTGTTTGATTAGGGGGATCCGCGGTAGCGGTCCGCCTAATCAAACCCTAAACCCTTTCCCGTCCCGTTTTAGGATACCCGGTCCCCCCAAAAAGGGTTCACTCGGCCCCTCTAGGGTTTCTTTTTGTCTTGCCGCCTTCAAATGAGAAGCATGGGAAAAGGTTTAGGGTTTCATTAGGGGATCCGCAGAGCGGTCCGCCTAATCAAACCCTAAACCCTTTCCCGTCCCGTTTTAGGATACCCGGTCCCCCAAAAGGGTTCACTCGGCCCCTCTAGGGTGTCTTTTTGTCTTGCCGCCTTCGAATGAGAAGCATGGGAAAGGGTTTAGGGTTTCATTAGGGGGATCCGCAGTAGTGGTCCGCTTAATCAAACCCTAAACCCTTTCCCGTCCCGTTTTAGGATACCCGGTCCCCCCAAAAAGGGTTCACTCGGCCCCTCTAGGGTTTCTTTTTGTCTTGCCGCCTTCAAATGAAAAGCATGGGAAAGGGTTTAGGGTTTCATTTGGGGGATCCGCAGTAGCGGTCCGCCTAATGAAACCCTAAACACTTTCCCGTCCGCTTTAGGATACCGGTCCCCCAAAAAGGGTTCACTCGGCCCCTCTAGGGTGTCTTTTTGTCTAGCCGCCTTCGAATGAGAATCAAGGGAAAGGGTTTAGGGTTTTATTAGGGGGATCCGCGGTAGCGGTCCACCTAGTCGAACCCTAAACCCTTTCCCCGTCCCTGTTTTAGGATACCCGGTCCCCACAAAAAGGGTTCGCTCGCCCCCTCTAGGGTGTCTTTTTGTCTTGCCGCCTTCAAATGAGAAGCAAGGGAAAGGGTTTAGGGTTTGATTTGGGGGATCCGTGGTAGCGGTCCGCCTAATCAAACCCTAAACCCTTTCCCGTTCCGTTTTAGGATACCCGGTCCCCCAAAAAAGGGTTCACTCGGCCCCTCTAGTGTTTCGTTTTGTCTTGCCGCCTTCGAATGAGAAGCAACGGAAATGGTTTAGGGTTTGATTAGGGGATCCGCAGAGCGGTCCGCCTAATCAATCCCTAAACCTTTCCCGTCCCGTTTTAGGATACCCGGACCCCCAAAAAAGGGTTCACTCGTCCCCTCTAGGGTGTCTTTTTTGTCTTGCCGCCTTCGAATGAGAAGCAAGGGAAAGAGTTTATTATTTGATTAGGGGGATCCGCGGTAGCGGTCCGCCTAATCAAACCCTAAACCCTTTCCCGTCTGTTTTAGGATACCGGTCCCCCAAAAAGGGTTCACTCGGCCCCTCTAGGGTTTCTTTTTGTCTTGCCGCCTTCAAATGAGAAGCATGGGAAAGGGTTTAGGGTTTCATTAGGGGATCCGCAGTAGCGGTCCGCCTAATCAAACCCTAAACCCTTTCCCGTCCCGTTTTAGGATACCCGGTCCCCCCAAAAAGGGTTCACTCGGCCCCTCTAGGGTGTCTTTTTGTCTTGCCGCCTTCGAATGAGAAGCATGGGAAAGGGTTTAGGGTTTCATTAGGGGGATCCGCAGAGTGGTCCGCTTAATCAAACCCTAAACCCTTTTCCCGTCCCGTTTTAGGATACCCGGTCCCCCCAAAAAGGGTTCACTCGGCCCCTCTAGGGTATCTTTTTGTCTTGCCGCCTTCAAATGAAAAGCATGGGAAAGGGTTTAGGGTTTCATTTGGGGGATCCGCAGTAGCGGTCCGCCTAATGAAACCCTAAACCTTTCCCGTCTCGTTTTAGGATACCCGGTCCCCCCAAAAAGGGTTCACTCGGCCCCTCTAGGGTGTCTTTTTGTCTAGCCGCCTTCGAATGAGAATCAAGGGAAAGGGTTTAGGGTTTTATTAGGGGGATCCGCGGTAGCGGTCCATCTAGTCGAACCATAAACCCTTTCCCGTCCTGTTTTAGGATACCCGGTCCCCCCAAAAAGGGTTCACTCGGGGTGTCTTTTTGTCTTGCCGCCTTTGAATGAGAAGCAAGGGAAAGGGTTTAGGGTTTCATTAGGGGGATCCGCAGTAACGTTCCGCCTAATCAAACCCTAAACTCTTTCACGTCCCGTTTTAGGATACCGGGTCCCCCCAAAAAGGGTTCACTCGGCCCCTCTAGGGTGTCTTTTTGTCTTGCCGCCTTCGAATGAGAAGCAAGGGAAAGAGTTTATTGTTTGATTAGGGGGATCCGCGGTAGCGGTCCGCCTAATCAAACCCTAAACCCTTTCCCGTCCCGTTTTAGGATACCCGGTCCCCCCAAAAAGGGTTCACTCGGCCCCTCTAGGGTTTCTTTTTGTCTTGCCGCCTTCAAATGAGAAGCATGGGAAAAGGTTTAGGGTTTCATTAGGGGGATCCGCGATGAGCGGTCCGCCTAATCAAACCCTAAACCCTTTCCCGTCCCGTTTTAGGATACCCGGTCCCCCCAAAAAGGGTTCACTCGGCCCCTCTAGGGTGTCTTTTTGTCTTGCCGCCTTCGAATGAGAAGCATGGGAAAGGGTTTAGGGTTTCATTAGGGGGATCCGCAGTAGTGGTCCGCTTAATCAAACCCTAAACCCTTTCCCGTCCCGTTTTAGGATACCCGGTCCCCCCAAAAAGGGTTCACTCGGCCCCTCTAGGGTTTCTTTTTGTCTTGCCGCCTTCAAATGAAAAGCATGGGAAAGGGTTTAGGGTTTCATTTGGGGGATCCGCAGTAGCGGTCCGCCTAATGAAACCCTAAACACTTTCCCGTCCCGTTTTAGGATACCCGGTCCCCCCAAAAAGGGTTCACTCGGCCCCTCTAGGGTGTCTTTTTGTCTAGCCGCCTTCGAATGAGAATCAAGGGAAAGGGTTTAGGGTTTTATTAAGGGGATCCGCGGTAGCGGTCCACCTAGTCGAACCCTAAACCCTTTCCCGTCCTGTTTTAGGATACCCGGTCCCCCCAAAAAGGGTTCACTCGGCCCCTCTAGGGTTTCTTTTTGTCTTGCCGCCTTCAAATGAGAAGCATGGGAAAAGGTTTAGGGTTTCATTAGGGGGATCCGCAGTAGCGGTCCGCCTAATCAAACCCTAAACCCTTTCCCGTCCCGTTTTAGGATACCCGGTCCCCCCAAAAAGGGTTCACTCGGCCCCTCTAGGGTGTCTTTTTGTCTTGCCGCCTTCGAATGAGAAGCATGGGAAAGGGTTTAGGGTTTCATTAGGGGGATCCGCAGTAGTGGTCCGCTTAATCAAACCCTAAACCCTTTCCCGTCCCGTTTTAGGATACCCGGTCCCCCCAAAAAGGGTTCACTCGGCCCCTCTAGGGTTTCTTTTTGTCTTGCCGCCTTCAAATGAAAAGCATGGGAAAGGGTTTAGGGTTTCATTTGGGGGATCCGCAGTAGCGGTCCGCCTAATGAAACCCTAAACACTTTCCCGTCCCGTTTTAGGATACCCGGTCCCCCCAAAAAGGGTTCACTCGGCCCCTCTAGGGTGTCTTTTTGTCTAGCCGCCTTCGAATGAGAATCAAGGGAAAGGGTTTAGGGTTTTATTAGGGGGATCCGCGGTAGCGGTCCACCTAGTCGAACCCTAAACCCTTTCCCGTCCTGTTTTAGGATACCCGGTCCCCCCAAAAAGGGTTCACTCGCCCCCTCTAGGGTGTCTTTTTGTCTTGCCGCCTTCAAATGAGAAGCAAGGGAAAGGGTTTAGGGTTTGATTTGGGGGATCCGTGGTAGCGGTCCGCCTAATCAAACCCTAAACCCTTTCCCGTTCCGTTTTAGGATACCCGGTCCCCCCAAAAAGGGTTCACTCGGCCCCTCTAGTGTTTCGTTTTGTCTTGCCGCCTTCGAATGAGAAGCAACGGAAATGGTTTAGGGTTTGATTAGGGGGATCCGCAGTAGCGGTCCGCCTAATCAATCCCTAAACCCTTTCCCGTCCCGTTTTAGGATACCCGGACCCCCCAAAAAAGGGTTCACTCGTCCCCTCTAGGGTGTCTTTTTGTCTTGCCGCCTTCGAATGAGAAGCAAGGGAAAGAGTTTATTATTTGATTAGGGGGATCCGCGGTAGCGGTCCGCCTAATCAAACCCTAAACCCTTTCCCGTCCTGTTTTAGGATACCCGGTCCCCCCAAAAAGGGTTCACTCGGCCCCTCTAGGGTTTCTTTTTGTCTTGCCGCCTTCAAATGAGAAGCATGGGAAAGGGTTTAGGGTTTCATTAGGGGGATCCGCAGTAGCGGTCCGCCTAATCAAACCCTAAACCCTTTCCCGTCCCGTTTTAGGATACCCGGTCCCCCCAAAAAGGGTTCACTCGACCCCTCTAGGGTGTCTTTTTGTCTTGCCGCCTTCGAATGAGAAGCATGGGAAAGGGTTTAGGGTTTCATTAGGGGGATCCGCAGTAGTGGTCCGCTTAATCAAACCCTAAACCCTTTCCCGTCCCGTTTTAGGATACCCGGTCCCCCCAAAAAGGGTTCACTCGGCCCCTCTAGGGTATCTTTTTGTCTTGCCGCCTTCAAATGAAAAGCATGGGAAAGGGTTTAGGGTTTCATTTGGGGGATCCGAGAGCGGTCCGCCTAATGAAACCCTAAACCTTTCCCGTCCCGTTTTAGGATACCCGGTCCCCCCAAAAAGGGTTCACTCGGCCCCTCTAGGGTGTCTTTTTGTCTAGCCGCCTTCGAATGAGAATCAAGGGAAAGGGTTTAGGGTTTTATTAGGGGGATCCGCGGTAGCGGTCCATCTAGTCGAACCATAAACCCTTTCCCGTCCTGTTTTAGGATACCCGGTCCCCCCAAAAAGGGTTCACTCGGGGTGTCTTTTTGTCTTGCCGCCTTTGAATGAGAAGCAAGGGAAAGGGTTTAGGGTTTCATTAGGGGGATCCGCAGTAACGTTCCGCCTAATCAAACCCTAAACTCTTTCACGTCCCGTTTTAGGATACCGGGTCCCCCCAAAAAGGGTTCACTCGGCCCCTCTAGGGTGTCTTTTTGTCTTGCCGCCTTCGAATGAGTAGCAAGGGAAAGGTTTTAGGGTTTGATTAGGGGGATCCGCGGTAGCGGTCCGCCTAATCAAACCCAAAAATCCTTTCCCGTCACGTTTTAGGATACCCGGTCCAACCAAAAAGGGTTCACTCGGCTCCTCTAGGGTGTCTTTTTGTCTTGCCGCCTTCAAATGAGAAGAAAGGGAAAGGGTTTAGGGTTTGATTAGGGGATCCGCGATAGCGGTCCGCCTAATCAAACCCTAAACCCTTTCCCGTCCCGTTTTAGGATACCCGGACCCCCCAAAAAAGGGTTCTGTCGTCCCCTCTAGGGTGTCTTTTTGTCTTGCCGCCTTCGAATGAGAAGCAAGGGAAAGTCTTTAGGGTATGATTAGGGGGATCCGCGGTAGCGGTCCGCCTAATCAAACCCAAAAACCCTTTCCCGTCCCGTTTTAGGATAACCAGTCCCCCAAAAAAGGGTTCACTCGGCCCCTCTAGGGTTTCTTTTTGTCTTGCCGCCTTCAAATGAGAAGCATGGGAAAGGGTTTAGGGTTTCATTAGGGGGATCCGCAGTAGCGGTCCGCCTAATAAAACCCTAAACCCTTTCCCGTCCCGTTTTAGGATACCCGGTCCCCCCAAAAAGGGTTCACTCGGCCCCTCTAGGGTGTCTTTTTGTCTTGCCGCCTTCGAATGAGAAGCAAAGGAAAGGGTTTAGGGTTTGATTAGGGAGATCCGCAGTAGCAGTCCGCCTAATCAAACCCTAAACCCTTTCCCGTCCCGTTTTAGGATACCCGGTCCCCCCAAAAAGGGTTCACTCGGCACCTCTAGGGTGTCTTTTTGTCTTGCCGCCTTCGAATGAGAAGCATGGGAAAGGGTTTAGGGTTTCATTAGGGGGATCTGCAGTAGTGGTCCGCTTAATCAAACCCTAAACCCTTTCCCGTCCCGTTTTAGGATACCCGGTCCCCCCAAAAAGGGTTCACTCGGCCCCTCTAGTGTATCTTTTTGTCTTGCCGCCTTTAAATGAAAAGCATGGGAAAGGGTTTAGGGTTTCATTTGGGGGATCCGCAGTAGCGGTCCGCCTAATGAAACCCTAAACCTTTCCCGTACCGTTTTAGGATACCCGGTCCCCCCAAAAAGGGTTCACTCGGCCCCTCTAGGGTGTCTTTTTGTCTAGCCGCCTTTGAATGAGAATCAAGGGAAAGGGTTTAGGGTTTTATTAGGGGGATCCGCGGTAGCGGTCCATCTAGTCGAACCATAAACCCTTTCCCGTCCTGTTTTAGGATACCCGGTCCCCCCAAAAAGGGTTCACTCGGGGTGTCTTTTTGTTTTGCCGCCTTTGAATGAGAAGCAAGGGAAAGGGTTTAGGGTTTCATTAGGGGGATCCGCAGTAACGTTCCGCCTAATCAAACCCTAAACTCTTTCACGTCCCGTTTTAGGATACCGGGTCCCCCCAAAAAGGGTTCACTCGGCCCCTCTAGGGTGTCTTTTTGTCTTGCCGCCTTCGAATGAGTAGCAAGGGAAAGGTTTTAGGGTTTGATTAGGGGGATCCGCGGTAGCGGTCCGCCTAATCAAACCCAAAAACCCTTTCCCGTCACGTTTTAGGATACCCGGTCCAACCAAAAAGGGTTCACTCGGCTCCTCTAGGGTGTCTTTTTGTCTTGCCGCCTTCAAATGAGAAGAAAGGGAAAGGGTTTAGGGTTTGATTAGGGGGATCCGCAGTAGCGGTCCGCCTAATCAAACCCTAAACCCTTTCCCGTCCCGTTTTAGGATACCCGGACCCCCCAAAAAAGGGTTCTGTCGTCCCCTCTAGGGTGTCTTTTTGTCTTGCCGCCTTCGAATGAGAAGCAAGGGAAAGTCTTTAGGGTATGATTAGGGGGATCCGCGGTAGTGGTCCGCCTAATCAAACCCAAAAACCCTTTCCCGTCCCGTTTTAGGATAACCAGTCCCCCAAAAAAGGGTTCACTCGGCCCCTCTAGGGTTTCTTTTTGTCTTGCCGCCTTCAAATGAGAAGCATGTGAAAGGGTTTAGGGTTTCATTAGGGGGATCCGCAGTAGCGGTCCGCCTAATAAAACCCTAAACCCTTTCCCGTCCCGTTTTAGGATACCCGGTCCCCCCAAAAAGGGTTCACTCGGCCCCTCTAGGGTGTCTTTTTGTCTTGCCGCCTTCGAATGAGAAGCAAAGGAAAGGGTTTAGGGTTTGATTAGGAGATCCGCGAGAGTGATCCGCCTAATCAAACCCTAAACCCTTTTCCGTCCCGTTTTAGGATACCCGGACCCCCCAAAAAAGGGTTCACTCGTCCCCTCTAGGGTGTCTTTTTGTCTTGCCGCCTTCGAATGAGAAGCAAGGGAATGGGTTTAGGGTTTGATTAGGGGGATCCGTGGTAGCAGTCCGCCTAATCAAACCCAAAAACCCTTTCCCGTCCCGTTTTAGGATACCCGGTCCCCCCAAAAAGGGTTCTCTCGTCCCCTCTAGGGTGTCTTTTTGTCTTGCCGCCTTCGAATGAGAAGCAAGGGAAAGGCTTTAGGGTATGATTAGGGGGATCCGCGGTAGCGGTCCGCCTAATCAAACCCTAAACCCTTTCCCGTCCCGTTTTAGGATACCCGGTCCCCCCCAAAAAGGGTTCACTCGGCCCCTCTAGGGTGTCTTTTTGTCTTGCCGCCTTCGAATGAGAAGCAACGGAAATGGTTTAGGGTTTCATTAGGGGGATCCGCAGTAGCGGTCCGCCTAATCAAACCCTAAACCCTTTCCCGTCCCGTTTTAGGATACCCGGACCCCCCAAAAAAGGGTTCACTCGTCCCCTCTAGGGTGTCTTTTTGTCTTGCCGCCTTCGAATAAGAAGCAAGGGAAAGAGTTTATTGTTTGATTAGGGGGATCCGCGGTAGCGGTCCGCCTAATCAAACCCTAAACCCTTTCCCTTCCCGTTTTAGGATACCCGGTCCCCCCAAAAAGGGTTCACTCGGCCCCTCTAGGGTTTCTTTTTGTCTTGCCGCCTTCAACTGAAAAGCATGGGAAAGGGTTTAGGGTTTCATTTGGGGGATCCGCAGTAGCGGTCCGCCTAATCAAACCCTAAACTCTTTCCCGTCCCGTTTTAGGATACCTGGTCCCCCCAAAAAGGGTTCACTCGGCCCCTCTAGGGTGTCTTTTTGTCTTGCCGCCTTCGAATGAGAAGCATGGGAAAGGGTTTAGGGTTTCATTAGGGGGATCCGCAGTAGTGGTCCGCTTAATCAAACCCTAAACCGTTTCCCGTCCCGTTTTAGGATACCCGGTCCCCCCAAAAAGGGTTCACTCGGCCCCTCTAGGGTTTCTTTTTGTCTTGCCGCCTTCAACTGAAAAGCATGGGAAAGGGTTTAGGGTTTCATTAGGGGGATCCGCAGTAGTGGTCCGCTTAATCAAACCCTAAACCCTTTCCCGTCCCATTTTAGGATACCCGGTCCCCCCAAAAAGGGTTCACTCGGCCCCTCTAGGGTGTCTTTTTGTCTTGCCGCCTTCGAATGTGAATCAAGGGAAAGGGTTTAGGGTTTTATTAGGGGGATCTGCGGTAGCGGTCCACCTAGTCGAACCCTAAACCCTTTCTCGTCCTGTTTTAGGATACCCGGTCCCTCCAAAAAGGGTTCACTCGGCCCCTCGAGGGTGTCTTTTTGTCTTGCCGCCTTTTAATAAGAAGCAAGGGAAAGGGTTTAGGGTTTCATTAGGGGGATCCGCAGTAACGGTCCGCCTAATAAAACCCTAAACCCTTTCACGACCCGTTTTAGGATACCGGGTCCCCCCAAAAAGGGTTCACTCGGCCCCTCTAGGGTGTCTTTTTGTCTTGCTGCCTTCGAATGAGTAGCAAGGGAAAGGTTTTAGGGTTTGATTAGGGGGATCCGCAGTAGCGGTCCGCCTAATCAAACCCTAAACCCTTTCCCGTCCCGTTTTAGGATACCCGGACCCCCTAAAAAAGGGTTCTCTCGTCCCCTCTAGGGTGTCTTTTTGTCTTGCCGCCTTCGAATGAGAAGGAAGGGAAAGGCTTTAGGGTATGATTAGGGGGATCTGCGGTAGCGATCCACCTAGTCGAACCCTAAACCCTTTCTCGTCCTGTTTTAGGATACCCGGTCCCTCCAAAAAGGGTTCACTCGGCCCCTCGAGGGTGTCTTTTTGTCTTGCCGCCTTTGAATGAGAAGCAAGGGAAAGGGTTTAGGGTTTCATTAGGGGGATCCGCAGTAACGGTCCGCCTAATAAAACCCTAAACCCTTTCACGTCCCGTTTTAGGATACCGGGTCCCCCCAAAAAGGGTTCACTCGGCCCCTCTAGGGTGTCTTTTTGTCTTGCCGCCTTCGAATGAGTAGCAAGGGAAAGGTTTTAGGGTTTGATTAGGGGGATCCGCCTAATCAAACCCAAAAACCCTTTCCCGTCACGTTTTAGGATACCCGGTCCAACCAAAAAGGGTTCACTCGGCTCCTCTAGTGTGTCTTTTTGTCTTGCCGCCTTCAAATGAGAATAAAGGGAAAGGGTTTAGGGTTTGATTAGAGGGATCCGCAGTAGCGGTCCGCCTAATCAAACCCTAAACCCTTTCCCGTCCCGTTTTAGGATACCCGGACCCCCCAAAAAAGGGTTCTCTCGTCCCCTCTAGGGTGTCTTTTTGTCTTGCCGCCTTCGAATGAGAAGCAAGGGAAAGGCTTTAGGGTATGATTAGGGGGATCCGCGGTAGCGGCCCGCCTAATCAAACCCTAAACCCTTTCCCGTCCCGTTTTAGGATACCCGGTCCCCCCAAAAAGGGTTCACTCGGCCCCTCTAGGGTGTCTTTTTGTCTTGCCGCCTTCGAATGAGAATCAAGGGAAAGGGTTTAGGGTTTTATTAGGGGGATCCGCGGTAGCGGTCCACATAGTCGAACCCTAAACCCTTTCCCGTCCTGTTTTAGGATACCCGGTCCCTCCAAAAAGGGTTCACTCGGCCCCTCTAGGGTGTCTTTTTGTCTTGCCGCCTTTGAATGAGAAGCAAGGGAAAGGGTTTAGGGTTTCATTAGGGGATCCGATAGCACGGTCCGCCTAATAAAACCCTAAACCCTTTCACGACCCGTTTTAGGATACCGGGTCCCCCCAAAAAGGGTTCACTCGGCCCCTCTAGGGTGTCTTTTTGTCTTGCCGCCTTCGAATGAGTAGCAAGGGAAAGGTTTTAGGGTTTGATTAGGGGATCCGCGGTAGCGGTCCGCCTAATCAAACCCTAAACCCTTTCCCGTCCCGTTTTAGGATACCCGGACCCCTAAAAAAGGGTTCACTCGTCCCCTCTAGGGTGTCTTTTTGTCTTGCCGCCTTCGAATGAGAAGCAAGGGAAAGGCTTTAGGGTATGATTAGGGGGATCCGCGGTAGCGGTCCGCCTAATCAAACCCTAAACCCTTTCCCGTCCCGTTTTAGGATACCCGGTCCCCAAAAAAGGGTTCACTCGGCCCCTCTAGGGTGTCTTTTTGTCTTGCCGCCTTCAATCGAAAAGCATGGGAAAGGGTTTAGGGTTTCATTTGGGGATCCGCGAGCGGTCCGCCTAATGAAACCCTAAACCCTTTCCCGTCCCATTTTAGGATACCCGGCCCCCCAAAAAGGGTTCACTCGGCCCCTCTAGGGTGTCTTTTTGTCTTGCCGCCTTCGAATGTGAATCAAGGGAAAGGGTTTAGGGTTTTATTAGGGGGATCTGCGGTAGCGGTCCACCTAGTCGAACCCTAAACCCTTTCTCGTCCTGTTTTAGGATACCCGGTCCCTCCAAAAAGGGTTCACTCGGCCCCTCGAGGGTGTCTTTTTGTCTTGCCGCCTTTGAATGAGAAGCAAGGGAAAGGGTTTAGGGTTTCATTAGGGGGATCCGCAGTAACGGTCCGCCTAATAAAACCCTAAACCCTTTCACGTGCCGTTTTAGGATACCGGGTCCCCCCAAAAAGGGTTCACTCGGCCCCTCTAGGGTGTCTTTTTGTCTTGCCGCCTTCGAATGAGTAGCAAGGGAAAGGTTTTAGGGTTTGATTAGGGGGATCCGCCTAATCAAACCCAAAAACCCTTTCCCGTCACGTTTTAGGATACCCGGTCCAACCAAAAAGGGTTCACTCGGCTCCTCTAGTGTGTCTTTTTGTCTTGCCGCCTTCAAATGAGAATAAAGGGAAAGGGTTTAGGGTTTGATTAGGGGGATCCGCAGTAGCGGTCCGCCTAATCAAACCCTAAACCCTTTCCCGTCCCGTTTTAGGATACCCGGCCCCCCAAAAAGGGTTCACTCGGCCCCTCTAGGGTGTCTTTTTGTCTTGCCGCCTTCGAATGAGAAGCAAGGGAAAGGCTTTAGGGTATGATTAGGGGGATCCGCGGTAGCGGTCCGCCTAATCAAACCCTAAACCCTTTCCCGTCCCGTTTTAGGATACCCGGTCCCCCAAAAAGGGTTCACTCGGCCCCTCTAGGGTGTCTTTTTGTCTTGCCGCCTTCGAATGAGAATCAAGGGAAAGGGTTTAGGGTTTTATTAGGGGGATCCGCGGTAGCGGTCCACATAGTCGAACCCTAAACCCTTTCCCGTCCTGTTTTAGGATACCCGGTCCCTCCAAAAAGGGTTCACTCGGCCCCTCTAGGGTGTCTTTTTGTCTTGCCGCCTTTGAATGAGAAGCAAGGGAAAGGGTTTAGGGTTTCATTAGGGGGATCCGCAGTAACGGTCCGCCTAATAAAACCCTAAACCCTTTCACGACCCGTTTTAGGATACCGGGTCCCCCCAAAAAGGGTTCACTCGGCCCCTCTAGGGTGTCTTTTTGTCTTGCCGCCTTCGAATGAGTAGCAAGGGAAAGGTTTTAGGGTTTGATTAGGGGGATCCGCAGTAGCGGTCCGCCTAATCAAACCCTAAACCCTTTCCCGTCCCGTTTTAGGATACCCGGACCCCCTAAAAAAGGGTTCTCTCGTCCCCTCTAGGGTGTCTTTTTGTCTTGCCGCCTTCGAATGAGAAGCAAGGGAAAGGCTTTAGGGTATGATTAGGGGGATCCGCGGTAGCGGTCCGCCTAATCAAACCCTAAACCCTTTCCCGTCCCGTTTTAGGATACCCGGTCCCCCCAAAAAGGGTTCACTCGGCCCCTCTAGGGTTTCTTTTTGTCTTGCCGCCTTCAACTGAAAAGCATGGGAAAGGGTTTAGGGTTTCATTTGGGGGATCCGCAGTAGCGGTCCGCCTAATGAAACCCTAAACCCTTTCCCGTCCCATTTTAGGATACCCGGTCCCCCAAAAAGGGTTCACTCGGCCCCTCTAGGGTGTCTTTTTGTCTTGCCGCCTTCGAATGTGAATCAAGGGAAAGGGTTTAGGGTTTTATTAGGGGGATCTGCGGTAGCGGTCCACCTAGTCGAACCCTAAACCCTTTCTCGTCCTGTTTTAGGATACCCGGTCCCTCCAAAAAGGGTTCACTCGGCCCCTCGAGGGTGTCTTTTTGTCTTGCCGCCTTTGAATGAGAAGCAAGGGAAAGGGTTTAGGGTTTCATTAGGGGGATCCGCAGTAACGGTCCGCCTAATAAAACCCTAAACCCTTTCACGTGCCGTTTTAGGATACCGGGTCCCCCCAAAAAGGGTTCACTCGGCCCCTCTAGGGTGTCTTTTTGTCTTGCCGCCTTCGAATGAGTAGCAAGGGAAAGGTTTTAGGGTTAGATTAGGGGGATCCGCCTAATCAAACCCAAAAACCCTTTCCCGTCACGTTTTAGGATACCCGGTCCAACCAAAAAGGGTTCACTCGGCTCCTCTAGGGTGTCTTTTTGTCTTGCCGCCTTCAAATGAGAATAAAGGGAAAGGGTTTAGGGTTTGATTAGGGGGATCCGCAGTAGCGGTCCGCCTAATCAAACCCTAAACCCTTTCCCGTCCCGTTTTAGGATACCCGGACCCCCCAAAAAAGGGTTCTCTCGTCCCCTCTAGGGTGTCTTTTTGTCTTGCCGCCTTCGAATGAGAAGCAAGGGAAAGGCTTTAGGGTATGATTAGGGGGATCCGCGGTAGCGGTCCGCCTAATCAAACCCTAAACCCTTTCCCGTCCCGTTTTAGGATACCCGGTCCCCCCAAAAAGGGTTCACTCGGCCCCTCTAGGGTGTCTTTTTGTCTTGCCGCCTTCGAATGAGAATCAAGGGAAAGGGTTTAGGGTTTTATTAGGGGGATCCGCGGTAGCGGTCCACATAGTCGAACCCTAAACCCTTTCCCGTCCTGTTTTAGGATACCCGGTCCCTCCAAAAAGGGTTCACTCGGCCCCTCTAGGGTGTCTTTTTGTCTTGCCGCCTTTGAATGAGAAGCAAGGGAAAGGGTTTAGGGTTTCATTAGGGGGATCCGCAGTAACGGTCCGCCTAATAAAACCCTAAACCCTTTCACGACCCGTTTTAGGATACCGGGTCCCCCCAAAAAGGGTTCACTCGGCCCCTCTAGGGTGTCTTTTTGTCTTGCCGCCTTCGAATGAGTAGAAAGGGAAAGGTTTTAGGGTTTGATTAGGGGGATCCGCAGTAGCGGTCCGCCTAATCAAACCCTAAACCCTTTCCCATCCCGTTTTAGGATACCCGGACCCCCTAAAAGAGGGTTCTCTCGTCCCCTCTAGGGTGTCTTTTTGTCTTGCCGCCTTCGAATGAGAAGCAAGGGAAAGGCTTTAGGGTATGATTAGGGGGATCCGCGGTAGCGGTCCGCCTAATCAAACCCTAAACCCTTTCCCGTCCCGTTTTAGGATACCCGGTCCCCCCAAAAAGGGTTCACTCGGCCCCTCTAGGGTGTCTCTTTGTCTTGCCGCCTTCGAATGAGAAGCAACGGAAATGGTTTAGGGTTTCATTAGGGGGATCCGCAGTAGCGGTCCGCCTAATCAAACCCTAAACCCTTTCCCGTCCCGTTTTAGGATACCCGGACCCCCCAAAAAAGGGTTCACTCGTTCCCTCTAGGGTATCTTTTTGTCTTGCCGCCTTCGAATGAGAAGCAAGGGAAAGAGTTTATTGTTTGATTACGGGGATCCGCGGTAGCGGTCCGCCTAATCAAACCCTAAACCCTTTCCCGTCCCGTTTTAGGATACCCGGTCCCCCCAAAAAGGGTTCACTCGGCCCCTCTAGGGTGTCTTTTTGTCTTGCCGCCTTCGAATGAGAAGCATGGGAAAGGGTTTAGGGTTTCATTAGGGGGATCCGCAGTAGTGGTCCGCTTAATCAAACCCTAAACCGTTTCCCGTCCCGTTTTAGGATACCCGGACCCCCCAAAAAAGGGTTCACTCGGCCCCTCTAGGGTTTCTTTTTGTCTTGCCGCCTTCAAATGTGAAGCATGGGAAAGGGTTTAGGGTTTCATTAGGGGGATCCGCAGTAGCGGTCCGCCTAATCAAACCCTAAACTCTTTCCCGTCCCGTTTTAGGATACCCGGTCCCCCCAAAAAGGGTTCACTCGGCCCCTCTAGGGTGTCTTTTTGTCTTGCCGCCTTCGAATGAGAAGCATGGGAAAGGGTTTAGGGTTTCATTAGGGGGATCCGCAGTAGTGGTCCGCTTAATCAAACCCTAAACCGTTTCCCGTCCCGTTTTAGGATACCCGGTCCCCCCAAAAAGGGTTCACTCGGCCCCTCTAGGGTTTCTTTTTGTCTTGCCGCCTTCAAATGAAAAGCATGGGAAAGGGTTTAGGGTTTCATTTGGGGGATCCGCAGTAGCGGTCCGCCTAATGAAACCCTGAACCCTTTCCCGTCCCATTTTAGGATACCCGGTCCCCCCAAAAAGGGTTCACTCGGCCCCTCTAGGGTGTCTTTTTGTCTTGCCGCCTTCGAATGAGAATCAAGGGAAAGGGTTTAGGGTTTTATTAGGGGGATCCGCGGTAGCGGTCCACCTAGTCGAACCCTAAACCCTTTCCCGTCCTGTTTTAGGATACCCGATCCCTTCAAAAAGGGTTCACTCGGCCCCTCTAGGGTGTCTTTTTGTCTTGCCGCCTTTGAATGAGAAGCAAGGGAAAGGGTTTAGGGTTTCATTAGGGGGATCCGCAGTAACGGTCCGCCTAATAAAACCCTAAACCCTTTCACGTCCCGTTTTAGGATACCGGGTCCCCCCAAAAAGGGTTCACTCGGCCCCTCTAGGGTGTCTTTTTGTCTTGCCGGCTTCGAATGAGTAGCAAGGGAAAGGTTTTAGGGTTTGATTAGGGGGATCCGCGGTAGCGGTCCGCCTAATCAAACCCAAAAACCCTTTCCCGTCACGTTTTAGGATACCCGGACCCCCCAAAAAAGGGTTCACTCGTTCCCTCTAGGGTATCTTTTTGTCTTGCCGCCTTCGAATGAGAAGCAAGGGAAAGAGTTTATTGTTTGATTAGGGGGATCCGCGGTAGCGGTCCGCCTAATCAAACCCTAAACCCTTTCCCGTCCCGTTTTAGGATACCCGGTCCCCCCAAAAAGGGTTCACTCGGCCCCTCTAGGGTGTCTTTTTGTCTTGCCGCCTTCGAATGAGAAGCATGGGAAAGGGTTTAGGGTTTCATTAGGGGGATCCGCAGTAGTGGTCCGCTTAATCAAACCCTAAACCGTTTCCCGTCCCGTTTTAGGATACCCGGACCCCCCAAAAAAGGGTTCACTCGGCCCCTCTAGGGTTTCTTTTTGTCTTGCCGCCTTCAAATGTGAAGCATGGGAAAGGGTTTAGGGTTTCATTAGGGGGATCCGCAGTAGCGGTCCGCCTAATCAAACCCTAAACTCTTTCCCGTCCCGTTTTAGGATACCCGGTCCCCCTAAAAAGGGTTCACTCGGCCCCTCTAGGGTGTCTTTTTGTCTTGCCGCCTTCAAATGAAAAGCATGGGAAAGGGTTTAGGGTTTCATTTGGGGGATCCGCAGTAGCGGTCCGCCTAATGAAACCCTGAACCCTTTCCCGTCCCATTTTAGGATACCCGGTCCCCCCAAAAAGGGTTCACTCGGCCCCTCTAGGGTGTCTTTTTGTCTTGCCGCCTTCGAATGAGAATCAAGGGAAAGGGTTTAGGGTTTTATTAGGGGGATCCGCGGTAGCGGTCCACCTAGTCGAACCCTAAACCCTTTCCCGTCCTGTTTTAGGATACCCGGTCCCTTCAAAAAGGGTTCACTCGGCCCCTCTAGGGTGTCTTTTTGTCTTGCCGCCTTTGAATGAGAAGCAAGGGAAAGGGTTTAGGGTTTCATTAGGGGATCCGCAGTAGCGGTCCGCCTAATAAAACCCTAAACCCTTTCACGTCCCGTTTTAGGATACCGGGTCCCCCCAAAAAGGGTTCACTCGGCCCCTCTAGGGTGTCTTTTTGTCTTGCCGCCTTCGAATGAGTAGCAAGGGAAAGGTTTTAGGGTTTGATTAGGGGGATCCGCGGTAGCGGTCCGCCTAATCAAACCCAAAAACCCTTTCCCGTCACGTTTTAGGATACCCGGACCCCCCAAAAAAGGGTTCACTCGTTCCCTCTAGGGTATCTTTTTGTCTTGCCGCCTTCGAATGAGAAGCAAGGGAAAGAGTTTATTGTTTGATTAGGGGGATCCGCGGTAGCGGTCCGCCTAATCAAACCCTAAACCCTTTCCCGTCCCGTTTTAGGATACCCGGTCCCCCCAAAAAGGGTTCACTCGGCCCCTCTAGGGTGTCTTTTTGTCTTGCCGCCTTCGAATGAGAAGCATGGGAAAGGGTTTAGGGTTTCATTAGGGGGATCCGCAGTAGTGGTCCGCTTAATCAAACCCTAAACCGTTTCCCGTCCCGTTTTAGGATATAGGACCCCCAAAAAAGGGTTCACTCGGCCCCTCTAGGGTTTCTTTTTGTCTTGCCGCCTTCAAATGTGAAGCATGGGAAAGGGTTTAGGGTTTCATTAGGGGATCCGCAGAGCGGTCCCGCCTAATCAAACCCTAAACTCTTTCCCGTCCCGTTTTAGGATACCCGGTCCCCCCAAAAAGGGTTCACTCGGCCCCTCTAGGGTGTCTTTTTGTCTTGCCGCCTTCGAATGAGAAGCATGGGAAAGGGTTTAGGGTTTCATTAGGGGGATCCGCAGTAGTGGTCCGCTTAATCAAACCCTAAACCGTTTCCCGTCCCGTTTTAGGATACCCGGTCCCCCCAAAAAGGGTTCACTCGGCCCCTCTAGGGTTTCTTTTTGTCTTGCCGCCTTCAAATGAAAAGCATGGGAAAGGGTTTAGGGTTTCATTTGGGGGATCCGCAGTAGCGGTCCACCTAGTCGAACCCTAAACCCTTTCCCGTCCCATTTTAGGATACCCGGTCCCCCCAAAAAGGGTTCACTCGGCCCCTCTAGGGTGTCTTTTTGTCTTGCCGCCTTCGAATGAGAATCAAGGGAAAGGGTTTAGGGTTTTATTAGGGGGATCCGCGGTAGCGGTCCACCTAGTCGAACCCTAAACCCTTTCCCGTCCTGTTTTAGGATACCCGGTCCCTTCAAAAAGGGTTCACTCGGCCCCTCTAGGGTGTCTTTTTGTCTTGCCACCTTTGAATGAGAAGCAAGGGAAAGGGTTTAGGGTTTCATTAGGGGGATTCGCAGTAACGGTCCGCCTAATAAAACCCTAAACCCTTTCACGTCCCGTTTTAGGATACCGGGTCCCCCCAAAAAGGGTTCACTCGGCCCCTCTAGGGTGTCTTTTTGTCTTGCCGCCTTCGAATGAGTAGCAAGGGAAAGGTTTTAGGGTTTGATTAGGGGGATCCGCGGTAGCGGTCCGCCTAATCAAACCCAAAAACCCTTTCCCGTCACGTTTTAGGATACCCGGTCCAACCAAAAAGGGTTCACTCGGCTCCTCTAGGGTGTCTTTTTGTCTTGCCGCCTTTAAATGAGAATAAAGGGAAAGGGTTTAGGGTTTGATTAGGGGGATCCGCAGTAGCGGTCCGCCTAATCAAACCCTAAACCCTTTCCCGTCCCGTTTTAGGATACCCGGACCCCCCAAAAAAGGGTTCTCTCGTCCCCTCTAGGGTTTCTTTTTGTCTTGCCGCCTTCGAATGAGAAGCAAGGGAAAGGCTTTAGGGTATGATTAGGGGGATCCGCGGTAGCGGTCCGCCTAATCAAACCCAAAAACCCTTTCCCGTCCCGTTTTAGGATACCCAGTCCCCCAAAAAAGGGTTCACTCGGCCCCTCTAGGGTTTCTTTTTGTCTTGCCGCCTTCAAATCAGAAGCATGGGAAAGGGTTTAGGGTTTCATTAGGGGGATCCGCAGTAGCGGTCCGCCTAATCAAACCCTAAACCCTTTCCCGTCCCGTTTTAGGATACCCGGTCCCCCCAAAAAGGGTTCACTCGGCCCCTCTAGGGTGTCTTTTTGTCTTGCCGCCTTCAAATCGAAGCATGGGAAAGGGTTTAGGGTTTCATTAGGGGATCCGCGATGAGCGGTCCGCCTAATCAAACCCAAAAACCCTTTCCCGTCCCGTTTTAGGATACCCGGTCCCCCAAAAAAGGGTTCACTCGGCCCCTCAAGGGTTTCTTTTTGTCTTGCCGCCTTCAAATGAGAAGCATGGGAAAGGGTTTAGGGTTTCATTAGGGGGATCCGCAGTAGCGGTCCGCCTAATCAAACCCTAAACCCTTTCCCGTCCCGTTTTAGGATACCCGGTCCCCCCAAAAAGGGTTCACTCGGCCCCTCTAGGGTGTCTTTTTGTCTTGCCGCCTTCGAATGAGAAGCAAGGGAAAGGGTTTAGGGTTTGATTAGGGAGATCCGCAGTAGCAGTCCGCCTAATCAAACCCTAAACCCTTTCCCGTCCCGTTTTAGGATAACTTAGGACCCCTAAAAAAGGGTTCACTCGTCCCCTCTAGGGTGTCTTTTTGTCTTGCCGCCTTCGAATGAGAAGCAAGGGAATGGGTTTAGGGTTTGATTAGGGGGATCCGTGGTAGCAGTCCGCCTAATCAAACCCAAAAACCCTTTCCCGTCCCGTTTTAGGATACCCGGTCCCCCCAAAAAGGGTTCACTCGGCCCCTCTAGGGTTTCTTTTTGTCTTGCCGCCTTCAAATGAGATGTATGGGAAAGGGTTTAGGGTTTCATTAGGGGGATCCGCAGTAGCGGTCCGCCTAATCAAACCCTAAACCGTTTCCCCTCCCGTTTTAGGATACCCGGTCCCCCCAAAAAGGGTTCACTCGGCCCCTCTAGGGTGTCTTTTTGTCTTGCCGCCTTCGAATGAGAAGCATGGGAAAGGGTTTAGGGTTTCATTAGGGGATCCGCAGCAGAGTGGTCCGCTTAATCAAACCCTAAACCGTTTCCCGTCCCGTTTTAGGATACCCGGTCCCCCCAAAAAGGGTTCACTCGGCCCCTCTAGGGTTTCTTTTTGTCTTGCCGCCTTCAAATGAAAAGCATAGGAAAGGGTTTAGGGTTTCATTTGGGGATCGCAGATAGCGGTCCGCCTAATGAAACCCTAAACCCTTTCCCGTCCCATTTTAGGATACCCGGTCCCCCCAAAAAGGGTTCACTCGGCCCCTCTAGGGTGTCTTTTTGTCTTGCCGCCTTCGAATGAGAATCAAGGGAAAGGGTTTAGGGTTTTATTAGGGGGATCCGCAGTAGCGGTCCGCCTAATCAAACCCTAAACTCTTTCCCGTCCCGTTTTAGGATACCCGGTCCCCCCAAAAAGGGTTCACTCGGCCCCTCTAGGGTGTCTTTTTGTCTTGCCGCCTTCGAATGAGAAGCATGGGAAAGGGTTTAGGGTTTCATTAGGGGGATCCGAAGTAGTGGTCCGCTTAATCAAACCCTAAACCGTTTCCCGTCCCGTTTTAGGATACCCGGTCCCCCCAAAAAGGGTTCACTCGGCCCCTCTAGGGTTTCTTTTTGTCTTGCCGCCTTCAAATGAAAAGCATGGGAAACGGTTTAGGGTTTCATTTGGGGGATCCGCATGAGCGGTCCGCCTAATGAAACCCTAAACCCTTTCCCGTCCCATTTTAGTATACCCGGTCCCCCAAAAAGGGTTCACTCGGCCCCTCTAGGGTGTCTTTTTGTCTTGCCGCCTTCGAATGAGAATCAAGGGAAAGGGTTTAGGGTTTTATTAGGGGGATCCGCGGTAGCGGTCCACCTAGTCGAACCCTAAACCCTTTCCCGTCCTGTTTTAGGATACCCGGTCCCTTCAAAAAGGGTTCACTCGGCCCCTCTAGGGTGTCTTTTTGTCTTGCCGCCTTTGAATGAGAAGCAAGGGAAAGGGTTTAGGGTTTCATTAGGGGATCCGCAGTAGCGGTCCGCCTAATAAAACCCTAAACCCTTTCACGTCCCGTTTTAAGATACCGGGTCCCCCCAAAAAGGGTTCACTCGGCCCCTCTAGGGTGTCTTTTTGTCTTGCCGCCTTCGAATGAGAAGCAAGGGAAAGGGTTTAGGGTTTCATTAGGGGGATCCGCAGTAACGGTCCGCCTAATAAAACCCTAAACCCTTTCACGTCCCGTTTTAGGATACCCGGTCCAACCAAAAAGGGTTCACTCGGCTCCTCTAGGGTGTCTTTTTGTCTTGCCGCCTTTAAATGAGAATAAAGGGAAAGGGTTTAGGGTTTGATTAGGGGATCCGCAGAGCGGTCCGCCTAATCAAACCCTAAACCCTTTCCCGTCCCGTTTTAGGATACCCGGACCCCCCAAAAAAGGGTTCTCTCGTCCCCTCAAGGGTTTCTTTTTGTCTTGCCGCCTTCGAATGAGAAGCAAGGGAAAGGCTTTAGGGTATGATTAGGGGGATCCGCGGTAGCGGTCCGCCTAATCAAACCCAAAACCCTTTCCCGTCCCGTTTTAGGATACCCGGTCCCCCCAAAAAGGGTTCACTCGGCCCCTCTAGGGTTTCTTTTTGTCTTGCCGCCTTCAAATCAGAAGCATGGGAAAGGGTTTAGGGTTTCATTAGGGGGATCCGCAGTAGCGGTCCGCCTAATCAAACCCTAAACCCTTTCCCGTCCCGTTTTAGGATACCCGGTCCCCCAAAAGGGCTCACTCGGCCCTCTAGGGTTTCTTTTTGTCTTGCCGCCTTCAAATCAGAAGCATGGGAAAGGGTTTAGGGTTTCATTAGGGGGATCCGCAGTAGCGGTCCGCCTAATCAAACCCAAAAACCCTTTCCCGTCCCGTTTTAGGATACCCGGTCCCCCAAAAAAGGGTTCACTCGGCCCCTCAAGGGTTTCTTTTTGTCTTGCCGCCTTCAAATGAGAAGCATGGGAAAGGGTTTAGGGTTTCATTAGGGGGATCCGCAGTAGCGGTCCGCCTAATCAAACCCTAAACCCTTTCCCGTCCCGTTTTAGGATACCCGGTCCCCCCAAAAAGGGTTCACTCGGCCCCTCTAGGGTGTCTTTTTGTCTTGCCGCCTTCGAATGAGAAGCAAGGGAAAGGGTTTAGGGTTTGATTAGGAGATCCGCAGAGTAGTGAGTCCGCCTAATCAAACCCTAAACCCTTTCCCCGTCCCGTTTTAGGATAACTTAGGACCCCCTAAAAAAGGGTTCACTCGTCCCCTCTAGGGTGTCTTTTTGTCTTGCCGCCTTCGAATGAGAAGCAAGGGAATGGGTTTAGGGTTTGATTAGGGGATCCGCGGTAGCGGTCCGCCTAATCAAACCCAAAACCCTTTCCCGTCCCGTTTTAGGATACCCGGTCCCCCCAAAAAGGGTTCACTCGGCCCCTCTAGGGTTTCTTTTTGTCTTGCCGCCTTCAAATGAGATGTATGGGAAAGGGTTTAGGGTTTCATTAGGGGGATCCGCAGTAGCGGTCCGCCTAATCAAACCCTAAACCGTTTCCCCTCCCGTTTTAGGATACCCGGTCCCCCCAAAAAGGGTTCACTCGGCCCCTCTAGGGTGTCTTTTTGTCTTGCCGCCTTCGAATGAGAAGCATGGGAAAGGGTTTAGGGTTTCATTAGGGGGATCCGCAGTAGTGGTCCGCTTAATCAAACCCTAAACCGTTTCCCGTCCCGTTTTAGGATACCCGGTCCCCCCAAAAAGGGTTCACTCGGCCCCTCTAGGGTTTCTTTTTGTCTTGCCGCCTTCAAATGAAAAGCATAGGAAAGGGTTTAGGGTTTCATTTGGGGGATCCGCAGTAGCGGTCCGCCTAATGAAACCCTAAACCCTTTCCCGTCCCATTTTAGGATACCCGGTCCCCCCAAAAAGGGTTCACTCGGCCCCTCTAGGGTGTCTTTTTGTCTTGCCGCCTTCGAATGAGAATCAAGGGAAAGGGTTTAGGGTTTTATTAGGGGGATCCGCAGTAGCGGTCCGCCTAATCAAACCCTAAACTCTTTCCCGTCCCGTTTTAGGATACCCGGTCCCCCCAAAAAGGGTTCACTCGGCCCCTCTAGGGTGTCTTTTTGTCTTGCCGCCTTCGAATGAGAAGCATGGGAAAGGGTTTAGGGTTTCATTAGGGGGATCCGAAGTAGTGGTCCGCTTAATCAAACCCTAAACCGTTTCCCCTCCCGTTTTAGGATACCCGGTCCCCCCAAAAAGGGTTCACTCGGCCCCTCTAGGGTTTCTTTTTGTCTTGCCGCCTTCAAATGAAAAGCATGGGAAACGGTTTAGGGTTTCATTTGGGGGATCCGCAGTAGCGGTCCGCCTAATGAAACCCTAAACCCTTTCCCGTCCCATTTTAGGATACCCGGTCCCCCCAAAAAGGGTTCACTCGGCCCCTCTAGGGTGTCTTTTTGTCTTGCCGCCTTCGAATGAGAATCAAGGGAAAGGGTTTAGGGTTTTATTAGGGGGATCCATGTAGCGGTCCACCTAGTCGAACCCTAAACCCTTTCCCGTCCTGTTTTAGGATACCCGGTCCCCCCAAAAAGGGTTCACTCGGCCCCTCTAGGGTGTCTTTTTGTCTTGACGCCTTCGAATGAGAAGCAAGGGAAAGGGTTCAGGGTTTGATTAGGGAGATCCGCAGAGCAGATCCGCCTAATCAAACCCTAAACCCTTTCCCGTCCCGTTTTAGGATAACCTAGGACCCCCTAAAAAGGGTTCACTCGTCCCCTCTAGGGTGTCTTTTTGTCTTGCCGCCTTCGAATGAGAAGAAAGGGAAAGGGTTTAGGGTTTGATTAGGGGGATCCGTGGTAGCGGTCCGCCTAATCAAACCCAAAACCCTTTCCCGTCCCGTTTTAGGATACCCGGTCCCCCAAAAAGGGTTCACTCGGCCCCTCTAGGGTTTCTTTTTGTCTTGCCGCCTTCAAATGAGATGTATGGGAAAGGGTTTAGGGTTTCATTAGGGGGATCCGCAGTAGCGGTCCGCCTAATCAAACCCTAAACCCTTTCCCGTCCCGTTTTAGGATACCCGGTCCCCCCAAAAAGGGTTCACTCGGCCCCTCTAGGGTGTCTTTTTGTCTTGCCGCCTTCGAATGAGAAGCAAGGGAAAGGGTTTAGGGTTTGATTAGGGAGATCCGCAGTAGCAGTCCGCCTAATCAAACCCTAAACCCTTTCCCGTCCCGTTTTAGGATAACCGGACCCCCTAAAAAAGGGTTCACTCGTCCCCTCTAGGGTGTCTTTTTGTCTTGCCGCCTTCGAATGAGAAGCAAGGGAATGGGTTTAGGGTTTGATTAGGGGGATCCGTGGTAGCAGTCCGCCTAATCAAACCCAAAAACCCTTTCCCGTCCCGTTTTAGGATACCCGGTCCCCCCAAAAAGGGTTCACTCGGCCCCTCTAGGGTTTCTTTTTGTCTTGCCGCCTTCAAATGAGATGTATGGGAAAGGGTTTAGGGTTTCATTAGGGGGATCCGCAGTAGCGGTCCGCCTAATCAAACCCTAAACCGTTTCCCCTCCCGTTTTAGGATACCCGGTCCCCCAAAAAGGGTTCACTCGGCCCCTCTAGGGTGTCTTTTTGTCTTGCCGCCTTCGAATGAGAAGCATGGGAAAGGGTTTAGGGTTTCATTAGGGGATCCGCAGTAGCGGTCCGCCTAATCAAACCCTAAACCGTTTCCCGTCCCGTTTTAGGATACCCGGTCCCCCCAAAAAGGGTTCACTCGGCCCCTCTAGGGTTTTTTTTTGTCTTGCCGCCTTCAAATGAAAAGCATAGGAAAGGGTTTAGGGTTTCATTTGGGGGATCCGCAGTAGCGGTCCGCCTAATGAAACCCTAAACCCTTTCCCGTCCCATTTTAGGATACCCGGTCCCCCCAAAAAGGGTTCACTCGGCCCCTCTAGGGTGTCTTTTTGTCTTGCCGCCTTCGAATGAGAATCAAGGGAAAAGGTTTAGGGTTTTATTAGGGGGATCCGCAGTAGCGGTCCGCCTAATCAAACCCTAAACTCTTTCCCGTCCCGTTTTAGGATACCCGGTCCCCCCAAAAAGGGTTCACTCGGCCCCTCTAGGGTGTCTTTTTGTCTTGCCGCCTTCGAATGAGAAGCATGGGAAAGGGTTTAGGGTTTCATTAGGGGGATCCGAAGTAGTGGTCCGCTTAATCAAACCCTAAACCGTTTCCCCTCCCGTTTTAGGATACCCGGTCCCCCCAAAAAGGGTTCACTCGGCCCCTCTAGGGTTTCTTTTTGTCTTGCCGCCTTCAAATGAAAAGCATGGGAAACGGTTTAGGGTTTCATTTGGGGATCCGCGATGAGCGGTCCGCCTAATGAAACCCTAAACCCTTTCCCGTCCCATTTTAGGATACCCGGTCCCCCCAAAAAGGGTTCACTCGGCCCCTCTAGGGTGTCTTTTTGTCTTGCCGCCTTCGAATGAGAATCAAGGGAAAGGGTTTAGGGTTTTATTAGGGGGATCCGCGGTAGCGGTCCACCTAGTCGAACCCTAAACCCTTTCCCCCGTCTGTTTTAGGATACCGGTCCCTTCAAAAAGGGTTCACTCGGCCCCTCTAGGGTGTCTTTTTGTCTTGCCGCCTTTGAATGAGAAGCAAGGGAAAGGGTTTAGGGTTTCATTAGGGGGATCCGCAGTAACGGTCCGCCTAATAAAACCCTAAACCCTTTCACGTCCCGTTTTAAGATACCGGGTCCCCCCAAAAAGGGTTCACTCGGCCCCTCTAGGGTGTCTTTTTGTCTTGCCGCCTTCGAATGAGAAGCAAGGGAAAGGGTTTAGGGTTTCATTAGGGGGATCCGCAGTAACGGTCCGCCTAATAAAACCCTAAACCCTTTCACGTCCCGTTTTAGGATACCCGGTCCAACCAAAAAGGGTTCACTCGGCTCCTCTAGGGTGTCTTTTTGTCTTGCCGCCTTTAAATGAGAATAAAGGGAAAGGGTTTAGGGTTTGATTAGGGGGATCCGCAGTAGCGGTCCGCCTAATCAAACCCTAAACCCTTTCCCGTCCCGTTTTAGGATACCCGGACCCCCCAAAAAAGGGTTCTCTCGTCCCCTCTAGGGTTTCTTTTTGTCTTGCCGCCTTCGAATGAGAAGCAAGGGAAAGGCTTTAGGGTATGATTAGGGGGATCCGTGGTAGCGGTCCGCCTAATCAAACCCAAAAACCCTTTCCCGTCCCGTTTTAGGATACCCAGTCCCCCAAAAAAGGGTTCACTCGGCCCCTCTAGGGTTTCTTTTTGTCTTGCCGCCTTCAAATCAGAAGCATGGGAAAGGGTTTAGGGTTTCATTAGGGGGATCCGCAGTAGCGGTCCGCCTAATCAAACCCTAAACCCTTTCCCGTCCCCGTTTTAGGATACCCGGTCCCCCAAAAAGGGTTCACTCGGCCCCTCTAGGGTTTCTTTTTGTCTTGCCGCCTTCAAATCAGAAGCATGGGAAAGGGTTTAGGGTTTCATTAGGGGGATCCGCATGAGCGGTGCCTAATCAAACCCAAAAACCCTTTCCCGTCCCCGTTTTAGGATACCCGGTCCCCCAAAAAGGGTTCACTCGGCCCCTCAAGGGTTTCTTTTTGTCTTGCCGCCTTCAAATGAGAAGCATGGGAAAGGGTTTAGGGTTTCATTAGGGGGATCCCGATGAGCGGTCCGCCTAATCAAACCCTAAACCCTTTCCCGTCCCGTTTTAGGATACCCGGTCCCCCCAAAAAGGGTTCACTCGGCCCCTCTAGGGTGTCTTTTTGTCTTGCCGCCTTCGAATGAGAAGCAAGGGAAAGGGTTTAGGGTTTGATTAGGGAGATCTGCAGTAGCAGTCCGCCTAATTAAACCCTAAACCCTTTCCCGTCCCGTTTAGGGATAACCGGACCCCCCAAAAAAGGGTTCATTCGTCCCCTCTAGGGTGTCTTTTTGTCTTGCCGCCTTCGAATGAGAAGCAAGGGAATGGGTTTAGGGTTTGATTAGGGGGATCCGTGGTAGCAGTCCGCCTAATCAAACCCAAAAACCCTTTCCCGTCCCGTTTTAGGATACCCGGTCCCCCCAAAAAGGGTTCACTCGGCCCCTCTAGGGTTTCTTTTTGTCTTGCCGCCTTCAAATGAGATGTATGGGAAAGGGTTTAGGGTTTCATTAGGGGGATCCGCAGTAGCGGTCCGCCTAATCAAACCCAAAAACCCTTTCCCGTCCCGTTTTAGGATACCCGGTCCCCCCAAAAAGGGTTAACTCGGCCCCTCAAGGGTTTCTTTTTGTCTTGCCGCCTTCAAATGAGAAGCATGGGAAAGGGTTTAGGGTTTCATTAGGGGGATCCGCAGTAGCGGTCCGCCTAATCAAACCCTAAACCCTTTCCCGTCCCGTTTTAGGATACCCGGTCCCCCCAAAAAGGGTTCACTCGGCCCCTCTAGGGTGTCTTTTTGTCTTGCCGCCTTCGAATGAGAAGCGAGGGAAAGGGTTTAGGGTTTGATTAGGGAGATCCGATAGTGATCCGCCTAATCAAACCCTAAACCCTTTCCCGTCCCGTTTTAGGATAACCGGACCCCCCAAAAAAGGGTTCACTCGTCCCCTCTAGGGTGTCTTTTTGTCTTGCCGCCTTCGAATGAGAAGCAAGGGAATGGGTTTAGGGTTTGATTAGGGGGATCCGTGGTAGCAGTCCGCCTAATCAAACCCAAAACCCTTTCCCGTCCCGTTTTAGGATACCCGGTCCCCCCAAAAAGGGTTCACTCGGCCCCTCTAGGGTTTCTTTTTGTCTTGCCGCCTTCAAATGAGATGTATGGGAAAGGGTTCAGGCTTTCATTAGGGGGATCCGCAGTAGCGGTCCGCCTAATCAAACCCTAAACCGTTTCCCCTCCCGTTTTAGGATACCCGGTCCCCCCAAAAAGGGTTCACTCGGCCCCTCTAGGGTGTCTTTTTGTCTTGCCGCCTTCGAATGAGAAGCATGGGAAAGGGTTTAGGGTTTCATTAGGGGGATCCGCAGTAGTGGTCCGCTTAATCAAACCCTAAACCGTTTCCCGTCCCGTTTTAGGATACCCGGTCCCCCCAAAAAGGGTTCACTCGGCCCCTTTAGGGTTTCTTTTTGTCTTGCCGCCTTCAAATGAAAAGCATGGGAAAGGGTTTAGGGTTTCATTTGGGGGATCCGCAGTAGCGGTCCGCCTAATGAAACCCTAAACCCTTTCCCGTCCCATTTTAGGATACCCGGTCCCCCCAAAAAGGGTTCACTCGGCCCCTCTAGGGTGTCTTTTTGTCTTGCCGCCTTCGAATGAGAATCAAGGGAAAGGGTTTAGGGTTTTATTAGGGGGATCCGCGGTAGCGGTCCACCTAGTCGAACCCTAAACACTTTCCCGTCCTATTTTAGGATACCGGGTCCCTCCAAAAAGGGTTCACTCGGCCCCTCTAGGGTTCTTTTTGTCTTGCCGCCTTTGAATGAGAAGCAAGGGAAAGGGTTTAGGGTTTCATTAGGGGATCCGCAGTAGCGGTCCGCCTAATAAAACCCTAAACCCTTTCACGTCCCGTTTTAGGATACCGGGTCCCCCAAAAAAGGGTTCACTCGGCCCCTCTAGGGTGTCTTTTTGTCTTGCCGCCTTCGAATGAGTAGCGAGGAAAGGTTTTAGGGTTTGATTAGGGGGATCCGCGATAGCGGTCCGCCTAATCAAACCCAAAAACCCTTTCCCGTCACGTTTTAGGATACCCGGTCCAACCAAAAATGGTTCACTCGGCTCCTCTAGGGTGTCTTTTTGTCTTGCCGCCTTCAAATGAGAATAAAGGGAAAGGGTTTAGGGTTTGATTAGGGGGATCCGCAGTAGCGGTCCGCCTAATCAAACCCTAAACCCTTTCCCGTCCTGTTTTAGGATACCCGGACCCCCCAAAAAAGGGTTCTCTCGTCCCCTCTAGGGTGTCTTTTTGTCTTGCCGCCTTCGAATGAGAAGCAAGGGAAAGGCTTTAGGGTATGATTAGGGGGATCCGCGGTAGCGGTCCGCCTAATCAAACCTTAAACCCTTTCCCGTCCCGTTTTAGGATACCCGGTCCCCCCAAAAAGGGTTCACTCGGCCCCTTTAGGGTTTATTTTTGTCTTGCCGCCTTCAAATGAAAAGCATGGGAAAGGGTTTAGGGTTTCATTTGGGGGATCCGCAGTAGCGGTCCGCCTAATGAAACCCTAAACCCTTTCCCGTCCCATTTTAGGATACCCGGTCCCCCCAAAAAGGGTTCACTCGGCCCCTCTAGGGTGTCTTTTTGTCTTGCCGCCTTCGAATGAGAATCAAGGGAAAGGGTTTAGGGTTTTATTAGGGGGATCCGCGGTAGCGGTCCACCTAGTCGAACCCTAAACACTTTCCCGTCCTATTTTAGGATACCCGGTCCCTCCAAAAAGGGTTCACTCGGCCCCTCTAGGGTTCTTTTTGTCTTGCCGCCTTTGAATGAGAAGCAAGGGAAAGGGTTTAGGGTTTCATTAGGGGGATCCGCAGTAACGGTCCGCCTAATAAAACCCTAAACCCTTTCACGTCCCGTTTTAGGATACCGGGTCCCCCCAAAAAGGGTTCACTCGGCCCCTCTAGGGTGTCTTTTTGTCTTGCCGCCTTCGAATGAGTAGCAAGGGAAAGGTTTTAGGGTTTGATTAGGGGGATCCGCGATAGCGGTCCGCCTAATCAAACCCAAAAACCCTTTCCCGTCACGTTTTAGGATACCCGGTCCAACCAAAAATGGTTCACTCGGCTCCTCTAGGGTGTCTTTTTGTCTTGCCGCCTTCAAATGAGAATAAAGGGAAAGGGTTTAGGGTTTGATTAGGGGGATCCGCAGTAGCGGTCCGCCTAATCAAACCCTAAACCCTTTCCCGTCCCGTTTTAGGATACCCGGACCCCCCAAAAAGGGTTCACTCGTCCCCTCTAGGGTGTCTTTTTGTCTTGCCGCCTTCGAATGAGAAGCAAGGGAAAGGCTTTAGGGTATGATTAGGGGGATCCGCGGTAGCGGTCCGCCTAATCAAACCTTAAACCCTTTCCCGTCCCGTTTTAGGATACCCGGTCCCCCCAAAAAGGGTTCACTCGGCCCCTGTAGGGTGTCTTTTTGTCTTGCCGCCTTCGAATGAGAAGCAACGGAAATGGTTTAGGGTTTCATTAGGGGGATCCGCAGTAGCGGTCCGCCTAATCAAACCCTAAACCCTTTCCCGTCCCGTTTTAGGATACCCGGACCCCCAAAAAAGGGTTCACTCGTCCCCTCTAGGGTGTCTTTTTGTCTTGCCGCCTTCGAATGAGAAGCAAGGGAAAGAGTTTATTGTTTGATTAGGGGGATCCGCGGTAGCGGTCCGCCTAATCAAACCCTAAACCCTTTCCCGTCCCGTTTTAGGATACCCGGTCCCCCCAAAAAGGGTTCACTCGGCCCCTCTAGGGTTTCTTTTTGTCTTGCCGCCTTCAAATGTGAAGCATGGGAAAGGGTTTAGGGTTTCATTAGGGGGATCCGCAGTAGCGGTCCGCCTAATCAAACCCTAAACTCTTTCCCGTCCCGTTTTAGGATACCCGGTCCCCCCAAAACGGGTTCACTCGGCCCCTCTAGGGTGTCTTTTTGTCTTGCCGCCTTCGAATGAGAAGCATGGGAAAGGGTTTAGGGTTTCATTAGGGGGATCCGCAGTAGTGGTCCGCTTAATCAAACCCTAAACCGTTTCCCGTCCCGTTTTAGGATACCCGGTCCCCCCAAAAAGGGTTCACTCGGCCCCTCTAGGGTTTCTTTTTGTCTTGCCGCCTTCAAATGAAAAGCATGGGAAAGGGTTTAGGGTTTCATTTGGGGATCCGCATGAGCGGTCCGCCTAATGAAACCCTAAACCCTTTCCCGTCCCATTTTAGGATACCTGGTCCCCCCAAAAAGGGTTCACTCGGCCCGTCTAGGGTGTCCTTTGTCTTGCCGCCTTCGAATGAGAATCAAGGGAAAGGGTTTAGGGTTTTATTAGGGGGATCCGCGGTAGCGGTCCACCTAGTCGAACCCTAAACCCTTTCCCGTCCTGTTTTAGGATACCCGGTCCCTCCAAAAAGGGTTCACTCGGCCCCTCTAGGGTGTCTTTTTGTCTTGCCGCCTTTGAATGAGAAGCAAGGGAAAGGGTTTAGGGTTTCATTAGGGGGATCCGCAGTAACGGTCCGCCTAATAAAACCCTAAACCCTTTCACGTCCCGTTTTAGGATACCGGGTCCCCCCAAAAAGGGTTCACTCGGCCACTCTAGGGTGTCTTTTTGTCTTGCCGCCTTCGAATGAGTAGCAAGGGAAAGGTTTTAGGGTTTGATTAGGGGATCCGCATGGCGGTCCGCCTAATCAAACCCTAAACCCTTTCCCGTCCCGTTTTAGGATACCCGGACCCCCCAAAAAAGGGTTCTCTCGTCCCCTCTAGGGTGTCTTTTTTTCTTGCCGCCTTCGAATGAGAAGCAAGGGAAAGGCTTTAGGGTATGATTAGGGGGATCCGCGGTAGCGGTCCGCCTAATCAAACCCTAAACCCTTTCCCGTCCCATTTTAGGATACCCGGTCCCCCCAAAAAGGGTTCACTCGGCCCCTCTAGGGTGTCTTTTTGTCTTGCCGCCTTCGAATGAGAAGCAACGGAAATGGTTTAGGGTTTCCTTAGGGGGATCCGCAGTAGCGGTCCGCCTAATCAAACCCTAAACCCTTTCCCGTCCTGTTTTAGGATACCCGGACCCCCCAAAAAGGGTTCACTCGGCTCCTCTAGGGTGTCTTTTTGTCTTGCCGCCTTCAAATGAGAATAAAGGGAAAGGGTTTAGGGTTTGATTAGGGGGATCCGCAGTAGCGGTCCGCCTAATCAAACCCTAAACCCTTTCCCGTCCCGTTTTAGGATACCCGGACCCCCCAAAAAAGGGTTCTCTCGTCCCCTCTAGGGTGTCTTTTTGTCTTGCCGCCTTCGAATGAGAAGCAAGGGAAAGGCTTTAGGGTATTATTAGGGGGATCCGCGGTAGCGGTCCGCCTAATCAAACCCAAAAACCCTTTCCCGTCCCGTTTTAGGATACCCAGTCCCCTAAAAAAGGGTTCACTCGGCCCCTCTAGGGTTTCTTTTTGTCTTGCCGCCTTCAAATCAGAAGCATGGGAAAGGGTTTAGGGTTTCATTAGGGGGATCCGCAGTAGCGGTCCGCCTAATCAAACCCTAAACCCTTTCCCGTCCCGTTTTAGGATACCCGGTCCCCCCAAAAAGGGTTCACTCGGCCCCTCTAGGGTTTCTTTTTGTCTTGCCGCCTTCAAATAAGAAGCAAGGGAAAGAGTTTATTGTTTGATTAGGGGGATCCGCCTAATCAAACCCTAAACCCTTTCCCGTCCCGTTTTAGGATACCCGGTCCCCCCAAAAAGGGTTCACTCGGCCCCTCTAGGGTTTCTTTTTGTCTTGCCGCCTTCAAATGTGAAGCATGGGAAAGGGTTTAGGGTTTCATTAGGGGGATCCGCAGTAGCGGTCCGCCTAATCAAACCCTAAACTCTTTCCCGTCCCGTTTTAGGATACCGGTCCCCCCCAAAAAGGGTTCACTCGGCCCCTCTAGGGTGTCTTTTTGTCTTGCCGCCTTCGAATGAGAAGCATGGGAAAGGGTTTAGGGTTTCATTAGGGGGATCCGCAGTAGTGGTCCGCTTAATCAAACCCTAAACCGTTTCCCGTCCCGTTTTAGGATACCCGGTCCCCCCAAAAAGGGTTCACTCGGCCCCTCTAGGGTTTCTTTTTGTCTTGCCGCCTTCAAATGAAAAGCATGGGAAAGGGTTTAGGGTTTCATTTGGGGGATCCGCAGTAGCGGTCCGCCTAATGAAACCCTAAACCCTTTCCCGTCCCATTTTAGGATACCCGGTCCCCCCCAAAAAGGGTTCACTCGGCCCCTCTAGGGTGTCCTTTGTCTTGCCGCCTTCGAATGAGAATCAAGGGAAAGGGTTTAGGGTTTTATTAGGGGGATCCGCGGTAGCGGTCCACCTAGTCGAACCCTAAACCCTTTCCCGTCCTGTTTTAGGATACCCGGTCCCTCCAAAAAGGGTTCACTCGGCCCCTCTAGGGTGTCTTTTTGTCTTGCCGCCTTTGAATGAGAAGCAAGGGAAAGGGTTTAGGGTTTCATTAGGGGGATCCGCAGTAACGGTCCGCCTAATAAAACCCTAAACCCTTTCACGTCCCGTTTTAGGATACCGGGTCCCCCCAAAAAGGGTTCACTCGGCCCCTCTAGGGTGTCTTTTTGTCTTGCCGCCTTCGAATGAGTAGCAAGGGAAAGGTTTTAGGGTATGATTAGGGGGATCCGCGGTAGCGGTCCGCCTAATCAAACCCAAAAACCCTTTCCCGTCCCGTTTTAGGATACCCAGTCCCCCAAAAAAGGGTTCACTCGGCCCCTCTAGGGTTTCTTTTTGTCTTGCCGCCTTCAAATCAGAAGCATGGGAAAGGGTTTAGGGTTTCATTAGGGATCCGCGATGGCGGTCCGCCTAATCAAACCCTAAACCCTTTCCCGTCCCGTTTTAGGATACCCGGTCCCCCCAAAAAGGGTTCACTCGGCCCCTCTAGGGTTTCTTTTTGTCTTGCCGCCTTCAAATAAGAAGCATGGGTAAAGGTTTAGGGTTTCATTAGGGGGATCCGCAGTAGCGATCCGCCTAATCAAACCCTAAACCCTTTCCCGTCCCGTTTTAGGATACCCGGACCCTCCAAAAAAGGGTTCACTCGTCCCCTCTAGGGTGTCTTTTTTTCTTGCCGCCTTCGAATGAGAAGCAAGGGAAAGAGTTTATTGTTTGATTAGGGGGATCCGCCTAATCAAACCCTAAACCCTTTCCCGTCCCGTTTTAGGATACCCGGTCCCCCCAAAAAGGGTTCACTCGGCCCCTCTAGGGTTTCTTTTTGTCTTGCCGCCTTCAAATGTGAAGCATGGGAAAGGGTTTAGGGTTTCATTAGGGGGATCCGCAGTAGCGGTCCGCCTAATCAAACCCTAAACTCTTTCCCGTCCCGTTTTAGGATACCGGTCCCCCCAAAAAGGGTTCACTCGGCCCCTCTAGGGTGTCTTTTTGTCTTGCCGCCTTCGAATGAGAAGCATGGGAAAGGGTTTAGGGTTTCATTAGGGGGATCCGCAGTAGTGGTCCGCTCAATCAAACCCTAAACCGTTTCCCGTCCCGTTTTAGGATACCCGGTCCCCCCAAAAAGGGTTCACTCGGCCCCTCTAGGGTTTCTTTTTGTCTTGCCGCCTTCAAATGAAAAGCATGGGAAAGGGTTTAGGGTTTCATTTGGGGGATCCGCAGTAGCGGTCCGCCTAATGAAACCCTAAACCCTTTCCCGTCCCATTTTAGGATACCCGGTCCCCCCAAAAAGGGTTCACTCGGCCCCTCTAGGGTGTCCTTTGTCTTGCCGCCTTCGAATGAGAATCAAGGGAAAGGGTTTAGGGTTTTATTAGGGGGATCCGCGGTAGCGGTCCACCTAGTCGAACCCTAAACCCTTTCCCGTCCTGTTTTAGGATACCCGGTCCCTCCAAAAAGGGTTCACTCGGCCCCTCTAGGGTGTCTTTTTGTCTTGCCGCCTTTGAATGAGAAGCAAGGGAAAGGGTTTAGGGTTTCATTAGGGGGATCCGCAGTAACGGTCCGCCTAATAAAACCCTAAACCCTTTCACGTCCCGTTTTAGGATACCGGGTCCCCCCAAAAAGGGTTCACTCGGCCCCTCTAGGGTGTCTTTTTGTCTTGCCGCCTTCGAATGAGTAGCAAGGGAAAGGTTTTAGGGTATGATTAGGGGGATCCACGGTAGCGGTCCGCCTAATCAAACCCAAAAACCCTTTCCCGTCCCGTTTTAGGATACCCAGTCCCCAAAAAAAGGGTTCACTCGGCCCCTCTAGGGTTTCTTTTTGTCTTGCCGCCTTCAAATCAGAAGCATGGGAAAGGGTTTAGGGTTTCATTAGGGGGATCCGCAGTAGCGGTCCGCCTAATCAAACCCTAAACCCTTTCCCGTCCCGTTTTAGGATACCCGGTCCCCCCAAAAAGGGTTCACTCGGCCCCTCTAGGGTTTCTTTTTGTCTTGCCGCCTTCAAATCAGAAGCATGGGAAAAGGTTTAGGGTTTCATTAGGGGGATCCGCAGTAGCGGTCCGCCTAATCAAACCCTAAACCCTTTCCCGTCCCGTTTTAGGATACCCGGACCCCCCAAAAAGGGTTCACTCGTCCCCTCTAGGGTGTCTTTTTGTCTTGCCGCCTTCGAATGAGAAGCAAGGGAAAGAGTTTATTGTTTGATTAGGGGGATCCGCGGTAGCGGTCCGCCTAATCAAACCCTAAACCCTTTCCCGTCCCGTTTTAGGATACCCGGTCCCCCCAAAAAGGGTTCACTCGGCCCCTCTAGGGTTTCTTTTTATCTTGCCGCCTTCAAATGTGAAGCATGGGAAAGGGTTTAGGGTTTCATTAGGGGGATCCGCAGTAGCGGTCCGCCTAATCAAACCCTAAACTCTTTCCCGTCCCGTTTTAGGATACCCGGTCCCCCCAAAAAGGGTTCACTCGGCCCCTCTAGGGTGTCTTTTTGTCTTGCCGCCTTCGAATGAGAAGCACGGGAAAGGGTTTAGGGTTTCATTAGGGGATCCGCAGAGTGGTCCGCTTAATCAAACCCTAAACCGTTTCCCGTCCCGTTTTAGGATACCCGGTCCCCCCAAAAAGGGTTCACTCGGCCCCTCTAGGGTTTCTTTTTGTCTTGCCGCCTTCAAATGAAAAGCATGGGAAAGGGTTTAGGGTTTCATTTGGGGGATCCGCAGTAGCGGTCCGCCTAATGAAACCCTAAACCCTTTCCCGTCCCATTTTAGGATACCCGGTCCCCCCCAAAAAGGGTTCACTCGGCCCCTCTAGGGTGTCCTTTGTCTTGCCGCCTTCGAATGAGAATCAAGGGAAAGGGTTTAGGGTTTTATTAGGGGGATCCGCGGTAGCGGTCCACCTAGTCGAACCCTAAACCCTTTCCCGTCCTGTTTTAGGATACCCGGTCCCTCCAAAAAGGGTTCACTCGGCCCCTCTAGGGTGTCTTTTTGTCTTGCCGCCTTTGAATGAGAAGCAAGGGAAAGGGTTTAGGGTTTCATTAGGGGGATCCGCAGTAACGGTCCGCCTAATAAAACCCTAAACCCTTTCACGTCCCGTTTTAGGATACCGGGTCCCCCCAAAAAGGGTTCACTCGGCCCCTCTAGGGTGTCTTTTTGTCTTGCCGCCTTCGAATGAGTAGCAAGGGAAAGGTTTTAGGGTTTGATTAGGGGGATCCGCAGTAGCGGTCCGCCTAATCAAACCCTAAACCCTTTCCCGTCCCGTTTTAGGATACCCGGACCCCCAAAAAAGGGTTCTCTCGTCCCCTCTAGGGTGTCTTTTTGTCTTGCCGCCTTCGAATGAGAAGCAAGGGAAAGGCTTTAGGGTATGATTAGGGGGATCCGCGGTAGCGGTCCGCCTAATCAAACCCTAAACCCTTTCCCGTCCCGTTTTAGGATACCCGGTCCCCCCAAAAAGGGTTCACTCGGCCCCTCTAGGGTGTCTTTTTGTCTTGCCGCCTTCGAATGAGAAGCAACGGAAATGGTTTAGGGTTTCATTAGGGGGATCCGCAGTAGCGGTCCGCCTAATCAAACCCTAAACCCTTTCCCGTCCCGTTTTAGGATACCCGGACCCCCCAAAAAAGGGTTCACTCGTCCCCTCTAGGGTGTCTTTTTGTCTTGCCGCCTTCGAATGAGAAGCAAGGGAAAGAGTTTATTTTTTGATTAGGGGGATCCGCGGTAGCGGTCCGCCTAATCAAACCCTAAACCCTTTCCCGTCCCGTTTTAGGATACCCGGTCCCTCCAAAAAGGGTTCACTCGGCCCCTCTAGGGTTTCTTTTTGTCTTGCCGCCTTCAAATGTGAAACATGGGAAAGGGTTTAGGGTTTCATTAGGGGGATCCGCAGTAGCGGTCCGCCTAATCAAACCCTAAACTCTTTCCCGTCCCGTTTTAGGATACCCGGTCCCCCCAAAAAGGGTTCACTCGGCCCCTCTAGGGTGTCTTTTTGTCTTGCCGCCTTCGAATGAGAAGCATGGGAAAGGGTTTAGGGTTTTATTAGGGGGATCCGCAGTAGTGGTCCGCTTAATCAAACCCTAAACCGTTTCCCGTCCCGTTTTAGGATACCCGGTCCCCCCAAAAAGGGTTCACTCGGCCCCTCTAGGGTTTCTTTTTGTCTTGCCGCCTTCAAATGAAAAGCATGGGAAAGGGTTTAGGGTTTCATTTGGGGGATCCGCAGTAGCGGTCCGCCTAATGAAACCCTAAACCCTTTCTCGTCCCATTTTAGGATACCCGGTCCCCCCAAAAAGGGTTTACTCGGCCCCTCTAGGGTGTCTTTTTGTCTTGCCGCCTTCGAATGAGAATCAAGGGAAAGGGTTTAGGGTTTTATTAGGGGGATCCGCGGTAGCGGTCCACCTAGTCGAACCCTAAACCCTTTCTCGTCCTGTTTTAGGATACCCGGTCCCTCCAAAAAGGGTTCACTCGGCCCCTCTAGGGTGTCTTTTTGTCTTGCCGCCTTTGAATGAGAAGCAAGGGAAAGGGTTTAGGGTTTCATTAGGGGGATCCGCAGTAACGGTCCGCCTAATAAAACCCTAAACCCTTTCACGTCCCGTTTTAGGATACCGGGTCCCCCCAAAAAGGGTTCACTCGGCCCCTCTAGGGTGTCTTTTTGTCTTGCCGCCTTCGAATGAGTAGCAAGGGAAAGGTTTTAGGGTTTGATTAGGGGGATCCGCAGTAGCGGTCCGCCTAATCAAACCCTAAACCCTTTCCCGTCCCGTTTTAGGATACCCGGACCCCCCAAAAAAGGGTTCTCTCGTCCCCTCTAGGGTGTCTTTTTGTCTTGCCGCCTTCGAATGAGAAGCAAGGGAAAGGCTTTAGGGTATGATTAGGGGGATCCGCGGTAGCGGTCCGCCTAATCAAACCCTAAACCCTTTCCCGTCCCGTTTTAGGATACCCGGTCCCCCCAAAAAGGGTTCACTCGGCCCCTCTAGGGTGTCTTTTTATCTTGCCGCCTTCGAATGAGAAGCAACGGAAATGGTTTAGGGTTTCATTAGGGGGATCCGCAGTAGCGGTCCGCCTAATCAAACCCTAAACCCTTTCCCGTCCCGTTTTAGGATACCCGGACCCCCCAAAAAAGGGTTCACTCGTCCCCTCTAGGGTGTCTTTTTGTCTTTCCGCCTTCGAATGAGAAGCAAGGGAAAGAGTTTATTGTTTGATTAGGGGGATCCACGGTAGCGGTCCGCCTAATCAAACCCTAAACCCTTTCCCGTCCCGTTTTAGGATACCCGGTCCCCCCAAAAAGGGTTCACTCGGCCCCTCTATGGTTTCTTTTTGTCTTGCCGCCTTCAAATGTGAAGCATGGGAAAGGGTTTAGGGTTTCATTAGGGGGATCCGCAGTTGCGGTCCGCCTAATCAAACCCTAAACTCTTTCCCGACCCGTTTTAGGATACCCGGTCCCCCCAAAAAGGGTTCACTCGGCCCCTCTAGGGTGTCTTTTTGTCTTGCCGCCTTCGAATGAGAAGCATGGGAAAGGGTTTAGGGTTTCATTAGGGGGATCCGCAGTAGTGGTCCGCTTAATCAAACCCTAAACCGTTTCCCGTCCCGTTTTAGGATACCCGGTCCCCCCAAAAAGGGTTCACTCGGCCCCTCTAGGGTTTCTTTTTGTCTTGCCGCCTTCAAATGAAAAGCATGGGAAAGGGTTTAGGGTTTCATTTGGGGGATCCGCAGTAGCGGTCCGCCTAATGAAACCCTAAACCCTTTCCCGTCCCATTTTAGGATACCCGGTCCCCCCAAAAAGGGTTCACTCGGCCCCTCTAGGGTGTCTTTTTGTCTTGCCGCCTTCGAATGAGAATCAAGGGAAAGGGTTTAGGGTTTTATTAGGGGGATCCGCGGTAGCGGTCCACCTAGTCGAACCCTAAACCCTTTCCCGTCCTGTTTTAGGATACCCGGTCCCTTCAAAAAGGGTTCACTCGGCCCCTCTAGGGTGTCTTTTTGTCTTGCCGCCTTTGAATGAGAAGCAAGGGAAAGGGTTTAGGGTTTCATTAGGGGGATCCGCAGTAGCGGTCCGCCTAATAAAACCCTAAACCCTTTCACGTCCCGTTTTAGGATACCGGGTCCCCCCAAAAAGGGTTCACTCGGCCCCTCTAGGGTGTCTTTTTGTCTTGCCGCCTTCGAATGAGTAGCAAGGGAAAGGTTTTAGGGTTTGATTAGGGGGATCCGCGGTAGCGGTCCGCCTAATCAAACCCAAAACCCTTTCCCGTCCCGTTTTAGGATACCCGGTCCAACCAAAAAGGGTTCACTCGGCTCCTCTAGGGTGTCTTTTTGTCTTGCCGCCTTGAAATGAGAATAAAGGGAAAGGGTTTAGGGTTTGATTAGGGGGATCCGCAGTAGCGGTCCGCCTAATCAAACCCTAAACCCTTTCCCGTCCCGTTTTAGGATACCCGGACCCCCAAAAAAGGGTTCTCTCGTCCCCTCTAGGGTGTCTTTTTGTCTTGCCGCCTTCGAATGAGAAGCAAGGGAAAGGCTTTAGGGTATGATTAGGGGGATCCGCGGTAGCGGTCCGCCTAATCAAACCCAAAAACCCTTTCCCGTCCCGTTTTAGGATACCCAGTCCCCCAAAAAAGGGTTCACTCGGCCCCTCTAGGGTTTCTTTTTGTCTTGCCGCCTTCAAATCAGAAGCATGGGAAAGGGTTTAGGGTTTCATTAGGGGGATCCGCAGTAGCGGTCCGCCTAATCAAACCCTAAACCCTTTCTCGTCCCGTTTTAGGATACCCGGTCCCCCCAAAAAGGGTTCACTCGGCCCCTCTAGGGTTTCTTTTTGTCTTGCCGCCTTCAAATCAGAAGCATGGGAAAAGGTTTAGGGTTTCATTAGGGGGATCCGCAGTAGCGGTCCGCCTAATCAAACCCTAAACCCTTTCCCGTCCCGTTTTAGGATACCCGGACCCCCCAAAAAAGGGTTCACTCGTCCCCTCTAGGGTGTCTTTTTGTCTTGCCGCCTTCGAATGAGAAGCAAGGGAAAGAGTTTATTGTTTGATTAGGGGGATCCGCGGTAGCGGTCCGCCTAATCAAACCCTAAACCCTTTCCCGTCCCGTTTTAGGATACCCGGTCCCCCCAAAAAGGGTTCACTCGGCCCCTCTAGGGTTTCTTTTTGTCTTACCGCCTTCAAATGTGAAGCATGGGAAAGGGTTTAGGGTTTCATTAGGGGATCCGCAGATGGCGGTCCGCCTAATCAAACCCTAAACTCTTTCCCGTCCCGTTTTAGGATACCCGGTCCCCCCAAAAAGGGTTCACTCGGCCCCTCTAGGGTGTCTTTTTGTCTTGCCGCCTTCGAATGAGAAGCATGGGAAAGGGTTTAGGGTTTCATTAGGGGGATCCGCAGTAGTGGTCCGCTTAATCAAACCCTAAACCGTTTCCCGTCCCGTTTTAGGATACCCGGTCCCCCCAAAAAGGGTTCACTCGGCCCCTCTAGGGTTTCTTTTTGTCTTGCCGCCTTCAAATGAAAAGCATGGGAAAGGGTTTAGGGTTTCATTTGGGGGATCCGAGAGCGGTCCGCCTAATGAAACCCTAAACCCTTCCCGTCCCATTTTAGGATACCCGGTCCCCCCAAAAAGGGTTCACTCGGCCCCTCTAGGGTGTCTTTTTGTCTTGCCGCCTTCGAATGAGAATCAAGGGAAAGGGTTTAGGGTTTTATTAGGGGGATCCGCGGTAGCGGTCCACCTAGTCGAACCCTAAACCCTTTCCCGTCCTGTTTTAGGATACCCGGTCCCTTCAAAAAGGGTTCACTCGGCCCCTCTAGGGTGTCTTTTTGTCTTGCCGCCTTTGAATGAGAAGCAAGGGAAAGGGTTTAGGGTTTCATTAGGGGGATCCGCAGTAACGGTCCGCCTAATAAAACCCTAAACCCTTTCACGTCCCGTTTTAGGATACCGGGTCCCCCCAAAAAGGGTTCACTCGGCCCCTCTAGGGTGTCTTTTTGTCTTGCCGCCTTCGAATGAGTAGCAAGGGAAAGGTTTTAGGGTTTGATTAGGGGGATCCGCGGTAGCGGTCCGCCTAATCAAACCCAAAAACCCTTTCCCGTCACGTTTTAGGATACCCGGTCCAACCAAAAAGGGTTCACTCGGCTCCTCTAGGGTGTCTTTTTGTCTTGCCGCCTTCAAATGAGAATAAAGGGAAAGGGTTTAGGGTTTGATTAGGGGGATCCGCAGTAGCGGTCCGCCTAATCAAACCCTAAAACCTTTCCCGTCCCGTTTTAGGATACCCGGACCCCCAAAAAAGGGTTCTCTCGTCCCCTCTAGGGTGTCTTTTTGTCTTGCCGCCTTCGAATGAGAAGCAAGGGAAAGGCTTTAGGGTATGATTAGGGGGATCCGCGGTAGCGGTCCGCCTAATCAAACCAAAAAACCCTTTCCCGTCCCGTTTTAGGATACCCGGTCCCCCAAAAAAGGGTTCACTCGGCCCCTCTAGGGTTTCTTTTTGTCTTGCCGCCTTCAAATCAGAAGCATGGGAAAGGGTTTAGGGTTTCATTAGGGGATCCGCGATGGCGGTCCGCCTAATCAAACCCTAAACCCTTTCTCGTCCCGTTTTAGGATACCCGGTCCCCCCAAAAAGGGTTCACTCGGCCCCTCTAGGGTTTCTTTTTGTCTTGCCGCCTTCAAATCAGAAGCATGGGAAAAGGTTTAGGGTTTCATTAGGGGGATCCGCAGTAGCGGTCCGCCTAATCAAACCCTAAACCCTTTCCCGTCCCGTTTTAGGATACCCGGACCCCCCAAAAAAGGGTTCACTCGTCCCCTCTAGGGTGTCTTTTTGTCTTGCCGCCTTCGAATGAGAAGCAAGGGAAAGAGTTTATTGTTTGATTAGGGGGATCCGCGGTAGCGGTCCGCCTAATCAAACCCTAAACCCTTTCCCGTCCCGTTTTAGGATACCCGGTCCCCCCAAAAAGGGTTCACTCGGCCCCTCTAGGGTTTCTTTTTGTCTTACCGCCTTCAAATGTGAAGCATGGGAAAGGGTTTAGGGTTTCATTAGGGGGATCCGCAGTAACGGTCCGCCTAATAAAACCCTAAACCCTTTCACGTCCCGTTTTAGGATACCGGGTCCCCCCAAAAAGGGTTCACTCGGCCCCTCTAGGGTGTCTTTTTGACTTGCCGCCTTCGAATGAGTAGCAAGGGAAAGGTTTTAGGGTTTGATTAGGGGGATCCGCGGTAGCGGTCCGCCTAATCAAACCCTAAACCCTTTCCCGTCCCGTTTTAGGATACCCGGACCCCCAAAAAAGGGTTCTCTCGTCCCCTCTAGGGTGTCTTTTTGTCTTGCCGCCTTCGAATGAGAAGCAAGGGAAAGGCTTTAGGGTATGATTAGGGGGATCCGCGGTAGCGGTCCGCCTAATCAAACCCAAAAACCCTTTCCCGTCCCGTTTTAGGATACCCGGTCCCCCAAAAAAGGGTTCACTCGGCCCCTCTAGGGTTTCTTTTTGTCTTGCCGCCTTCAAATCAGAAGCATGGGAAAGGGTTTAGGGTTTCATTAGGGGATCCGCAGATGGCGGTCCGCCTAATCAAACCCTAAACCCTTTCTCGTCCCGTTTTAGGATACCCGGTCCCCCCAAAAAGGGTTCACTCGGCCCCTCTAGGGTTTCTTTTTGTCTTGCCGCCTTCAAATCAGAAGCATGGGAAAAGGTTTAGGGTTTCATTAGGGGGATCCGCAGGAGCGGTCCGCCTAATCAAACCCTAAACCCTTTCCCGTCCCGTTTTAGGATAGGACCCCCAAAAAAGGGTTCACTCGTCCCCTCTAGGGTGTCTTTTTGTCTTGCCGCCTTCGAATGAGAAGCAAGGGAAAGAGTTTATTGTTTGATTAGGGGATCCGCGGTAGCTGGTCAGCCTAATCAAACCCTAAACCCTTTCCCGTCCCGTTTTAGGATACCCGGTCCCCCCAAAAAGGGTTCACTCGGCCCCTCTAGGGTTTCTTTTTGTCTTACCGCCTTCAAATGTGAAGCATGGGAAAGGGTTTAGGGTTTCATTAGGGGGATCCGCAGTAGCGGTCCGCCTAATCAAACCCTAAACTCTTTCCCGTCCCGTTTTAGGATACCCGGTCCCCCCAAAAAGGGTTCACTCGGCCCCTCTAGGGTGTCTTTTTGTCTTGCCGCCTTCGAATGAGAAGCATGGGAAAGGGTTTAGGGTTTCATTAGGGGATCCGCAGTAGCGGTCCGCCTAATCAAACCCTAAACCGTTTCCCGTCCCGTTTTAGGATACCCGGTCCCCCAAAAAGGGTTCACTCGGCCCCTCTAGGGTTTCTTTTTGTCTTGCCGCCTTCAAATGAAAAGCATGGGAAAGGGTTTAGGGTTTCATTTGGGATCCGCAGTGAGCGGTCCGCCTAATCAAACCCTAAACCCTTTCCCGTCCCATTTTAGGATACCCGGTCCCCCCAAAAAGGGTTCACTCGGCCCCTCTAGGGTGTCTTTTTGTCTTGCCGCCTTCGAATGAGAATCAAGGGAAAGGGTTTAGGGTTTTATTAGGGGATCCGCGGTAGCGGTCCACCTAATCAAACCTTAAACCCTTTCCCGTCTCGTTTTAGGATACCCGGTCCCTTCAAAAAGGGTTCACTCGGCCCCTCTAGGGTGTCTTTTTGTCTTGCCGCCTTTGAATGAGAAGCAAGGGAAAGGGTTTAGGGTTTCATTAGGGGATCCGCAGTAGCGGTCCGCCTAATCAAACCCTAAACCCTTTCACGTCCCGTTTTAGGATACCGGGTCCCCCCAAAAAGGGTTCACTCGGCCCCTCTAGGGTGTCTTTTTGTCTTGCCGCCTTCGAATGAGTAGCAAGGGAAAGGTTTTAGGGTTTGATTAGGGGGATCCGCGGTAGCGGTCCGCCTAATCAAACCCAAAAACCCTTTCCCGTCACGTTTTAGGATACCCGGTCCAACCAAAAAGGGTTCACTCGGCTCCTCTAGGGTGTCTTTTTGTCTTGCCGCCTTCAAATGAGAATAAAGGGAAAGGGTTTAGGGTTTGATTAGGGGATCCGCAGTAGCGGTCCGCCTAATCAAACCCTAAACCCTTTTCTATCCCGTTTTAGGATACCCAGGACCCCAAAAAGGGTTCTCTCGTCCCCTCTAAGGTGTCTTTTTGTCTTGCCGCCTTCGAATGAGAAGCAAGGGAAAGGCTTTAGGGTATGATTAGGGGGATCCGCGGTAGCGGTCCGCCTAATCAAACCCAAAAACCCTTTCCCGTCCCGTTTTAGGATACCCAGTCCCCCAAAAAAGGGTTCACTCGGCCCCTCTAGGGTTTCTTTTTGTCTTGCCGCCTTCAAATCAGAAGCATGGGAAAGGGTTTAGGGTTTCATTAGGGGATCCGATGGCAGTCCGCCTAATCAAACCCTAAACCCTTTCTCGTCCCGTTTTAGGATACCCGGTCCCCCCAAAAAGGGTTCACTCGGCCCCTCTAGGGTTTCTTTTTGTCTTGCCGCCTTCAAATCAGAAGCATGGGAAAAGGTTTAGGGTTTCATTAGGGGATCCGCGATGAGCGGTCCGCCTAATCAAACCCTAAACCCTTTCCCAACCCGTTTTAGGATACCCGGACCCCCCAAAAAAGGGTTCACTCGTCCCCTCTAGGGTGTCTTTTTGTCTTGCCGCCTTCGAATGAGAAGCAAGGGAAAGAGTTTATTGTTTGATTAGGGGGATCCGCGGTAGCGGTCCGCCTAATCAAACCCTAAACCCTTTCCCGTCCCGTTTTAGGATACCCGGTCCCCCCAAAAAGGGTTCACTCGGCCCCTCTAGGGTTTCTTTTTGTCTTACCGCCTTCAAATGTGAAGCATGGGAAAGGGTTTAGGGTTTCATTAGGGGGATCCGCAGTAACGGTCCGCCTAATAAAACCCTAAACCCTTTCACGTCCCGTTTTAGGATACCCGGGTCCCCCAAAAAGGGTTCACTCGGCCCCTCTAGGGTGTCTTTTTGTCTTGCCGCCTTCGAATGAGTAGCAAGGGAAAGGTTTTAGGGTTTGATTAGGGGGATCCGCGGTAGCGGTCCGCCTAATCAAACCCAAAAACCCTTTCCCGTCACGTTTTAGGATACCCGGTCCAACCAAAAAGGGTTCACTCGGCTCCTCTAGGGTGTCTTTTTGTCTTGCCGCCTTCAAATGAGAATAAAGGGAAAGGGTTTAGGGTTTGATTAGGGGATCCGCAGAGCGGTCCGCCTAATCAAACCCTAAACCCTTTCCCGTCCCGTTTTAGGATATAGGACCCCCAAAAAAGGGTTCTCTCGTCCCCTCTAGGGTGTCTTTTTGTCTTGCCGCCTTCGAATGAGAAGCAAGGGAAAGGCTTTAGGGTATGATTAGGGGGATCCGCGGTAGCGGTCCGCCTAATCAAACCCAAAAACCCTTTCCCGTCCCGTTTTAGGATACCCGGTCCCCCCAAAAAGGGTTCACTCGGCCCCTCTAGGGTTTCTTTTTGTCTTGCCGCCTTCAAATCAGAAGCATGGGAAAGGGTTTAGGGTTTCATTAGGGGGATCCGCAGATGGCGGTCCGCCTAATCAAACCCTAAACCCTTTCTCGTCCCGTTTTAGGATACCCGGTCCCCTAAAAAAGGGTTCACTCGGCCCCTCTAGGGTGTCTTTTTGTCTTGCCGCCTTCAAATCGAAGCATGGGAAAAGGTTTAGGGTTTCATTAGGGGGATCCGCAGATGGGTCCGCCTAATCAAACCCTAAACCCTTTCCCGTCCCGTTTTAGGATACCCGGACCCCCCAAAAAAGGGTTCACTCGTCCCCTCTAGGGTGTCTTTTTGTCTTGCCGCCTTCGAATGAGAAGCAAGGGAAAGAGTTTATTGTTTGATTAGGGGGATCCGCGGTAGCGGTCCGCCTAATCAAACCCTAAACCCTTTCCCGTCCCGTTTTAGGATACCCGGTCCCCCCAAAAAGGGTTCACTCGGCCCCTCTAGGGTTTCTTTTTGTCTTACCGCCTTCAAATGTGAAGCATGGGAAAGGGTTTAGGGTTTCATTAGGGGGATCCGCAGTAGCGGTCCGCCTAATCAAACCCTAAACTCTTTCCCGTCCCGTTTTAGGATACCCGGTCCCCCCAAAAAGGGTTCACTCGGCCCCTCTAGGGTGTCTTTTTGTCTTGCCGCCTTCGAATGAGAAGCATGGGAAAGGGTTTAGGGTTTCATTAGGGGGATCCGCAGTAGTGGTCCGCTTAATCAAACCCTAAACCGTTTCCCGTCCCGTTTTAGGATAATTAGGTCCCCCAAAAAGGGTTCACTCGGCCCCTCTAGGGTTTCTTTTTGTCTTGCCGCCTTCAAATGAAAAGCATGGGAAAGGGTTTAGGGTTTCATTTGGGGGATCCGCAGTAGCGGTCCGCCTAATGAAACCCTAAACCCTTTCCCGTCCCATTTTAGGATACCCGGTCCCCCCAAAAAGGGTTCACTCGGCCCCTCTAGGGTGTCTTTTTGTCTTGCCGCCTTCGAATGAGAATCAAGGGAAAGGGTTTAGGGTTTTATTAGGGGATCCGGTGTAGCGGTCCACCTAGTCGAACCCTAAATCCTTTCCCGTCCTGTTTTAGGATACCCGGTCCCTCCAAAAAGGGTTCACTCGGCCCCTCTAGGGTGTCTTTTTGTCTTGCCGCCTTTGAATGAGAAGCAAGGGAAAGGGTTTAGGGTTTCATTAGGGGGATCCGCAGTAACGGTCCGCCTAATAAAACCCTAAACCCTTTCACGTCCCGTTTTAGGATACCGGGTCCCCCCAAAAAGGGTTCACTCGGCCCCTCTAGGGTGTCTTTTTGTCTTGCCGCCTTCGAATGAGTAGCAAGGGAAAGGTTTTAGGGTTTGATTAGGGGGATCCGCAGTAGCGGTCTGCCTAATCAAACCCTAAACCCTTTCCCGTCCCGTTTTAGGATACCCGGACCCCCCAAAAAAAGGGTTCTCTCGTCCCCTCTAGGGTGTCTTTTTGTCTTGCCGCCTTCGAATGAGAAGCAAGGGAAAGGCTTTAGGGTATGATTAGGGGGATCCGCGGTAGCGGTCCGCCTAATCAAACCCTAAACCCTTTCCCGTCCCGTTTTAGGATACCCGGTCCCCCCAAAAAGGGTTCACTCGGCCCCTCTAGGGTGTCTTTTTTTCTTGCCGCCTTCGAATGAGAAGCAACGGAAATGGTTTAGGGTTTCATTAGGGGATCCGCATGAGCGGTCCGCCTAATCAAACCCTAAACCCTTTCCCGTCCCGTTTTAGGATACCCGGACCCCCCAAAATAGGGTTCACTCGTCCCCTCTAGGGTGTCTTTTTGTCTTGCCGCCTTCGAATGAGAAGCAAGGGAAAGAGTTTATTGTTTGATTAGGGGGATCCGCGGTAGCGGTCCGCCTAATCAAACCCTAAACCCTTTCCCGTCCCGTTTTAGGATACCCGGTCCCCCCAAAAAGGGTTCACTCGGCCCCTCTTGGGTTTCTTTTTGTCTTGCCGCCTTCAAATGTGAAGCATGGGAAAGGGTTTAGGGTTTCATTAGGGGGATCCGCAGTAGCGGTCCGCCTAATCAAACCCTAAACTCTTTCCCGTCCCGTTTTAGGATACCCGGTCCCCCCAAAAAGGGTTCACTCGGCCCCTCTAGGGTGTCTTTTTGTCTTGCCGCCTTCGAATGAGAAGCATGGGAAAGGGTTTAGGGTTTCATTAGGGGGATCCGCAGTAGTGGTCCGCTTAATCAAACCCTAAACCGTTTCCCGTCCCGTTTTAGGATACCCGGTCCCCCCAAAAAGGGTTCACTCGGCCCCTCTAGGGTTTCTTTTTGTCTTGCCGCCTTCAAATGAAAAGCATGGGAAAGGGTTTAGGGTTTCGTTTGGGGGATCCGCAGTAGCGGTCCGCCTAATGAAACCCTAAACCCTTTCCCGTCCCATTTTAGGATACCCGGTCCCCCCAAAAAGGGTTCACTCGGCCCCTCTAGGGTGTCTTTTTGTCTTGCCGCCTTCGAATGAGAATCAAGGGAAAGGGTTTAGGGTTTTATTAGGGGATCCGCGGTAGCGGTCCACCTAGTCGAACCCTAAACCCTTTCCCCGTCTGTTTTAGGATACCCGGTCCCTTCAAAAGGGTTCACTCGGCCCCTCTAGGGTGTGTTTTTGTCTTGCCGCCTTTGAATGAGAAGCAAGGGAAAGGGTTTAAGGTTTCATTAGGGGATCCGCAGCAGAACGGTCCGCCTAATAAAACCCTAAACCCTTTCACGTCCCGTTTTAGGATACCGGGTCCCCCCAAAAAGGGTTCACTCGGCCCCTCTAGGGTGTCTTTTTGTCTTGCCGCCTTCGAATGAGTAGCAAGGGAAAGGTTTTAGGGTTTGATTAGGGGGATCCGCGGTAGCGGTCCGCCTAATCAAACCCAAAAACCCTTTCCCGTCACGTTTTAGGATACCCGGTCCAACCAAAAAGGGTTCACTCGGCTCCTCTAGGGTGTCTTTTGGTCTTGCTGCCTTCAAATGAGAATAAAGGGAAAGGGTTTAGGGTTTGATTAGGGGGATCGCATGGCGGTCCGCCTAATCAAACCCTAAACCCTTTCCCGTCCCGTTTTAGGATACCGGACCCCCAAAAAGGGTTCTCTCGTCCCCTCTAGGGTGTCTTTTTGTCTTGCCGCCTTCGAATGAGAAAGCAAGGAAAGGCTTTAGGGTATGATTAGGGGATCCGCGGTAGCGGTCCGCCTAATCAAACCCAAAAACCCTTTCCGATCCCGTTTTAGGATACCCGGTCCCCCCAAAAAGGGTTCACTCGGCCCCTCTAGGGTTTCTTTTTGTCTTGCCGCCTTCAAATCAGAAGCATGGGAAAGGGTTTAGGGTTTCATTAGGGGGATCCGCAGTAGCGGTCCGCCTAATCAAACCCTAAACCCTTTCCCGTCCCGTTTTAGGATACCCGGTCCCCCCAAAAAGGGTTCACTCGGCCCCTCTAGGGTGTCTTTTTGTCTTGCCGCCTTCAAATCGAAGCATGGGAAAGGGTTTAGGGTTTCATTAGGGGGGATCCGCGAGCGGTCCGCCTAATCAAACCCAAAAACCCTTTCCCGTCCCGTTTTAGGATACCCGGTCCCCCAAAAAAGGGTTCACTCGGCCCCTCAAGGGTTTCTTTTTGTCTTGCCGCCTTCAAATGAGAAGCATGGGAAAGGGTTTAGGGTTTCATTAGGGGGATCCGCAGATGTGATCGGCCTAATCAAACCCTAAACCCTTTCCCGTCCCGTTTTAGGATACCCGGTCCCCCCAAAAAGGGTTCACTCGGCCCCTCTAGGGTGTCTTTTTGTCTTGCCGCCTTCGAATGAGAAGCAAGGGATCGGGTTTAGGGTTTGATTAGGGAGATCCGCAGTAGCAGTCCGCCTAATCAAACCTTAAACCCTTTCCCGTCCCGTTTTAGGATAACCGGACCCCCCAAAAAAGGGTTCACTCGTCCCCTCTAGGGTGTCTTTTTGTCTTGCCGCCTTCGAATGAGAAGCAAGGGAATGGGTTTAGGGTTTGATTAGGGGGATCCGTGGTAGCAGTCCGCCTAATCAAACCCAAAACCGTTTCCCCTCCCGTTTTAGGATACCCGGTCCCCCCAAAAAGGGTTCACTCGGCCCCTCTAGAGTGTCTTTTTGTCTTGCCGCCATCGAATAAGAAGCAAGGGAAAGGGTTTAGGGCTTGATTAGGGGGATCCGCGGTAGCGGTCCGCCTAATCAAACCCTAAACCCTTTCCCATCCCGTTTTAGGATACCCGGTCCCCCCAAAAAGGGTTCACTCGGCCCCTCTTGGGTGTCTTTTTGTCTTGCCGCCTTCGAATGAGAAGCAAGGGAAAGGGTTTAGGGTTTGATTAGGGGGATCCGCGGTAGCGGTCCGCCTCATCAAACCCTAAACCCTTTCCCGTCACGTTTTAGGATACCGGGTCCCCCCAAAAAGGGTTCACTCGGCCCCTCGAGGGTGTCTTTTTGTCTTGCCGCCTTCGAATGAGTAGCAAGGGAAAGGTTTTAGGGTTTGATTAGGGGGATCCGCGGTAGCGGTCCGCCTAATCAAACCGAAAAACCCTTTCCCGTCACGTTTTAGGATACCCGGTCCAACCAAAAAGGGTTCACTCGGCTCCTCTAGGGTGTCTTTTTGTCTTGCCGCCTTCAAATGAGAATAAAGGGAAAGGGTTTAGGGTTTGATTAGGGGGATCCGCAGTAGCGGTCCGCCTAATCAAACCCTAAACCCTTTCCCGTCCCGTTTTAGGATACCCGGACCCCCAAAAAAGGGTTCTCTCGTCCCCTCTAGGGTGTCTTTTTGTCTTGCCGCCTTCGAATGAGAAGCAAGGGAAAGGCTTTAGGGTATGATTAGGGGGATCCGCGGTAGCGGTCCGCCTAATCAAACCCAAAAACCCTTTCCCGTCCCGTTTTAGGATACCCAGTCCCCCAAAAAAGGGTTCACTCGGCCCCTCTAGGGTTTCTTTTTGTCTTGCCGCCTTCAAATCAGAAGCATGGGAAAGGGTTTAGGGTTTCATTAGGGGGATCCGATGAGCGGTCCGCCTAATCAAACCCTAAACCCTTTCTGTCCCGTTTTAGGATACCCGGTCCCCCAAAAAGGGTTCACTCGGCCCCTCTAAGGTTTCTTTTTGTCTTGCCGCCTTCAAATCAGAAGCATGGGAAAGGGTTTAGGGTTTCATTAGGGGGATCCGCGATGGCGGTCCGCCTAATCAAACCAAAAAACCCTTTCCGTCCCGTTTTAGGATACCGGTCCCCCAAAAAAAGGGTTCACTCGGCCCCTCAAGGGTTTCTTTTTGTCTTGCCGCCTTCAAATGAGAAGCATGGGAAAGGGTTTAGGGTTTCATTAGGGGGATCCGCGGTAGCAGCCGCCTAATCAAACCCTAAACCCTTTCCCGTCCCGTTTTAGGATACCCGGTCCCCCAAAAAGGGTTCACTCGGCCCCTCTAGGGTGTCTTTTTGTCTTGCCGCCTTCGAATGAGAAGCGAGGGAAAGGGTTTAGGGTTTGATTAGGGAGATCCGCAGATGAGCAGATCCGCCTAATCAAACCCTAAACCCTTTCCCGTCCCGTTTTAGGATAACTTAGGACCCCCAAAAAAGGGTTCACTCGTCCCCTCTAGGGTGTCTTTTTGTCTTGCCGCCTTCGAATGAGAAGCAAGGGAATGGGTTTAGGGTTTGATTAGGGGGATCCGTGGTAGCGGTCCGCCTAATCAAACCCAAAACCCTTTCCCGTCCCGTTTTAGGATACCCGGTCCCCCAAAAAGGGTTCACTCGGCCCCTCTAGGGTTTCTTTTTGTCTTGCCGCCTTCAAATGAGAAGTATGGGAAAGGGTTTAGGGTTTCATTAGGGGGATCCGCAGTAGCGGTCCGCCTAATCAAACCCTAAACCCTTTCCCGTCCCGTTTTAGGATACCCGGTCCCCCAAAAAGGGTTCACTCGGCCCCTCTTGGGTGTCTTTTTGTCTTGCCGCCTTCGAATGAGAAGCAAGGGAAAGGGTTTAGGGTTTGATTAGGGGATCCGCGGTAGCGGTCCGCCTCATCAAACCCTAAACCCTTTCCCGTCACGTTTTAGGATACCGGGTCCCCCCAAAAAGGGTTCACTCGGCCACTCGAGGGTGTCTTTTTGTCTTGCCGCCTTCGAATGAGTAGCAAGGGAAAGGTTTTAGGGTTTGATTAGGGGGATCCGCGGTAGCGGTCCGCCTAATCAAACCCAAAACCCTTTCCCGTCCCGTTTTAGGATACCCGGTCCAACCAAAAAGGGTTCACTCGGCTCCTCTAGGGTGTCTTTTTGTCTTGCCGCCTTCAAATGAGAATAAAGGGAAAGGGTTTAGGGTTTGATTAGGGGGATCCGCAGTAGCGGTCCGCCTAATCAAACCCTAAACCCTTTCCCGTCCCGTTTTACGATAGGACCCCCAAAAAAGGATTCTCTCGTCCCCTCTAGGGTGTCTTTTTGTCTTGCCGCCTTCGAATGAGAAGCAAGGGAAAGGCTTTAGGGTATGTTTAGGGGGATCCGCGGTAGCGGTCCGCCTAATCAAACCCAAAAACCCTTTCCCGTCCCGTTTTAGGATACCCAGTCCCCCAAAAAAGGGTTCACTCGGCCCCTCTAGGGTTTCTTTTTGTCTTGCCGCCTTCAAATCAGAAGCATGGGAAAGGGTTTAGGGTTTCATTAGGGGGATCCGCAGTAGCGGTCCACCTAATCAAACCCTAAACCCTTTCCTGTCCCGTTTTAGGATACCCGGTCCCCCCAAAAAGGGTTCACTCGGCCCCTCTAGGGTTTCTTTTTGTCTTGCCGCCTTCAAATCGAAGCATGGGAAAGGGTTTAGGGTTTCATTAGGGGGATCCGCGATGGCGGTCCGCCTAATCAAACCCAAAAACCCTTTCCCGTCCCGTTTTAGGATACCCGGTCCCCCAAAAAAGGGTTCACTCGGCCCCTCAAGGGTTTCTTTTTGTCTTGCCGCCTTCAAATGAGAAGCATGGGAAAGGGTTTAGGGTTTCATTAGGGGGATCCGCAGTAGCGGTCCGCCTAATCAAACCCTAAACCCTTTCCCGTCCCGTTTTAGGATACCCGGTCCCCCAAAAAGGGTTCACTCGGCCCCTCTAGGGTGTCTTTTTGTCTTGCCGCCTTCGAATGAGAAGCAAGGGAAAGGGTTTAGGATTTGATTAGGGAGATCCCGCGATGTGATCCGCCTAATCAAACCCTAAACCCTTTCCCGTCCCGTTTTAGGATACCAGGACCCCCAAAAAAGGGTTCACTCGTCCCCTCTAGGGTGTCTTTTTGTCTTGCCGCCTTCGAATGAGAAGCAAGGGAATGGGTTTAGGGTTTGATTAGGGGATCCGCGGTAGCGATCCGCCTAATCAAACCCAAAAACCCTTTCCCGTCCCGTTTTAGGATACCCGGTCCCCCAAAAAGGGTTCACTCGGCCCCTCTAGGGTTTCTTTTTGTCTTGCCGCCTTCAAATGAGAAGTATGGGAAAGGGTTTAGGGTTTCATTAGGGGGATCCGCAGTAGCGGTCCGCCTAATCAAACCCTAAACCCTTTCCCGTCCCGTTTTAGGATACCCGGTCCCCCAAAAAGGGTTCACTCGGCCCCTCTTGGGTGTCTTTTTGTCTTGCCGCCTTCGAATGAGAAGCAAGGGAAAGGGTTTAGGGTTTGATTAGGGGGATCCGCGGTAGCGGTCCGCCTCATCAAACCCTAAACCCTTTCCCGTCACGTTTTAGGATACCGGGTCCCCCCAAAAAGGGTTCACTCGGCCCCTCGAGGGTGTCTTTTTGTCTTGCCGCCTTCGAATGAGTAGCAAGGGAAAGGTTTTAGGGTTTGATTAGGGGGATCCGCGGTAGCGGTCCGCCTAATCAAACCCAAAAACCCTTTCCCGTCACGTTTTAGGATACCCGGTCCAACCAAAAAGGGTTCACTCGGCTCCTCTAGGGTGTCTTTTTGTCTTGCCGCCTTCAAATGAGAATAAAGGGAAAGGGTTTAGGGTTTGATTAGGGGGATCCGCAGTAGCGGTCCGCCTAATCAAACCCTAAACCCTTTCCCGTCCCGTTTTACGATACCCGGACCCCCCAAAAAAGGATTCTCTCGTCCCCTCTAGGGTGTCTTTTTGTCTTGCCGCCTTCGAATGAGAAGCAAGGGAAAGGCTTTAGGGTATGATTAGGGGGATCCGCGGTAGCGGTCCGCCTAATCAAACCCAAAAACCCTTTCCCGTCCCGTTTTAGGATACCCAGTCCCCCAAAAAAGGGTTCACTCGGCCCCTCTAGGGTTTCTTTTTGTCTTGCCGCCTTCAAATCAGAAGCATGGGAAAGGGTTTAGGGTTTCATTAGGGGGATCCGCAGTAGCGGTCCGCCTAATCAAACCCTAAACCCTTTCCCGTCCCGTTTTAGGATACCCGGTCCCCCCAAAAAGGGTTCACTCGGCCCCTCTAGGGTTTCTTTTTGTCTTGCCGCCTTCAAATCAGAAGCATGGGAAAGGGTTTAGGGTTTCATTAGGGGGATCCGCAGTAGCGGTCCGCCTAATCAAACCCAAAAACCCTTTCCCGTCCCGTTTTAGGATACCCGGTCCCCCCAAAAAAGGGTTCACTCGGCCCCTCAAGGGTTTCTTTTTGTCTTGCCGCCTTCAAATGAGAAGCATGGGAAAGGGTTTAGGGTTTCATTAGGGGGATCCGCAGTAGTGGTCCGCCTAATCAAACCCTAAACCCTTTCCCGTCCCGTTTTAGGATACCCGGTCCCCCCAAAAAGGGTTCACTCGGCCCCTCTAGGGTGTCTTTTTGTCTTGCCGCCTTCGAATGAGAAGCAAGGAAAGGGTTTAGGGTTTGATTAGGGAGATCCGCAGAGTGATCCGCCTAATCAAACCCTAAACCCTTTCCCGTCCCGTTTTAGGATAACCGGACCCCCCAAAAAAGGGTTCACTCGTCCCCTCTAGGGTGTCTTTTTGTCTTGCCGCCTTCGAATGAGAAGCAAGGGAATGGGTTTAGGGTTTGATTAGGGGGATCCGTGGTAGCAGTCCGCCTAATCAAACCCAAAAACCCTTTCCCGTCCCGTTTTAGGATACCCGGTCCCCCCAAAAAGGGTTCACTCGGCCCCTCTAGGGTTTCTTTTTGTCTTGCCGCCTTCAAATGAGAAGTATGGGAATGGGTTTAGGGTTTGATTAGGGGGATCCGTGGTAGCAGTCCGCCTAATCAAACCCAAAAACCCTTTCCCGTCCCGTTTTAGGATACCCGGTCCCCCCAAAAAGGGTTCACTCGGCCCCTCTAGGGTTTCTTTTTGTCTTGCCGCCTTCAAATGAGAAGTATGGGAAAGGGTTTAGGGTTTCATTAGGGGGATCCGCAGTAGCGGTCCGCCTAATCAAACCCTAAACCCTTTCCCGTCCCGTTTTAGGATACCCGGTCCCCCCAAAAAGGGTTCACTCGGCCCCTCTTGGGTGTCTTTTTGTCTTGCCGCCTTCGAATGAGAAGCAAGGGAAAGGGTTTAGGGTTTGATTAGGGGGATCCGCGGTAGCGGTCCGCCTCATCAAACCCTAAACCCTTTCCCGTCACGTTTTAGGATACCGGGTCCCCCCAAAAAGGGTTCACTCGGCCCCTCGAGGGTGTCTTTTTGTCTTGCCGCCTTCGAATGAGTAGCAAGGGAAAGGTTTTAGGGTTTGATTAGGGGGATCCGCGGTAGTGGTCCGCCTAATCAAACCCAAAAACCCTTTCCCGTCACGTTTTAGGATACCCGGTCCAACCAAAAAGGGTTCACTCGGCTCCTCTAGGGTGTCTTTTTGTCTTGCCGCCTTCAAATGAGAATAAAGGGAAAGGGTTTAGGGTTTGATTAGGGGATCCGCAGAGCGGTCCGCCTAATCAAACCCTAAACCCTTTCCCGTCCCGTTTTACGATACCCGGACCCCCCAAAAAAGGATTCTCTCGTCCCCTCTAGGGTGTCTTTTTGTCTTGCCGCCTTCGAATGAGAAGCAAGGGAAAGGCTTTAGGGTATGATTAGGGGGATCCGCGGTAGCGGTCCGCCTAATCAAACCCAAAAACCCTTTCCCGTCCCGTTTTAGGATACCCAGTCCCCCAAAAAAGGGTTCACTCGGCCCCTCTAGGGTTTCTTTTTGTCTTGCCGCCTTCAAATCAGAAGCATGGGAAAGGGTTTAGGGTTTCATTAGGGGGATCCGCAGTAGCGGTCCGCCTAATCAAACCCTAAACCCTTTCCCGTCCCGTTTTAGGATACCCGGTCCCCCAAAAAGGGTTCACTCGGCCCCTCTAGGGTGTTTTTTTTGTCTTGCCGCCTTCAAATCGAAGCATGGGAAAGGGTTTAGGGTTTCATTAGGGGATCCGCGATGGCGGTCCGCCTAATCAAACCCAAAAACCCTTTCCCGTCCCGTTTTAGGATACCCGGTCCCCCAAAAAAGGGTTCACTCGGCCCCTCAAGGGTTTCTTTTTGTCTTGCCGCCTTCAAATGAGAAGCATGGGAAAGGGTTTAGGGTTTCATTAGGGGGATCCGCAGTAGCGGTCCGCCTAATCAAACCCTAAACCCTTTCCCGTCCCGTTTTAGGATACCCGGTCCCCCCAAAAAGGGTTCACTCGGCCCCTCTAGGGTGTCTTTTTGTCTTGCCGCCTTCGAATGAGAAGCAAGGGAAAGGGTTTAGGGTTTGATTAGGGAGATCCGCGATGAGTGATCCGCCTAATCAAACCCTAAACCCTTTCCCGTCCCGTTTTAGGATAACCGGACCCCCCAAAAAAGGGTTCACTCGTCCCCTCTAGGGTGTCTTTTTGTCTTGCCGCCTTCGAATGAGAAGAAGGGAATGGGTTTAGGGTTTGATTAGGGGGATCCGTGGTAGCAGTCCGCCTAATCAAACCCAAAAACCCTTTCCCGTCCCGTTTTAGGATACCCGGTCCCCCCAAAAAGGGTTCACTCGGCCCCTCTAGGGTTTCTTTTTGTCTTGCCGCCTTCAAATGAGAAGTATGGGAAAGGGTTTAGGGTTTCATTAGGGGGATCCGCAGTAGCGGTCCGCCTAATCAAACCCTAAACCGTTTCCCCTCCCGTTTTAGGATACCCGGTCCCCCCAAAAAGGGTTCACTCGGCCCCTCTAGGGTGTCTTTTTGTCTTGCCGCCATCGAATAAGAAGCAAGGGAAAGGGTTTAGGGCTTGATTAGGGGGATCCGCGGTAGCGGTCCGCCTAATCAAACCCTAAACCCTTTCCCGTCCCGTTTTAGGATACCCGGTCCCCCCAAAAAGGGTTCACTCGGCCCCTCTTGGGTGTCTTTTTGTCTTGCCGCCTTCGAATGAGAAGCAAGGGAAAGGGTTTAGGGTTTGATTAGGGGGATCCGCGGTAGCGGTCCGCCTGATCAAACCCTAAACCCTTTCCCGTCCCGTTTTAGGATACCCGGTCCCCCCAAAAAGGGTTCACTCGGCCCCTCTAGGGTGTCTTTTTGTCTCGCCGCCTTCGAATGAGAAGCAAGGGAAAGGGTTTAGGGTTTGATTTGGGCGATCCGCGGCAGCGGTCCGCCTAATCAAACCCTAAACCCTTTCCCGTTCCGTTTTAGGATACCCGGTCCCCCCAAAAAGGGTTCACTCGGCCCCTCTAGGGTGTCTTTTTGTTTAGCCGCCTTCGAATGAGAAGCAAGGGAAATGGTTTAGGGTTTGATTAGGGGGATCCGCGGTAGCGGTCCGCCTGATCAAACCCTAAACCCTTTCCCGTCCCGTTTTAGGATACCCGGTCCCCCCAAAAAGGGTTCACTCGGCCCCTCTTGGGTGTCTTTTTGTCTTGCCGCCTTCGAATGAGAAGCAAGGGAAAGGGTTTAGGGTTTGATTAGGGGGATCCGCGGTAGCGGTCCGCCTCATCAAACCCTAAACCCTTTCCCGTCCCGTTTGACGATACCCGGTCCCCCCAAAAAGGGTTCACTCGGCCCCTCTAGGGTGTCTTTTTGTCTTGCCGCCTTCGAATGAGAAGCAAGGGAAAGGGTTTAGGGTTTGATTTGGGCGATCCGCGGTAGCGGTCCGCCTAATCAAACCCTAAACCCTTTCCCGTTCCGTTTTAGGATACCCGGTCCCCCCAAAAAGGGTTCACTCGGCCCCTCTAGGGTGTCTTTTTGTCTTGCCGCTTTCGAATGAGAAGCAAGGGAAATGGTTTAGGGTTTGATTAGGGGGATCCGCAGTAGCGGTCCGCCTAATCAAACCCTAAACCCTTTCCCGTCCCGTTTTAGGATACCCGGACCCCTTAAAAAAGGGTTCACTCGGCCCCTCTAGGGTGTCTTTTTGTCTTGCCGCCTTCGAATGAGAAGCAAGGGAAAGGGTTTAGGGTTTGATTAGGGAGATCCGCAGATGTGATCCGCCTAATCAAACCCTAAACCCTTTCCCGTCCCGTTTTAGGATAACCTAGGACCCCCAAAAAAGGGTTCACTCGTCCCCTCTAGGGTGTCTTTTTGTCTTGCCGCCTTTAAATGAGAAGCAAGGGAATGGGTTTAGGGTTTGATTAGGGGATCCGCGGTAGCGGTCCGCCTAATCAAACCCAAAACCCTTTCCCGTCCCGTTTTAGGATACCCGGTCCCCCAAAAAGGGTTCACTCGGCCCCTCTAGGGTGTCTTTTTGTCTTGCCGCCTTCGAATGAGAAGCAAGGGAAAGGGTTTAGGGGTTGATTAGGGAGATCCGCAGAGTGATCCGCCTAATCAAACCCTAAACCCTTTCCCGTCACGTTTTAGGATAACCTAGGACCCCAAAAAAGGGTTCACTCGTCCCCTCTAGGGTGTCTTTTTGTCTTGCCGCCTTCGAATGAGAAGCAAGGGAATGGGTTTAGGGTTTGATTAGGGGGATCCGTGGTAGCAGTCCGCCTAATCAAACCCAAAAACCCTTTCCCGTCCCGTTTTAGGATACCCGGTCCCCCCAAAAAGGGTTCACTCGGCCCCTCTAGGGTGTCTTTTTGTCTTGCCGCCTTCGAATGAGAAGCAAGGGAAAGGGTTTAGGGTTTGATTAGGGAGATCCGCAGAGCAGATCCGCCTAATCAAACCCTAAACCCTTTCCCGTCCCGTTTTAGGATAACCTTAGGACCCCCAAAAAAGGGTTCACTCGTCCCCTCTAGGGTGTCTTTTTGTCTTGCCGCCTTTAAATGAGAAGCAAGGGAATGGGTTTAGGGTTTGATTAGGGGGATCCGTGGTAGCAGTCCCCCTAATCAAACCCAAAAACCCTTTCCCGTCCCGTTTTAGGATACCCGGACCCCTTAAAAAAGGGTTCACTCGGCCCCTCTAGGGTGTCTTTTTGTCTTGCCGCCTTCGAATGAGAAGCAAGGGAAAGGGTTTAGGGTTTGATTAGGGAGATCCGCAGTAGCAGTCCGCCTAATCAAACCCTAAACCCTTTCCCCTCCCGTTTTAGGATAACCGGACCCCCCAAAAAAGGGTTCACTCGTCCCCTCTAGGGTGTCTTTTTGTCTTGCCGCCTTTAAATGAGAAGCAAGGGAATGGGTTTAGGGTTTGATTAGGGGGATCCGTGGTAGCAGTCCGCCTAATCAAACCCAAAAACCCTTTCCCGTCCCGTTTTAGGATACCCGGTCCCCCCAAAAAGGGTTCACTCGGCCCCTCTAGGGTGTCTTTTTGTCTTGCCGCCTTCGAATGAGAAGCAAGGGAAAGGGTTTAGGGTTTGATTAGGGAGATCCGCGATGGCAGATCCGCCTAATCAAACCCTAAACCCTTTCCCGTCACGTTTTAGGATAACCAGGACCCCCAAAAAAGGGTTCACTCGTCCCCTCTAGGGTGTCTTTTGTCTTGCCGCCTTCGAATGAGAAGCAAGGGAAAGGGTTTAGGGTTTGATTAGGGGGATCCGCGGTAGCGGTCCGCCTAATCAAACCCAAAACCCTTTCCCGTCCCGTTTTAGGATACCCGGTCCCCCAAAAAGGGTTCACTCGGCCCCTCTAGGGTGTCTTTTTGTCTTGCCGCCTTCGAATGAGAAGCAAGGGAAAGGGTTTAGGGTTTGATTAGGGAGATCCGCAGTAGCAGTCCGCCTAATCAAACCCTAAACCCTTTCCCGTCCCGTTTTAGGATAACCGGACCCCCCAAAAAAGGGTTCACTCGTCCCCTCTAGGGTGTCTTTTTGTCTTGCCGCCTTTAAATGAGAAGCAAGGGAATGGGTTTAGGGTTTGATTAGGGGGATCCGTGGTAGCAGTCCGCCTAATCAAACCCAAAAACCCTTTCCCGTCCCGTTTTAGGATACCCGGTCCCCCCAAAAAGGGTTCACTCGGCCCCTCTAGGGTGTCTTTTTGTCTTGCCGCCTTCGAATGAGAAGCAAGGGAAAGGGTTTAGGGTTTGATTAGGGAGATCCGTGGTAGCAGTCCGCCTAATCAAACCCAAAAACCCTTTCCCGTCCCGTTTTAGGATACCCGGTCCCCCCAAAAAGGGTTCACTCGGCCCCTCTAGGGTTTCTTTTTGTCTTGCCGCCTTCAAATGAGAAGTATGGGAAAGGGTTTAGGGTTTCATTAGGGGATCCGCAGAGTGGTCCGCCTAATCAAACCCTAAACCGTTTCCCCTCCTGTTTTAGGATACCCGGTCCCCCAAAAAGGGTTCACTCGGCCCCTCTAGGGTGTCTTTTTGTCTTGCCGCCATCGAATAAGAAGCGAGGAAAGGGTTTAGGGCTTGATTAGGGGATCCGCGGTAGCGGTCCGCCTAATCAAACCCTAAACCCTTTCCCGTCCCGTTTTAGGATACCCGGTCCCCCAAAAAGGGTTCACTCGGCCCCTCTTGGGTGTCTTTTTGTCTTGCCGCCTTCGAATGAGAAACAAGGGAAAGGGTTTAGGGTTTGATTAGGGGAATCCGCGGTAGCGGTCCGCCTAATCAAACCCTAAACCCTTTCCCGTCCCGTTTTAGGATACCCGGTCCCCCCAAAAAGGGTTCACTCGGCCCCTCTAGGGTGTCTTTTTGTCTTGCCGCCTTCGAATGAGAAGCAAGGGAAAGGGTTTAGGGTTTGATTTGGGCGATCCGCGGTAGCGGTCCGCCTAATCAAACCCTAAACCCTTTCCCCCGTTCCGTTTTTAGGATACCGGTCCCCCAAAAAGGGTTCACTCGGCCCCTCTAGGGTGTCTTTTTGTCTTGCCGCCTTTAAATGAGAAGCAAGGGAATGGGTTTAGGGTTTGATTAGGGGATCCGCGGTAGCGGTCCGCCTAATCAAACCCAAAACCCTTTCCCGTCCCGTTTTAGGATACCCGGTCCCCCAAAAGGGTTCACTCGGCCCCTCTAGGGTGTCTTTTTGTCTTGCCGCCTTCGAATGAGAAGCAAGGGAAAGGGTTTAGGGTTTGATTAGGGAGATCCGCAGATGAGTGATCCGCCTAATCAAACCCTAAACCCTTTCCCGTCACGTTTTAGGATAACTTAGGACCCCCAAAAAAGGGTTCACTCGTCCCCTCTAGGGTGTCTTTTTGTCTTGCCGCCTTCGAATGAGAAGCAAGGGAATGGGTTTAGGGTTTGATTAGGGGGATCCGTGGTAGCGGTCCGCCTAATCAAACCCAAAACCCTTTCCCGTCCCGTTTTAGGATACCCGGTCCCCCAAAAAGGGTTCACTCGGCCCCTCTAGGGTGTCTTTTGTCTTGCCGCCTTCGAATGAGAAGCAAGGGAAAGGGTTTAGGGTTTGATTAGGGAGATCCGTGGTAGCGGTCCGCCTAATCAAACCCTAAACCCTTTCCCGTCCCGTTTTAGGATACCCGGTCCCCCCAAAAAGGGTTCACTCGGCCCCTCTAGGGTTTCTTTTTGTCTTGCCGCCTTCAAATGAGAAGTATGGGAAAGGGTTTAGGGTTTCATTAGGGGGATCCGCAGTAGTGGTCCGCCTAATCAAACCCTAAACCGTTTCCCCTCCTGTTTTAGGATACCCGGTCCCCCCAAAAAGGGTTCACTCGGCCCCTCTAGGGTGTCTTTTTGTCTTGCCGCCATCGAATAAGAAGCATGGGAAAGGGTTTAGGGCTTGATTAGGGGGATCCGCGGTAGCGGTCCGCCTAATCAAACCCTAAACCCTTTCCCGTCCCGTTTTAGGATACCGGCCCCCCCAAAAAGGGTTCACTCGGCCCCTCTTGGGTGTCTTTTTGTCTTGCCGCCTTCGAATGAGAAGCAAGGGAAAGGGTTTAGGGTTTGATTAGGGGGATCCGCGGTAGCGGTCCGCCTCATCAAACCCTAAACCCTTTCCCGTCCCGTTTGAGGATACCCGGTCCCCCCAAAAAGGGTTCACTCGGCCCCTCTAGGGTGTCTTTTTGTCTTGCCGCCTTCGAATGAGAAGCAAGGGAAAGGGTTTAGGGTTTGATTTGGGCGATCCGCGGTAGCGGTCCGCCTAATCAAACCCTAAACCCTTTCCCGTTCCGTTTTAGGATACCCGGTCCCCCCAAAAAGGGTTCACTCGGCCCCTCTAGGGTGTCTTTTTGTCTTGCCGCCTTCGAATGAGAAGCAAGGGAATGGGTTTAGGGTTTGATTAGGGGGATCCGTGGTAGCGATCCGCCTAATCAAACCCAAAACCCTTTCCCGTCCCGTTTTAGGATACCCGGTCCCCCAAAAAGGGTTCACTCGGCCCCTTTAGGGTGTCTTTTTGTCTTGCCGCCTTCGAATGAGAAGCAAGGGAAAGGGTTTAGGGTTTGATTAGGGAGATCCGCAGATGTGATCCGCCTAATCAAACCCTAAACCCTTTCCCGTCCCGTTTTAGGATAACTTAGGACCCCCAAAAAAGGGTTCACTCGTCCCCTCTAGGGTGTCTTTTTGTCTTGCCGCCTTTAAATGAGAAGCAAGGGAATGGGTTTAGGGTTTGATTAGGGGGATCCGTGGTAGCGATCCACCTAATCAAACCCAAAACCCTTTCCCGTCCCGTTTTAGGATACCCGGTCCCCCAAAAAGGGTTCACTCGGCCCCTCTAGGGTGTCTTTTTGTCTTGCCGCCTTCGAATGAGAAGCGAGGGAAAGGGTTTAGGGTTTGATTAGGGAGATCCGCAGAGTGATCCGCCTAATCAAACCCTAAACCCTTTCCCGTCACGTTTTAGGATAACTTAGGACCCCCAAAAAAGGGTTCACTCGTCCCCTCTAGGGTGTCTTTTTGTCTTGCCGCCTTCGAATGAGAAGCAAGGGAATGGGTTTAGGGTTTGATTAGGGGATCCGCGGTAGCGATCCGCCTAATCAAACCCAAAAACCCTTTCCCGTCCCGTTTTAGGATACCCGGTCCCCCCAAAAAGGGTTCACTCGGCCCCTCTAGGGTGTCTTTTTGTCTTGCCGCCTTCGAATGAGAAGCAAGGGAAAGGGTTTAGGGTTTGATTAGGGAGATCCGCAGTAGCAGTCCGCCTAATCAAACCCTAAACCCTTTCCCGTCCCGTTTTAGGATAACCGGACCCCCTAAAAAAGGGTTCACTCGTCCCCTCTAGGGTGTCTTTTTGTCTTGCCGCCTTTAAATGAGAAGCAAGGGAATGGGTTTAGGGTTTGATTAGGGGGATCCGTGGTAGCAGTCCGCCTAATCAAACCCAAAAACCCTTTCCCGTCCCGTTTTAGGATACCCGGTCCCCCCAAAAAGGGTTCACTCGGCCCCTCTAGGGTGTCTTTTTGTCTTGCCGCCTTCGATTGAGAAGCAAGGGAAAGGGTTTAGGGTTTGATTAGGGAGATCCGTGGTAGCAGTCCGCCTAATCAAACCCAAAAACCCTTTCCCGTCCCGTTTTAGGATACCCGGTCCCCCCAATAAGGGTTCACTCGGCCCCTCTAGGGTTTCTTTTTGTCTTGCCGCCTTCAAATGAGAAGTATGGGAAAGGGTTTAGGGTTTCATTAGGGGGATCCGCAGTAGTGGTCCGCCTAATCAAACCCTAAACCGTTTCCCCTCCTGTTTTAGGATACCCGGTCCCCCCAAAAAGGGTTCACTCGGCCCCTCTAGGGTGTCTTTTTGTCTTGCCGCCATCGAATAAGAAGCAAGGGAAAGGGTTTAGGGCTTGATTAGGGGGATCCGCGGTAGCGGTCCGCCTAATCAAACCCTAAACCCTTTCCCGTCCCGTTTTAGGATACCCGGTCCCCCCCAAAAAGGGTTCACTCGGCCCCTCTTGGGTGTCTTTTTGTCTTGCCGCCTTCGAATGAGAAGCAAGGGAAAGGGTTTAGGGTTTGATTAGGGGGATCCGCGGTAGCGGTCCGCCTAATCAAACCCTAAACCCTTTCCCGTCTCGTTGTAGGATACCCGGTCCCCCACAAAAGGGTTCACTCGGCCCCTCTAGGGTGTCTTTTTGTCTTGCCGCCTTCGAATGAGAAGCAAGGGAAAGGGTTTAGGGTTTGATTTGGGCGATCCGCGGTAGCGGTCCGCCTAATCAAACCCTAAACCCTTTCCCGTTCCGTTTTAGGATACCCGGTCCCCCCAAAAAGGGTTCACTCGGCCCCTCTAGGGTGTCTTTTTGTCTTGCCGCCTTCGAATGAGAAGCAAGGGAAAGGGTTTAGGGTTTGATTAGGGAGATCCGCGCAGATGCGATCCGCCTAATCAAACCCTAAACCCTTTCCCGTCACGTTTTAGGATAACTTAGGACCCCCAAAAAAGGGTTCACTCGTCCCCTCTAGGGTGTCTTTTTGTCTTGCCGCCTTCGAATGAGAAGCAAGGGAAAGGGTTTAGGGTTTGATTAGGGAGATCCGCGATGAGAGTCCGCCTAATCAAACCCTAAACCCTTTCCCGTCCCGTTTTAGGATAACTTAGGACCCCCAAAAAAGGGTTCACTCGTCCCCTCTAGGGTGTCTTTTTGTCTTGCCGCCTTTAAATGAGAAGCAAGGGAATGGGTTTAGGGTTTGATTAGGGGATCCGCGGTAGCGGTCCGCCTAATCAAACCCAAAACCCTTTCCCGTCCCGTTTTAGGATACCCGGTCCCCCAAAAAGGGTTCACTCGGCCCCTCTAGGGTGTCTTTTTGTCTTGCCGCCTTCGAATGAGAAGCAAGGGAAAGGGTTTAGGGTTTGATTAGGGAGATCCGTAGTAGCAGTCCGCCTAATCAAACCCTAAACCCTTTCCCGTTACGTTTTAGGATAACCGGACCCCCCAAAAAAGGGTTCACTCGTCCCCTCTAGGTTGTCTTTTTGTCTTGCCGCCTTCGAATGAGAAGCAAGGGAATGGGTTTAGGGTTTGATTAGGGGGATCCGTGGTAGCAGTCCGCCTAATCAAACCCAAAACCCTTTCCGTCCCGTTTTAGGATACCCCCCCCAAAAAGGGTTCACTCGGCCCCTCTAGGGTGTCTTTTTGTCTTGCCGCCTTCGAATGAGAAGCGAGGGAAAGGGTTTAGGGTTTGATTAGGGAGATCCCGAGTGATCCGCCTAATCAAACCCTAAACCCTTTCCCGTCCCGTTTTAGGATAAGGACCCCCTAAAAAAGGGTTCACTCGTCCCCTCTAGGGTGTCTTTTTGTCTTGCCGCCTTTAAATGAGAAGCAAGGGAATGGGTTTAGGGTTTGATTAGGGGGATCCGTGGTAGCAGTCCGCCTAATCAAACCCAAAAACCCTTTCCCGTCCCGTTTTAGGATACCCGGTCCCCCCAAAAAGGGTTCACTCGGCCCCTCTAGGGTGTCTTTTTGTCTTGCCGCCTTCGAATGAGAAGCAAGGGAAAGGGTTTAGGGTTTGATTAGGGAGATCCGTGGTAGCAGTCCGCCTAATCAAACCCAAAAACCCTTTCCCGTCCCGTTTTAGGATACCCGGTCCCCCCAAAAAGGGTTCACTCGGCCCCTCTAGGGTTTCTTTTTGTCTTGCCGCCTTCAAATGAGAAGTATGGGAAAGGGTTTAGGGTTTCATTAGGGGGATCCGCAGTTGTGGTCCGCCTAATCAAACCATAAACCGTTTCCCCTCCTGTTTTAGGATACCCGGTCCCCCCAAAAAGTGTTCACTCGGCCCCTCTAGGGTGTCTTTTTGTCTTGCCTCCATCGAATAAGAAGCAAGGGAAAGGGTTTAGGGCTTGATTAGGGGGATCCGCGGTAGCGGTCCGCCTAATCAAACCCTAAACCCTTTCCCGTCCCGTTTTAGGATACCCGGTCCCCCCAAAAAGGGTTCACTCGGCCCCTCTTGGGTGTCTTTTTGTCTTGCCGCCTTCGAATGAGAAGCAAGGGAAAGGGTTTAGGGTTTGATTAGGGGGATCCGCGGTAGCGGTCCGCCTCATCAAACCCTAAACACTTTCCCGTCCCGTTTTAGGATACCCGGTCCCCCCAAAAAGGGTTCACTCGGCCCCTCTAGGGTGTCTTTTTGTCTTGCCGCCTTCGAATGAGAAGCAAGGGAAAGGGTTTAGGGTTTGATTAGGGGGATCCGTGGTAGCGGTCCGCCTAATCAAACCCAAAAACCCTTTCCCGTCCCGTTTTAGGATACCCGGTCCCCCAAAAGGGTTCACTCGGCCCCTCTAGGGTGTCTTTTTGTCTTGCCGCCTTCGAATGAGAAGCAAGGAAAGGGTTTAGGGTTTGATTAGGGGGATCCGTGGTAGTGATCCGCCTAATCAAACCCAAAAACCCTTTCCCGTCCCGTTTTAGGATACCCGGTCCCCCAAAAAGGGTTCACTCGGCCCCTCTAGGGTTTCTTTTTGTCTTGCCGCCTTCAAATGAGAAGTATGGGAAAGGGTTTAGGGTTTCATTAGGGGGATCCGCAGTAGTGGTCCGCCTAATCAAACCCTAAACCGTTTCCCCCCGCTTTAGGATACCCGGTCCCCCAAAAAGGGTTCACTCGGCCCCTTTAGGGTGTCTTTTTGTCTTGCCGCCTTCGAATGAGAAGCAAGGAAAAGGGTTTAGGGTTTGATTAGGGAGATCCGCGATGAGTGATCCGCCTAATCAAACCCTAAACCCTTTCCCGTCCCGTTTTAGGATAACCGGACCCCCCAAAAAAGGGTTCACTCGTCCCCTCTAGGGTGTCTTTTTGTCTTGCCGCCTTTAAATGAGAAGCAAGGGAATGGGTTTAGGGTTTGATTAGGGGGATCCGTGGTAGCACTCCGCCTAATCAAACCCAAAAACCCTTTCCCGTCCCGTTTTAGGATACCCGGTCCCCCCCAAAAAGGGTTCACTCGGCCCCTCTAGGGTGTCTTTTTGTCTTGCCGCCTTCGAATGAGAAGCAAGGGAAAGGGTTTAGGGTTTGATTAGGGAGATCCGCGATAGCAGATCCGCCTAATCAAACCCTAAACCCTTTCCCGTTACGTTTTAGGATAACCGGACCCCCCAAAAAAGGGTTCACTCGTCCCCTCTAGGTTGTCTTTTTGTCTTGCCGCCTTCGAATGAGAAGCAAGGGAATGGGTTTAGGGTTTGATTAGGGGGATCCGTGGTAGCGGTCCGCCTAATCAAACCCAAAACCCTTTCCCGTCCCGTTTTAGGATACCCGGCCCCCAAAAAAGGGTTCACTCGGCCCCTCTAGGGTGTCTTTTGGTCTTGCCGCCTTCGAATGAGAAGCAAGGTAAAGGGTTTAGGGTTTGATTAGGGAGATCCGCGAGTGATCCGCCTAATCAAACCCTAAACCCTTTCCCGTCCCGTTTTAGGATAACTTAGGACCCCCTAAAAAAGGGTTCACTCGTCCCCTCTAGGGTGTCTTTTTGTCTTGCCGCCTTTAAATGAGAAGCAAGGGAATGGGTTTAGGGTTTGATTAGGGGGATCCGTGGTAGCAGTCCGCCTAATCAAACCCAAAAACCCTTTCCCGTCCCGTTTTAGGATACCCGGTCCCCCCAAAAAGGGTTCACTCGGCCCCTCTAGGGTGTATTTTTGTCTTGCCGCCTTCGAATGAGAAGCAAGGGAAAGGGTTTAGGGTTTGATTAGGGAGATCCGTGGTAGCGGTCCGCCTAATCAAACCCTAAACCCTTTCCCGTCCCGTTTTAGGATACCCGGTCCCCCAAAAAGGGTTCACTCGGCCCCTCTAGGGTTTCTTTTTGTCTTGCCGCCTTCAAATGAGAAGTATGGGAAAGGGTTTAGGGTTTCATTAGGGGGATCCGCAGTTGTGGTCCGCCTAATCAAACCATAAACCGTTTCCCCTCCTGTTTTAGGATACCCGGTCCCCCCCAAAAAGTGTTCACTCGGCCCCTCTAGGGTGTCTTTTTGTCTTGCCTCCATCGAATAAGAAGCAAGGGAAAGGGTTTAGGGCTTGATTAGGGGGATCCGCGGTAGCGGTCCGCCTAATCAAACCCTAAACCCTTTCCCGTCCCGTTTTAGGATACCCGGTCCCCCCAAAAAGGGTTCACTCGGCCCCTCTTGGGTGTCTTTTTGTGTTGCCGCCTTCGAATGAGAAGCAAGGGAAAGGGTTTAGGGTTTGATTAGGGGGATCCGCGGTAGCGGTCCGCCTCATCAAACCCTAAACACTATCCCGTCCCGTTTTAGGATACCCGGTCCCCCCAAAAAGGGTTCACTCGGCCCCTCTAGGGTGTCTTTTTGTCTTGCCGTCTTCGAATGAGAAGCAAGGGAAAGGGTTTAGGGTTTGATTAGGGGGATCCGTGGTAGCAGTCCGCCTAATCAAACCCAAAAACCCTTTCCCGTCCCGTTTTAGGATACCCGGTCCCCCCAAAAAGGGTCCACTCGGCCCCTCTAGGGTGTCTTTTTGTCTTGCCGCCTTCGAATGAGAAGCAAGGGAAAGGGTTTAGGGTTTGATTAGGGAGATCCGTGGTAGCAGTCCGCCTAATCAAACCCAAAAACCCTTTCCCGTCCCGTTTTAGGATACCCGGTCCCCCCAAAAAGGGTTCACTCGGCCCCTCTAGGGTTTCTTTTTGTCTTGCCGCCTTCAAATGAGAAGTATGGGAAAGGGTTTAGGGTTTCATTAGGGGGATCCGCAGTAGTGGTCCGCCTAATCAAACCCTAAACCGTTTCCCCTCCTGCTTTAGGATACCCGGTCCCCCCAAAAAGGGTTCACTCGGCCCCTCTAGGGTGTCTTTTTGTCTTGCCGTTATCGAATAAGAAGCAAGGGAAAGGGTTTAGGGCTTGATTAGGGGGATCCGCGGTAGCGGTCCGCCTAATCAAACCCTAAACCCTTTCCCGTCCCGTTTTAGGATACCCGGTCCCCCCAAAAAGGGTTCACTCGGCCCCTCTTGGGTGTCTTTTTGTCTTGCCGCCTTCGAATGAGAAGCAAGGGAAAGGGTTTAGGGTTTGATTAGGGGGATCCGCGGTAGCGGTCCGCCTCATCAAACCCTAAACCCTTTCCCGTCCCGTTTTAGGATACCCGGTCCCCCCAAAAAGGGTTCACTCGGCCCCTCTAGGGTGTCTTTTTGTCTTGCCGCCTTCGAATGAGAAGCAAGGGAAAGGGTTTAGGGTTTGATTTGGGCGATCCGCGGTAGCGGTCCGCCTAATCAAACCCTAAACCCTTTCCCGTTCCGTTTTAGGATACCCGGTCCCCCCAAAAAGGGTTCACTCGGCCCCTCTAGGGTGTCTTTTTGTCTAGCCGCCTTCGAATGAGAAGCAAGGAAATGGGTTTAGGGTTTGATTAGGGGATCCGCATGAGCGGTCCGCCTAATCAAACCCTAAACCCTTTCCCGTCCCGTTTTAGGATACCCGGACCCCCCCAAAAAGGGTTCACTCGTCCCCTCTAGGGTGTCTTTTTGTCTTGCCGCCTTCGAATGAGAAGCAAGGGAAAGAGTTTATTGTTTGATTAGGGGGATCCGCGGTAGCGGTCCGCCTAATCAAACCCTAAACCCTTTCCCGTCCCGTTTTAGGATACCCGGTCCCCCCAAAAAGGGTTCACTCGGCCCCTCTAGGGTTTCTTTTTGTCTTGCCGCCTTCAAATGAGAAGCATGGGAAAGGGTTTAGGGTTTCATTAGGGGGATCCACGATGAGCGGTCCGCCTAATCAAACCCTAAACCCTTTCCCGTCCCGTTTTAGGATACCCGGTCCCCCCAAAAAGGGTTCACTCGGCCCCTCTAGGGTGTCTTTTTGTCTTGACGCCTTCGAATGAGAAGCATGGGAAAGGGTTTAGGGTTTCATTAGGGGGATCCGATGAGCGGTCCGCCTAATCAAACCCTAAACCGTTTCCCCTCCCGTTTTAGGATACCCGGTCCCCCCAAAAAGGGTTCACTCGGCCCCTCTAGGGTGTCTTTTTGTCTTGCCGCCATCGAATAAGAAGAAAGGGAAAGGGTTTAGGGCTTGATTAGGGGGATCCGCGGTAGCGGTCCGCCTAATCAAACCCTAAACCGTTTCCCGTTCCGTTTTAGGATACCCGGTCCCCCCAAAAAGGGTTCACTCGGCCCCTCTAGGGTGTCTTTTTGTCTAGCCGCCTTCGAATGAGAAGCAAGGGAAATGGTTTAGGGTTTGATTAGGGGGATCCGCAGTAGCGGTCCGCCTAATCAAACCCTAAACCCTTTCCCGTCCCGTTTTAGGATACCCGGACCCCCAAAAAAAGGGTTCACTCGTCCCCTCTAGGGTGTCTTTTTGTCTTGCCGCCTTCGAATGAGAAGCAAGGGAAAGAGTTTATTGTTTGATTAGGGGGATCCGCGGTAGCGGTCCGCCTAATCAAACCCTAAACCCTTTCCCGTCCCGTTTTAGGATACCCGGTCCCCCCAAAAAGGGTTCACTCGGCCCCTCTAGGGTTTCTTTTTGTCTTGCCGCCTTCAAATGAGAAGCATGGGAAAGGGTTTAGGGTTTCATTAGGGGGATCCACAGTAGCGGTCCGCCTAATCAAACCCTAAACCCTTTCCCGTCCCGTTTTAGGATACCCGGTCCCCCCAAAAAGGGTTCACTCGGCCCCTCTAGGGTGTCTTTTTGTCTTGCCGCCTTCGAATGAGAAGCATGGGAAAGGGTTTAGGGTTTCATTAGGGGGATCCGCAGTAGCGGTCCGCCTAATCAAACCCTAAACCGTTTCCCCTCCCGTTTTAGGATACCCGGTCCCCCCAAAAAGGGTTCACTCGGCCCCTCTAGGGTGTCTTTTTGTCTTGCCGCCATCGAATAAGAAGCAAGGGAAAGGGTTTAGGGCTTGATTAGGGGGATCCGCGGTAGCGGTCCGCCTAATCAAACCCTAAACCCTTTCCCGTCCCGTTTTAGGATACCCGGTCCCCCCAAAAAGGGTTCACTCGGCCCCTCTTGGGTGTCTTTTTGTCTTGCCGCCTTCGAATGAGAAGCAAGGGAAAGGGTTTAGGGTTAGATTAGGGGGATCCGCGGTAGCGGTCCGCCTCATCAAACCCTAAACCCTTTCCCGTCCCGTTTTAGGATACCCGGTCCCCCCAAAAAGGGTTCACTCGGCCCCTCTAGGGTGTCTTTTTGTCTTGCCGCCTTCGAATGAGAAGCAAGGGAAAGGGTTTAGGGTTTGATTTGGGCGATCCGCGGAGCATGTTTCAAGGCTAGTGAACTAAAATCTTTATTCAACCCCTTTAAGTTAAATAAAGAAAAAAATATCAAAGGCGTAGCCTCACAGAAAAAGTCACATTTAAAAAGTTTCAAATTAAAGTTCATTTCAAAAGTAAAAAGTCATTCTCTCTCAGCCGATTCCCTGGTTTCGGTTTCATCTATCTTTGAAAAACCTATTGGGCCCTGGAGATTACGAAATAACAAAAAAGTAAAAGTGACCGTGCAATCAAAGAAATACAAAATGAACTTAATTTAATATTAAAAAAAAAGGAAAGAATAATTAGTAATTTCTATTTACTTACTTGGGGCGGTCCGCCTAATCAAACCCTAAACCCTTTCCCGTTCCGTTTTAGGATACCCGGTCCCCCCAAAAAGGGTTCACTCGACCCCTCTAGGGTGTCTTTTTGTCTTGCCGCCTTCGAATGAGAAGCAAGGGAAATGGTTTAGGGTTTGATTAGGGGGATCCGCAGTAGCGGTCCGCCTAATCAAACCCTAAACCCTTTCCCGTCCCGTTTTAGGATACCCGGACCCCCAAAAAAAGGGTTCACTCGTCCCCTCTAGGGTGTCTTTTTGTCTTGCCGCCTTCGAATGAGAAGCAAGGGAAAGAGTTTATTGTTTGATTAGGGGGATCCGCGGTAGCGGTCCGCCTAATCAAACCCTAAACCCTTTCCCGTCCCGTTTTAGGATACCCGGTCCCCCCAAAAAGGGTTCACTCGGCCCCTCTAGGGTTTCTTTTTGTCTTGCCGCCTTCAAATGAGAAGCATGGGAAAGGGTTTAGGGTTTCATTAGGGGGATCCACGATGGCGGTCCGCCTAATCAAACCCTAAACCCTTTCCCGTCCCGTTTTAGGATACCCGGTCCCCCCAAAAAGGGTTCACTCGGCCCCTCTAGGGTGTCGTTTTGTCTTGCCGCCTTCGAATGAGAAGCATGGGAAAGGGTTTAGGGTTTCATTAGGGGGATCCGCAGTAGCGGTCCGCCTAATCCAACCCTAAACCCTTTCCCGTCCCGTTTTAGGATACCCGGTCCCCCCAAAAAGGGTTCACTCGGCCCCTCTAGGGTGTCTTTTTGTCTTGCCGCCTTCGAATGAGAATCAAGAGAAAGGGTTTAGGGTTTTATTAGGGGGATCCGCGGTAGCGGTCCACCTAGTTGAACCCTAAACCCTTTCCCGTCCTGTTTTAGGATACCCGGTCCCCCCAAAAAGGGTTCACTCGGCCCCTCTAGGGTGTCTTTTTGTCTTGCCGCCTTTGAATGAGAAGCAAGGGAAAGGTTTTAGGGTTTGATTTGGGGGATCCGCCGTAGCGATCTGCCTAATCAAACCCTAAACCCTTTCCCGTCCCGTTTTAGGATACCCGGTCCCCCCAAAAAGGGTTCACTCGGCTCCTCTAGGGTGTCTTTTTGTCTTGCCGCCTTCGAATGAGAAGCAAGGGAAAGGGTTTAGGGTTTTATTAGGGGGATCCGCGGTAGCGGTCCACCTAATCAAATCCTAATCCCTTTCCGTCTGTTTTAGGATACCGGTCCCCCAAAAAGGGTTCACTCGTCTCCTCTAGGGTGTCTTTTTGTCTTGCCGCCTTCGAATGAGAAGCAAGGGAAAGGGTTTATGGTTTGATTAGGGGGATCCGCGATAGCGGTCCGCCTAATCAAACCAAAAAACCCTTTCCCGTCCCGTTTTAGGATACCCGGTCCCCTCAAAAAGGGTTCACTCGGCCCCTCTAGGGTGTCTTTTTGTCTTGCCGACTTCGAATGAGAAGCAAGGGAAAGGGTTAAGGGTTTGATTAGGGGGAGCCGCGGTAGCGGTCCGCCTAATCAAACCCTAAACCCTTTCCCGTCCCGTTTTAGGATACCCGGACCCCCAAAAAGGGTTCACTCGGCCCCTCTAGGGTGTCTTTTTGTCTTGCCGCCTTCGAATGAGAATCAAGGGAAAGGGTTTAGGGTTTTATTAGGGGAATTCGCGGTAGCGGTCCACCTAGTTGAACCCTAAACCCTTCCCCGTCCTGTTTTAGGATACCCGGTCCCCCCAAAAAGGGTTCACTCGGCCCCTCTAGGGTGTCTTTTTGTATTGCCGCCTTTGAATGAGAAGCAAGGGAAAGGTTTTAGGGTTTGATTTGGGGGATCGCCGTAGCGATCGCCTAATCAAACCCTAAACCCTTTCCCGTCCCGTTTTAGGATACCCGGTCCCCCCAAAAAGGGTTCACTCGGCTCCTCTAGGGTGTCTTTTTGTCTTGCCGCCTTCGAATGAGAAGCAAGGGAAAGGGTTTAGGGTTTTATTAGGGGGATCCGCGGTAGCGGTCCACCTAATCAAATCCTAATCCCTTTCCCGTCCTGTTTTAGGATACCCGGTCCCCCCAAAAAGGGTTCACTCGTCTCCTCTAGGGTGTCTTTTTGTCTTGCCGCCTTCGAATGAGAAGCAAGGAAAAGGGTTTATGGTTTGATTAGGGGGATCCGCAATAGCGGTCCGCCTAATCAAACCTAAAAACCCTTTCCCGTCCCGTTTTAGGATACCCGGTCCCCCAAAAAGGGTTCACTCGGCCCCTCTAGGGTGTCTTTTTGTCTTGCCGCCTTCGAATGAGAAGCAAGGGAAAGGGTTAAGGGTTTGATTAGGGGGATCCGCGGTAGCGGTCCGCCTAATCAAACCCTAAACCCTTTCCCGTCCCGTTTTAGGATACCCGTTCCCCCCCCCCAAAAAGGGTTCACTCGGCCCCTCTAGGGTGTCTTTTTGTCTTGCCGCCTTCGAATGAGAAGCAAGGGAAAGGGTTTAGGGTTTGATTAGGGGATCCGCGGTAGCGGTCCGCCTAATCAAACCCAAAACCCTTTCCCGTCCCGTTTTAGGATACCCGGTCCCCCTAAAAAGGGTTCACTCGGCCCCTCTAGGGTTTCTTTTTGTCTTGCCGCCTTCAAATGAGAAGCATGGGAAATGGTTTAGGGTTTCATTAGGGGGATCCACAGTAGCGGTCCGCCTAATCAAACCCTAAACCCTTTCCCGTCCCGTTTTAGGATACCCGGTCCCCCCAAAAAGGGTTCACTCGGCCCCTCTAGGGTGTCTTTTTGTATTGCCGCCTTTGAATGAGAAGCAAGGGAAAGGTTTTAGGGTTTGATTTGGGGGATCCGCCGTAGCGATCTGCCTAATCAAACCCTAAACCCTTTCCCGTCCCGTTTTAGGATACCCGGTCCCCCCAAAAAGGGTTCACTCGGCTCCTCTAGGGTGTCTTTTTGTCTTGCCGCCTTCGAATGAGAAGCAAGGGAAAGGGTTTAGGGTTTTATTAGGGGGATCCGCGGTAGCGGTCCACCTAATCAAATCCTAATCCCTTTCCCGTCCTGTTTTAGGATACCCGGTCCCCCCAAAAAGGGTTCACTCGTCTCCTCTAGGGTGTCTTTTTGTCTTGCCGCCTTCGAATGAGAAGCAAGGGAAAGGGTTTATGGTTTGATTAGGGGGATCCGCGATAGCGGTCCGCCTAATCAAACCTAAAAATCCTTTCACGTCCCGTTTTAGGATACCCGGTCCCCCAAAAAAGGGTTCACTCGTCCCCTCTAGGGTGTCTTTTTGTCTTGCCGCCTTCGAATGAGAAGCAAGGGAAAGAGTTTATTGTTTGATTAGGGGGATCCGCGGTAGCGGTCCGCCTAATCAAACCCTAAACCCTTTCCCGTCCCGTTTTAGGATACCCGGTCCCCCAAAAAGGGTTCACTCGGCCCCTCTAGGGTTTCTTTTTGTCTTGCCGCCTTCAAATGAGAAGCATGGGAAAGGGTTTAGGGTTTCATTAGGGGATCCACAGAGCGGTCCGCCTAATCAAACCCTAAACCCTTTCCCGTCCCGTTTTAGGATACCCGGTCCCCCAAAAAGGGTTCACTCGGCCCCTCTAGGGTGTCTTTTTGTCTTGCCGCCTTCGAATGAGAAGCATGGGAAAGGGTTTAGGGTTTCATTAGGGGGATCCGCAGTAGCGGTCCGCCTAATCAAACCCTAAACCGTTTCCCCTCCCGTTTTAGGATACCCGGTCCCCCCAAAAAGGGTTCACTCGGCCCCTCTAGGGTGTCTTTTTGTCTTGCCGCCATCGAATAAGAAGAAAGGGAAAGGGTTTAGGGCTTGATTAGGGGGATCCGCGGTAGCGGTCCGCCTAATCAAACCCTAAACCCTTTCCCGTTCCGTTTTAGGATACCCGGTCCCCCCAAAAAGGGTTCACTCGGCCCCTCTAGGGTGTCTTTTTGTCTAGCCGCCTTCGAATGAGAAGCAAGGGAAATGGTTTAGGGTTTGATTAGGGGATCCGCATGAGCGGTCCGCCTAATCAAACCCTAAACCCTTTCCCGTCCCGTTTTAGGATACCCGACCCCCAAAAAAGGGTTCACTCGTCCCCTCTAGGGTGTCTTTTTGTCTTGCCGCCTTCGAATGAGAAGCAAGGGAAAGAGTTTATTGTTTGATTAGGGGGATCCGCGGTAGCGGTCCGCCTAATCAAACCCTAAACCCTTTCCCGTCCCGTTTTAGGATACCCGGTCCCCCCAAAAAGGGTTCACTCGGCCCCTCTAGGGTTTCTTTTTGTCTTGCCGCCTTCAAATGAGAAGCATGGGAAAGGGTTTAGGGTTTCATTAGGGGGATCCACAGTAGCGGTCCGCCTAATCAAACCCTAAACCCTTTCCCGTCCCGTTTTAGGATACCCGGTCCCCCAAAAAAGGGTTCACTCGGCCCCTCTAGGGTGTCTTTTTGTCTTGCCGCCTTCGAATGAGAAGCATGGGAAAGGGTTTTGGGTTTCATTAGGGGGATCCGCAGTAGCGGTCCGCCTAATCAAACCCTAAACCGTTTCCCCTCCCGTTTTAGGATACCCGGTCCCCCCAAAAAGGGTTCACTCGGCCCCTCTAGGGTGTCTTTTTGTCTTGCCGCCATCGAATAAGAAGCAAGGGAAAGGGTTTAGGGCTTGATTAGGGGGATCCGCGGTAGCGGTCCGCCTAATCAAACCCTAAACCCTTTCCCGTCCCGTTTTAGGATACCCGGTCCCCCCAAAAAGGGTTCACTCGGCCCCTCTTGGGTGTCTTTTTGTCTTGCCGCCTTCGAATGAGAAGCAAGGGAAAGGGTTTAGGGTTTGATTAGGGGGATCCGCGGTAGCGGTCCGCCTCATCAAACCCTAAACCCTTTCCCGTCCCGTTTTAGGATACCCGGACCCCCCAAAAAAGGGTTCACTCGTCCCCTCTAGGGTGTCTTTTTGTCTTGCCGCCTTCGAATGAGAAGCAAGGGAAAGAGTTTATTGTTTGATTAGGGGGATCCGCGGTAGCGGTCCGCCTAATCAAACCCTAAACCCTTTCCCGTCCCGTTTTAGGATACCCGGTCCCCCCAAAAAGGGTTCACTCGGCCCCTCTAGGGTTTCTTTTTGTCTTGCCGCCTTCAAATGAGAAGCATGGGAAAGGGTTTAGGGTTTCATTAGGGGGATCCACAGTAGCGGTCCGCCTAATCAAACCCTAAACCCTTTCCCGTCCCGTTTTAGGATACCCGGTCCCCCCAAAAAGGGTTCACTCGGCCCCTCTAGGGTGTCGTTTTGTCTTGCCGCCTTCGAATGAGAAGCATGGGAAAGGGTTTAGGGTTTCATTAGGGGGATCCGCAGTAGCGGTCCGCCTAATCCAACCCTAAACCCTTTCCCGTCCCGTTTTAGGATGCCCGGTCCCCCCAAAAAGGGTTCACTCGGCCCCTCTAGGGTGTCTTTTTGTCTTGCCGCCTTCGAATGAGAATTAAGGGAAAGGGTTTAGGGTTTTATTAGGGGGATTCGCGGTAGCGGTCCACCTAGTTGAACCCTAAACCCTTCCCCGTCCTGTTTTAGGATACCCGGTCCCCCCAAAAAGGGTTCACTCGGCCCCTCTAGGGTGTCTTTTTGTATTGCCGCCTTTGAATGAGAATCAAGGGAAAGGTTTTAGGGTTTGATTTGGGGGATCCGCCGTAGCGATCTGCCTAATCAAACCCTAAACCCTTTCCCGTCCCGTTTTAGGATACCCGGTCCCCCCAAAAAGGGTTCACTCGGCTCCTCTAGGGTGTCTTTTTGTCTTGCCGCCTTCGAATGAGAAGCAAGGGAAAGGGTTTAGGGTTTTATTAGGGGGATCCGCGGTAGCGGTCCACCTAATCAAATCCTAATCCCTTTCCCGTCCTGTTTTAGGATACCCGGTCCCCCCAAAAAGGGTTCACTCGTCTCCTCTAGGGTGTCTTTTTGTCTTGCCGCCTTCGAATGAGAAGCAAGGGAAAGGGTTTATGGTTTGATTAGGGGGATCCGCAATAGCGGTCCGCCTAATCAAACCTAAAAACCCTTTCCCGTCCCGTTTTAGGATACCCGGTCCCCCCAAAAAGGGTTCACTCGGCCCCTCTAGGGTGTCTTTTTGTCTTGCCGCCTTCGAATGAGAAGCAAGGGAAAGGGTTAAGGGTTTGATTAGGGGGAGCCGCGGTAGCGGTCCGCCTAATCAAACCCTAAACCCTTTCCCGTCCCGTTTTAGGATACCCGTTCCCCCCCCCCCCAAAAAAGGGTTCACTCGGCCCCTCTAGGGTGTCTTTTTGTCTTGCCGCCTTCGAATGAGAAGCAAGGGAAAGGGTTTAGGGTTTGATTAGGGGGATCCGCGGTAGCGGTCCGCCTAATCAAACCCTAAACCCTTTCCCGTCCCGTTTTAGGATACCCGGTCCCCCCAAAAAGGGTTCACTCGGCCCCTCTAGGGTTTCTTTTTGTCTTGCCGCCTTCAAATGAGAAGCATGGGAAAGGGTTTAGGGTTTCATTAGGGGGATCCACAGTAGCGGTCCGCCTAATCAAACCCTAAACCCTTTCCCGTCCCGTTTTAGGATACCCGGTCCCCCCAAAAAGGGTTCACTCGGCCCCTCTAGGGTGTCTTTTTGTCTTGCCGCCTTCGAATGAGAAGCAAGGGAAAGGGTTTAGGGTTTGATTAGGGAGATCCGCAGTAGCAGTCCGCCTAATCAAACCTTAAACCCTTTCCCGTCCCGTTTTAGGATAGCCGGACCCCCCAAAAAAGGGTTCACTCGTCCCCTCTAGGGTGTCTTTTTGTCTTGCCGCCTTCGAATGAGAAGCAAGGGAAATGGTTTAGGGTTTGATTAGGGGGATCCGCAGTAGCGGTCCGCCTAATCAAACCCTAAACCCTTTCCCGTCCCGTTTTAGGATACCCGGACCCCCAAAAAAGGGTTCACTCGTCCCCTCTAGGGTGTCTTTTTGTCTTGCCGCCTTCGAATGAGAAGCAAGGGAAAGAGTTTATTGTTTGATTAGGGGGATCCGCGGTAGCGGTCCGCCTAATCAAACCCTAAACCCTTTCCCGTCCCGTTTTAGGATACCCGGTCCCCCCAAAAAGGGTTCACTCGGCCCCTCTAGGGTTTCTTTTTGTCTTGCCGCCTTCAAATGAGAAGCATGGGAAAGGGTTTAGGGTTTCATTAGGGGGATCCACATGAGCGGTCCGCCTAATCAAACCCTAAACCCTTTCCCGTCCCGTTTTAGGATACCCGGTCCCCCCAAAAAGGGTTCACTCGGCCCCTCTAGGGTGTCTTTTTGTCTTGCCGCCTTCGAATGAGAAGCATGGGAAAGGGTTTAGGGTTTCATTAGGGGGATCCGCAGTAGCGGTCCGCCTAATCAAACCCTAAACCGTTTCCCCTCCCGTTTTAGGATACCCGGTCCCCCCAAAAAGGGTTCACTCGGCCCCTCTAGGGTGTCTTTTTGTCTTGCCGCCATCGAATAAGAAGCGAGGAAAGGGTTTAGGGCTTGATTAGGGGGATCCGCGGTAGCGGTCCGCCTAATCAAACCCTAAACCCTTTCCCGTCCCGTTTTAGGATACCCGGTCCCCCCAAAAAGGGTTCACTCGGCCCCTCTTGGGTGTCTTTTTGTCTTGCCGCCTTCGAATGAGAAGCAAGGGAAAGGGTTTAGGGTTTGATTAGGGGGATCCGCGGTAGCGGTCCGCCTCATCAAACCCTAAACCCTTTCCCGTCCCGTTTTAGGATACCCGGTCCCCCCAAAAAGGGTTCACTCGGCCCCTCTAGGGTGTCTTTTTGTCTTGCCGCCTTCGAATGAGAAGCAAGGGAAAGGGTTTAGGGTTTGATTAGGGGGATCCGCGGTAGCGGTCCGCCTAATCAAACCCTAAACCCTTTCCCGTCCCGTTTTAGGATACCCGGTCCCCCAAAAGGGTTCACTCGACCCCTCTAGGGTGTCTTTTTGTCTTGCCGCCTTCGAATGAGAAGCAAGGAAAAGGGTTTAGGGTTTGATTAGGGGGATCCGCAGTAGCGGTCCGCCTAATCAAACCCTAAACCCTTTCCCGTCCCGTTTTAGGATACCCGGACCCCCCAAAAAAGGGTTCACTCGTCCCCTCTAGGGTGTCTTTTTGTCTTGCCGCCTTCGAATGAGAAGCAAGGAAAAGAGTTTATTGTTTGATTAGGGGGATCCGCGGTAGCGGTCCGCCTAATCAAACCCTAAACCCTTTCCCGTCCCGTTTTAGGATACCCGGTCCCCCCAAAAAGGGTTCACTCGGCCCCTCTAGGGTTTCTTTTTGTCTTGCCGCCTTCAAATGAGAAGCATGGGAAAGGGTTTAGGGTTTCATTAGGGGGATCCACAGATGGCGGTCCGCCTAATCAAACCCTAAACCCTTTCCCGTCCCGTTTTAGGATACCCGGTCCCCCCAAAAAGGGTTCACTCGGCCCCTCTAGGGTGTCGTTTTGTCTTGCCGCCTTCGAATGAGAAGCATGGGAAAGGGTTTAGGGTTTCATTAGGGGGATCCGCAGTAGCGGTCCGCCTAATCCAACCCTAAACCCTTTCCCGTCCCGTTTTAGGATACCCGGTCCCCCCAAAAAGGGTTCACTCGGCCCCTCTAGGGTGTCTTTTTGTCTTGCCGCCTTCGAATGAGAATCAAGGGAAAGGGTTTAGGGTTTTATTAGGGGGATTCGCGGTAGCGGTCCACCTAGTTGAACCCTAAACCCTTCCCCGTCCTGTTTTAGGATACCCGGTCCCCCCAAAAAGGGTTCACTCGGCCCCTCTAGGGTGTCTTTTTGTATTGCCGCCTTTGAATGAGAAGCAAGGGAAAGGTTTTAGGGTTTGATTTGGGGGATCCGCCGTAGCGATCTGCCTAATCAAACCCTAAACCCTTTCCCGTCCCGTTTTAGGATACCCGGTCCCCCCAAAAAGGGTTCACTCGGCTCCTCTAGGGTGTCTTTTTGTCTTGCCGCCTTCGAATGAGAAGCAAGGGAAAGGGTTTAGGGTTTTATTAGGGAGATCCGCGGTAGCGGTCCGCCTAATCAAACCCTAATCCCTTTCCCGTCTCGTTTTAGGATACCCGGTCCCCCAAAAAGGGTTCACTCGTCTCCTCTAGGGTGTCTTTTTGTCTTGCCGCCTTCGAATGAGAAGCAAGGGAAAGGGTTTATGGTTTGATTAGGGGGATCCGCAATAGCGGTCCGCCTAATCAAACCTAAAAACCCTTTCCCGTCCCGTTTTAGGATACCCGTCCCCCAAAAAGGGTTCACTCGGCCCCTCTAGGGTGTCTTTTTGTCTTGCCGCCTTCGAATGAGAAGCAAGGGAAAGGGTTAAGGGTTTGATTAGGGGGATCCGCGGTAGCGGTCCGCCTAATCAAACCCTAAACCCTTTCCCGTCCCGTTTTAGGATACCCGTTCCCCCCCCCCAAAAAGGGTTCACTCGGCCCCTCTAGGGTGTCTTTTTGTCTTGCCGCCTTCGAATGAGAAGCAAGGGAAAGGGTTTAGGGTTTGATTAGGGGATCCGCGGTAGCGGTCCGCCTAATCAAACCCAAAACCCTTTCCCGTCCCGTTTTAGGATACCCGGTCCCCCTAAAAAGGGTTCACTCGGCCCCTCTAGGGTTTCTTTTTGTCTTGCCGCCTTCAAATGAGAAGCATGGGAAAGGGTTTAGGGTTTCATTAGGGGGATCCACAGTAGCGGTCCGCCTAATCAAACCCTAAACCCTTTCCCGTCCCGTTTTAGGATACCCGGTCCCCCCAAAAAGGGTTCACTCGGCCCCTCTAGGGTGTCTTTTTGTCTTGCCGCCTTCGAATGAGAAGCAAGGGAAAGGGTTTAGGGTTTGATTAGGGAGATCCGCAGTAGCAGTCCGCCTAATCAAACCTTAAACCCTTTCCCGTCCCGTTTTAGGATAGCCGGACCCCCCAAAAAAGGGTTCACTCGTCCCCTCTAGGGTGTCTTTTTGTCTTGCCGCCTTCGAATGAGAAGCAAGGGAAATGGTTTATGGTTTGATTAGGGGGATCCGCGATAGCGGTCCGCCTAATCAAACCTAAAAATCCTTTCCCGTCCCGTTTTAGGATACCCGGTCCCCCAAAAAAGGGTTCACTCGTCCCCTCTAGGGTGTCTTTTTGTCTTGCCGCCTTCGAATGAGAAGCAAGGGGAAGAGTTTATTGTTTGATTAGGGGGATCCGCGGTAGCGGTCCGCCTAATCAAACCCTAAACCCTTTCCCGTCCCGTTTTAGGATACCCGGTCCCCCCAAAAAGGGTTCACTCGGCCCCTCTAGGGTTTCTTTTTGTCTTGCCGCCTTCAAATGAGAAGCATGGGAAAGGGTTTAGGGTTTCATTAGGGGGATCCACAGTAGCGGTCCGCCTAATCAAACCCTAAACCCTTTCCCGTCCCGTTTTAGGATACCCGGTCCCCCCAAAAAGGGTTCACTCGGCCCCTCTAGGGTGTCTTTTTGTCTTGCCGCCTTCGAATGAGAAGCATGGGAAAGGGTTTAGGGTTTCATTAGGGGGATCCGCGATGAGCGGTCCGCCTAATCAAACCCTAAACCGTTTCCCCTCCCGTTTTAGGATACCCGGTCCCCCCAAAAAGGGTTCACTCGGCCCCTCTAGGGTGTCTTTTTGTCTTGCCGCCATCGAATAAGAAGCAAGGGAAAGGGTTTAGGGCTTGATTAGGGGGATCCGCGGTAGCGGTCCGCCTAATCAAACCCTAAACCCTTTCCCGTCCCGTTTTAGGATACCCGGTCCCCCCAAAAAGGGTTCACTCGGCCCCTCTTGGGTGTCTTTTTGTCTTGCCGCCTTCGAATGAGAAGCAAGGGAAAGGGTTTAGGGTTTGATTAGGGGGATCCGCGGTAGCGGTCCGCCTCATCAAACCCTAAACCCTTTCCCGTCCCGTTTTAGGATACCCGGTCCCCCCAAAAGGGTTCACTCGGCCCCTCTAGGGTGTCTTTTTGTCTTGCCGCCTTCGAATGAGAAGCAAGGGAAAGGGTTTAGGGTTTGATTAGGGGGATCCGCGGTAGCGGTCCGCCTAATCAAACCCTAAACCCTTTCCCGTTCCGTTTTAGGATACCCGGTCCCCCCAAAAAGGGTTCACTCGACCCCTCTAGGGTGTCTTTTTGTCTTGCCGCCTTCGAATGAGAAGCAAGGGAAATGGTTTAGGGTTTGATTAGGGGGATCCGCAGTAGCGGTCCGCCTAATCAAACCCTAAACCCTTTCCCGTCCCGTTTTAGGATACCCGGACCCCCCAAAAAGGGTTCACTCGTCCCCTCTAGGGTGTCTTTTTGTCTTGCCGCCTTCGAATGAGAAGCAAGGAAAAGAGTTTATTGTTTGATTAGGGGGATCCGCGGTAGCGGTCCGCCTAATCAAACCCTAAACCCTTTCCCGTCCCGTTTTAGGATACCCGGTCCCCCCAAAAAGGGTTCACTCGGCCCCTCTAGGGTTTCTTTTTGTCTTGCCGCCTTCAAATGAGAAGCATGGGAAAGGGTTTAGGGTTTCATTAGGGGGATCCACGTAGCGGTCCGCCTAATCAAACCCTAAACCCTTTCCCGTCCCGTTTTAGGATACCCGGTCCCCCCAAAAAGGGTTCACTCGGCCCCTCTAGGGTGTCGTTTTGTCTTACCGCCTTCGAATGAGAAGCATGGGAAAGGGTTTAGGGTTTCATTAGGGGGATCCGCAGTAGCGGTCCGCCTAATCCAACCCTAAACCCTTTCCCGTCCCGTTTTAGGATACCCGGTCCCCCCAAAAAGGGTTCACTCGGCCCCTCTAGGGTGTCTTTTTGTCTTGCCGCCTTCGAATGAGAATCAAGGGAAAGGGTTTAGGGTTTTATTAGGGGGATCCGCGGTAGCGGTCCACCTAGTTGAACCCTAAACCCTTTCCCGTCCTGTTTTAGGATACCCGGTCCCCCCAAAAAGGGTTCACTCGGCCCCTCTAGGGTGTCTTTTTGTCTTGCCGCCTTTGAATGAGAAACAAGGGAAAGGTTTTAGGGTTTGATTTGGGGGATCCGCCGTAGCGATCTGCCTAATCAAACCCTAAACCCTTTCCCGTCCCGTTTTAGGATACCCGGTCCCCCCAAAAAGGGTTCACTCGGCTCCTCTAAGGTGTCTTTTTGTCTTGCCGCCTTCGAATGAGAAGCAAGGGAAAGGGTTTAGGGTTTTATTAGGGGGATCCGCGGTAGCGGTCCACCTAATCAAATCCTAATCCCTTTCCCGTCCTGTTTTAGGATACCCGGTCCCCCCAAAAAGGGTTCACTCGTCTCCTCTAGGGTGTCTTTTTGTCTTGCCGCCTTCGAATGAGAAGCAAGGGAAAGGGTTTATGGTTTGATTAGGGGGATCCGCGATAGCGGTCCGCCTAATCAAACCAAAAAACCCTTTCCCGGCCCGTTTTAGGATACCCGGTCCCCTCAAAAAGGGTTCACTCGGCCCCTCTAGGGTGTCTTTTTGTCTTGCCGACTTCGAATGAGAAGCAAGGGAAAGGGTTAAGGGTTTGATTAGGGGGAGCCGCGGTAGCGGTCCGCCTAATCAAACCCTAAACCCTTTCCCGTCCCGTTTTAGGATACCCGGTCCCCCAAAAAGGGTTCACTCGGCCCCTCTAGGGTGTCTTTTTGTCTTGCCGCCTTCGAATGAGAATCAAGGGAAAGGGTTTAGGGTTTTATTAGGGGGATCCGCGGTAGCGGTCCACCTAGTTGAACCCTAAACCCTTCCCCGTCCTGTTTTAGGATACCCGGTCCCCCCAAAAAGGGTTCACTCGGCCCCTCTAGGGTGTCTTTTTGTATTGCCGCCTTTGAATGAGAAGCAAGGGAAAGGTTTTAGGGTTTGATTTGGGGGATCCGCCGTAGCGATCTGCCTAATCAAACCCTAAACCCTTTCCCGTCCCGTTTTAGGATACCCGGTCCCCCCAAAAAGGGTTCACTCGGCTCCTCTAGGGTGTCTTTTTGTATTGCCGCCTTTGAATGAGAAGCAAGGGAAAGGTGTTAGGGTTTGATTTGGGGGATCCGCCGTAGCGATCTGCCTAATCAAACCCTAAACCCTTTCCCGTCCCGTTTTAGGATACCCGGTCCCCCCAAAAAGGGTTCACTCGGCTCCTCTAGGGTGTCTTTTTGTCTTGCCGCCTTCGAATGAGAAGCAAGGGAAAGGGTTTAGGGTTTTATTAGGGGGATCCGCGGTAGCGGTCCACCTAATCAAATCCTAATCCCTTTCTCGTCCTGTTTTAGGATACCCGGTCCCCCCAAAAAGGGTTCACTCGTCTCCTCTAGGGTGTCTTTTTGTCTTGCCGCCTTCGAATGAGAAGCAAGGGAAAGGGTTTAGGGTTTTATTAGGGGGATCCGCGGTAGCGGTCCACCTAATCAAATCCTAATCCCTTTCTCGTCCTGTTTTAGGATACCCGGTCCCCCCAAAAAGGGTTCACTCGTCTCCTCTAGGGTGTCTTTTTGTCTTGCCGCCTTCGAATGAGAAGCAAGGGAAAGGGTTTATGGTTTGATTAGGGGGATCCGCAATAGCGGTCCGCCTAATCAAACCTAAAAACCCTTTCCCGTCCCGTTTTAGGATACCCGGTCCCCCCAAAAAGGGTTCACTCGGCCCCTCTAGGGTGTCTTTTTGTCTTGCCGCCTTCGAATGAGAAGCAAGGGAAAGGGTTAAGGGTTTGATTAGGGGGATCCGCGGTAGCGGTCCGCCTAATCAAACCCTAAACCCTTTCCCGTCCCGTTTTAGGATACCCGTTCCCCCCCCCAAAAAGGGTTCACTCGGCCCCTCTAGGGTGTCTTTTTGTTATGCCGCCTTCGAATGAGAAGCAAGGGAAAGGGATTAGGGTTTGATTAGGGGGATTCGCGGTAGCGGTCCGCCTAATCAAACCCAAAAACCCTTTCCCGTCCCGTTTTAGGATACCCGGTCCCCCTAAAAAGGGTTCACTCGGCCCCTCTAGGGTTTCTTTTTGTCTTGCCGCCTTCAAATGAGAAGCATGGGAAAGGGTTTAGGGTTTCATTAGGGGGATCCACGAGTGGCGGTCCGCCTAATCAAACCCTAAACCCTTTCCCGTCCCGTTTTAGGATACCCGGTCCCCCCAAAAAGGGTTCACTCGGCCCCTCTAGGGTGTCTTTTTGTCTTGCCGCCTTCGAATGAGAAGCAAGGGAAAGGGTTTAGGGTTTGATTAGGGAGATCCGCAGTAGCAGTCCGCCTAATCAAACCTTAAACCCTTTCCCGTCCCGTTTTAGGATAGCCGGACCCCCCAAAAAAGGGTTCACTCGTCCCCTCTAGGGTGTCTTTTTGTCTTGCCGCCTTCGAATGAGAAGCAAGGGAAAGGGTTTAGGGTTTGATTAGGGGGATCCGCGGTAGCAGTCCGCCTAATTAAACCCAAAAACCCTTTCCCGTCCCGTTTTAGGATACCCGGTCCCCCCAAAAAGGGTTCACTCGGCCCCTCTAGGGTTTCTTTTTGTCTTGCCGCCTTCAAATGAGAAGCATGGGAAAGGGTTTAGGGTTTCATTAGGGGGATCCACAGTAGCGGTCCGCCTAATCAAACCCTAAACCCTTTCCCGTCCCGTTTTAGGATACCCGGTCCCCCCAATAAGGGTTCACTCGGCCCCTCTAGGGTGTCTTTTTGTCTTGCCGCCTTCGAATGAGAAGCATGGGAAAGGGTTTAGGGTTTCATTAGGGGGATCCGCAGTAGCGTTCCGCCTAATCCAACCCTAAACCCTTTCCCGTCCCGTTTTAGGATACCCGGTCACCCCAAAAAGGGTTCACTCGGCCCCTCTAGGGTGTCTTTTTGTCTTGCCGCCTTTGAATGAGAAGCAAGGGAAAGGTTTTAGGGTTTGATTTGGGGGATCCGCCGTAGCGATTTGCCTAATCAAACCCTAAACCCTTTCCCGTCCCGTTTTAGGATACCCGGTCCCCCCAAAAAGGGTTCACTCGGCCCCTCTAGGGTGTCTTTTTGTCTTGCCGCCTTCGAATGAGAAGCAAGGGAAAGGGTTTATGGTTTTATTATGGGGATCCGCGGTAGCGGTCCACCTAATCAAACCTAAAAATCCTTTCCCGTCCCGTTTTAGGATACCCGGTCCCCCCAAAAAGGGTTCACTCGTCTCCTCTAGGGTGTCTTTTTGTCTTGCCGCCTTCGAATGAGAAGCAAGGGAAAGGGTTTATGGTTTGATTAGGGGGATCCGCGATAGCGGTCCGCCTAATCAAACCTAAAAATCCTTTCCCGTCCCGTTTTAGGATACCCGGTCCCCCCAAAAAGGGTTCACTCGGCCCCTCTAGGGTGTCTTTTTGTCTTGCCGCCTTCGAATGAGAAGCAAGGGAAAGGGTTAAGGGTTTGATTAGGGGGAGCCGCGGTAGCGGTCCGCCTAATCAAACCCTAAACCCTTTCCCGTCCCGTTTTAGGATACCCGGTCCCCCCAAAAAGGGTTCACTCGGCCCCTCTAGGGTGTCTTTTTGTCTTGCCGCCTTCGAATGAGAATCAAGGGAAAGGGTTTAGGGTTTTATTAGGGGGATCCGCGGTAGCGGTCCACCTAGTTGAACCCTAAACCCTTTCCCGTCCTGTTTTAGGATACCCGGTCCCCCCCAAAAAGGGTTCACTCGGCCCCTCTAGGGTGTCTTTTTGTCTTGCCGCCTTTGAATGAGAAGCAAGGAAAGGGTTTAGGGTTTGATTTGGGGGATCCGCCGTAGCGATCTGCCTAATCAAACCCTAAACCCTTTCCCGTCCCGTTTTAGGATACCCGGTCCCCCCAAAAAGGGTTCACTCGGCTCCTCTAGGGTGTCTTTTTGTCTTGCCGCCTTCGAATGAGAAGCAAGGGAAAGGGTTTAGGGTTTTATTAGGGGGATCCGCGGTAGCGGTCCACCTAATCAAATCCTAATCCCTTTCCCGTCCTGTTTTAGGATACCCGGTCCCCCAAAAAGGGTTCACTCGTCTCCTCTAGGGTGTCTTTTTGTCTTGCCGCCTTCGAATGAGAAGCAAGGGAAAGGGTTTATGGTTTGATTAGGGGGATCCGCGATAGCGGTCCGCCTAATCAAACCTAAAAACCCTTTCCCGTCCCGTTTTAGGATACCCGGTCCCCCCAAAAAGGGTTCACTCGGCCCCTCTAGGGTGTCTTTTTGTCTTGCCGCCTTCGAATGAGAAGCAAGGGAAAGGGTTAAGGGTTTGATTAGGGGGAGCCGCGGTAGCGGTCCGCCTAATCAAACCATAAACCCTTTCCCGTCCCGTTTTAGGATACCCGTTCCCCCCCAAAAAGGGTTCACTCGGCCCCTCTAGGGTGTCTTTTTGTCTTGCCGCCTTCGAATGAGAAGCAAGGGAAAGGGTTTAGGGTTTGATTAGGGGGATTCGCGGTAGCGGTCCGCCTAATCAAACCCAAAAACCCTTTCCCGTCCCGTTTTAGGATACCCGGTCCCCCTAAAAAGGGTTCACTCGGCCCCTCTAGGGTTTCTTTTTGTCTTGCCGCCTTCAAATGAGAAGCATGGGAAAGGGTTTAGGGTTTCATTAGGGGGATCCACAGTAGCGGTAAGCCTAATCAAACCCTAAACCCTTTCCCGTCCCGTTTTAGGATACCCGGTCCCCCCAAAAAGGGTTCACTCGGCCCCTCTAGGGTGTCTTTTTGTCTTGCCGCCTTCGAATGAGAAGCAAGGGAAAGGGTTTAGGGTTTGATTAGGGAGATCCGCAGAGCGATCCGCCTAATCAAACCCTAAACCCTTTCCCCGTCCCGTTTTAGGATAGCCGGACCCCCAAAAAAGGGTTCACTCGTCCCCTCTAGGGTGTCTTTTTGTCTTGCCGCCTTCGAATGAGAAGCAAGGGAAAGGGTTTAGGGTTTGATTAGGGGATCCGCGGTAGCGGTCCGCCTAATCAAACCCAAAACCCTTTCCCGTCCCGTTTTAGGATACCCGGTCCCCCTAAAAAGGGTTCACTCGGCCCCTCTAGGGTTTCTTTTTGTCTTGCCGCCTTCAAATGAGAAGCTTGGGAAAGGGTTTAGGGTTTCATTAGGGGGATCCACACTAGCGGTCCGCCTAATCAAACCCTAAACCCTTTCCCGTCCCGTTTTAGGATACCCGGTCCCCCCAAAAAGGGTTCACTCGGCCCCTCTAGGGTGTCTTTTTGTCTTGCCGCCTTCGAATGAGAAGCAAGGGAAAGGGTTTAGGGTTTGATTAGGGGGATCCGCGGTAGCGGTCCGCCTAATCAAACCCTAAACCCTTTCCCGTCCCGTTTTAGGATAGCCGGTCCCCCCAAAAAGGGTTCACTCGGCCCCTCTAGGGTGTCTTTTTGTCTTGCCGCCTTCGAATGAGAAGCAAGGGAAAGGGTTTAGGGTTTGATTAGGGGGAGCCGCGGTAGCGGTCCGCCTAATCAAACCCTAAACCCTTTCCCGTCCCGTTTTAGGATACCCGTTCCCCCCAAAAAGGGTTCACTCGGCCCCTCTAGGGTGTCTTTTTGTCTTGCCGCCTTTGAATGAGAAGCAAGGGAAAGGTTTTAGGGTTTGATTTGGGGGATCCGCCGTAGCGATCTGCCTAATCAAACCCTAAACCCTTTCCCGTCCCGTTTTAGGATACCCGGTCCCCCCAAAAAGGGTTCACTCGGCTCCTCTAGGGTGTCTTTTTGTCTTGCCGCCTTCGAATGAGAAGCAAGGGAAAGGGTTTAGGGTTTTATTAGGGGGATCCGCGGTAGCGGTCCACCTAATCAAATCCTAATCCCTTTCCCGTCCTGTTTTAGGATACCCGGTCCCCCCAAAAAGGGTTCACTCGTCTCCTCTAGGGTGTCTTTTTGTCTTGCCGCCTTCGAATGAGAAGCAAGGGAAAGGGTTTATGGTTTGATTAGGGGGATCCGCGATAGCGGTCCGCCTAATCAAACCTAAAAACCCTTTCCCGTCCCGTTTTAGGATACCCGGTCCCCCCAAAAAGGGTTCACTCGGCCCCTCTAGGGTGTCTTTTTGTCTTGCCGCCTTTGAATGAGAAGCAAGGGAAAGGTTTTAGGGTTTGATTTGGGGGATCCGCCGTAGCGATCTGCCTAATCAAACCCTAAACCCTTTCCCGTCCCGTTTTAGGATACCCGGTCCCCCTAAAAAGGGTTCACTCGGCCCCTCTAGGGTTTCTTTTTGTCTTGCCGCCTTCAAATGAGAAGCATGGGAAAGGGTTTAGGGTTTCATTAGGGGGATCCACAGTAGCGGTCCGCCTAATCAAACCCTAAACCCTTTCCCGTCCCGTTTTAGGATACCCGGTCCCCCCAAAAAGGGTTCACTCGGCCCCTCTAGGGTGTCTTTTTGTCTTGCCGCCTTCGAATGAGAAGCAAGGGAAAGGGTTTAGGGTTTGATTAGGGAGATCCGCAGTAGCAGTCCGCCTAATCAAACCTTAAACCCTTTCCCGTCCCGTTTTAGGATAGCCGGACCCCCCAAAAAAGGGTTCACTCGTCCCCTCTAGGGTGTCTTTTTGTCTTGCCGCCTTCGAATGAGAAGCAAGGGAAAGGGTTTAGGGTTTGATTAGGGGATCCGCGGTAGCGGTCCGCCTAATTAAACCCAAAAACCCTTTCCCGTCCCGTTTTAGGATACCCGGTCCCCCCAAAAAGGGTTCACTCGGCCCCTCTAGGGTTTCTTTTTGTCTTGCCGCCTTTAAATGAGAAGCATGGGAATGGGTTTAGGGTTTCATTAGGGGGATCCGTAGTAGCGGTCCGCCTAATCAAACCCTAAACCCTTTCCCGTCCCGTTTTAGGATACCCGGTCCCCCCAAAAAGGGTTCACTCGGCCCCTCTAGGGTGTCTTTTTGTCTTGCCGCCTTCGAATAAGAAGCAAGGGAAAGGGTTTAGGGTTTGATTAGGGGGATCCGCGGTAGCGGTCCGCCTAATCAAACCCTAAACCCTTTCTCGTCCCGTTTTAGGATACCCGGACCCCCCAAAAAAGGGTTCACTCGTCCCCTCTAGGGTGTCTTTTTGTCGTGCCGCCTTCGAATGAGAAGCAAGGGAAAGAGTTTAGGGTTTGATTAGGGGGAGCCGCGGTAGCGGTCCGCCTAATCAAACCCTAAACCCTTTCCCGTCCCGTTTTAGGATACCCGGTCCCCCCAAAAAGGGTTCACTCGGCCCCTCTAGGGTTTCTTTTTGTCTTGCCGCCTTCAAATGAGAAGCATGGGAAAGGGTTTAGGGTTTCATTAGGGGGATCCACAGTAGCGGTCCGCCTAATCAAACCCTAAACCCTTTCCCGTCCCGTTTTAGGATACCCGGTCCCCCCAATAAGGGTTCACTCGGCCCCTCTAGGGTGTCTTTTTGTCTTGCCGCCTTCGAATGAGAAGCATGGGAAAGGGTTTAGGGTTTCATTAGGGGGATCCGCAGTAGCGTTCCGCCTAATCCAACCCTAAACCCTTTCCCGTCCCGTTTTAGGATACCCGGTCCCCCCAAAAAGGGTTCACTCGGCCCCTCTAGGGTGTCTTTTTGTCTTGCCGCCTTTGAATGAGAAGCAAGGGAAAGGTTTTAGGGTTTGATTTGGGGGATCCGCCGTAGCGATTTGCCTAATCAAACCCTAAACCCTTTCCCGTCCCGTTTTAGGATACCCGGTCCCCCCAAAAAGGGTTCACTCGGCTCCTCTAGGGTGTCTTTTTGTCTTGCCGCCTTCGAATGAGAAGCAAGGGAAAGGGTTTATGGTTTTATTATGGGGATCCGCGGTAGCGGTCCACCTAATCAAACCTAAAAATCCTTTCCCGTCCCGTTTTAGGATACCCGGTCCCCCCAAAAAGGGTTCACTCGTCTCCTCTAGGGTGTCTTTTTGTCTTGCCGCCTTCGAATGAGAAGCAAGGGAAAGGGTTTATGGTTTGATTAGGGGGATCCGCGATAGCGGTCCGCCTAATCAAACCTAAAAATCCTTTCCCGTCCCGTTTTAGGATACCCGGTCCCCCCAAAAAGGGTTCACTCGGCCCCTCTAGGGTGTCTTTTTGTCTTGCCGCCTTCGAATGAGAAGCAAGGGAAAGGGTTAAGGGTTTGATTAGGGGGAGCCGCGGTAGCGGTCCGCCTAATCAAACCCTAAACCCTTTCCCGTCCCGTTTTAGGATACCCGGTCCCCCCAAAAAGGGTTCACTCGGCCCCTCTAGGGTGTCTTTTTGTCTTGCCGCCTTCGAATGAGAATCAAGGGAAAGGGTTTAGGGTTTTATTAGGGGGATCCGCGGTAGCGGTCCACCTAGTTGAACCCTAAACCCTTTCCCGTCCTGTTTTAGGATACCCGGTCCCCCCAAAAAGGGTTCACTCGGCCCCTCTAGGGTGTCTTTTTGTCTTGCCGCCTTTGAATGAGAAGCAAGGGAAAGGTTTTAGGGTTTGATTTGGGGGATCCGCCGTAGCGATCTGCCTAATCAAACCCTAAACCCTTTCCCGTCCCGTTTTAGGATACCCGGTCCCCCCAAAAAGGGTTCACTCGGCTCCTCTAGGGTGTCTTTTTGTCTTGCCGCCTTCGAATGAGAAGCAAGGGAAAGGGTTTAGGGTTTTATTAGGGGGATCCGCGGTAGCGGTCCACCTAATCAAATCCTAATCCCTTTCCCGTCCTGTTTTAGGATACCCGGTCCCCCCAAAAAGGGTTCACTCGTCTCCTCTAGGGTGTCTTTTTGTCTTGCCGCCTTCGAATGAGAAGCAAGGGAAAGGGTTTATGGTTTGATTAGGGGGATCCGCGATAGCGGTCCGCCTAATCAAACCTAAAAACCCTTTCCCGTCCCGTTTTAGGATACCCGGTCCCCCCAAAAAGGGTTCACTCGGCCCCTCTAGGGTGTCTTTTTGTCTTGCCGCCTTCGAATGAGAAGCAAGGGAAAGGGTTAAGGGTTTGATTAGGGGAGCCGCGGTAGCGGTCCGCCTAATCAAACCCTAAACCCTTTCCCGTCCCGTTTTAGGATACCCGTTCCCCCCCAAAAAGGGTTCACTCGGCCCCTCTAGGGTGTCTTTTTGTCTTGCCGCCTTCGAATGAGAAGCAAGGGAAAGGGTTTAGGGTTTGATTAGGGGATCCGCGGTAGCGGTCCGCCTAATCAAACCCAAAACCCTTTCCCGTCCCGTTTTAGGATACCCGGTCCCCCTAAAAAGGGTTCACTCGGCCCCTCTAGGGTTTCTTTTTGTCTTGCCGCCTTCAAATGAGAAGCATGGGAAAGGGTTTAGGGTTTCATTAGGGGGATCCACAGTAGCGGTAAGCCTAATCAAACCCTAAACCCTTTCCCGTCCCGTTTTAGGATACCCGGTCCCCCCAAAAGGGTTCACTCGGCCCCTCTAGGGTGTCTTTTTGTCTTGCCGCCTTCGAATGAGAAGCAAGGGAAAGGGTTTAGGGTTTGATTAGGAGATCCGCAGAGCAGATCCGCCTAATCAAACCCTAAACCCTTTCCCGTCCCGTTTTAGGATAGCCGGACCCCCCAAAAAAGGGTTCACTCGTCCCCTCTAGGGTGTCTTTTTGTCTTGCCGCCTTCGAATGAGAAGCAAGGGAAAGGGTTTAGGGTTTGATTAGGGGGATTCGCGGTAGCGGTCCGCCTAATCAAACCCAAAAACCCTTTCCCGTCCCGTTTTAGGATACCCGGTCCCCCTAAAAAGGGTTCACTCGGCCCCTTTAGGGTTTCTTTTTGTCTTGCCGCCTTCAAATGAGAAGCTTGGGAAAGGGTTTAGGGTTTCATTAGGGGGATCCACACTAGCGGTCCGCCTAATCAAACCCTAAACCCTTTCCCGTCCCGTTTTAGGATACCCGGTCCCCCCAAAAAGGGTTCACTCGGCCCCTCTAGGGTGTCTTTTTGTCTTGCCGCCTTCGAATGAGAAGCAAGGGAAAGGGTTTAGGGTTTGATTAGGGGGATCCGCGGTAGCGGTCCGCCTAATCAAACCCTAAACCCTTTCCCGTCCCGTTTTAGGATAGCCGGTCCCCCAAAAAAGGGTTCACTCGGCCCCTCTAGGGTGTCTTTTGTCTTGCCGCCTTCGAATGAGAAGCAAGGGAAAGGGTTTAGGGTTTGATTAGGGGGAGCCGCGGTAGCGGTCCGCCTAATCAAACCCTAAACCCTTTCCCCGTCCCGTTTTAGGATACCCGGGCCCCCCCAAAAAGGGTTCACTCGGCCCCTCTAGGGTGTCTTTTTGTCTTGCCGCCTTTGAATGAGAAGCAAGGGAAAGGTTTTAGGGTTTGATTTGGGGGATCCGCCGTAGCGATCTGCCTAATCAAACCCTAAACCCTTTCCCGTCCCGTTTTAGGATACCCGGTCCCCCAAAAAGGGTTCACTCGGCTCCTCTAGGGTGTCTTTTTGTCTTGCCGCCTTCGAATGAGAAGCAAGGGAAAGGGTTTAGGGTTTTATTAGGGGGATCCGCGGTAGCGGTCCACCTAATCAAATCCTAATCCCTTTCCCGTCCTGTTTTAGGATACCCGGTCCCCCCAAAAAGGGTTCACTCGTCTCCTCTAGGGTGTCTTTTTGTCTTGCCGCCTTCGAATGAGAAGCAAGGGAAAGGGTTTATGGTTTGATTAGGGGGATCCGCGATAGCGGTCCGCCTAATCAAACCTAAAAACCCTTTCCCGTCCCGTTTTAGGATACCCGGTCCCCCCAAAAAGGGTTCACTCGGCCCCTCTAGGGTGTCTTTTTGTCTTGCCGCCTTCGAATGAGAAGCAAGGGAAAGGGTTAAGGGTTTGATTAGGGGGATCCGCGGTAGCGGTCCGCCTAATCAAACCCTAAACCCTTTCCCGTCCCGTTTTAGGATACCCGTTCCCCCCCCAAAAAGGGTTCACTCGGCCCCTCTAGGGTGTCTTTTTGTCTTGCCGCCTTCGAATGAGAAGCAAGGGAAAGGGTTTAGGGTTTGATTAGGGGGATTCGCGGTAGCGGTCCGCCTAATCAAACCCAAAAACCCTTTCCCGTCCCGTTTTAGGATACCCGGTCCCCCTAAAAAGGGTTCACTCGGCCCCTCTAGGGTTTCTTTTTGTCTTGCCGCCTTCAAATGAGAAGCATGGGAAAGGGTTTAGGGTTTCATTAGGGGGATCCACAGTAGCGGTAAGCCTAATCAAACCCTAAACCCTTTCCCGTCCCGTTTTAGGATACCCGGTCCCCCCAAAAAGGGTTCACTCGGCTCCTCTAGGGTGTCTTTTTGTCTTGCCGCCTTCGAATGAGAAGCAAGGGAAAGGGTTTAGGGTTTTATTAGGGGGATCCGCGGTAGCGGTCCACCTAATCAAATCCTAATCCCTTTCCCGTCCTGTTTTAGGATACCCGGTCCCCCCAAAAAGGGTTCACTCGTCTCCTCTAGGGTGTCTTTTTGTCTTGCCGCCTTCGAATGAGAAGCAAGGGAAAGGGTTTATGGTTTGATTAGGGGGATCCGCGATAGCGGTCCGCCTAATCAAACCTAAAAACCCTTTCCCGTCCCGTTTTAGGATACCCGGTCCCCCCAAAAAGGGTTCACTCGGCCCCTCTAGGGTGTCTTTTTGTCTTGCCGCCTTCGAATGAGAAGCAAGGGAAAGGGTTAAGGGTTTGATTAGGGGGATCCGCGGTAGCGGTCCGCCTAATCAAACCCTAAACCCTTTCCCGTCCCGTTTTAGGATACCCGTTCCCCCCCAAAAAGGGTTCACTCGGCCCCTCTAGGGTGTCTTTTTGTCTTGCCGCCTTCGAATGAGAAGCAAGGGAAAGGGTTTAGGGTTTGATTAGGGGATCCGCGGTAGCGGTCCGCCTAATCAAACCCAAAACCCTTTCCCGTCCCGTTTTAGGATACCCGGTCCCCCAAAAAGGGTTCACTCGGCCCCTCTAGGGTTTCTTTTTGTCTTGCCGCCTTCAAATGAGAAGCATGGGAAAGGGTTTAGGGTTTCATTAGGGGGATCCACAGTAGCGGTAAGCCTAATCAAACCCTAAACCCTTTCCCGTCCCGTTTTAGGATACCCGGTCCCCCCAAAAAGGGTTCACTCGGCTCCTCTAGGGTGTCTTTTTGTCTTGCCGCCTTCGAATGAGAAGCAAGGGAAAGGGTTTAGGGTTTTATTAGGGGGATCCGCGGTAGCGGTCCACCTAATCAAATCCTAATCCCTTTCCCGTCCTGTTTTAGGATACCCGGTCCCCCCAAAAAGGGTTCACTCGTCTCCTCTAGGGTGTCTTTTTGTCTTGCCGCCTTCGAATGAGAAGCAAGGGAAAGGGTTTATGGTTTGATTAGGGGGATCCGCGATAGCGGTCCGCCTAATCAAACCTAAAAACCCTTTCCCGTCCCGTTTTAGGATACCCGGTCCCCCAAAAAGGGTTCACTCGGCCCCTCTAGGGTGTCTTTTTGTCTTGCCGCCTTCGAATGAGAAGCGAGGGAAAGGGTTATGGGTTTGATTAGGGAGCCGCGGTAGCGGTCCGCCTAATCAAACCCTAAACCCTTTCCCGTTCCGCTTTAGGATACCCGGTCCCCCCAAAAAGGGTTCACTCGGCCCCTCTAGGGTGTCTTTTTGTCTTGCCGCCTTCGAATGAGAAGCAAGGGAAAGGGTTTATGGTTTGATTAGGGGGATCCGCGATAGCGGTCCGCCTAATCAAACCTAAAAACCCTTTCCCGTCCCGTTTTAGGATACCCGGTCCCCCAAAAAGGGTTCACTCGGCCCCTCTAGGGTGTCTTTTTGTCTTGCCGCCTTCGAATGAGAAGCAAGGGAAAGGGTTAAGGGTTTGATTAGGGGAGCCGCGGTAGCGGTCCGCCTAATCAAACCCTAAACCCTTTCCCGTCCCGTTTTAGGATATCCGTTCCCCCCCAAAAAGGGTTCACTCGGCCCCTCTAGGGTGTCTTTTTGTCTTGCCGCCTTCGAATGAGAAGCAAGGGAAAGGGTTTAGGGTTTGATTAGGGGATCCGCGGTAGCGGTCCGCCTAATCAAACCCAAAACCCTTTCCCGTCCCGTTTTAGGATACCCGGTCCCCCAAAAAGGGTTCACTCGGCCCCTCTAGGGTTTCTTTTTGTCTTGCCGCCTTCAAATGAGAAGCATGGGAAAGGGTTTAGGGTTTCATTAGGGGGATCCACAAGAGCGGTAAGCCTAATCAAACCCTAAACCCTTTCCCGTCCCGTTTTAGGATACCCGGTCCCCCAAAAGGGTTCACTCGGCCCCTCTAGGGTGTCTTTTTGTCTTGCCGCCTTCGAATGAGAAGCAAGGGAAAGGGTTTAGGGTTTGATTAGGGAGATCCGCGATGTGATCCGCCTAATCAAACCCTAAACCCTTTCCCGTCCCGTTTTAGGATAGCCGGACCCCCAAAAAAGGGTTCACTCGTCCCCTCTAGGGTGTCTTTTTGTCTTGCCGCCTTCGAATGAGAAGCAAGGGAAAGGGTTTAGGGTTTGATTAGGGGATCCGCGGTAGCGGTCCGCCTAATCAAACCCAAAACCCTTTCCCGTCCCGTTTTAGGATACCCGGTCCCCCAAAAAGGGTTCACTCGGCCCCTCTAGGGTTTCTTTTTGTCTTGCCGCCTTCAAATGAGAAGCATGGGAAAGGGTTTAGGGTTTCATTAGGGGGATCCACAGTAGCGGTAAGCCTAATCAAACCCTAAACCCTTTCCCGTCCCGTTTTAGGATACCCGGTCCCCCAAAAAGGGTTCACTCGGCCCCTCTAGGGTGTCTTTTTGTCTTGCCGCCTTCGAATGAGAAGCAAGGGAAAGGGTTTAGGGTTTGATTAGGGAGATCCGCAGAGCAGATCCGCCTAATCAAACCCTAAACCCTTTCCCGTCCCGTTTTAGGATACACGGACCCCCAAAAAAGGGTTCACTCGGCCCCTCTAGGGTGTCTTTTTTGTCTTGCCGCCTTCGAATGAGAAGCAAGGGAAAGGGTTTAGGGTTTGATTAGGGGGATTCGCGGTAGCGGTCCGCCTAATCAAACCCAAAACCCTTTCCCGTCCCGTTTTAGGATACCCGGTCCCCCAAAAAGGGTTCACTCGGCCCCTCTAGGGTTTCTTTTTGTCTTGCCGCCTTCAAATGAGAAGCATGGGAAAGGGTTTAGGGTTTCATTAGGGGGATCCACAAGAGCGGTCCGCCTAATCAAACCCTAAACCCTTTCCCGTCCCGTTTTAGGATACCCGGTCCCCCAAAAAGGGTTCACTCGGCCCCTCTAGGGTGTCTTTTTGTCTTGCCGCCTTCGAATGAGAAGCGAGGGAAAGGGTTTAGGGTTTGATTAGGGGGATCCGCGGTAGCGGTCCGCCTAATCAAACCCTAAACCCTTTCCCCGTCCCGTTTTAGGATACCCGGTCCCCCAAAAAGGGTTCACTCGGCCCCTCTAGGGTGTCTTTTTGTCTTGCCGCCTTCGAATGAGAAGCAAGGGAAAGGGTTTAGGGTTTGATTAGGGGGAGCCGCGGTAGCGGTCCGCCTAATCAAACCCTAAACCCTTTCCCGTCCCGTTTTAGGATACCCGTTCCCCCCCAAAAAGGGTTCACTCGGCCCCTCTAGGGTGTCTTTTTGTCTTGCCGCCTTTGAATGAGAAGCAAGGGAAAGGTTTTAGGGTTTGATTTGGGGGATCCGCCGTAGCGATCTGCCTAATCAAACCCTAAACCCTTTCCCGTCCCGTTTTAGGATACCCGGTCCCCCCAAAAAGGGTTCACTCGGCTCCTCTAGGGTGTCTTTTTGTCTTGCCGCCTTCGAATGAGAAGCAAGGGAAAGGGTTTAGGGTTTTATTAGGGGGATCCGCGGTAGCGGTCCGCCTAATCAAACCCTAATCCCTTTCCCGTCCCGTTTTAGGATACCCGGTCCCCCCAAAAAGGGTTCACTCGTCTCCTCTAGGGTGTCTTTTTGTCTTGCCGCCTTCGAATGAGAAGCAAGGGAAAGGGTTTATGGTTTGATTAGGGGGATCCGCGATAGCGGTCCGCCTAATCAAACCTAAAAACCCTTTCCCGTCCCGTTTTAGGATACCCGGTCCCCCCAAAAAGGGTTCACTCGGCTCCTCTAGGGTGTCTTTTTGTCTTGCCGCCTTCGAATGAGAAGCAAAGGAAAGGGTTTAGGGTTTTATTAGGGGGATCCGCGGTAGCGGTCCACCTAATCAAATCCTAATCCCTTTCCCGTCCTGTTTTAGGATACCCGGTCCCCCCAAAAAGGGTTCACTCGTCTCCTCTAGGGTGTCTTTTTGTCTTGCCGCCTTCGAATGAGAAGCAAGGGAAAGGGTTTATGGTTTGATTAGGGGGATCCGCGATAGCGGTCCGCCTAATCAAACCTAAAAACCCTTTCCCGTCCCGTTTTAGGATACCCGGTCCCCCCAAAAAGGGTTCACTCGGCCCCTCTAGGGTGTCTTTTTGTCTTGCCGCCTTCGAATGAGAAGCAAGGGAAAGGGTTAAGGGTTTGATTAGGGGGATCCGCGGTAGCGGTCCGCCTAATCAAACCCTAAACCCTTTCCCGTCCCGTTTTAGGATACCCGTTCCCCCCCCCAAAAAGGGTTCACTCGGCCCCTCTAGGGTGTCTTTTTGTCTTGCCGCCTTCGAATGAGAAGCAAGGGAAAGGGTTTAGGGTTTGATTAGGGGGATTCGCGGTAGCGGTCCGCCTAATCAAACCCAAAACCCTTTCCCGTCCCGTTTTAGGATACCGGTCCCCCCCAAAAAAGGGTTCACTCGGCCCCTCTAGGGTTTCTTTTTGTCTTGCCGCCTTCAAATGAGAAGCATGGGAAAGGGTTTAGGGTTTCATTAGGGGGATCCACAGTAGCGGTAAGCCTAATCAAACCCTAAACCCTTTCCCGTCCCGTTTTAGGATACCCGGTCCCCCCAAAAAGGGTTCACTCGGCTCCTCTAGGGTGTCTTTTTGTCTTGCCGCCTTCGAATGAGAAGCAAGGGAAAGGGTTTAGGATTTTATTAGGGGGATCCGCGGTAGCGGTCCACCTAATCAAATCCTAATCCCTTTCCCGTCCTGTTTTAGGATACCCGGTCCCCCCAAAAAGGGTTCACTCGTCTCCTCTAGGGTGTCTTTTTGTCTTGCCGCCTTCGAATGAGAAGCAAGGGAAAGGGTTTATGGTTTGATTAGGGGGATCCGCGATAGCGGTCCGCCTAATCAAACCTAAAAACCCTTTCCCGTCCCGTTTTAGGATACCCGGTCCCCCCAAAAAGGGTTCACTCGGCCCCTCTAGGGTGTCTTTTTGTCTTGCCGCCTTCGAATGAGAAGCAAGGGAAAGGGTTATGGGTTTGATTAGGGGGAGCCGCGGTAGCGGTCCGCCTAATCAAACCCTAAACCCTTTCCCGTTCCGTTTTAGGATACCCGTTCCCCCCCAAAAAGGGTTCACTCGGCCCCTCTAGGGTGTCTTTTTGTCTTGCCGCCTTCGAATGAGAAGCAAGGGAAAGGGTTTATGGTTTGATTAGGGGGATCCGCGATAGCGGTCCGCCTAATCAAACCTAAAAACCCTTTCCCGTCCCGTTTTAGGATACCCGGTCCCCCCAAAAGGGTTCACTCGGCCCCTCTAGGGTGTCTTTTTGTCTTGCCGCCTTCGAATGAGAAGCGAGGGAAAGGGTTTAGGGTTTGATTAGGGGAGCGCGGTAGCGGTCCGCCTAATCAAACCCTAAACCCTTTCCCGTCCCGTTTTAGGATACCCGTTCCCCCCAAAAAGGGTTCACTCGGCCCCTCTAGGGTGTCTTTTTGTCTTGCCGCCTTCGAATGAGAAGCAAGGGAAAGGGTTAAGGGTTTGATTAGGGGGATCCGCGGTAGCGGTCCGCCTAATCAAACCCTAAACCCTTTCCCGTCCCGTTTTAGGATACCCGTTCCCCCCAAAAAAGGGTTCACTCGGCCCCTCTAGGGTGTCTTTTTGTCTTGCCGCCTTCGAATGAGAAGCAAGGGAAAGGGTTTAGGGTTTGATTAGGGGGATCCGCGGTAGCGGTCCGCCTAATCAAACCCAAAACCCTTTCCCGTCCCGTTTTAGGATACCCGGTCCCCCTAAAAAGGGTTCACTCGGCCCCTCTAGGGTTTCTTTTTGTCTTGCCGCCTTCAAATGAGAAGCATGGGAAAGGGTTTAGGGTTTCATTAGGGGGATCCACAGTAGCGGTAAGCCTAATCAAACCCTAAACCCTTTCCCGTCCCGTTTTAGGATACCCGGTCCCCCCAAAAAGGGTTCACTCGGCTCCTCTAGGGTGTCTTTTTGTCTTGCCGCCTTCGAATGAGAAGCAAGGGAAAGGGTTTAGGGTTTTATTAGGGGGATCCGCGGTAGCGGTCCACCTAATCAAATCCTAATCCCTTTCCCGTCCTGTTTTAGGATACCCGGTCCCCCCAAAAAGGGTTCACTCGTCTCCTCTAGGGTGTCTTTTTGTCTTGCCGCCTTCGAATGAGAAGCAAGGGAAAGGGTTTATGGTTTGATTAGGGGGATCCGCGATAGCGGTCCGCCTAATCAAACCTAAAAACCCTTTCCCGTCCCGTTTTAGGATACCCGGTCCCCCCAAAAAGGGTTCACTCGGCCCCTCTAGGGTGTCTTTTTGTCTTGCCGCCTTCGAATGAGAAGCAAGGGAAAGGGTTATGGGTTTGATTAGGGGGAGCCGCGGTAGCGGTCCGCCTAATCAAACCCTAAACCCTTTCCCGTTCCGTTTTAGGATACCCGTTCCCCCCCAAAAAGGGTTCACTCGGCCCCTCTAGGGTGTCTTTTTGTCTTGCCGCCTTCGAATGAGAAGCAAGGGAAAGGGTTTATGGTTTGATTAGGGGGATCCGCGATAGCGGTCCGCCTAATCAAACCTAAAAACCCTTTCCCGTCCCGTTTTAGGATACCCGGTCCCCCCAAAAAGGGTTCACTCGGCCCCTCTAGGGTGTCTTTTTGTCTTGCCGCCTTCGAATGAGAAGCAAGGGAAAGGGTTAAGGGTTTGATTAGGGGGATCCGCGGTAGCGGTCCGCCTAATCAAACCCTAAACCCTTTCCCGTCCCGTTTTAGGATACCCGTTCCCCCCAAAAAGGGTTCACTCGGCCCCTCTAGGGTGTCTTTTTGTCTTGCCGCCTTCGAATGAGAAGCAAGGGAAAGGGTTTAGGGTTTGATTAGGGGGATTCGCGGTAGCGGTCCGCCTAATCAAACCCAAAAACCCTTTCCCGTCCCGTTTTAGGATACCCGGTCCCCCTAAAAAGGGTTCACTCGGCCCCTCTAGGGTTTCTTTTTGTCTTGCCGCCTTCAAATGAGAAGCATGGGAAAGGGTTTAGGGTTTCATTAGGGGATCCACAAGAGTGGGTAAGCCTAATCAAACCCTAAACCCTTTCCCGTCCCGTTTTAGGATACCCGGTCCCCCAAAAAGGGTTCACTCGGCCCCTCTAGGGTGTCTTTTGTCTTGCCGCCTTCGAATGAGAAGCAAGGGAAAGGGTTTAGGGTTTGATTAGGAGATCCGCAGAGCAGATCCCTAATCAAACCCTAAACCCTTTCCCGTCCCGTTTTAGGATAGCCGGACCCCCAAAAAAGGGTTCACTCGTCCCCTCTAGGGTGTCTTTTTGTCTTGCCGCCTTCGAATGAGAAGCAAGGGAAAGGGTTTAGGGTTTGATTAGGGGATCCGCGGTAGCGGTCCGCCTAATCAAACCCAAAACCCTTTCCCGTCCCGTTTTAGGATACCCGGTCCCCCTAAAAAGGGTTCACTCGGCCCCTCTAGGGTTTCTTTTTGTCTTGCCGCCTTCAAATGAGAAGCATGCGAAAGGGTTTAGGGTTTCATTAGGGGGATCCACATGGCGGTCCGCCTAATCAAACCCTAAACCCTTTCCCGTCCCGTTTTAGGATACCGGTCCCCCCAAAAAGGGTTCACTCGGCCCCTCTAGGGTGTCTTTTGTCTTGCCGCCTTCGAATGAGAAGCAAGGGAAAGGGTTTAGGGTTTGATTAGGGGATCCGCGGTAGCGGTCCGCCTAATCAAACCCTAAACCCTTTCCCGTCCCGTTTTAGGATAGCCGGTCCCCCCAAAAAGGGTTCACTCGGCCCCTCTAGGGTGTCTTTTTGTCTTGCCGCCTTCGAATGAGAAGCAAGGGAAAGGGTTTAGGGTTTGATTAGGGGGAGCCGCGGTAGCGGTCCGCCTAATCAAACCCTAAACCCTTTCCCGTCCCGTTTTAGGATACCCGTTCCCCCCCAAAAAGGGTTCACTCGGCCCCTCTAGGGTGTCTTTTTGTCTTGCCGCCTTTGAATGAGAAGCAAGGGAAAGGTTTTAGGGTTTGATTTGGGGGATCCGCCGTAGCGATCTGCCTAATCAAACCCTAAACCCTTTCCCGTCCCGTTTTAGGATACCCGGTCCCCCAAAAAGGGTTCACTCGGCTCCTCTAGGGTGTCTTTTTGTCTTGCCGCCTTCGAATGAGAAGCAAGGGAAAGGGTTTAGGGTTTTATTAGGGGGATCCGCGGTAGCGGTCCACCTAATCAAATCCTAATCCCTTTCCCGTCCTGTTTTAGGATACCCGGTCCCCCCAAAAAGGGTTCACTCGTCTCCTCTAGGGTGTCTTTTTGTCTTGCCGCCTTCGAATGAGAAGCAAGGGAAAGGGTTTATGGTTTGATTAGGGGGATCCGCGATAGCGGTCCGCCTAATCAAACCTAAAAACCCTTTCCCATCCCGTTTTAGGATACCCGGTCCCCCAAAAAGGGTTCACTCGGCCCCTCTAGGGTGTCTTTTTGTCTTGCCGCCTTCGAATGAGAAGCAAGGGAAAGGGTTAAGGGTTTGATTAGGGGAGCCGCGGTAGCGGTCCGCCTAATCAAACCCTAAACCCTTTCCCGTCCCGTTTTAGGATACCCGTTCCCCCCAAAAAGGGTTCACTCGGCCCCTCTAGGGTGTCTTTTTGTCTTGCCGCCTTCGAATGAGAAGCAAGGGAAAGGGTTTAGGGTTTGATTAGGGGATTCGCGGTAGCTGTCCGCCTAATCAAACCCAAAAACCCTTTCCAGTCCCGTTTTAGGATACCCGGTCCCCCTAAAAAGGGTTCACTCGGCCCCTCTAGGGTTTCTTTTTGTCTTGCCGCCTTCAAATGAGAAGCATGGGAAAGGGTTTAGGGTTTCATTAGGGGATCCACAGAGCGGTAAGCCTAATCAAACCCTAAACCCTTTCCCGTCCCGTTTTAGGATACCCGGTCCCCCAAAAAAGGGTTCACTCGGCCCCTCTAGGGTGTCTTTTTGTCTTGCCGCCTTCGAATGAGAAGCAAGGGAAAGGGTTTAGGGTTTGATTAGGGAGATCCGTAGTAGTGATCCGCCTAATCAAACCCTAAACCCTTTCCCGTCCCGTTTTAGGATAATAGGACCCCAAAAAAGGGTTCACTCGTCCCCTCTAGGGTGTCTTTTTGTCTTGCCGCCTTCGAATGAGAAGCAAGGGAAAGGGTTTAGGGTTTGATTAGGGGGATTCGCGGTAGCGGTCCGCCTAATCAAACCCAAAAACCCTTTCCCGTCCCGTTTTAGGATACCCGGTCCCCCAAAAAAGGGTTCACTCGGCCCCTCTAGGGTTTCTTTTTGTCTTGCCGCCTTCAAATGAGAAGCATGGGAAAGGGTTTAGGGTTTCATTAGGGGGATCCACAGTAGCGGTCCGCCTAATCAAACCCTAAACCCTTTCCCGTCCCGTTTTAGGATACCCGGTCCCCCCAAAAAGGGTTCACTCGGCCCCTCTAGGGTGTCTTTTTGTCTTGCCGCCTTCGAATGAGAAGCAAGGGAAAGGGTTTAGGGTTTGATTAGGGGGATCCGCGGTAGCGGTCCGCCTAATCAAACCCTAAACCCTTTCCCGTCCCGTTTTAGGATAGCCGGTCGCCCCAAAAAGGGTTCATTCGGCCCCTCTAGGGTGTCTTTTTGTCTTGCCGCCTTCGAATGAGAAGCAAGGGAAAGGGTTTAGGGTTTGATTAGGGGGAGCCGCGGTAGCGGTCCGCCTAATCAAACCCTAAACCCTTTCCCGTCCCGTTTTAGGATACCCGTTCCCCCCCAAAAAGGGTTCACTCGGCCCCTCTAGGGTGTCTTTTTGTCTTGCCGCCTTCGAATGAGAAGCAATTGAAAGGGTTTAGGGTTTGATTAGGGGGATTCGTGGTAGCGGTCCGCCTAATCAAACCCAAAAACCCTTTCCCGTCCCGTTTTAGGATACCCGGTCCCCCTAAAAAGGGTTCACTCGGCCCCTCTAGGGTTTCTTTTTGTCTTGCCGCCTTCAAATGAGAAGCATGGGAAAGGGTTTAGGGTTTCATTAGGGGGATCCACAGTAGCGGTAAGCCTAATCAAACCCTAAACCCTTTCCCGTCCCGTTTTAGGATACCCGGTCCCCCCAAAAAGGGTTCACTCGGCCCCTCTAGGGTGTCTTTTTGTCTTGCCGCCTTCGAATGAGAAGCAAGGGAAAGGGTTTAGGGTTTGATTAGGGAGATCCGTAGTAGCAGTCCGCCTAATCAAACCCTAAACCCTTTCCCGTCCCGTTTTAGGATAGCCGGACCCCCCAAAAAAGGGTTCACTCGTCCCCTCTAGGGTGTCTTTTTGTCTTGCCGCCTTCGAATGAGAAGCAAGGGAAAGGGTTTAGGGTTTGATTAGGGGGATTCGCGGTAGCGGTCCGCCTAATCAAACCCAAAAACCCTTTCCCGTCCCGTTTTAGGATACCCGGTCCCCCTAAAAAGGGTTCACTCGGCCCCTCTAGGGTTTCTTTTTGTCTTGCCGCCTTCAAATGAGAAGCATGGGAAAGGGTTTAGGGTTTCATTAGGGGGATCCACAGTAGCGGTCCGCCTAATCAAACCCTAAACCCTTTCCCGTCCCGTTTTAGGATACCCGGTCCCCCCAAAAAGGGTTCACTCGGCCCCTCTAGGGTGTCTTTTTGTCTTGCCGCCTTCGAATGAGAAGCAAGGGAAAGGGTTTAGGGTTTGATTAGGGGGATCCGCGGTAGCGGTCCGCCTAATCAAACCCTAAACCCTTTCCCGTCCCGTTTTAGGATAGCCGGCCCCCCAAAAAGGGTTCACTCGGCCCTCTAGGGTGTCTTTTTGTCTTGCCGCCTTCGAATGAGAAGCAAGGGAAAGGGTTTAGGGTTTGATTAGGGGAGCCGCGGTAGCGGTCCGCCTAATCAAACCCTAAACCCTTTCCCGTCCCGTTTTAGGATACCCGTTCCCCCCAAAAAGGGTTCACTCGGCCCCTCTAGGGTGTCTTTTTGTCTTGCCGCCTTCGAATGAGAAGCAATTGAAAGGGTTTAGGGTTTGATTAGGGGGATTCGTGGTAGCGGTCCGCCTAATCAAACCCAAAACCCTTTCCCGTCCCGTTTTAGGATACCCGGTCCCCCAAAAAGGGTTCACTCGGCCCCTCTAGGGTTTCTTTTTGTCTTGCCGCCTTCAAATGAGAAGCATGGGAAAGGGTTTAGGGTTTCATTAGGGGATCCACGAGCGGTCCGCCTAATCAAACCCTAAACCCTTTCCCGTCCCGTTTTAGGATACCCAGTCCCCCCAAAAAGGGTTCACTCGGCTCCTCTAGGGTGTCTTTTTGTCTTGCCGCCTTCGAATGAGAAGCAAGGGAAAGGGTTTAGGGTTTTATTAGGGGGATCCGCGGTAGCGGTCCACCTACTCAAACCCTAAACCCTTTCCCGACCCGTTTTAGGATACCCGGTCCCCCCCAAAAAGGGTTCACTCGGCCCCTCTAGGGTGTCTTTTTGTCTTGCCGCCTTTGAATGAGAAGCAAGGGAAAGGTTTTAGGGTTTGATTTGGGGGATCCGCCGTAGCGATCTGCCTAATCAAACCCTAAACCCTTTCCCGTCCCGTTTTAGGATACCCGGTCCCCCCAAAAAGGGTTCACTCGGCTCCTCTAGGTTGTCTTTTTGTCTTGCCGCCTTCGAATGAGAAGCAAGGGAAAGGGTTTAGGGTTTTATTAGGGGGATCCGCGATAGCGGTCCACCTATTCAAATCCTAATCCCTTTCCCGTCCTGTTTTAGGATACCCGGTCCCCCCAAAAAGGGTTCACTCGTCTCCTCTAGGGTGTCTTTTTGTCTTGCCGCCTTCGAATGAGAAGCAAGGGAAAGGGTTTATGGTTTGATTAGGGGGATCCGCGATAGCGGTCCGCCTAATCAAACCTAAAAACCCTTTCCCGTCCCGTTTTAGGATACCCGTTCCCCCCCAAAAAGGGTTCACTCGGCCCCTCTAGGGTGTCTTTTTGTCTTGCCGCCTTCGAATGAGAAGCAAGGGAAAGGGTTTAGGGTTTGATTAGGGGGAGCCGCGGTAGCGGTCCGCCTAATCAAACCCTAAACCCTTTCCCGTCCCGTTTTAGGATACCCGTTCCCCCCAAAAAGGGTTCACTCGGCCCCTCTAGGGTGTCTTTTTGTCTTGCCGCCTTCGAATGAGAAGCAAGGGAAAGGGTTTAGGGTTTGATTAGGGGATCCGCGGTAGCGGTCCGCCTAATCAAACCCAAAACCCTTTCCCGTCCCGTTTTAGGATACCCGGTCCCCCCAAAAAGGGTTCACTCGGCCCCTCTAGGGTTTCTTTTTGTCTTGCCGCCTTCAAATGAGAAGCATGGGAAAGGGTTTAGGGTTTCATTAGGGGATCCACAGAGCGGTCCGCCTAATCAAACCCTAAACCCTTTCCCATCCCGTTTTAGGATACCCGGTCCCCCAAAAAGGGTTCACTCGGCCCCTCTAGGGTGTCTTTTTGTCTTGCCGCCTTCGAATGAGAAGCAAGGGAAAGGGTTTAGGGTTTGATTAGGGAGATCCGCAGAAGAGATCCGCCTAATCAAACCCTAAACCCTTTCCCGTCCCGTTTTAGGATAATAGGACCCCCAAAAAAGGGTTCACTCCTCCCCTCTAGGGTGTCTTTTTGTCTTGCCGCCTTCGAATGAGAAGCAAGGGAAAAGGTTTAGGGTTTGATTAGGGGGATCCGCGGTAGCAGTCCGCCTAATTAAACCCAAAAACCCTTTTCCGTCCCGTTTTAGGATACCCGGTCCCCCCAAAAAGGGTTCACTCGGCCCCTCTAGGGTTTCTTTTTGTCTTGCCGCCTTCAAATGAGAAGCATGGGAATGGGTTTAGGGTTTCATTAGGGGGATCCGCAGTAGTGGTCCGCCTAATCAAACCCTAAACCCTTTCCCGTCCCGTTTTAGGATACCCGGTCCCCCCAAAAAGGATTCACTCGGCCCCTCTAGGGTGTCTTTTTGTCTTGCCGCCTTCGAATGAGAAGCAAGGGAAAGGGTTTAGGGTTTGATTAGGAGATCCGCAGATAGCAGATCCGCCTAATCAAACCCTAAACCCTTTCCCCGTCCCGTTTTAGGATAATAGGACCCCCAAAAAAGGGTTCACTCGTCCCCTCTAGGGTGTCTTTTTGTCTTGCCGCCTTCGAATGAGAAGCAAGGGAAAGGGTTTAGGGTTTGATTAGGGGATCCGCGGTAGCGGTCCGCCTAATCAAACCCAAAACCCTTTCCCGTCCCGTTTTAGGATACCCGGTCCCCCTAAAAAGGGTTCACTCGGCCCTCTAGGGTTTCTTTTTGTCTTGCCGCCTTCAAATGAGAAGCTTGGGAAAGGGTTTAGGGTTTCATTAGGGGGATCCACACTAGCGGTCCGCCTAATCAAACCCTAAACCCTTTCCCGTCCCGTTTTAGGATACCCGGTCCCCCAAAAGGGTTCACTCGGCCCCTCTAGGGTGTCTTTTTGTCTTGCCGCCTTCGAATGAGAAGCAAGGGAAAGGGTTTAGGGTTTGATTAGGGGATCCGCGGTAGCGGTCCGCCTAATCAAACCCTAAACCCTTTCCCGTCCCGTTTTAGGATAGCTTCTGGTCCCCCAAAAAGGGTTCACTCGGCCCCTCTAGGGTGTCTTTTTGTCTTGCCGCCTTCGAATGAGAAGCAAGGGAAAGGGTTTAGGGTTTGATTAGGGGGAGCCGCGGTAGCGGTCCGCCTAATCAAACCCTAAACCCTTTCCCGTCCCGTTTTAGGATACCCGTTCCCCCCCAAAAAGGGTTCACTCGGCCCCTCTAGGGTGTCTTTTTGTCTTGCCGCCTTTGAATGAGAAGCAAGGGAAAGGTTTTAGGGTTTGATTTGGGGGATCCGCCGTAGCGATCTCCCTAATCAAACCCTAAACCCTTTCCCGTCCCGTTTTAGGATACCCGGTCCCCCCAAAAAGGGTTCACTCGGCTCCTCTAGGGTGTCTTTTTGTCTTGCCGCCTTCGAATGAGAAGCAAGGGAAAGGGTTTAGGGTTTTATTAGGGGGATCCGCGGTAGCGGTCCACCTAATCAAATCCTAATCCCTTTCCCGTCCTGTTTTAGGATACCCGGTCCCCCCAAAAAGGGTTCACTCGTCTCCTCTAGGGTGTCTTTTTGTCTTGCCGCCTTCGAATGAGAAGCAAGGGAAAGGGTTTATGGTTTGATTAGGGGGATCCGCGATAGCGGTCCGCCTAATCAAACCTAAAAACCCTTTCCCGTCCCGTTTTAGGATACCCGGTCCCCCAAAAAGGGTTCACTCGGCCCCTCTAGGGTGTCTTTTTGTCTTGCCGCCTTCGAATGAGAAGCAAGGGAAAGGGTTAAGGGTTTGATTAGGGGAATCCGGGGTAGCGGTCCGCCTAATCAAACCCTAAACCCTTTCCCGTCCCGTTTTAGGATACCCGTTCCCCCCAAAAAGGGTTCACTCGGCCCCTCTAGGGTGTCTTTTTGTCTTGCCGCCTTCGAATGAGAAGCAAGGGAAAGGGTTTAGGGTTTGATTAGGGGGATTCGCGGTAGCGGTCCGCCTAATCAAACCCAAAACCCTTTCCCGTCCCGTTTTAGGATACCCGGTCCCCCAAAAAGGGTTCACTCGGCCCCTCTAGGGTTTCTTTTTGTCTTGCCGCCTTCAAATGAGAAGCATGGGAAAGGGTTTAGGGTTTCATTAGGGGGATCCACAGTAGCGGTAAGCCTAATCAAACCCTAAACCCTTTCCCGTCCCGTTTTAGGATACCCGGTCCCCCAAAAAGGGTTCACTCGGCTCCTCTAGGGTGTCTTTTTGTCTTGCCGCCTTCGAATGAGAAGCAAGGGAAAGGGTTTAGGGTTTTATTAGGGGTATCCGCGGTAGCGGTCCACCTAATCAAATCCTAATCCCTTTCCCGTCCTGTTTTAGGATACCCGGTCCCCCAAAAAGGGTTCACTCGTCTCCTCTAGGGTGTCTTTTTGTCTTGCCGCCTTCGAATGAGAAGCAAGGGAAAGGGTTTATGGTTTGATTAGGGGGATCCGCGATAGCGGTCCGCCTAATCAAACCTAAAAACCCTTTCCTGTCCCGTTTTAGGATACCCGGTCCCCCCAAAAGGGTTCACTCGGCCCCTCTAGGGTGTCTTTTTGTCTTGCCGCCTTCGAATGAGAAGCAAGGGAAAGGGTTAAGGGTTTGATTAGGGGGAGCCGCGGTAGCGGTCCGCCTAATCAAACCCTAAACCCTTTCCCGTCCCGTTTTAGGATACCCGTTCCCCCCCAAAAAGGGTTCACTCGGCCCCTCTAGGGTGTCTTTTTGTCTTGCCGCCTTCGAATGAGAAGCAAGGGAAAGGGTTTAGGGTTTGATTAGGGGGATTCGCGGTAGCGGTCCGCCTAATCAAACCCAAAAACCCTTTCCCGTCCCGTTTTAGGATACCCGGTCCCCCAAAAAGGGTTCACTCGGCCCCTCTAGGGTTTCTTTTTGTCTTGCCGCCTTCAAATGAGAAGCATGGGAAAGGGTTTAGGGTTTCATTAGGGGGATCCACAGTAGCGGTAAGCCTAATCAAACCCTAAACCCTTTCCCGTCCCGTTTTAGGATACCCGGTCCCCCCAAAAAGGGTTCACTCGGCTCCTCTAGGGTGTCTTTTTGTCTTGCCGCCTTCGAATGAGAAGCAAGGGAAAGGGTTTAGGGTTTTATTAGGGGTATCCGCGGTAGCGGTCCACCTAATCAAATCCTAATCCCTTTCCCGTCCTGTTTTAGGATACCCGGTCCCCCAAAAAGGGTTCACTCGTCTCCTCTAGGGTGTCTTTTTGTCTTGCCGCCTTCGAATGAGAAGCAAGGGAAAGGGTTTATGGTTTGATTAGGGGGATCCGCGATAGCGGTCCGCCTAATCAAACCTAAAAACCCTTTCCCGTCCCGTTTTAGGATACCCGGTCCCCCCAAAAAGGGTTCACTCGGCCCCTCTAGGGTGTCTTTTTGTCTTGCCGCCTTCGAATGAGAAGCAAGGGAAAGGGTTATGGGTTTGATTAGGGGGAGCCGCGGTAGCGGTCCGCCTAATCAAACCCTAAACCCTTTCCCGTTCCGTTTTAGGATACCCGTTCCCCCCAAAAAGGGTTCACTCGGCCCCTCTAGGGTGTCTTTTTGTCTTGCCGCCTTCGAATGAGAAGCAAGGAAAGGGTTTAGGGTTTGATTAGGGGGATCCGCGATAGCGGTCCGCCTAATCAAACCTAAAAACCCTTTCCCGTCCCGTTTTAGGATACCCGGTCCCCCAAAAAGGGTTCACTCGGCCCCTCTAGGGTGTCTTTTTGTCTTGCCGCCTTCGAATGAGAAGCAAGGGAAAGGGTTAAGGGTTTGATTAGGGGGATCCGCGGTAGCGGTCCGCCTAATCAAACCCTAAACCCTTTCCCGTCCCGTTTTAGGATACCCGTTCCCCCCAAAAAGGGTTCACTCGGCCCCTCTAGGGTGTCTTTTTGTCTTGCCGCCTTCGAATGAGAAGCAAGGGAAAGGGTTTAGGGTTTGATTAGGGGGATTCGCGGTAGCGGTCCGCCTAATCAAACCCAAAAACCCTTTCCCGTCCCGTTTTAGGATACCCGGTCCCCCAAAAAGGGTTCACTCGGCCCCTCTAGGGTTTCTTTTTGTCTTGCCGCCTTCAAATGAGAAGCATGGGAAAGGGTTTAGGGTTTCATTAGGGGGATCCACAGTAGCGGTAAGCCTAATCAAACCCTAAACCCTTTCCCGTCCCGTTTTAGGATACCCGGTCCCCCCAAAAGGGTTCACTCGGCCCCTCTAGGGTGTCTTTTTGTCTTGCCGCCTTCGAATGAGAAGCAAGGGAAAGGGTTTAGGGTTTGATTAGGGAGATCCGCAGAGCAGATCCGCCTAATCAAACCCTAAACCCTTTCCCGTCCCGTTTTAGGATAATAGGACCCCCAAAAAAGGGTTCACTCGTCCCCTCTAGGGTGTCTTTTTGTCTTGCCGCCTTCGAATGAGAAGCAAGGGAAAGGGTTTAGGGTTTGATTAGGGGGATCCGCGGTAGCGGTCCGCCTAATCAAACCCAAAAACCCTTTCCCGTCCCGTTTTAGGATACCCGGTCCCCCTAAAAAGGGTTCACTCGGCCCCTCTAGGGTTTCTTTTTGTCTTGCCGCCTTCAAATGAGAAGCATGGGAAAGGGTTTAGGGTTTCATTAGGGGGATCCACAGTAGCGGTCCGCCTAATCAAACCCTAAACCCTTTCCCGTCCCGTTTTAGGATACCCGGTCCCCCCAAAAAGGGTTCACTCGGCCCCTCTAGGGTGTCTTTTTGTCTTGCCGCCTTCGAATGAGAAGCAAGGGAAAGGGTTTAGGGTTTGATTAGGGGGATCCGCGGTAGCGGTCCGCCTAATCAAATCCTAAACCCTTTCCCGTCCCGTTTTAGGATAGCCGGTCCCCCCAAAAAGGGTTCACTCGGCCCCTCTAGGGTGTCTTTTTGTCTTGCCGCCTTCGAATGAGAAGCAAGGGAAAGGGTTTAGGGTTTGATTAGGGAGATCCGCGGTAGCGGTCCGCCTAATCAAACCCTAAACCCTTTCCCGTCCCGTTTTAGGATACCCGTTCCCCCCAAAAAGGGTTCACTCGGCCCCTCTAGGGTGTCTTTTTGTCTTGCCGCCTTTGAATGAGAAGCAAGGGAAAGGTTTTAGGGTTTGATTTGGGGGATCCGCCGTAGCGATCTCCCTAATCAAACCCTAAACCCTTTCCCGTCCCGTTTTAGGATACCCGGTCCCCCCAAAAAGGGTTCACTCGGCTCCTCTAGGGTGTCTTTTTGTCTTGCCGCCTTCGAATGAGAAGCAAGGGAAAGGGTTTAGGGTTTTATTAGGGGGATCCGCGGTAGCGGTCCACCTAATCAAATCCTAATCCCTTTCCCGTCCTGTTTTAGGATACCCGGTCCCCCCAAAAAGGGTTCACTCGTCTCCTCTAGGGTGTCTTTTTGTCTTGCCGCCTTCGAATGAGAAGCAAGGAAAGGGTTTATGGTTTGATTGGGGGATCCGCGATAGCGGTCCGCCTAATCAAACCTAAAAACCCTTTCCCGTCCCGTTTTAGGATACCCGGTCCCCCAAAAAGGGTTCACTCGGCCCCTCTAGGGTGTCTTTTTGTCTTGCCGCCTTCGAATGAGAAAAGGGAAAGGGTTAAGGGTTTGATTAGGGGGAGCCGCGGTAGCGGTCCGCCTAATCAAACCCTAAACCCTTTCCCGTCCCGTTTTAGGATACCCGTTCCCCCAAAAAGGGTTCACTCGGCCCCTCTAGGGTGTCTTTTGTCTTGCCGCCTTCGAATGAGAAGCAAGGGAAAGGGTTTAGGGTTTGATTAGGGGGATTCGCGGTAGCGGTCCGCCTAATCAAACCCAAAAACCCTTTCCCGTCCCGTTTTAGGATACCCGGTCCCCCTAAAAAGGGTTCACTCGGCCCCTCTAGGGTTTCTTTTTGTCTTGCCGCCTTCAAATGAGAAGCATGGGAAAGGGTTTAGGGTTTCATTAGGGGGATCCACAAGAGCGGTAAGCCTAATCAAACCCTAAACCCTTTCCCGTCCCGTTTTAGGATACCCGGTCCCCCAAAAAGGGTTCACTCGGCCCCTCTAGGGTGTCTTTTTGTCTTGCCGCCTTCGAATGAGAAGCAAGGGAAAGGGTTTAGGGTTTGATTAGGGAGATCCGCAGTAGCAGTCCGCCTAATCAAACCCTAAACCCTTTCCCGTCCCGTTTTAGGATAGCCGGACCCCCCAAAAAAGGGTTCACTCGTCCCCTCTAGGGTGTCTTTTTGTCTTGCCGCCTTCGAATGAGAAGCAAGGGAAAGGGTTTAGGGTTTGATTAGGGGGATCCGCGGTAGCGGTCCGCCTAATCAAACCCAAAAACCCTTTCCCGTCCCGTTTTAGGATACCCGGTCCCCCTAAAAAGGGTTCACTCGGCCCCTCTAGGGTTTCTTTTTGTCTTGCCGCCTTCAAATGAGAAGCATGGGAAAGGGTTTAGGGTTTCATTAGGGGGATCCACGTGAGCGGTCCGCCTAATCAAACCCTAAACCCTTTCCCGTCCCGTTTTAGGATACCCGGTCCCCCCAAAAAGGGTTCACTCGGCCCCTCTAGGGTGTCTTTTTGTCTTGCCGCCTTCGAATGAGAAGCAAGGGAAAGGGTTTAGGGTTTGATTAGGGGGATCCGCGGTAGCGGTCCGCCTAATCAAACCCTAAACCCTTTCCCGTCCCGTTTTAGGATAGCCGGTCGCCCCAAAAAGGGTTCATTCGGCCCCTCTAGGGTGTCTTTTTGTCTTGCCGCCTTCGAATGAGAAGCAAGGGAAAGGGTTTAGGGTTTGATTAGGGGGAGCCGCGGTAGCGGTCCGCCTAATCAAACCCTAAACCCTTTCCCGTCCCGTTTTAGGATACCCGTTCCCCCCCAAAAAGGGTTCACTCGGCCCCTCTAGGGTGTCTTTTTGTCTTGCCGCCTTCGAATGAGAAGCAATTGAAAGGGTTTAGGGTTTGATTAGGGGGATTCGTGGTAGCGGTCCGCCTAATCAAACCCAAAAACCCTTTCCCGTCCCGTTTTAGGATACCCGGTCCCCCTAAAAAGGGTTCACTCGGCCCCTCTAGGGTTTCTTTTTGTCTTGCCGCCTTCAAATGAGAAGCATGGGAAAGGGTTTAGGGTTTCATTAGGGGGATCCACAGTAGCGGTCCGCCTAATCAAACCCTAAACCCTTTCCCGTCCCGTTTTAGGATACCCAGTCCCCCCAAAAAGGGTTCACTCGGCTCCTCTAGGGTGTCTTTTTGTCTTGCCGCCTTCGAATGAGAATCAAGGGAAAGGGTTTAGGGTTTTATTAGGGGGATCCGCGGTAGCGGTCCACCTAGTTGAACCCTAAACCCTTTCCCGTCCTGTTTTAGGATACCCGGTCCCCCCCAAAAAGGGTTCACTCGGCCCCTCTAGGGTGTCTTTTTGTCTTGCCGCCTTTGAATGAGAAGCAAGGGAAAGGTTTTAGGGTTTGATTTGGGGGATCCGCCGTAGCGATCTGCCTAATCAAACCCTAAACCCTTTCCCGTCCCGTTTTAGGATACCCGGTCCCCCCAAAAAGGGTTCACTCGACTCCTCTAGGTTGTCTTTTTGTCTTGCCGCCTTCGAATGAGAAGCAAGGGAAAGGGTTTAGGGTTTTATTAGGGGGATCCGCGATAGCGGTCCACCTATTCAAATCCTAATCCCTTTCCCGTCCTGTTTTAGGATACCCGGTCCCCCCAAAAAGGGTTCACTCGTCTCCTCTAGGGTGTCTTTTTGTCTTGCCGCCTTCGAATGAGAAGCAAGGGAAAGGGTTTATGGTTTGATTAGGGGGATCCGCGATAGCGGTCCGCCTAATCAAACCTAAAAACCCTTTCCCGTCCCGTTTTAGGATACCCGGTCCCCCCAAAAAGGGTTCACTCGGCCCCTCTAGGGTGTCTTTTTGTCTCGCCGCCTTCGAATGAGAAGCAAGGGAAAGGGTTAAGGGTTTGATTAGGGGAGCCGCGGTAGCGGTCCGCCTAATCAAACCCTAAACCCTTTCCCGTCCCGTTTTAGGATACCCGTTCCCCCCAAAAAGGGTTCACTCGGCCCCTCTAGGGTGTCTTTTTGTCTTGCCGCCTTCGAATGAGAAGCAAGGGAAAGGGTTTAGGGTTTGATTAGGGGATCCGCGGTAGCGGTCCGCCTAATCAAACCCAAAACCCTTTCCCGTCCCGTTTTAGGATATCCGGCCCCCTAAAAAGGGTTCACTCGGCCCCTCTAGGGTTTCTTTTTGTCTTGCCGCCTTCAAATGAGAAGCATGGGAAAGGGTTTAGGGTTTCATTAGGGGGATCCACGAGCGGTCCGCCTAATCAAACCCTAAACCCTTTCCCATCCCGTTTTAGGATACCCGGTCCCCCAAAAAGGGTTCACTCGGCCCCTCTAGGGTGTCTTTTTGTCTTGCCGCCTTCGAATGAGAAGCAAGGGAAAGGGTTTAGGGTTTGATTAGGGAGATCCGTAGTAGCAGTCCGCCTAATCAAACCCTAAACCCTTTCCCGTCCCGTTTTAGGATAGCCGGACCCCCCAAAAAAGGGTTCACTCGTCCCCTCTAGGGTGTCTTTTTGTCTTGCCGCCTTCGAATGAGAAGCAAGGGAAAGGGTTTAGGGTTTGATTAGGGGGATCCGCGGTAGCAGTCCGCCTAATTAAACCCAAAAACCCTTTCCCGTCCCGTTTTAGGATACCCGGTCCCCCCAAAAAGGGTTCACTCGGCCCCTCTAGGGTTTCTTTTTGTCTTGCCGCCTTCAAATGAGAAGCATGGGAATGGGTTTAGGGTTTCATTAGGGGATCCGCATAGCGGTCCGCCTAATCAAACCCTAAACCCTTTCCCGTCCCGTTTTAGGATACCCGGTCCCCCCAAAAGGGTTCACTCGGCCGGCCCCGTAGGGTTTCTTTTTGTCTTGCCGCCTTCGAATGAGAATCAAGGGAAAGGGTTTAGGGTTTTATTAGGGGATCCGCGGTAGCGGTCCACCTAATCGAACCCTAAACCCTTTCCCGTCCCGTTTTAGGATACCCGGTCCCCCCCAAAAAGGGTTCACTCGGCCCCTCTAGGGTGTCTTTTTGTCTTGCCGCCTTTGAATGAGAAGCAAGGAAAGGGTTTAGGGTTTGATTTGGGGGATCCGCCGTAGCGATCTGCCTAATCAAACCCTAAACCCTTTCCCGTCCCGTTTTAGGATACCCGGTCCCCCCAAAAAGGGTTCACTCGACTCCTCTAGGTTGTCTTTTTGTCTTGCCGCCTTCGAATGAGAAGCAAGGGAAAGGGTTTAGGGTTTTATTAGGGGGATCCGCGATAGCGGTCCACCAATTCAAATCCTAATCCCTTTCCCGTCCTGTTTTAGGATACCCGGTCCCCCCAAAAAGGGTTCACTCGTCTCCTCTAGGGTGTCTTTTTGTCTTGCCGCCTTCGAATGAGAAGCAAGGGAAAGGGTTTATGGTTTGATTAGGGGGATCCGCGATAGCGGTCCGCCTAATCAAACCTAAAAACCCTTTCCCGTCCCGTTTTAGGATACCCGGTCCCCCAAAAAGGGTTCACTCGGCCCCTCTAGGGTGTCTTTTTGTCTTGCCGCCTTCGAATGAGAAGCAGGGGAAAGGGTTTAGGGTTTGATTAGGGGGAGCCGCGGTAGCGGTCCGCCTAATCAAACCCTAAACCCTTTCCCGTCCCGTTTTAGGATACCCGTTCCCCCCCAAAAAGGGTTCACTCGGCCCCTCTAGGGTGTCTTTTTGTCTTGCCGCCTTCGAATGAGAAGCAAGGGAAAGGGTTTAGGGTTTGATTAGGGGGATTCGCGGTAGCGGTCCGCCTAATCAAACCCAAAACCCTTTCCCGTCCCGTTTTAGGATACCCGGCCCCCCAAAAAAGGGTTCACTCGGCCCCTCTAGGGTGTCTTTTGGTCTTGCCGCCTTCAAATGAGAAGCAAGGGAAAGGGTTTAGGGTTTCATTAGGGGGATCCACAGTAGCGGTCCGCCTAATCAAACCCTAAACCCTTTCCCATCCCGTTTTAGGATACCCGGTCCCCCCAAAAAGGGTTCACTCGGCCCCTCTAGGGTGTCTTTTTGTCTTGCCGCCTTCGAATGAGAAGCAAGGGAAAGGGTTTAGGGTTTGATTAGGGAGATCCGTAGTAGCAGTCCGCCTAATCAAACCCTAAACCCTTTCCCGTCCCGTTTTAGGATAATAGGACCCCCAAAAAAGGGTTCACTCGTCCCCTCTAGGGTGTCTTTTTGTCTTGCCGCCTTCGAATGAGAAGCAAGGGAAAGGGTTTAGGGTTTGATTAGGGGGATCCGCGGTAGCAGTCCGCCTAATTAAACCCAAAAACCCTTTCCCGTCCCGTTTTAGGATACCCGGTCCCCCCAAAAAGGGTTCACTCGGCCCCTCTAGGGTTTCTTTTTGTCTTGCCGCCTTCAAATGAGAAGCATGGGAATGGGTTTAGGGTTTCATTAGGGGGATCCGCAGTAGTGGTCCGCCTAATCAAACCCTAAACCCTTTCCCGTCCCGTTTTAGGATACCCGGTCCCCCCAAAAAGGGTTCACTCGGCCCCTCTAGGGTGTCTTTTTGTCTTGCCGCCTTCGAATGAGAAGCAAGGGAAAGGGTTTAGGGTTTGATTAGGGGGATCCGCGGTAGCGGTCCGCCTAATCAAACCCTAAACCCTTTCCCGTCCCGTTTTAGGATAGCCGGTCCCCCCAAAAAGGGTTCACTCGGCCCCTCTAGGGTGTCTTTTTGTCTTGCCGCCTTCGAATGAGAAGCAAGGGAAATGGTTTAGGGTTTGATTAGGGGGAGCCGCGGTAGCGGTCCGCCTAATCAAACCCTAAACCCTTTCCCGTCCCGTTTTAGGATACCCGTTCCCCCCCCCCCCCCCCCCCCCAAAAAAGGGTTCACTCGGCCCCTCTAGGGTGTCTTTTTGTCTTGCCGCCTTCGAATGAGAAGCAATTGAAAGGGTTTAGGGTTTGATTAGGGGGATTCGTGGTAGCGGTCCGCCTAATCAAACCCAAAAACCCTTTCCCGTCCCGTTTTAGGATACCCGGTCCCCCTAAAAAGGGTTCACTCGGCCCCTCTAGGGTTTCTTTTTGTCTTGCCGCCTTCAAATGAGAAGCATGGGAAAGGGTTTAGGGTTTCATTAGGGGGATCCACAGTAGCGGTCCGCCTAATCAAACCCTAAACCCTTTCCCGTCCCGTTTTAGGATACCCGGTCCCCCCAAAAAGGGTTCACTCGGCCCCTCTAGGGTGTCTTTTTGTCTTGCCGCCTTCGAATGAGAAGCAAGGGAAAGGGTTTAGGGTTTGATTAGGGAGATCCGCAGAGAGCGATCCGCCTAATCAAACCCTAAACCCTTTCCCGTCCCGTTTTAGGATAATAGGACCCCCAAAAAAGGGTTCACTCGTCCCCTCTAGGGTATCTTTTTGTCTTGCCGCCTTCGAATGAGAAGCAAGGGAAAGGGTTTAGGGTTTGATTAGGGGGATCCGCGGTAGCGATCCGCCTAATCAAACCCAAAACCCTTTCCCGTCCCGTTTTAGGATACCCGGTCCCCCCAAAAAGGGTTCACTCGGCCCCTCTAGGGTTTCTTTTTGTCTTGCCGCCTTCAAATGAGAAGCATGGGAATGGGTTTAGGGTTTCATTAGGGGGATCCGCGGTAGCAATCCGCCTAATCAAACCCTAAACCCTTTCCCGTCCCGTTTTAGGATAGCCGGTCCCCCCAAAAAGGGTTCACTCGGCCCCTCTAGGGTGTCTTTTTGTCTTACCGCCTTCGAATGAGAAGCAAGGGAAAGGGTTTAGGGTTTGATTAGGGGGAGCCGCGGTAGCGGTCCGCCTAATCAAACCCTAAACCCTTTCCCGTCCCGTTTTAGGATACCCGTTCCCCCCAAAAAGGGTTCACTCGGCCCCTCTAGGGTGTCTTTTTGTCTTGCCGCCTTCGAATGAGAAGCAATTGAAAGGGTTTAGGGTTTGATTAGGGGGATTCGTGGTAGCGGTCCGCCTAATCAAACCCAAAAACCCTTTCCCGTCCCGTTTTAGGATACCCGGTTCCCCTAAAAAGGGTTCACTCGGCCCCTCTAGGGTTTCTTTTTGTCTTGCCGCCTTCAAATGAGAAGCATGGGAAAGGGTTTAGGGTTTCATTAGGGGGATCCACGAGCGGTCCGCCTAATCAAACCCTAAACCCTTTCCCGTCCCGTTTTAGGATACCCGGTCCCCCCAAAAAGGGTTCACTCGGCCCCTCTAGGGTGTCTTTTTGTCTTGCCGCCTTCGAATGAGAAGCAAGGGAAAGGGTTTAGAGTTTGATTAGGGAGATCCGCAGTAGTAGTCCTCCTAATCAAACCCTAAACCCTTTCCCGTCCCGTTTTAGGATATAGGACCCCCCCAAAAAAGGGTTCACTCGTCCCCTCTAGGGTGTCTTTTTGTCTTGCCGCCTTCGAATGAGAAGCGAGGGAAAGGGTTTAGGTTTTGATTAGGGGGATCCGCGGTAGCAGTCCGCCTAATCAAACCCAAAAACCCTTTCCCGTCCCGTTTTAGGATACCCGGTCCACCCAAAAAGGGTTCACTCGGCCCCTCTAGGGTTTCTTTTTGTCTTGCCGCCTTCAAATGAGAAGTATGGGAAAGGGTTTAGGGTTTCATCGGGGGATCCGCGATGGCGGTCCGCCTAATCAAACCCTAAACCCTTTCCCGTCCCGTTTTAGGATACCCCGTCCCCCCAAAAAGGGTTCACTCGGCCCCTCTAGGGTGTCTTTTTGTCTTGCCGCCTTCGAATGAGAAGCAAGGGAAAGGGTTTAGGGCTTGATTAAGGGGATCCGCGGTAGCGGTCCGCCTAATCAAACCCTAAACCCTTTCCCGTCCCGTTTTAGGATACCTGGTCCCCCAAAAAGGGTTCACTCGGCCCCTCTAGGGTGTCTTTTTGTCTTGCCGCCTTCGAATGAGAGGCAAGGGAAAGGTTTTATGGTTTGATTTGGGGGATCCGCGGTAGCGATCCGCCTAATCAGACCCTAAACCCTTTCCCGTCCCGTTTTAGGATACCCGGTCCCCCCAAAAAGGGTTCACTCGGCTCCTCTAGGGTGTCTTTTTGTCTTGCCGCCTTCAAATGAGAAGTATAGGAAAGGGTTTAGGGTTTCATCGGGGGATCCGCGATGGCGGTCCGCCTAATCAAACCCTAAACCCTTTCCCGTCCCGTTTTAGGATACCCGGTCCCCCAAAAAGGGTTCACTCGGCCCCTCTAGGGTTTCTTTTTGTCTTGCCGCCTTCAAATGAGAAGTATAGGAAAGGGTTTAGGGTTTCATCGGGGGATCCGCGATAGCGGTCCGCCTAATCAAACCCTAAACCCTTTCCCGTCCCGTTTTAGGATACCCGGTCCCCCCAAAAAGGGTTCACTCGGCCCCTCTAGGGTGTCTTTTTGTCTTGCCGCCTTCGAATGAGAAGCAAGGGAAAGAGTTTAGGGCTTGATTAGGGGGATCCGCGGTAGCGGTCCGCCTAATCAAACCGTAAACCCTTTCCCGTCCCGTTTTAGGATACGTGGTCCCCCCAAAAAGGGTTCACTCGGCCCCTCTTGGGTGTCTTTTTGTCTTGCCGCCTTCGAATGAGAGGCAAGGGAAAGGTTTTATGGTTTGATTTGGGGGATCCGCGGTAGCGATCCGCCTAATCAGACCCTAAACCCTTTCCCGTCCCGTTTTAGGATACCCGGTCCCCCCAAAAAGGGTTCACTCGGCTCCTCTAGGGTGTCTTTTTGTCTTGCCGCCTTCGAATGAGAAGCAAGGGAAAGGGTTTAGGGTTTTATTAGGGGGATCCGCGGTAGCGGTCCGCCTAATCAAACCCTAAACCCTTTCCCGTCCCGTTTTAGGATACCCGGACCCCACAAAAAGGGTTCACTCGGCCCCTCTAGGGTTTCTTTTTGTCTTGCCGCCTTCAAATGAGAAGTATAGGAAAGGGTTTAGGGTTTCATCAGGGGGATCCGCAGTAGCGGTCCGCCTAATCAAACCCTAAACCCTTTCCCGTCCCGTTTTAGGATACCCGGTCCCCCCAAAAAGGGTTCACTCGGCCCCTCTAGGGTATCTTTTTGTCTTGCCGCCTTCGAATGAGAAGCAAGGGAAAGAGTTTAGGGCTTGATTAGGGGGATCCGCGGTAGCGGTCCGCCTAATCAAACCGTAAACCCTTTCCCGTCCCGTTTTAGGATACCTGGTCCCCCCAAAAAGGGTTCACTCGGCCCCTCTTGGGTGTCTTTTTGTCTTGCCGCCTTCGAATGAGAGGCAAGGGAAAGGTTTTATGGTTTGATTTGGGGGATCCGCGGTAGCGATCCGCCTAATCAGACCCTAAACCCTTTCCCGTCCCGTTTTAGGATACCCAGTCCCCCCAAAAAGGGTTCACTCGGCTCCTCTAGGGTGTCTTTTTGTCTTGCCGCCTTCGAATGAGAAGCAAGGGAAAGGGTTTAGGGTTTTATTAGGGGGATCCGCGGTAGCGGTCCACCTAATCAAATCCTAAACCCTTTCCCGTCCCGTTTTAGGATACCCGGACCCCACAAAAAGGGTTCACTCGGCCCCTCTAGGGTGTTTTTGTCTTGCCGCCTTCAAATGAGAAGCAAGGGAAAGGGTTTAGGGTTTCATCGGGGGATCCGCAGAGCGGTCCGCCTAATCAAACCCTAAACCCTTTCCCGTCCCGTTTTAGGATACCCGGTCCCCCCAAAAAGGGTTCACTCGGCCCCTCTAGGGTGTCTTTTTGTCTTGCCGCCTTCGAATGAGAAGCAAGGGAAAGGGTTTAGGGTTTGATTAGGGAGATCCGCAGTAGCAGTCCGCCTAATAAAACCCTTTCCCGTCCCGTTTTAGGATAGCCGGACCCCCCAAAAAAGGGTTCACTCGTCCCCTCTAGGGTGTCTTTTTGTCTTGCCGCCTTCGAATGAGAAGCAAGGGAAAGTGTTTAGGGTTTGATTAGGGGGATCCGCGGTAGCAATCCGCCTAATTAAACCCAAAAACCCTTTCCCGTCCCGTTTTAGGATACCCGGTCCCCCCAAAAAGGGTTCACTCGGCCCCTCTAGGGTTTCTTTTTGTCTTGCCGCCTTCAAATGAGAAGCATGGGAATGGGTTTAGGGATTCATTAGGGGGATCCGCAGTAGCGGTCCGCCTAATCAAACCCTAAACCCTTTCCCGTCCCGTTTTAGGATACCCGGTCCCCCCCAAAAGGGTTCACTCGGCCCCTCTAGGGTGTCTTTTTGTCTTGCCGCCTTCGAATGAGAAGCAATTGAAAGGGTTTAGGGTTTGATTAGGGGGATTCGTGGTAGCGGTCCGCCTAATCAAACCCAAAAACCCTTTCCCGTCCCGTTTTAGGATACCCGGTCCCCCTAAAAAGGGTTCACTCGGCCCCTCTAGGGTTTCTTTTTGTCTTGCCACCTTCAAATGAGAAGCATGGGAAAGGGTTTTGGGTTTCATTAGGGGGATCCACAGTAGCGGTCCGCCTAATCAAACCCTAAACCCTTTCCCGTCCCGTTTTAGGATACCCGGTCCCCCCAAAAAGGGTTCACTCGGCCCCTCTAGGGTGTCTTTTTGTCTTGCCGCCTTCGAATGAGAAGCAAGGGAAAGGGTTTAGGGTTTGATTAGGGAGATCCGCGATGGATCCGCCTAATCAAACCCTAAACCCTTCCCCGTCCCGTTTTAGGATAGCTAGGACCCCCAAAAAAGGGTTCACTCGTCCCCTCTAGGGTGTCTTTTTGTCTTGCCGCCTTCGAATGAGAAGCAAGGGAAAGGGTTTAGGTTTTGATTAGGGGGATCCGCGGTAGCAGTCCGCCTAATCAAACCCAAAAACCCTTTCCCGTCCCGTTTTAGGATACCCGGTCCACCCAAAAAGGGTTCACTCGGCCCCTCTAGGGTTTCTTTTTGTCTTGCCGCCTTCAAATGAGAAGTATGGGAAAGGGTTTAGCGTTTCATCGGGGATCCGCGCAGCGGTCCGCCTAATCAAACCCTAAACCCTTTCCGTCCGTCCCGTTTTAGGATACCCGGTCCCCCCAAAAAGGGTTCACTCGGCCCCTCTAGGGTGTCTTTTTGTCTTGCCGCCTTCGAATGTGAAGCAAGGGAAAGGCTTTAGGGCTTGATTAGGGGGATCCGCGGTAGCGGTCCGCCTAATCAAACCCTAAACCCTTTCCCGTCCCGTTTTAGGATACCTGGTCCCCCCAAAAGGGTTCACTCGGCCCCTCTTGGGTGTATTTTTGTCTTGCCGCCTTCGAATGAGAGGCAAGGGAAAGGTTTTATGGTTTGATTTGGGGGATCCGCGGTAGCGATCCGCCTAATCAGACCCTAAACCCTTTCCCGTCTCGTTTTAGGATACCCGGTCCCCCCAAAAAGGGTTCACTCGGCTCCTCTAGGGTGTCTTTTTGTCTTGCCGCCTTCGAATGAGAAGCAAGGGAAAGGGATTAGGGTTTTATTAGGGGGATCCGCGGTAGCGGTCCACCTAATCAAATCCTAAATCCTTTCCCGTCCCGTTTTAGGATACCCGGACCCCACAAAAAAGATTTCACTCGGCCCCTCTAGGGTTTCTTTTTGTCTTGCCGCCTTCAAATGAGAAGTATAGGAAAGGGTTTAGGGTTTCATCAGGGGGATCCGCAGTAGCGGTCCGCCTAATCAAACCCTAAACCCTTTCCCGTCCCGTTTTAGGATACCCGGTCCCCCAAAAAGGGTTCACTCGGCCCCTCTAGGGTGTCTTTTTGTCTTGCCGCCTTCGAATGAAAAGCAAGGGAAAGGGTTTAGGGCTTGATTAGGGGGATCCGCGGTAGCGGTCCGCCTAATCAAACCCTAAACCCTTTCCCGTCCCGTTTTAGGATACCTGGTCCCCCCAAAAAGGGTTCACTCGGCCCCTCTTGGGTGTCTTTTTGTCTTGCCGCCTTCGAATGAGAGGCAAGGGAAAGGTTTTATGGTTTGATTTGGGGGATCCGCGGTAGAGATCCGCCTAATCAGACCCTAAACCCTTTCCCGTCTCGTTTTAGGATACCCGGTCCCCCCAAAAAGGGTTCACTCGGCTCCTCTAGGGTGTCTTTTTGTCTTGCCGCCTTCGAATGAGAAGCAAGGGAAAGGGATTAGGGTTTTATTAGGGGGATCCGCGGTAGCGGTCCACCTAATCAAATCCTAAATCCTTTCCCGTCCCGTTTTAGGATACCCGGTCCCCCAAAAAGGGTTCACTCGGCCCCTCTAGGGTGTCTTTTTGTCTTGCCGCCTTCGAATGAAAAGCAAGGGAAAGGGTTTAGGGCTTGATTAGGGGGATCCGCGGTAGCGGTCCGCCTAATCAAACCCTAAACCCTTTCCCGTCCCGTTTTAGGATACCTGGTCCCCCCAAAAAGGGTTCACTCGGCCCCTCTTGGGTGTCTTTTTGTCTTGCCGCCTTCGAATGAGAAGTATAGGAAAGGGTTTAGGGTTTCATCAGGGGGATCCGCAGTAGCGGTCCGCCTAATCAAACCCTAAACCCTTTCCCGTCCCGTTTTAGGATACCCGGTCCCCCAAAAAGGGTTCACTCGGCCCCTCTAGGGTGTCTTTTTGTCTTGCCGCCTTCGAATGAAAAGCAAGGGAAAGGGTTTAGGGCTTGATTAGGGGGATCCGCGATAGCGGTCCGCCTAATCAAACCCTAAACCCTTTCCCGTCCCGTTTTAGGATACCTGGTCCCCCCAAAAAGGGTTCACTCGGCCCCTCTTGGGTGTCTTTTTGTCTTGCCGCCTTCGAATGAGAGGCAAGGGAAAGGTTTTATGGTTTGATTTGGGGGATCCGCGGTAGCGATCCGCCTAATCAGACCCTAAACCCTTTCCCGTCCCGTTTTAGGATACCCGGTCCCCCCAAAAAGGGTTCACTCGGCTCCTCTAGGGTGTCTTTTTGTCTTGCCGCCTTCGAATGAGAAGCAAGGGAAAGGGTTTAGGGTTTTATTTGGGGGATCCGCGGTAGCGGTCCACCAAATCAAATCCTAAACCCTTTCCCGTCCCGTTTTAGGATACCCGGACCCCCCAAAAAAGGGTTCACTCGGCCCCTCTAGGGTGTCTTTTTGTCTTGCCGCCTTCGAATGAGAAGCAATTGAAAGGGTTTAGGGTTTGATTAGGGGGATTCATGGTAGCGGTCCGCCTAATCAAACCCAAAAACCCTTTCCCGTCCCGTTTTAGGATACCCGGTCCCCCTAAAAAGGGTTCACTCGGCCCCTCTAGGGTTTGTTTTTGTCTTGCCGCCTTCAAATGAGAAGCATGGGAAAGGGTTTAGGGTTTCATTAGGGGGATCCACAGTAGCGGTCCGCCTAATCAAACCCTAAACCCTTTCCCGTCCCGTTTTAGGATACCCGGTCCCCCCAAAAGGGTTCACTCGGCCCCTCTAGGGTGTCTTTTTGTCTTGCCGCCTTCGAATGAGAAGCAAGGGAAAGGTTTAGGGTTTGATTAGGGGGATCCGCGGTAGCGGTCCGCCTAATCAAACCCTAAACCCTTTCCCGTCCCGTTTTAGGATAGCCGGTCCCCCCAAAAAGGGTTCACTCGGCCCCTCTAGGGTGTCTTTTTGTCTTGCCGCCTTCGAATGAGAAGCAAGGGAAAGGGTTTAGGGTTTCATTAGGGGGAGCCGCGGTAGCGGTCCGCCTAATCAAACCCTAAACCCTTTCCCGTCCCGTTTTAGGATACCCGTTCCCCCCCCCCCCAAAAGGGTTCACTCGGCCCCTCTAGGGTGTCTTTTTGTCTTGCCTCCTTCGAATGAGAAGCAATTGAAAGGGTTTAGGGTTTGATTAGGGGGATTCGTGGTAGCGGTCCGCCTAATCAAACCCAAAAACCCTTTCCCGTTCCGTTTCAGGATACCCGGTCCCCCTAAAAAGGGTTCACTCGGCCCCTCTAGGGTTTCTTTTTGTCTTGCCGCCTTCAAATGAGAAGCATGGGAAAGGGTTTAGGGTTTCATTAGGGGGATCCACAGTAGCGGTCCGCCTAATCAAACCCTAAACCCTTTCCCGTCCCGTTTTAGGATACCCGGTCCCCCCAAAAAGGGTTCACTCGGCCCCTCTAGGGTGTCTTTTTGTCTTGCCGCCTTCGAATGAGAAGCAAGGGAAAGGGTTTAGGGTTTGATTAGGGAGATCCGCAGTAGCAGTCCGCCTAATCAAACCCTAAACCCTTCCCCGTCCCGTTTTAGGATAGCCGGACCCCCCAAAAAAGGGTTCACTCGTCCCCTCTAGGGTATCTTTTTGTCTTGCCGCCTTCGAATGAGAAGCAAGGTAAAGGGTTTAGGGTTTGATTAGGGGGATCCGCGGTAGCAGTCCGCCTAATTAAACCCAAAAACCCTTTCCCGTCCCGTTTTAGGATACCCGGTCCCCCCAAAAAGGGTTCACTCGGCCCCTCTAGGGTTTCTTTTTGTCTTGCCGCCTTCAAATGAGAAGCATGGGAATGGGTTTAGGGTTTCATTAGGGGGATCCGCAGTAGCGGTCCGCCTAATCAAACCCTAAACCCTTTCCCGTCCCGTTTTAGGATACCCGGTCCCCCCCAAAAGGGTTCACTCGGCCCCTCTAGGGTGTCTTTTTGTCTTGCCGCCTTCGAATGAGAAGCAAGGGAAAGGGTTTAGGGTTTCATTAGGGGGATCCGCGGTAGCGGTCCGCCTAATCAAACCCTAAACCCTTTCCCGTCCCGTTTTAGGATAGCCGGTCCCCCCAAAAAGGGTTCACTCGGCCCCTCTAGGGTGTCTTTTTGTCTTGCCGCCTTCGAATGAGAAGCAAGGGAAAGGGTTTAGGGTTTGATTAGGGGGAGCCGCGGTAGTGGTCCGCCTAATCAAACCCTAAACCCTTTCCCGTCCCGTTTTAGGATACCCGTTCCCCCCCAAAAAGGGTTCACTCGGCCCCTCTAGGGTGTCTTTTTGTCTTGCCGCCTTCGAATGAGAAGCAATTGAAAGGGTTTAGGGTTTGATTAGGGGGATTCGTGGTAGCGGTCCGCCTAATCAAACCCAAAAACCCTTTCCCGTCCCGTTTTAGGATACCCGGTCCCCCTAAAAAGGGTTCACTCGGCCCCTCTTGGGTGTCTTTTTGTCTTGCCGCCTTCGAATGAGAGGCAAGGGAAAGGTTTTATGGTTTGATTTGGGGGATCCGCGGTAGCGATCCGCCTAATCAGACCCTAAACCCTTTCCCGTCCCGTTTTAGGATACCCGGTCCCCCCAAAAAGGGTTCACTCGGCCCCTCTAGGGTGTCTTTTTGTCTTGCCGCCTTCGAATTAGAAGCAAGGGAAAGGGTTAAGGGTTTGATTAGGGAGCGCGGTAGCGGTCCGCCTAATCAAACCCTAAACCCTTTCCCGTCCCGTTTTAGGATACCCGTTCCCCCCCCCCCAAAAAAAGGGTTCACTCGGCCCCTCTAGGGTGTCTTTTTGTCTTGCCGCCTTCGAATGAGAAGCAATTGAAAGGGTTTAGGGTTTGATTAGGGGGATTCATGGTAGCGGTCCGCCTAATCAAACCCAAAACCCTTTCCGTCCCGTTTTAGGATACCCGGTCCCCTAAAAAGGGTTCACTCGGCCCCTCTAGGGTTTGTTTTTGTCTTGCCGCCTTCAAATGAGAAGCATGGGAAAGGGTTTAGGGTTTCATTAGGGGGATCCACAGTAGCGGTCCGCCTAATCAAACCCTAAACCCTTTCCCGTCCCGTTTTAGGATACCCGGTCCCCCAAAAGGGTTCACTCGGCCCCTCTAGGGTGTCTTTTTGTCTTGCCGCCTTCGAATGAGAAGCAAGGGAAAGGGTTTAGGGTTTGATTAGGGAGATCCCGAGTAGCATCCGCCTAATCAAACCCTAAACCCTTTCCCGTCCCGTTTTAGGATAATAGGACCCCCAAAAAAGGGTTCACTCGTCCCCTCTAGGGTGTCTTTTTGTCTTGCCGCCTTCGAATGAGAAGCAAGGGAAAGGGTTTTGGGTTTGATTAGGGGGATCCGCGGTAGCGATCCGCCTAATCAAACCCAAAACCCTTTCCCGTCCCGTTTTAGGATACCCGGTCCCCCCAAAAAGGGTTCACTCGGCCCCTCTAGGGTGTCTTTTTGTCTTGCCGCCTTCGAATGAGAAGCAAGGGAAAGGGTTTAGGGTTTGATTAGGGAGATCCGCAGTAGCAGTCCGCCTAATAAAACCCTAAACCCTTTCCCGTCCCGTTTTAGGATAGCCGGACCCCCCAAAAAAGGGTTCACTCGTCCCCTCTAGGGTATCTGTTTGTCTTGCCGCCTTTGAATGACAAGCAAGGTAAAGGGTTTAGGGTTTGATTAGGGGGATCCGCGGTAGCAGTCCGCCTAATTAAACCCAAAAACCCTTTCCCGTCCCGTTTTAGGATACCCGGTCCCCCCCAAAAAGGGTTCACTCGGCCCCTCTAGGGTTTCTTTTTGTCTTGCCGCCTTCAAATGAGAAGCATGGGAATGGGTTTAGGGTTTCATTAGGGGGATCCGCAGTAGCGGTCCGCCTAATCAAACCCTAAACCCTTTCCCGTCCCGTTTTAGGATACCGGTCCCCCCCCAAAAGGGTTCACTCGGCCCCTCTAGGGTGTCTTTTTGTCTTGCCGCCTTCGAATGAGAAGCAAGGGAAAGGGTTTAGGGTTTGATTAGGGGGATCCGCGGTAGCGGTCCGCCTAATCAAACCCTAAACCCTTTCCCGTCCCGTTTTAGGATAGCCGGTCCCCCCAAAAAGGGTTCACTCGGCCCCTCTAGGGTGTCTTTTTGTCTTGCCGCCTTCGAATGAGAAGCAAGGGAAAGGGTTTAGGGTTTGATTAGGGGGAGCCGCGGTAGCGGTCCGCCTAATCAAACCCTAAACCCTTTCCCGTCCCGTTTTAGGATACCCGTTCCCCCCCAAAAAGGGTTCACTCGGCCCCTCTAGGGTGTCTTTTTGTCTTGCCGCCTTCGAATGAGAAGCAATTGAAAGGGTTTAGGGTTTGATTAGGGGGATTCGTGGTAGCGGTCCGCCTAATCAAACCCAAAAACCCTTTCCCGTCCCGTTTTAGGATACCCGGTCCCCCTAAAAAGGGTTCACTCGGCCCCTCTTGGGTGTCTTTTTGTCTTGCCGCCTTCGAATGAGAGGCAAGGGAAAGGTTTTATGGTTTGATTTGGGGGATCCGCGGTAGCGATCCGCCTAATCAGACCCTAAACCCTTTCCCGTCCCGTTTTAGGATACCCGGTCCCCCCAAAAAGGGTTCACTCGGCCCCTCTAGGGTGTCTTTTTGTCTTGCCGCCTTCGAATTAGAAGCAAGGGAAAGGGTTAAGGGTTTGATTAGGGGGAGCCGCGGTAGCGGTCCGCCTAATCAAACCCTAAACCCTTTCCCGTCCCGTTTTAGGATACCCGTTCCCCCCCCCCAAAAAAGGGTTCACTCGGCCCCTCTAGGGTGTCTTTTTGTCTTGCCGCCTTCGAATGAGAAGCAATTGAAAGGGTTTAGGGTTTGATTAGGGGGATTCGTGGTAGCGGTCCGCCTAATCAAACCCAAAACCCTTTCCCGTCCCGTTTTAGGATACCCGGTCCCCCAAAAAGGGTTCACTCGGCCCCTCTAGGGTGTCTTTTTGTCTTGCCGCCTTCAAATGAGAAGCATGGGAAAGGGTTTAGGGTTTCATTAGGGGGATCCACATGAGCGGTCCGCCTAATCAAACCCTAAACCCTTTCCCGTCCCGTTTTAGGATAGCCGGTCCCCCCAAAAAGGGTTCACTCGGCCCCTCTAGGGTGTCTTTTTGTCTTGCCGCCTTCGAATGAGAAGCAAGGGAAAGGGTTTAGGGTTTGATTAGGGAGATCTGCAGAGCGATCCGCCTAATCAAACCCTAAACCCTTTCCCGTCCCGTTTTAGGATATTTGGACCCCCCAAAAAGGGTTCACTCGTCCCCTCTAGGGTGTCTTTTTGTCTTGCCGCCTTCGAATGAGAAGCAAGGGAAAGGGTTTAGGGTTTGATTAGGGGGATCCGCGGTAGCGATCCGCCTAATCAAACCCAAAACCCTTTCCCGTCCCGTTTTAGGATACCCGGTCCCCCAAAAAGGGTTCACTCGGCCCCTCTAGGGTGTCTTTTTGTCTTGCCGCCTTCGAATGAAGCAAGGGAAAGGGTTTAGGGTTTGATTAGGGAGATCCGCAGAGTGTGATCCGCCTAATCAAACCCTAAACCCTTTCCCGTCCCGTTTTAGGATAGCTAGGACCCCCAAAAAAGGGTTCACTCGTCCCCTCTAGGGTATCTTTTTGTCTTGCCGCCTTTGAATGACAAGCAAGGTAAAGGGTTTAGGGTTTGATTAGGGGGATCCGCGGTAGCAGTCCGCCTAATTAAACCCAAAAACCCTTTCCCGTCCCGTTTTAGGATACCCGGTCCCCCCCAAAAAGGGTTCACTCGGCCCCTCTAGGGTTTCTTTTTGTCTTGCCGCCTTCAAATGAGAAGCATGGGAATGGGTTTAGGGTTTCATTAGGGGGATCCGCGGTAGCAGCCGCCTAATCAAACCCTAAACCCTTTCCCGTCCCGTTTTAGGATACCCGGTCCCCCCCAAAAGGGTTCACTCGGCCCCTCTAGGGTGTCTTTTTGTCTTGCCGCCTTCGAATGAGAAGCAAGGGAAAGGGTTTAGGGTTTGATTAGGGGGATCCGCGGTAGCGGTCCGCCTAATCAAACCTTAAACCCTTTCCCGTCCCGTTTTAGGATAGCCGGTCCCCCCAAAAAGGGTTCACTCGGCCCCTCTAGGGTGTCTTTTTGTCTTGCCGCCTTCGAATGAGAAGCAAGGGAAAGGGTTTAGGGCTTGATTAGGGGGAGCCGCGGTAGCGGTCCGCCTAATCAAACCCTAAACCCTTTCCCGTCCCGTTTGAGGATACCCGTTCCCCCCCAAAAAGGGTTCACTCGGCCCCTCTAGGGTGTCTTTTTGTCTTGCCGCCTTCGAATGAGAAGAAATTGAAAGGGTTTAGGGTTTGATTAGGGCGATTCGTGGTAGCGGTCCGCCTAATCAAACCCAAAAACCCTTTCCCGTCCCGTTTTAGGATACCCGGTCCCCCTAAAAAGGGTTCACTCGGCCCCTCTTGGGTGTCTTTTTGTCTTGCCGCCTTCGAATGAGAGGCAAGGGAAAGGTTTTATGGTTTGATTTGGGGGATCCGCGGTAGCGATCCGCCTAATCAGACCCTAAACCCTTTCCCGTCCCGTTTTAGGATACCCGGCCCCCAAAAGAAGGGTTCACTCGGCCCCTCTTGGGTGTCTTTTTGTCTTGCCGCCTTCGAATGAGAAGCAAGGGAAAGGGTTAAGGGTTTGATTAGGGGGATCCGCGGTAGCGGTCCGCCTAATCAAACCCTAAACCCTTTCCCGTCCCGTTTTAGGATACCCGTTCCCCCCCCCCAAAAAAGGGTTCACTCGGCCCCTCTAGGGTGTCTTTTTGTCTTGCCGCCTTCGAATGAGAAGCAATTGAAAGGGTTTAGGGTTTGATTAGGGGGATTCGTGGTAGCGGTCCGCCTAATCAAACCCAAAAACCCTTTCCCGTCCCGTTTTAGGATACCCGGTCCCCCTAAAAAGGGTTCACTCGGCCCCTCTAGGGTTTCTTTTTGTCTTGCCGCCTTCAAATGAGAAGCAAGGGAAAGGGTTTAGGGTTTGATTAGGGAGATCCGCAGTAGCAGTCCGCCTAATCAAACCCTAAACCCTTTCCCGTCCCGTTTTAGGATAGCCGGACCCCCCAAAAAAGGGTTCACTCGTCCCCTCTAGGGTGTCTTTTTGTCTTGCCGCCTTCGAATGAGAAGCAAGGGAAAGGGTTTAGGTTTTGATTAGGGGGATCCGCGGTAGCAGTCCGCCTAATCAAACCCAAAAACCCTTTCCAGTCCCGTTTTAGGATACCCGGTCCACCCAAAAAGGGTTCACTCGGCCCCTCTAGGGTTTCTTTTTGTCTTGCCGCCTTCAAATGAGAAGTATGGGAAAGGGTTTAGCGTTTCATCAGGGGGATCCGCAGTAGCGGTCCGCCTAATCAAACCCTAAACCCTTTCCCGTCCCGTTTTAGGATACCCGGTCCCCCCAAAAAGGGTTCACTCGGCCCCTCTAGGGTGTCTTTTTGTCTTGCCGCCTTCGAATGAGAAGCAAGGGAAAGGCTTTAGGGCTTGATTAGGGGGATCCGCGGTAGCGGTCCGCCTAATCAAACCCTAAACCCTTTCCCGTCCCGTTTTAGGATACCTGGTCCCCCCAAAAGGGTTCACTTGGCCCCTCTTGGGTGTATTTTTGTCTTGCCGCCTTCGAATGAGAGGTAAGGGAAAGGTTTTATGGTTTGATTTGGGGGATCCGCGGTAGCGATCCGCCTAATCAGACCCTAAACCCTTTCCCGTCTCGTTTTAGGATACCCGGTCCCCCCAAAAAGGGTTCACTCGGCTCCTCTAGGGTGTCTTTTTGTCTTGCCGCCTTCGAATGAGAAGCAAGGGAAAGGGATTAGGGTTTTATTAGGGGGATCTGCGGTAGCGGTCCACCTAATCAAATCCTAAATCCTTTCCCGTCCCGTTTTAGGATACCCGGACCCCACAAAAAAGGGTTCACTCGGCCCCTCTAGGGTTTCTTTTTGTCTTGCCGCCTTCAAATGAGAAGTATAGGAAAGGGTTTAGGGTTTCATCAGGGGGATCCGCGATGAGCGGTCCGCCTAATCAAACCCTAAACCCTTTCCCGTCCCGTTTTAGGATACCCGGTCCCCCAAAAAGGGTTCACTCGGCCCCTCTAGGGTGTCTTTTTGTCTTGCCGCCTTCGAATGAAAAGCAAGGGAAAGGGTTTAGGGCTTGATTAGGGGGATCCGCGGTAGCGGTCCGCCTAATCAAACCCTAAACCCTTTCCCGTCCCGTTTTAGGATACCTGGTCCCCCCAAAAAGGGTTCACTCGGCCCCTCTTGGGTGTCTTTTTGTCTTGCCGCCTTCGAATGAGAGGCAAGGGAAAGGTTTTATGGTTTGATTTGGGGGATCCGCGGTAGCGATCCGCCTAATCAGACCCTAAACCCTTTCCCGTCCCGTTTTAGGATACCCGGTCCCCCCAAAAAGGGTTCACTCGGCTCCTCTAGGGTGTCTTTTTGTCTTGCCGCCTTCGAATGAGAAGCAAGGGAAAGGGTTTAGGGTTTTATTTGGGGGATCCGCGGTAGCGGTCCACCAAATCAAATCCTAAACCCTTTCCCGTCCCGTTTTAGGATACCCGGACCCCACAAAAAAGGGTTCACTCGGCCCCTCTAGGGTTTCTTTTTGTCTTGCCGCCTTCAAATGAGAAGTATAGGAAAGGGTTTAGGGTTTCATCAGGGGGATCCGCAGTAGCGGTCCGCCTAATCAAACCCTAAACCCATTCCCGTCCCGTTTTAGGATACCCGGTCCCCCCAAAAAGGGTTCACTCGGCCCCTCTAGGGTGTCTTTTTGTCTTGCCGCCTTCGAATGAGAAGCAAGGGAAAGGGTTTAGGGTTTGATTAGGGAGATCCGCAGTAGCGGTCCGCCTAATCAAACCCTAAACCCTTTCCCGTCCCGTTTTAGGATACCCGGTCCCCCCAAAAAGGGTTCACTCGGCCCCTCTAGGGTGTCTTTTTGTCTTGCCGCCTTCGAATGAGAAGCAAGGGAAAGGGTTTAGGGTTTGATTAGGGGGATCCGCGGTAGCGGTCCGCCTAATCAAACCCTAAACCCTTTCCCGTCCCGTTTTAGGATAGCCGGTCCCCCCAAAAAGGGTTCACTCGGCCCCTCTAGGGTGTCTTTTTGTCTTGCCGCCTTCGAATGAGAAGCAAGGGAAAGGGTTTAGGGTTTGATTAGGGGGAGCCGCGGTAGCGGTCCGCCTAATCAAACCCTAAACCCTTTCCCGTCCCGTTTTAGGATACCCGTTCCCCCCCCAAAAAGGGTTCACTCGGCCCCTCTAGGGTGTCTTTTTGTCTTGCCGCCTTCGAATGAGAAGCAATTGAAAGGGTTTAGGGTTTGATTAGGGGGATTCGTGGTAGCGGTCCGCCTAATCAAACCCAAAACCCTTTCCGTTCCGTTTTAGGATACCCGGTCCCCCTAAAAGGGTTCACTCGGCCCCTCTAGGGTTTCTTTTTGTCTTGCCGCCTTCAAATGAGAAGCATGGGAAAGGGTTTAGGGTTTCATTAGGGGGATCCACAGTAGCGGTCCGCCTAATCAAACCCTAAACCCTTTCCCGTCCCGTTTTAGGATACCCGGTCCCCCAAAAAGGGTTCACTCGGCCCCTCTAGGGTGTCTTTTTGTCTTGCCGCCTTCGAATGAGAAGCAAGGGAAAGGGTTTAGGGTTTGATTAGGGAGATCCGCAGATGTGATCCGCCTAATCAAACCCTAAACCCTTCCCCGTCCCGTTTTAGAATATAGGACCCCCAAAAAAGGGTTCACTCGTCCCCTCTAGGGTATCTTTTTGTCTTGCCGCCTTCGAATGAGAAGCAAGGTAAAGGGTTTAGGGTTTGATTAGGGGGATCCGCGGTAGCAGTCCGCCTAATTAAACCCAAAAACCCTTTCCCGTCCCGTTTTAGGATACCCGGTCCCCCCAAAAAGGGTTCACTCGGCCCCTCTAGGGTTTCTTTTTGTCTTGCCGCCTTCAAATGAGAAGCATGGGAATGGGTTTAGGGTTTCATTAGGGGGATCCGCAGTAGCGGTCCGCCTAATCAAACCCTAAACCCTTTACCGTCCCGTTTTAGGATACCCGGTCCCCCCCAAAAGGGTTCACTCGGCCCCTCTAGGGTGTCTTTTTGTCTTGCCGCCTTCGAATGAGAAGCAAGGGAAAGGGTTTAGGGTTTGATTAGGGGGATCCGCGGTAGCGGTCCGCCTAATCAAACCCTAAACCCTTTCCCGTCCCGTTTTAGGATAGCCGGTCCCCCCAAAAAGGGTTCACTCGGCCCCTCTAGGGTGTCTTTTTGTCTTGCCGCCTTCGAATGAGAAGCAAGGGAAAGGGTTTAGGGTTTGATTAGGGGGAGCCGCGGTAGTGGTCCGCCTAATCAAACCCTAAACCCTTTCCCGTCCCGTTTTAGGATACCCGTTCCCCCCCAAAAAGGGTTCACTCGGCCCCTCTAGGGTGTCTTTTTGTCTTGCCGCCTTCGAATGAGAAGCAATTGAAAGGGTTTAGGGTTTGATTAGGGGGATTCGTGGTAGCGGTCCGCCTAATCAAACCCAAAACCCTTTCCCGTCCCGTTTTAGGATACCCGGTCCCCCCAAAAAGGGTTCACTCGGCCCCTCTAGGGTGTCTTTTTGTCTTGCCGCCTTCGAATGAGAAGCAATTGAAAGGGTTTAGGGTTTGATTAGGGGGATTCGTGGTAGCGGTCCGCCTAATCAAACCCAAAAACCCTTTCCCGTCCCGTTTTAGGATACCCGGTCCCCCTAAAAAGGGTTCACTCGGCCCCTCTAGGGTGTCTTTTTGTCTTGCCGCCTTCGAATTAGAAGCAAGGGAAAGGGTTAAGGGTTTGATTAGGGGGAGCCGCGGTAGCGGTCCGCCTAATCAAACCCTAAACCCTTTCCCGTCCCGTTTTAGGATACCCGTCCCCCCCAAAAAGGGTTCACTCGGCCCCTCTAGGGTGTCTTTTTGTCTTGCCGCCTTCGAATGAGAAGCAATTGAAAGGGTTTAGGGTTTGATTAGGGGGATTCATGGTAGCGGTCCGCCTAATCAAACCCAAAAACCCTTTCCCGTCCCGTTTTAGGATACCCGGTCCCCTAAAAAGGGTTCACTCGGCCCCTCTAGGGTTTCTTTTTGTCTTGCCGCCTTCAAATGAGAAGCATGGGAAAGGGTTTAGGGTTTCATTAGGGGGATCCACGGTGGCGGTCCGCCTAATCAAACCCTAAACCCTTTCCCGTCCCGTTTTAGGATACCCGGTCCCCCCCAAAAAGGGTTCACTCGGCCCCTCTAGGGTGTCTTTTTGTCTTGCCGCCTTCGAATGAGAAGCAAGGGAAAGGGTTTAGGGTTTGATTAGGGAGATCCGCAGAGCAGATCCGCCTAATCAAACCCTAAACCCTTTCCCGTCCCGTTTTAGGATAGCCGGACCCCCCAAAAAAGGGTTCACTCGTCCCCTCTAGGGTGTCTTTTTGTCTTGCCGCCTTCGAATGAGAAGCAAGGGAAAGGGTTTAGGGTTTGATTAGGGGGATCCGCGGTAGCAGTCCGCCTAATTAAACCCAAAAACCCTTTCCCGTCCCGTTTTAGGATACCCGGTCCCCCCAAAAAGGGTTCACTCGGCCCCTCTAGGGTGTCTTTTTGTCTTGCCGCCTTCGAATGAGAAGCAAGGGAAAGGGTTTAGGGTTTGATTAGGGAGATCCGCGAGAGTGATCCGCCTAATCAAACCCTAAACCCTTTCCCGTCCCGTTTTAGGATAATAGGACCCCCAAAAAAGGGTTCACTCGTCCCCTCTAGGGTATCTGTTTGTCTTGCCGCCTTTGAATGACAAGCAAGGTAAAGGGTTTAGGGTTTGATTAGGGGGATCCGCGGTAGCGATCCGCCTAATCAAACCCAAAACCCTTTCCGTCTCGTTTTAGGATACCCGGTCCCCCCAAAAAGGGTTCACTCGGCCCCTCTAGGGTTTCTTTTTGTCTTGCCGCCTTCAAATGAGAAGCATGGGAATGGGTTTAGGGTTTCATTAGGGGATCCGCAGTAGCGGTCCGCCTAATCAAACCCTAAACCCTTTCCCGTCCCGTTTTAGGATACCCGGTCCCCCCCAAAAGGGTTCACTCGGCCCCTCTAGGGTGTCTTTTTGTCTTGCCGCCTTCGAATGAGAAGCAAGGGAAAGGGTTTAGGGTTTGATTAGGGGGATCCGCGGTAGCGGTCCGCCTAATCAAACCCTAAACCCTTTCCCGTCCCGTTTTAGGATAGCCGGTCCCCCCAAAAAGGGTTCACTCGGCCCCTCTAGGGTGTCTTTTTGTCTTGCCGCCTTCGAATGAGAAGCAAGGGAAAGGGTTTAGGGTTTGATTAGGGGGAGCCGCGGTAGCGGTCCGCCTAATCAAACCCTAAACCCTTTCCCGTCCCGTTTTAGGATACCCGTTCCCCCCAAAAAGGGTTCACTCGGCCCCTCTAGGGTGTCTTTTTGTCTTGCCGCCTTCGAATGAGAAGCAATTGAAAGGGTTTAGGGTTTGATTAGGGGGATTCGTGGTAGCGGTCCGCCTAATCAAACCCAAAAACCCTTTCCCGTCCCGTTTTAGGATACCCGGTCCCCCTAAAAAGGGTTCACTCGGCCCCTCTTGGGTGTCTTTTTGTCTTGCCGCCTTCGAATGAGAGGCAAGGGAAAGGTTTTATGGTTTGATTTGGGGGATCCGCGGTAGCGATCCGCCTAATCAGACCCTAAACCCTTTCCCGTCCCGTTTTAGGATACCCGGTCCCCCAAAAAGGGTTCACTCGGCCCCTCTAGGGTGTCTTTTTGTCTTGCCGCCTTCGAATTAGAAGCAAGGGAAAGGGTTAAGGGTTTGATTAGGGGGAGCCGCGGTAGCGGTCCGCCTAATCAAACCCTAAACCCTTTCCCGTCCCGTTTTAGGATACCCGTTCCCCCCCCCCCAAAAAAAGGGTTCACTCGGCCCCTCTAGGGTGTCTTTTTGTCTTGCCGCCTTCGAATGAGAAGCAATTGAAAGGGTTTAGGGTTTGATTAGGGGGATTCGTGGTAGCGGTCCGCCTAATCAAACCCAAAAACCCTTTCCCGTCCCGTTTTAGGATACCCGGTCCCCCTAAAAAGGGTTCACTCGGCCCCTCTAGGGTTTCTTTTTGTCTTGCCGCCTTCAAATGAGAAGCATGGGAAAGGGTTTAGGGTTTCATTAGGGGGATCCACAGTAGCGGTCCGCCTAATCAAACCCTAAACCCTTTCCCGTCCCGTTTTAGGATACCCGGTCCCCCCAAAAAGGGTTCACTCGGCCCCTCTAGGGTGTCTTTTTGTCTTGCCGCCTTCGAATGAGAAGCAAGGGAAAGGGTTTAGGGTTTGATTAGGGGGATCCGCGGTAGCAGTCCGCCTAATTAAACCCAAAAACCCTTTCCCGTCCCGTTTTAGGATACCCGGTCCCCCCAAAAAGGGTTCACTCGGCCCCTCTAGGGTGTCTTTTTGTCTTGCCGCCTTCGAATGAGAAGCAAGGGAAAGGGTTTAGGGTTTGATTAGGGAGATACGCAGTAGCAGTCCGCCTAATCAAACCCTAAACCCTTTCCCGTCCCGTTTTAGGATAGCCGGACCCCCCAAAAAAGGGTTCACTCGTCCCCTCTAGGGTATCTTTTTGTCTTGCCGCCTTTGAATGACAAGCAAGGTAAAGGGTTTAGGGTTTGATTAGGGGGATCCGCGGTAGCGGTCCGCCTAATCAAACCCTAAACCCTTTCCCGTCCCGTTTTAGGATACCCGGTCCCCCCAAAAAGGGTTCACTCGGCCCCTCTAGGGTTTCTTTTTGTCTTGCCGCCTTCAAATGAGAAGCATGGGAATGGGTTTAGGGTTTCATTAGGGGGATCCGCAGTAGCGGTCCGCCTAATCAAACCCTAAACCCTTTCCCGTCCCGTTTTAGGATACCCGGTCCCCCCCAAAAAGGGTTCACTCGGCCCCTCTAGGGTGTCTTTTTGTCTTGCCGCCTTCGAATGAGAAGCAAGGGAAAGGGTTTAGGGTTTGATTAGGGGGATCCGCGGTAGCGGTCCGCCTAATCAAACCCTAAACCCTTTCCCGTCCCGTTTTAGGATAGCCGGTCCCCCCAAAAAGGGTTCACTCGGCCCCTCTAGGGTGTCTTTTTGTCTTGCCGCCTTCGAATGAGAAGCAAGGGAAAGGGTTTAGGGTTTGATTAGGGGAGTCCGCGGTAGCGGTCCGCCTAATCAAACCCTAAACCCTTTCCCGTCCCGTTTGAGGATACCCGTTCCCCCCCAAAAAGGGTTCACTCGGCCCCTCTAGGGTGTCTTTTTGTCTTGCCGCCTTCGAATGAGAAGAAATTGAAAGGGTTTAGGGTTTGATTAGGGGGATTCGTGGTAGCGGTCCGCCTAATCAAACCCAAAAACCCTTTCCCGTCCCGTTTTAGGATACCCGGTCCCCCTAAAAAGGGTTCACTCGGCCCCTCTTGGGTGTCTTTTTGTCTTGCCGCCTTCGAATGAGAGGCAAGGGAAAGGTTTTATGGTTTGATTTGGGGGATCCGCGGTAGCGATCCGCCTAATCAGACCCTAAACCCTTTCCCGTCCCGTTTTAGGATACCCGGTCCCCCCAAAAAGGGTTCACTCGGCCCCTCTTGGGTGTCTTTTTGTCTTGCCGCCTTCGAATGAGAAGCAAGGGAAAGGGTTAAGGGTTTGATTAGGGGAGCCGCGGTAGCGGTCCGCCTAATCAAACCCTAAACCCTTTCCCGTCCCGTTTTAGGATACCCGTTCCCCCCCCAAAAAAAAAAAAGGGTTCACTTGGCCCCTCTAGGGTGTCTTTTTGTCTTGCCGCCTTCGAATGAGAAGCAATTGAAAGGGTTTAGGGTTTGATTAGGGGGATTCGTGGTAGCGGTCCGCCTAATCAAACCCAAAACCCTTTCCCGTCCCGTTTTAGGATACCCGGTCCCCCCCAAAAAGGGTTCACTCGGCCCCTCTAGGGTTTCTTTTTGTCTTGCCGCCTTCAAATGAGAAGCATGGGAAAGGGTTTAGGGTTTCATTAGGGGGATCCACAGTAGCGGTCCGCCTAATCAAACCCTAAACCCTTTCCCGTCCCGTTTTAGGATACCCGGTCCCCCCAAAACGGGTTCACTCGGCCCCTCTAGGGTGTCTTTTTGTCTTGCCGCCTTCGAATGAGAAGCAAGGGAAAGGGTTTAGGGTTTGATTAGGGAGATCCGCAGTAGCAGTCCGCCTAATCAAACCCTAAACCCTTTCCCGTCCCGTTTTAGGATAACCGGACCCCCCAAAAAAGGGTTCACTCGTCCCCTCTAGGGTGTCTTTTTGTCTTGCCGCCTTCGAATGAGAAGCAAGGGAAAGGGTTTAGGGTTTGATTAGGGGGATCCGTGGTAGCAGTCCGCCTAATTAAACCCAAAAACCCTTTCCCGTCCCGTTTTAGGATACCCGGTCCCCCCAAAAAGGGTTCACTCGGCCCCTCTAGGGTTTCTTTTTGTCTTGCCGCCTTCAAATGAGAAGCATGGGAATGAGTTTAGGGTTTCATTAGGGGGATCCGCAGTAGCGGTCCGCCTAATCAAACCCTAAACCCTTTCCCGTCCCGTTTTAGGATACCCGGTCCCCCCCAAAAGGGTTCACTCGGCCCCTCTAGGGTGTCTTTTCTTCTTGCCGCCTTCGAATGAGAAGCAAGGGAAAGGGTTTAGGGTTTGATTAGGGGGATCCGCGGTAGCGGTCCGCCTATTCAAACCCTAAACCCACCGCGGATCCCCCTAATCAAACCCTAAACCCTTTCCCGTCCCGTTTTAGGATAGCCGGTCCCCCAAAAAAGGGTTCACTCGGCCCCTCTAGGGTGTCTTTTTGTCTTGCCGCCTTCGAATGAGAAGCAAGGGAAAGGGTTTAGGGTTTGATTAGGGGGATCCATGAGTAGCGATCCGCCCTAATTAAACCCAAAACCCTTTCCCGTCCCGTTTTAGGATACCCGGTCCCCCAAAAAGGGTTCACTCGGCCCCTCTAGGGTGTCTTTTTGTCTTGCCGCCTTCGAATGAGAAGCGAGGGAAAGGGTTTAGGGTTTGATTAGGGAGATCCGCAGATAGATCCGCCTAATCAAACCCTAAACCCTTTCCCGTCCCGTTTTAGGATAGTAGGACCCCCAAAAAAGGGTTCACTCGTCCCCTCTAGGGTATCTTTTTGTCTTGCCGCCTTTGAATGACAAGCAAGGTAAAGGGTTTAGGGTTTGATTAGGGGGATCCGCGGTAGCAGTCCGCCTAATTAAACCCAAAACCCTTTCCCGTCCCGTTTTAGGATACCCGGTCCCCCAAAAAGGGTTCACTCGGCCCCTCTAGGGTTTCTTTTTGTCTTGCCGCCTTCAAATGAGAAGCATGGGAATGGGTTTAGGGTTTCATTAGGGGATCCGCGTAGCGGTCCGCCTAATCCAACCCTAAACCCTTTCCCGTCCCGTTTTAGGATACCCGGTCCCCCCAAAAGGGTTCACTCGGCCCCTCTAGGGTGTCTTTTTGTCTTGCCGCCTTCGAATGAGAAGCGAGGGAAAGGGTTTAGGGTTTGATTAGGGGATCCGCGGTAGCGGTCCGCCTAATCAAACCCTAAACCCTTTCCCGTCCCGTTTTAGGATAGCCGGTCCCCCCAAAAAGGGTTCACTCGGCCCCTCTAGGGTGTCTTTTTGTCTTGCCGCCTTCGAATGAGAAGCAAGGGAAAGGGTTTAGGGTTTGATTAGGGGGAGCCGCGGCAGCGGTCCGCCTAATCAAACCCTAAACCCTTTCCCGTCCCGTTTTAGGATACCCGTTCCCCCCCAAAAAGGGTTCACTCGGCCCCTCTAGGGTGTCTTTTTGTCTTGCCGCCTTCGAATGAGAAGCAATTGAAAGGGTTTAGTGTTTGATTAGGGGGATTCGTGGTAGCGGTCCGCCTAATCAAACCCAAAAACCCTTTCCCGTCCCGTTTTAGGATACCCGGTCCCCCTAAAAAGGGTTCACTCGGCCCCTCTTGGGTGTCTTTTTGTCTTGCCGCCTTCGAATGAGAGGCAAGGAAAAGGTTTTATGGTTTGATTTGGGGGATCCGCGGTAGCGATCCGCCTAATCAGACCCTAAACCCTTTCCCGTCCCGTTTTAGGATACCCGGTCCCCCCAAAAAGGGTTCACTCGGCCCCTCTTGGGTGTCTTTTTGTCTTGCCGCCTTCGAATGAGAAGCAAGGGAAAGGGTTAAGGGTTTGATTAGGGGGGGCCGCGGTAGCGGTCCGCCTAATCAAACCCTAAACCCTTTCCCGTCCCGTTTTAGGATACCCGTTCCCCCCCCCCCCCCAAAAGGGTTCACTCGGCCCCTCTAGGGTGTCTTTTTGTCTTGCCGCCTTCGAATGAGAAGCAATTGAAAGGGTTTAGGGTTTGATTAGGGGGATTCGTGGTAGCGGTCCGCCTAATCAAACCCAAAAACCCTTTCCCGTCCCGTTTTAGGATACCCGGTCCCCCGAAAAATGGTTCACTCGGCCCCTCTAGGGTTTCTTTTTGTCTTGCCGCCTTCAAATGAGAAGCATGGGAAAGGGTTTAGGGTTTCATTAGGGGGATCCACAGTAGCGGTCCGCCTAATCAAACCCTAAACCCTTTCCCGTCCCGTTTTAGGATACCCGGTCCCCCCAAAAAGGGTTCACTCGGCCCCTCTAGGGTGTCTTTTTGTCTTGCCGCCTTCGAATGAGAAGCAAGGGAAAGGGTTTAGGGTTTGATTAGGGAGATCCATGATGCAGTCCGCCTAATCAAACCCTAAACCCTTTCCCGTCCCGTTTTAGGATAATAGGACCCCCAAAAAAGGGTTCACTCGTCCCCTCTAGGGTGTCTTTTTGTCTTGCCGCCTTCGAATGAGAAGCAAGGGAAAGGGTTTATGGTTTGATTAGGGGGATCCGCGGTAGCAGTCCGCCTAATTAAACCCAAAAACCCTTTCCCGTCCCGTTTTAGGATACCCGGTCCCCCTAAAAAGGGTTCACTCGGCCCCTCTAGGGTTTCTTTTTGTCTTGCCGCCTTCAAATGAGAAGCATGGGAATGGGTTTAGGGTTTCATTAGGGGGATCCGCAGTAGCGGTCCGCCTAATCAAACCCTAAACCCTTTCCCGTCCCGTTTTAGGATACCCGGTCCCCCCCAAAAGGGTTCACTCGGCCCCTCTAGGGTGTCTTTTCTTCTTGCCGCCTTCGAATGAGAAGCAAGGGAAAGGGTTTAGGGTTTGATTAGGGGGATCCGCGGTAGCGGTCCGCCTATTCAAACCCTAAACCCTTTCCCGTCCCGTTTTAGGATAGCCGGTCCCCCCAAAAAGGGTTCACTCGGCCCCTCTAGGGTGTCTTTTTGTCTTGCCGCCTTCGAATGAGAAGCAAGGAAAGGGTTTAGGGTTTGATTAGGGGAGCGCGGTAGCGGTCCGCCTAATCAAACCCTAAACCCTTTCCCGTCCCGTTTTAGGATACCCGTTCCCCCCAAAAAGGGTTCACTCGGCCCCTCTAGGGTGTCTTTTTGTCTTGCCGCCTTCGAATGAGAAGCAATTGAAAGGGTTTAGTGTTTGATTAGGGGGATTCGTGGTAGCGGTCCGCCTAATCAAACCCAAAAACCCTTTCCCGTCCCGTTTTAGGATACCCGGTCCCCCTAAAAAGGGTTCACTCGGCCCCTCTTGGGTGTCTTTTTGTCTTGCCGCCTTCGAATGAGAGGCAAGGGAAAGGTTTTATGGTTTGATTTGGGGGATCCGCGGTAGCGATCCGCCTAATCAGACCCTAAACCCTTTCCCGTCCCGTTTTAGGATACCCGGTCCCCCCAAAAAGGGTTCACTCGGCCCCTCTTGGGTGTCTTTTTGTCTTGCCGCCTTCGAATGAGAAGCAAGGGAAAGGGTTAAGGGTTTGATTAGGGGGAATCGCGGTAGCGGTCCGCCTAATCAAACCCTAAACCCTTTCCCGTCCCGTTTTAGGATACCCGTTCCCCCCCCCCCAAAAGGGTTCACTCGGCCCCTCTAGGGTGTCTTTTTGTCTTGCCGCCTTCGAATGAGAAGCAATTGAAAGGGTTTAGGGTTTGATTAGGGGGATTCGTGGTAGCGGTCCGCCTAATCAAACCCAAAAACCCTTTCCCGTCCCGTTTTAGGATACCCGGTCCCCCGAAAAATGGTTCACTCGGCCCCTCTAGGGTTTCTTTTTGTCTTGCCGCCTTCAAATGAGAAGCATGGGAAAGGGTTTAGGGTTTCATTAGGGGGATCCACAGTAGCGGTCCGCCTAATCAAACCCTAAACCCTTTCCCGTCCCGTTTTAGGATACCCGGTCCCCCCAAAAAGGGTTCACTCGGCCCCTCTAGGGTGTCTTTTTGTCTTGCCGCCTTCGAATGAGAAGCAAGGGAAAGGGTTTAGGGTTTGATTAGGGAGATCCGCGATGTGATCCGCCTAATCAAACCCTAAACCCTTTCCCGTCCCGTTTTAGGATAGCCGGACCCCCCAAAAAAGGGTTCACTCGTCCCCTCTAGGGTGTCTTTTTGTCTTGCCGCCTTCGAATGAGAAGCAAGGGAAAGGGTTTATGGTTTGATTAGGGGGATCCGCGGTAGCAGTCCGCCTAATTAAACCCTAAACCCTTTCCCGTCCCGTTTTAGGATACCCGGTCCCCCTAAAAAGGGTTCACTCGGCCCCTCTAGGGTTTCTTTTTGTCTTGCCGCCTTCAAATGAGAAGCATGGGAATGGGTTTAGGGTTTCATTAGGGGGATCCGCAGTAGCGGTCCGCCTAATCAAACCCTAAACCCTTTCCCGTCCCGTTTTAGGATACCCGGTCCCCCCCAAAAGGGTTCACTCGGCCCCTCTAGGGTGTCTTTTTTTCTTGCCGCCTTCGAATGAGAAGCACGGGAAAGGGTTTAGGGTTTGATTAGGGGGATCCGCGGTAGCGGTCCGCCTATTCAAACCCTAAACCCTTTCCCGTCCCGTTTTAGGATAGCCGGTCCCCCCAAAAAGGGTTCACTCGGCCCCTCTAGGGTGTCTTTTTGTCTTGCCGCCTTCGAATGAGAAGCAAGGGAAAGGGTTTAGGGTTTGATTAGGGGAGTCCGCGGTAGCGGTCCGCCTAATCAAACCCTAAACCCTTTCCCGTCCCGTTTTAGGATACCCGTTCCCCCCAAAAAGGGTTCACTCGGCCCCTCTAGGGTGTCTTTTTGTCTTGCCGCCTTCGAATGAGAAGCAATTGAAAGGGTTTAGTGTTTGATTAGGGGGATTCGTGGTAGCGGTCCGCCTAATCAAACCCAAAAACCCTTTCCCGTCCCGTTTTAGGATACCCGGTCCCCCTAAAAAGGGTTCACTCGGCCCCTCTTGGGTGTCTTTTTGTCTTGCCGCCTTCGAATGAGAGGCAAGGGAAAGGTTTTATGGTTTGATTTGGGGGATCCGCGGTAGCGATCCGCCTAATCAGACCCTAAACCCTTTCCCGTCCCGTTTTAGGATACCCGGTCCCCCCAAAAAGGGTTCACTCGGCCCCTCTTGGGTGTCTTTTTGTCTTGCCGCCTTCGAATGAGAAGCAAGGGAAAGGGTTAAGGGTTTGATTAGGGGGAGCCGCGGTAGCGGTCCGCCTAATCAAACCCTAAACCCTTTCCCGTCCCGTTTTAGGATACCCGTTCCCCCCCAAAAAGGGTTCACTCGGCCCCTCTAGGGTGTCTTTTTGTCTTGCCGCCTTCGAATGAGAAGCAATTGAAAGGGTTTAGGGTTTGATTAGGGGGATTCGTGGTAGCGGTCCGCCTAATCAAACCCAAAAACCCTTTCCCGTCCCGTTTTAGGATACCCGGTCCCCCGAAAAATGGTTCACTCGGCCCCTCTAGGGTTTCTTTTTGTCTTGCCGCCTTCAAATGAGAAGCATGGGAAAGGGTTTAGGGTTTCATTAGGGGGATCCACAGTAGCGGTCCGCCTAATCAAACCCTAAACCCTTTCCCGTCCCGTTTTAGGATACCCGGTCCCCCCAAAAAGGGTTCACTCGGCCCCTCTAGGGTGTCTTTTTGTCTTGCCGCCTTCGAATGAGAAGCGAGGGAAAGGGTTTAGGGTTTGATTAGGGAGATCCGCGATGAGATCCGCCTAATCAAACCCTAAACCCTTTCCCGTCCCGTTTTAGGATAGCCGGACCCCCCAAAAAAGGGTTCACTCGTCCCCTCTAGGGTGTCTTTTTGTCTTGCCGCCTTCGATTGAGAAGCAAGGGAAAGGGTTTATGGTTTGATTAGGGGGATCCGCGGTAGCAGTCCGCCTAATTAAACCCAAAAACCCTTTCCCGTCCCGTTTTAGGATACCCGGTCCCCCTAAAAAGGGTTCACTCGGCCCCTCTAGGGTTTCTTTTTGTCTTGCCGCCTTCAAATGAGAAGCATGGGAATGGGTTTAGGGTTTCATTAGGGGATCCGCAGAGCGGTCCGCCTAATCAAACCCTAAACCCTTTCCCGTCCCGTTTTAGGATACCCGGTCCCCCCCAAAAGGGTTCACTCGGCCCCTCTAGGGTGTCTTTTCTTCTTGCCGCCTTCGAATGAGAAGCAAGGGAAAGGGTTTAGGGTTTGATTAGGGGGATCCGCGGTAGCGGTCCGCCTATTCAAACCCTAAACCCTTTCCCGTCCCGTTTTAGGATAGCCGGTCCCCCCAAAAAGGGTTCACTCGGCCCCTCTAGGGTGTCTTTTTGTCTTGCCGCCTTCGAATGAGAAGCAAGGGAAAGGGTTTAGGGTTTGATTAGGGGGAGCCGCGGTAGCGGTCCGCCTAATCAAACCCTAAACCCTTTCCCGTCCCGTTTTAGGATACCCGTTCCCCCCCAAAAAGGGTTCACTCGGCCCCTCTAGGGTGTCTTTTTGTCTTGCCGCCTTCGAATGAGAAGCAATTGAAAGGGTTTAGGGTTTGATTAGGGGGATTCGTGGTAGCGGTCCGCCTAATCAAACCCAAAAACCCTTTCCCGTCCCGTTTTAGGATACCCGGTCCCCCTAAAAAGGGTTCACTCGGCCCCTCTTGGGTGTCTTTTTGTCTTGCCGCCTTCGAATGAGAGGCAAGGGAAAGGTTTTATGGTTTGATTTGGGGGATCCGCGGTAGCGATCCGCCTAATCAGACCCTAAACCCTTTCTCGTCCCGTTTTAGGATACCCGGTCCCCCCAAAAAGGGTTCACTCGGCTCCTCTAGGGTGTCTTTTTGTCTTGCCGCCTTTGAATGAGAAGCAAGGGAAAGGGTTTAGGGTTTTATTAGGGGGATCCGCGGTAGCGGTCCACCTAATCAAATCCTAAACCCTTTCCCGTCCCGTTTTAGGATACCCGGACCCCACAAAAAAGGGTTCACTCGGCCCCTCTAGGGTTTCTTTTTGTCTTGCCGCCTTCAAATGAGAAGTATAGGAAAGGGTTTAGTGTTTCATCGGGGGATCCGCGATGGCGGTCCGCCTAATCAAACCCTAAACCCTTTCCCGTCCCGTTTAGGATACCGGTCCCCCAAAAAGGGTTCACTGGGCCCCTCTAGGGTGTCTTTTTGTCTTGCCGCCTTCGAATGAGAAGCAAGGGAAAGGGTTTAGGGCTTGATTAGGGGGATCCGCGGTAGCGGTCCGCCTAATCAAACCCTAAACCCTTTCCTGTCCCGTTTTAGGATACCCGGTCCCCCCAAAAAGGGTTCACTCGGCCCCTCTAGGGTGTCTTTTTGTCTTGCCGCCTTCGAATGAGAAGCAAGGGAAAGGGTTTAGGGTTTGATTAGGGGGATCCGCGGTAGCGGTCCGCCTAATCAAACCCTAAACCCTTTCCCGTCCCGTTTTAGGATAGCCGGTCCCCCCAAAAAGGGTTCACTCGGCCCCTCTAGGGTGTCTTTTTGTCTTGCCGCCTTCGAATGAGAAGCGAGGGAAAGGGTTTAGGGTTTGATTAGGGGGATCCGCGGTAGCGTTCCGCCTAATCAAACCCTAAACCCTTTCCGTCCCGTTTTAGGATACCCGGTCCCCCAAAAAGGGTTCACTCGGCCCCTCTTGGGTGTCTTTTTGTCTTGCCGCCTTCGAATGAGAAGCAAGGGAAAGGGTTTAGAGATTGATTAGGGAGATCCGATGTGATCCGCCTAATCAAATCCTAAACCCACTCCCGTCCCGTTTTAGGATAGCCGGACCCCCCCAAAAAAGGGTTCACTCGTCCCCTCTAGGGTGTCTTTTTGTCTTGCCGCCTTCGAATGAGAAGCAAGGGAAAGGGTTTAGGGTTTGATTAGGGGGATCCGCGGTAGCAGTCCGCCTAATCAAACCCAAAAACCCTTTCCCGTCCCGTTTTAAGATACCCGGTCCCCCCAAAAAGGGTTCACTCGGCCCCTCTAGGGTTTCTTTTTGTCTTGCCGCCTTCAAATGAGAAGTATAGGAAAGGGTTTAGGGTTTCATCAGGGGGATCTGCAGTAGCGGTCCGCCTAATCAAACCCTAAACCCTTTCCCGTCCCGTTTTAGGATACCCCGTCCCCCCAAAAAGGGTTCACTCGGCCCCTCTTGGGTGTCTTTTTGTCTTGCCGCCTTCGAATGAGAAGCAAGGGAAAGGGTTTAGGGTTTGATTAGGGGGATCCGCGGTTGCGGTCCGCCTAATCAAACCCTAAACCCTTTCCCGTCCCGTTTTAGGATAGCCGGTCCCCCCAAAAAGGGTTCACTCGGCCCCTCTAGGGTGTCTTTTTGTCTTCCCGCCTTCGAATGAGAAGCAAGGGAAAGGGTTTAGGGCTTGATTAAGGGGATCCGGGGTAGCGGTCCGCCTAATCAAACCCTAAACCCTTTCCTGTCCCGTTTTAGGATACCCGGTCCCCCCAAAAAGGGTTCACTCGGCCCCTCTTGGGTGTCTTTTTGTCTTGCCGCCTTCGAATGAGAAGCAAGGGAAAGGGTTTAGAGATTGATTAGGGAGATCCGCAGTAACAGTCCGCCTAATCAAATCCTAAACCCATTCCCGTCCCGTTTTAGGATAGCCGGACCCCCCAAAAAAGGGTTCACTCGTCCCCTCTAGGGTGTCTTTTTGTCTTGCCGCCTTCGAATGAGAAGCAAGGGAAAGGGTTTAGGGTTTGATTAGGGGGATCCGCGGTAGCAGTCCGCCTAATCAAACCCAAAAACCCTTTCCCGTCCCGTTTTAAGATACCCGGTCCCCCCAAAAAGGGTTCACTCGGCCCCTCTAGGGTTTCTTTTTGTCTTGCCGCCTTCAAATGAGAAGTATGGGAAAGGGTTTAGGGTTTCATCAGGGGGATCCGCAGTAGCGGTCCGCCTAATCAAACCCTAAACCATTTCCCGTCCCGTTTTAGGATACCCGGTCCCCCCAAAAAGGGTTCACTCGGCCCCTCTAGGGTGTGTTTTTGTCCTGCCGCCTTCGAATGAGAAGCAAGGGAAAGGGTTTAGGGCTTGATTAGGGGGATCCGCGGTAGCGGTCCGCCTAATCAAACCCTAAACCTTTTCCCGTCCCGTTTTAGGATACCCGGTCCCCCCAAAAAGGGTTCACTCGGCCCCTCTAGGGTGTCTTTTTGTCTTGCCGCCTTCGAATGAGAAGCAAGGGAAAGGGTTTAGGGCTTGATTAAGGGGATCCGCGGTAGCGGTCCGCCTAATCAAACCCTAAACCCTTTCCTGTCCCGTTTTAGGATACCCGGTCCCCCCAAAAAGGGTTCACTCGGCCCCTCTTGGGTGTCTTTTTGTCTTGCCGCCTTCGAATGAGAAGCAAGGGAAAGGGTTTAGAGATTGATTAGGGAGATCCGCAGTAACAGTCCGCCTAATCAAATCCTAAACCCATTCCCGTCCCGTTTTAGGATAGCCGGACCCCCCAAAAAAGGGTTCACTCGTCCCCTCTAGGGTGTCTTTTTGTCTTGCCGCCTTCGAATGAGAAGCAAGGGAAAGGGTTTAGGGTTTGATTAGGGGATCCGCGGTAGCAGTCCGCCTAATCAAACCCAAAAACCCTTTCCCGTCCCGTTTTAAGATACCCGGTCCCCCCAAAAAGGGTTCACTCGGCCCCTCTAGGGTTTCTTTTTGTCTTGCCGCCTTCGAATGAGAAGCAAGGGAAAGGGTTTAGGGTTTGATTAGGGGGATCCGCGGTAGCAGTCCGCCTAATCAAACCCAAAAACCCTTTCCCGTCCCGTTTTAGGATACCCGGTCCCCCAAAAAGGGTTCACTCGGCCCCTCTAGGGTTTCTTTTTGTCTTGCCGCCTTCAAATGAGAAGTATGGGAAAGGGTTTACGGTTTCATCGGGGGGGGATCCGCAGATGGCGGTCCGCCTAATCAAACCCTAAACCATTTCCCGTCCCGTTTTAGGATACCCGGTCCCCCAAAAAGGGTTCACTCGGCCCCTCTAGGGTGTCTTTTTGTCTCGCCGCCTTCGAATGAGAAGCAAGGGAAAGGGTTTAGGGTTTGATTAGGGGATCCGCGGTAGCGGTCCGCCTAATCAAACCCTAAACCCTTTCCCGTCCCGTTTTAGGATACCCGGTCCCCCCAAAAAGGGTTCACTCGGCCCCTCTAGGGTGTCTTTTTGTCTTGCCGCCTTCGAATGAGAAGCAAGGGAAAGGGTTTAGGGCTTGATTAAGGGGATCCGCGGTAGCGGTCCGCCTAATCAAACCCTAAACCCTTTCCTGTCCCGTTTTAGGATACCCGGTCCCCCCAAAAAGGGTTCACTCGGCCCCTCTAGGGTGTCTTTTTGTCTTGCCGCCTTCGAATGAGAAGCAAGGGAAAGGGTTTAGAGATTGATTAGGGAGATCCGCAGAATGATCCGCCTAATCAAATCCTAAACCCATTCCCGTCCCGTTTTAGGATAGCCGGACCCCCCAAAAAAGGGTTCACTCGTCCCCTCTAGGGTGTCTTTTTGTCTTGCCGCCTTCGAATGAGAAGCAAGGGAAAGGGTTTAGGGTTTGATTAGGGGGATCCGCGGTAGCAGTCCGCCTAATCAAACCCAAAAACCCTTTCCCGTCCCGTTTTAAGATACCCGGTCCCCCCAAAAAGGGTTCACTCGGCCCCTCTAGGGTTTCTTTTTGTCTTGCCGCCTTCAAATGAGAAGTATGGGAAAGGGTTTAGGGTTTCATAAGGGGGATCCGCAGTAGCGGTCCGCCTAATCAAACCCTAAACCATTTCCCGTCCCGTTTTAGGATACCCGGTCCCCCCAAAAAGGGTTCACTCGGCCCCTCTAGGGTGTCTTTTTGTCCTGCCGCCTTCGAATGAGAAGCAAGGGAAAGGGTTTAGGGCTTGATTAGGGGGATCCGCGGTAGCGGTCCGCCTAATCAAACCCTAAACCCTTTCCCGTCCCGTTTTAGGATACCCGGTCCCCCAAAAAGGGTTTACTCGGCCCCTCTAGGGTGTCTTTTTGTCTTGCCGCCTTCGAATGAGAAGCAAGGGAAAGGGTTTAGAGTTTGATTAGGGAGATCCGCATGGCAGATCCGCCTAATCAAACCCTAAACCCTTTCCCGTCCCGTTTTAGGATAGCCGGACCCCCCAAAAAAGGGTTCACTCGTCCCCTCTAGGGTGTCTTTTTGTCTTGCCGCCTTCGAATGAGAAGCAAGGGAAAGGGTTTAGGGTTTGATTAGGGGGATCCGCGGTAGCAGTCCGCCTAATCAAACCCAAAAACCCTTTCCCGTCCCGTTTTAGGATACCCGGTCCCCCAAAAAGGGTTCACTCGGCCCCTCTAGGGTTTCTTTTTGTCTTGCCGCCTTCAAATGAGAAGTATGGGAAAGGGTTTACGGTTTCATCGGGGGATCCGCGATGAGCGGTCCGCCTAATCAAACCCTAAACCCTTCCCGTCCCGTTTTAGAATACCCGGTTCCCCCCAAAAAGGGTTCACTCGGCCCCTCTAGGGTGTCTTTTTGTCTTGCCGCCTTCGAATGAGAAGCAAGGGAAAGGGTTTAGGGCTTGATTAGGGGGATCCGCGGTAGCGGTCCGCCTAATCAAACCCTAAACCCTTTCCCGTCCCGTTTTAGGATACCCGGTCCCCCCAAAAAGGGTTCACTCGGCCCCTCTTGGGTGTCTTTTTATCTTGCCGCCTTCGAATGAGAAGCAAGGGAAAGGGTTTAGGGTTTGATTAGGGGGAGCCGTGGTAGCGGTCCGCCTAATCAAACCCTAAACCCTTTCCCGTCCCGTTTTAGGATACCCGTTCCCCCCCAAAAAGGGTTCACTCGGCCCCTCTAGGGTGTCTTTTTGTCTTGCCGCCTTCGAATGAGAAGCAATTGAAAGGGTTTAGGGTTTGATTAGGGGGATTCGCGGTAGTGGTCCGCCTAATCAAACCCAAAAACCCTTTCCCGTCCCGTTTTAAGATACCCGGTCCCCCCAAAAAGGGTTCACTCGGCCCCTCTAGGGTTTCTTTTTGTCTTGCCGCCTTCAAATGAGAAGTATGGGAAAGGGTTTAGGGTTTCATCAGGGGGATCCGCAGTAGCGGTCCGCCTAATCAAACCCTAAACCATTTCCCGTCCCGTTTTAGGATACCCGGTCCCCCCAAAAAGGGTTCACTCGGCCCCTCTAGGGTGTGTTTTTGTCTTGCCGCCTTCGAATGAGAAGCAAGGAAAGGGTTTAGGGTTTGATTAGGGGATCCGCGGTAGCGGTCCGCCTAATCAAACCCTAAACCTTTTCCCGTCCCGTTTTAGGATACCCGGTCCCCCCAAAAAGGGTTCACTCGGCCCCTCTAGGGTGTCTTTTTGTCTTGCCGCCTTCGAATGAGAAGCAAGGGAAAGGGTTTAGGGCTTGATTAAGGGGATCCGCGGTAGCGGTCCGCCTAATCAAACCCTAAACCCTTTCCTGTCCCGTTTTAGGATACCCGGTCCCCCCAAAAAGGGTTCACTCGGCCCCTCTTGGGTGTCTTTTTGTCTTGCCGCCTTCGAATGAGAAGCAAGGGAAAGGGTTTAGAGATTGATTAGGGAGATCCGATAGAATCCGCCTAATCAAATCCTAAACCCATTCCCGTCCCGTTTTAGGATAGTAGGACCCCCAAAAAAGGGTTCACTCGTCCCCTCTAGGGTGTCTTTTTGTCTTGCCGCCTTCGAATGAGAAGCAAGGGAAAGGGTTTAGGGTTTGATTAGGGGATCCGCGGTAGCGGTCCGCCTAATCAAACCCAAAACCCTTTCCCGTCCCGTTTTAGGATACCCGGTCCCCCAAAAAGGGTTCACTCGGCCCCTCTAGGGTTTCTTTTTGTCTTGCCGCCTTCGAATGAGAAGCAAGGGAAAGGGTTTAGGGTTTGATTAGGGGGATCCGCGGTAGCAGTCCGCCTAATCAAACCCAAAAACCCTTTCCCGTCCCGTTTTAAGATACCCGGTCCCCCCAAAAAGGGTTCACTCGGCCCCTCTAGGGTTTCTTTTTGTCTTGCCGCCTTCAAATGAGAAGTATGGGAAAGGGTTTAGGGTTTCATCAGGGGGATCCGCAGAGCGGTCCGCCTAATCAAACCCTAAACCATTTCCGTCCCGTTTTAGGATACCCGGTCCCCCCAAAAAGGGTTCACTCGGCCCCTCTAGGGTGTCTTTTTGTCTTGCCGCCTTCGAATGAGAAGCAAGGGAAAGGGTTTAGGGCTTGATTAGGGGGATCCGCGGTAGCGGTCCGCCTAATCAAACCCTAAACCCTTTCCCGTCCCGTTTTAGGATACCCGGTCCCCCCAAAAAGGGTTCACTCGGCCCCTCTAGGGTGTCTTTTTGTCTTGCCGCCTTCGAATGAGAAGCGAGGGAAAGGGTTTAGGGTTTGATTAGGGGGATCCGCGGTAGCGGTCCGCCTAATCAAACCCTAAACCCTTTCCGTCCCGTTTTAGGATACCCGGTCCCCCAAAAAGGGTTCACTCGGCCCCTCTTGGGTGTCTTTTTGTCTTGCCGCCTTCGAATGAGAAGCAAGGGAAAGGGTTTAGAGATTGATTAGGGAGATCCGCAGAATATGATCGCCTAATCAAATCCTAAACCCATTCCCGTCCGTTTTAGGATAGCTAGGACCCCCAAAAAAGGGTTCACTCGTCCCCTCTAGGGTGTCTTTTTGTCTTGCCGCCTTCGAATGAGAAGCAAGGAAAGGGTTTAGGGTTTGATTAGGGGGATCCGCGGTAGCGGTCCGCCTAATCAAACCCAAAACCCTTTCCCGTCCCGTTTTAGGATACCCGGTCCCCCCAAAAAGGGTTCACTCGGCCCCTCTAGGGTTTCTTTTTGTCTTGCCGCCTTCAAATGAGAAGTATGGGAAAGGGTTTAGGGTTTCATAAGGGGGATCCGCAGTAGCGGTCCGCCTAATCAAACCCTAAACCATTTCCCGTCCCGTTTTAGGATACCCGGTCCCCCCAAAAAGGGTTCACTCGGCCCCTCTAGGGTGTCTTTTTGTCCTGCCGCCTTCGAATGAGAAGCAAGGGAAAGGGTTTAGGGCTTGATTAGGGGGATCCGCGGTAGCGGTCCGCCTAATCAAACCCTAAACCCTTTCCCGTCCCGTTTTAGGATACCCGGTCCCCCCAAAAAGGGTTTACTCGGCCCCTCTAGGGTGTCTTTTTGTCTTGCCGCCTTCGAATGAGAAGCAAGGGAAAGGGTTTAGAGTTTGATTAGGGAGATCCGAGAGTGATCCGCCTAATCAAACCCTAAACCCTTTCCCCTTCCCGTTTTAGGATAGCCGGACCCCCCAAAAAAGGGTTCACTCGTCCCCTCTAGGGTGTCTTTTTGTCTTGCCGCCTTCGAATGAGAAGCAAGGGAAAGGGTTTAGGGTTTGATTAGGGGGATCCGCGGTAGCAGTCCGCCTAATCAAACCCAAAAACCCTTTCCCGTCCCGTTTTAGGATACCCGGTCCCCCCAAAAAGGGTTCACTCGGCCCCTCTAGGGTTTCTTTTTGTCTTGCCGCCTTCAAATGAGAAGTATGGGAAAGGGTTTACGGTTTCATCAGGGGGATCCGCAGTAGCGGTCCGCCTAATCAAACCCTAAACCCTTCCCGTCCCGTTTTAGAATACCCGGTTCCCCCCAAAAAGGGTTCACTCGGCCCCTCTAGGGTGTCTTTTTGTCTTGCCGCCTTCGAATGAGAAGCAAGGGAAAGGGTTTAGGGCTTGATTAGGGGGATCCGCGGTAGCGGTCCGCCTAATCAAACCCTAAACCCTTTCCCGTCCCGTTTTAGGATACCCGGTCCCCCCAAAAAGGGTTCACTCGGCCCCTCTTGGGTGTCTTTTTATCTTGCCGCCTTCGAATGAGAAGCAAGGGAAAGGGTTTAGGGTTTGATTAGGGGGAGCCGTGGTAGCGGTCCGCCTAATCAAACCCTAAACCCTTTCCCGTCCCGTTTTAGGATACCCGTTCCCCCCCAAAAAGGGTTCACTCGGCCCCTCTAGGGTGTCTTTTTGTCTTGCCGCCTTCGAATGAGAAGCAATTGAAAGGGTTTAGGGTTTGATTAGGGGGATTCGCGGTAGTGGTCCGCCTAATCAAACCCAAAAACCCTTTTCCGTCCCGTTTTAGGATACCCGGTCCACCTAAAAAGGGTTCACTCGGCCCCTCTAGGGTTTTTTTTGTCTTGCCGCCTTCGAATGAGAAGCAAGGGAAAGGGTTTGGAGTTTGATTAGGGAGATCCGCAGTAGCAGTCCGCCTAATCAAACCCTAAACCCTTTCCCGTCCCGTTTTAGGATAGCCGGACCCCCCAAAAAAGGGTTCACTCGTCCCCTCTAGGGTGTTTTTTTGTCTTGCCGCCTTCGAATGAGAAGCAAGGGAAAGGGTTTAGGGTTTGATTAGGGGGATCCGCGGTAGCAGTCCGCCTAATCAAACCAAAAAACCCTTTCCCGTCCCGTTTTAGGATACCCGGTCCCCCCAAAAAGGGTTCACTCGGCTCCTCTAGGGTGTCTTTTTGTCTTGCCGCCTTCGAATGAGAAGCAAGGGAAAGGGTTTAGGGTTTTATTAGGGGGATCCGCGGTAGCGGTCCACCTAATCAAATCCTAAACCCTTTCCCGTCCCGTTTTAGGATACCCGGACCCCACAAAAAAGGGTTCACTCGGCCTCTCTAGGGTTTCTTTTTGTCTTGCCGCCTTCAAATGAGAAGTATAGGAAAGGGTTTAGGGTTTCATCAGGGGGATCCGCAGTAGCGGTCCGCCTAATCAAACCCTAAACCCTTTCCCGTCCCGTTTTAGGATACCCGGTCCCCCCAAAAAGGGTTCACTCGGCCCCTCTAGGGTGTCTTTTTGTCTTGCCGCCTTCGAATGAGAAGCAAGGGAAAGGGTTTAGAGTTTGATTAGGGAGATCCGCAGTAACAGTCCGCCTAATCAAACCCTAAACCCATTCCCGTCCCGTTTTAGGATAGCCGGACCCCCCAAAAAAGGGTTCACTCGTCCCCTCTAGGGTGTCTTTTTGTCTTGCCGCCTTCGAATGAGAAGCAAGGGAAAGGGTTTAGGGTTTGATTAGGGGATCCGCGGTAGCGGTCCGCCTAATCAAACCCAAAACCCTTTCCCGTCCCGTTTTAGGATACCCGGTCCCCCAAAAAGGGTTCACTCGGCCCCTCTAGGGTTTCTTTTTGTCTTGCCGCCTTCAAATGAGAAGTATGGGAAAGGGTTTAGGGTTTCATCAGGGGGATCCGCAGATGGCGGTCCGCCTAATCAAACCCTAAACCATTTCCCGTCCCGTTTTAGGATACCCGGTCCCCCAAAAAGGGTTCACTCGGCCCCTCTAGGGTGTCTTTTTGTCTTGCCGCCTTCGAATGAGAAGCGAGGAACGGGTTTAGGGCTTGATTAGGGGATCCGCGGTAGCGGTCCGCCTAATCAAACCCTAAACCCTTTCCCGTCCCGTTTTAGGATACCCGGTCCCCCAAAAAGGTTTCACTCGGCCCCTCTAGGGTGTCTTTTTGTCTTGCCGCCTTCGAATGAGAAGCAAGGGAAAGGGTTTAGAGTTTGATTAGGGAGATCCCTTGAGAGCAGATCCGCCTAATCAAACCCTAAACCCTTTCCCGTCCCGTTTTAGGATACCCGGACCCCCCAAAAAAGGGTTCACTCGTCCCCTCTAGGGTGTCTTTTTGTCTTGCCGCCTTCGAATGAGAAGCAAGGGAAAGGGTTTAGGGTTTGATTAGGGGGATCCGCGGTAGCAGTCCGCCTAATCAAACCCAAAAACCCTTTCCCGTCCCGTTTTAGGATACCCGGTCCCCCCAAAAAGGGTTCACTCGGCCCCTCTAGGGTTTCCTTTTGTCTTGCCGCCTTCAAATGAGAAGTATGGGAAAGGGTTTACGGTTTCATCAGGGGGATCCGCAGTAGCGGTCCGCCTAATCAAACCCTAAACCCTTTCCCGTCCCGTTTTAGGATACCCGGTCCTCCCAAAAAGGGTTCACTCGGCCCCTCTAGGGTGTCTTTTTGTCTTGCCGCCTTCGAATGAGAAGCAAGGGAAAGGGTTTAGGGCTTGATTAAGGGGATCCGCGGTAGCGGTCCGCCTAATCAAACTCTAAACCCTTTCCTGTCCCGTTTTAGGATACCCGGTCCCCCCAAAAAGGGTTCACTCGGCCCCTCTTGGGTGTCTTTTTGTCTTGCCGCCTTCGAATGAGAAGCAAGGGAAAGGGTTTAGAGATTGATTAGGGAGATCCGCAGAAGATCCGCCTAATCAAATCCTAAACCCATTCCCGTCCCGTTTTAGGATAGCCGGACCCCCCAAAAAAGGGTTCACTCGTCCCCTCTAGGGTGTCTTTTTGTCTTGCCGCCTTCGAATGAGAAGCAAGGGAAAGGGTTTAGGGTTTGATTAGGGGGATCCGCGGTAGCAGTCCGCCTAATCAAACCCAAAACCCTTTCCCGTCCCGTTTTAGGATACCCGGTCCCCAAAAAAGGGTTCACTCGGCCCCTCTAGGGTTTCTTTTTGTCTTGCCGCCTTCAAATGAGAAGTATGGGAAAGGGTTTAGGGTTTCATCAGGGGGATCCGCAGTAGCGGTCCGCCTAATCAAACCCTAAACCATTTCCCGTCCCGTTTTAGGATACCCGGTCCCCCCAAAAAGGGTTCACTCGGCCCCTTTAGGGTGTCTTTTTGTCCTGCCGCCTTCGAATGAGAAGCAAGGGAACGGGTTTAGGGCTTGATTAGGGGTATCCGCGGTAGCGGTCCGCCTAATCAAACCCTAAACCCTTTCCCGTCCCGTTTTAGGATACCCGGTCCCCCCAAAAAAGGTTCACTCGGCCCCTCTAGGGTGTCTTTTTGTCTTGCCGCCTTCGAATGAGAAGCAAGGGAAAGGGTTTAGAGTTTGATTAGGGAGATCCGCAGTAGCAGTCCGCCTAATCAAACCCTAAACCCTTTCCCGTCCCGTTTTAGGATAGCCGGACCCCCCAAAAAAGGGTTCACTCGTCCCCTCTAGGGTGTCTTTTTGTCTTGCCGCCTTCGAATGAGAAGCAAGGGAAAGGGTTTAGGGTTTGATTAGGGGGATCCGCGGTAGCAGTCCGCCTAATCAAACCCAAAAACCCTTTCCCGTCCCGTTTTAGGATACCCGGTCCCCCCAAAAAGGGTTCACTCGGCCCCTCTAGGGTTTCCTTTTGTCTTGCCGCCTTCAAATGAGAAGTATGGGAAAGGGTTTACGGTTTCATCAGGGGGATCCGCAGTAGCGGTCAGCCTAATCAAACCCTAAACCCTTCCCGTCCCATTTTAGGATACCCGGTCCCCCCAAAAAGGGTTCACTCGGCCCCTCTAGGGTGTCTTTTTGTCTTGCCGCCTTCGAATGAGAAGCAAGGGAAAGGTTTTAGGGCTTGATTAAGGGGATCCGCGGTAGCGGTCCGCCTAACCAAACCCTAAACCCTTTCCTGTCCCGTTTTAGGATACCCGGTCCCCCCAAAAAGGGTTCACTCGGCCCCTCTTGGGTGTCTTTTTGTCTTGCCGCCTTCGAATGAGAAGCAAGGGAAAGGGTTTAGAGTTTGATTAGGGAGATCCGCGAGAGATCCGCCTAATCAAACCCTAAACCCTTTCCCGTCCCGTTTTAGGATACCCGTTCCCCCCCAAAAAGGGTTCACTCGGCCCCTCTAGGGTGTCTTTTTGTCTTGCCGCCTTCGAATGAGAAGCAATTGAAAGGGTTTAGGGTTTGATTAGGGGGATTCGCGGTAGTGGTCCGCCTAATCAAACCCAAAAACCCTTTTCCGTCCTGTTTTAGGATACCCGGTCCCCCTAAAAAGGGTTCACTCGGCCCCTCTAGGGTTTTTTTGTCTTGCCGCCTTCGAATGAGAAGCAAGGGAAAGGGTTTGGAGTTTGATTAGGGAGATCCGCGAGAGATCCGCCTAATCAAACCCTAAACCCTTTCCCGTCCCGTTTTAGGATAGCCGGACCCCCCAAAAAAGGGTTCACTCGTCCCCTCTAGGGTGTTTTTTTGTCTTGCCGCCTTCGAATGAGAAGCAAGGGAAAGGGTTTAGGGTTTGATTAGGGGGATCCGCGGTAGCAGTCCGCCTAATCAAACCCAAAAACCCTTTCCCGTCCCGTTTTAGGATACCCGGTCCCCCCAAAAAGGGTTCACTCGGCTCCTCTAGGGTGTCTTTTTGTCTTGCCGCCTTCGAATGAGAAGCAAGGGAAAGGGTTTAGGGTTTTATTAGGGGTATCCGCGGTAGCGGTCCGCCTAATCAAACCCTAAACCCTTTCCCCGTCCCGTTTTAGGATACCCGGCCCCCCAAAAAGGGTTCACTCGGCCTCTCTAGGGTTTCTTTTTGTCTTGCCGCCTTCAAATGAGAAGTATAGGAAAGGGTTTAGGGTTTCATCAGGGGGATCCGCAGTAGCGGTCCGCCTAATCAAACCCTAAACCCTTTCCCGTCCCGTTTTAGGATACCCGGTCCCCCAAAAAGGTTTCACTCGGCCCCTCTAGGGTGTCTTTTTGTCTTGCCGCCTTCGAATGAGAAGCAAGGGAAAGGGTTTAGAGTTTGATTAGGAGATCCGCAGAATGATCCGCCTAATCAAACCCTAAACCCATTCCCGTCCCGTTTTAGGATAGCCGGACCCCCCAAAAAAGGGTTCACTCGTCCCCTCTAGGGTGTCTTTTTGTCTTGCCGCCTTCGAATGAGAAGTATGGGAAAGGGTTTAGGGTTTGATTAGGGGGATTCGCGGTAGTGGTCCGCCTAATCAAACCCAAAAACCCTTTTCCGTCCCGTTTTAGGATACCCGGTCCCCCTAAAAAGGGTTCACTCGGCCCCTCTAGGGTTTTTTTTGTCTTGCCGCCTTCGAATGAGAAGCAAGGGAAAGGGTTTGGAGTTTGATTAGGAGATCCGCAGAGTGATCCGCCTAATCAAACCTAAAACCCTTTCCCGTCCCGTTTTAGGATACCCGGTCCCCCCAAAAAGGGTTCACTCGGCCCCTCTAGGGTTTCCTTTTGTCTTGCCGCCTTCAAATGAGAAGTATGGGAAAGGGTTTACGGTTTCATCAGGGGGATCCGCAGTAGCGGTCAGCCTAATCAAACCCTAAACCCTTCCCGTCCCATTTTAGGATACCCGGTCCCCCCAAAAAGGGTTCACTCGGCTCCTCTAGGGTGTCTTTTTGTCTTGCCGCCTTCGAATGAGAAGCAAGGGAAAGGGTTTAGGGTTTTATTAGGGGGATCCGCGGTAGCGGTCCACCTAATCAAATCCTAAACCCTTTCCCGTCCCGTTTTAGGATACCCGGACCCCACAAAAAAGGGTTCACTCGGCCTCTCTAGGGTTTCTTTTTGTCTTGCCGCCTTCAAATGAGAAGTATAGGAAAGGGTTTAGGGTTTCATCAGGGGGATCCGCAGTAGCGGTCCGCCTAATCAAACCCTAAACCCTTTCCCGTCCCGTTTTAGGATACCCGGTCCCCCCAAAAAAGGTTCACTCGGCCCCTCTAGGGTGTCTTTTTGTCTTGCCGCCTTCGAATGAGAAGCAAGGGAAAGGGTTTAGAGTTTGATTAGGGAGATCCGCAGTAACAGTCCGCCTAATCAAACCCTAAACCCATTCCCGTCCCGTTTTAGGATGTTTTAGGACCCCCAAAAAGGGTTCACTCGTCCCCTCTAGGGTGTCTTTTTGTCTTGCCGCCTTCGAATGAGAAGTATGGGAAAGGGTTTAGGGTTTGATTAGGGGGATTCGCGGTAGTGGTCCGCCTAATCAAACCCAAAAACCCTTTTCCGTCCCGTTTTAGGATACCCGGTCCCCCTAAAAAGGGTTCACTCGGCCCCTCTAGGGTTTTTTTTGTCTTGCCGCCTTCGAATGAGAAGCAAGGGAAAGGGTTTGGAGTTTGATTAGGGAGATCCGCAGTAGCAGTCCGCCTAATCAAACCCAAAAACCCTTTCCCGTCCCGTTTTAGGATACCCGGTCCCCCCAAAAAGGGTTCACTCGGCCCCTCTAGGGTTTCCTTTTGTCTTGCCGCCTTCAAATGAGAAGTATGGGAAAGGGTTTACGGTTTCATCAGGGGGATCCGCAGTAGCGGTCAGCCTAATCAAACCCTAAACCCTTCCCGTCCCATTTTAGGATACCCGGTCCCCCCAAAAAGGGTTCACTCGGCCCCTCTAGGGTGTCTTTTTGTCTTGCCGCCTTCGAATGAGAAGCAAGGGAAAGGGTTTAGGGTTTGATTAGGGGGATCCGCGGTAGCGGTCCGCCTAATCAAACCCTAAACCCTTTCCGTCCCGTTTTAGGATACCCGGTCCCCCCAAAAAGGGTTCACTCGGCCCCTCTTGGGTGTCTTTTTGTCTTGCCGCCTTCGAATGAGAAGCAAGGGAAAGGGTTTAGAGTTTGATTAGGGAGATCCGCAGTAGCAGTCCGCCTAATCAAACCCTAAACCCTTTCCCGTCCCGTTTTAGGATACCCGTTCCCCCCCAAAAAGGGTTCACTCGGCCCCTCTAGGGTGTCTTTTTGTCTTGCCGCCTTCGAATGAGAAGCAATTGAAAGGGTTTAGGGTTTGATTAGGGGGATTCGCGGTAGTGGTCCGCCTAATCAAACCCAAAAACCCTTTTCCGTCCCGTTTTAGGATACCCGGTCCCCCTAAAAAGGGTTCACTCGGCCCCTCTAGGGTTTTTTTTGTCTTGCCGCCTTCGAATGAGAAGCAAGGGAAAGGGTTTGGAGTTTGATTAGGGAGATCCGCAGAGTGATCCGCCTAATCAAACCCTAAACCCTTTCCCGTCCCGTTTTTAGGATATAGGACCCCCAAAAAAGGGTTCACTCGTCCCCTCTAGGGTGTTTTTTTGTCTTGCCGCCTTCGAATGAGAAGCAAGGGAAAGGGTTTAGGGTTTGATTAGGGGGATCCGCGGTAGCAGTCCGCCTAATCAAACCAAAAAACCCTTTCCCGTCCCGTTTTAGGATACCCGGTCCCCCAAAAAGGGTTCACTCGGCTCCTCTAGGGTGTCTTTTTGTCTTGCCGCCTTCGAATGAGAAGCAAGGGAAAGGGTTTAGGGTTTTATTAGGGGGATCCGCGGTAGCGGTCCACCTAATCAAATCCTAAACCCTTTCCCGTCCCGTTTTAGGATACCGGACCCCACAAAAAGGGTTCACTCGGCCTCTCTAGGGTTTCTTTTGTCTTGCCGCCTTCAAATGAGAAGTATAGGAAAGGGTTTAGGGTTTCATCAGGGGGATCCGCAGTAGCGGTCCGCCTAATCAAACCCTAAACCCTTTCCCGTCCCGTTTTAGGATACCCGGTCCCCCCAAAAAAGGTTCACTCGGCCCCTCTAGGGTGTCTTTTTGTCTTGCCGCCTTCGAATGAGAAGCAAGGGAAAGGGTTTAGAGTTTGATTAGGGAGATCCGCAGATGTGATCCGCCTAATCAAACCCTAAACCCATTCCCGTCCCGTTTTAGGATAGCCGGACCCCCCAAAAAAGGGTTCACTCGTCCCCTCTAGGGTGTCTTTTTGTCTTGCCGCCTTCGAATGAGAAGTATGGGAAAGGGTTTAGGGTTTGATTGGGGGGATTCGCGGTAGTGGTCCGCCTAATCAAACCCAAAAACCCTTTTCCGTCCCGTTTTAGGATACCCGGTCCCCCTAAAAAGGGTTCACTCGGCCCCTCTAGGGTTTTTTTTGTCTTGCCGCCTTCGAATGAGAAGCAAGGGAAAGGGTTTGGAGTTTGATTAGGGAGATCCGCAGTAGCAGTCCGCCTAATCAAACCCTAAACCCTTTCCCGTCCCGTTTTAGGATAGCCGGACCCCCCAAAAAAGGGTTCACTCGTCCCCTCTAGGGTGTTTTTTTGTCTTGCCGCCTTCGAATGAGAAGCAAGGGAAAGGGTTTAGGGTTTGATTAGGGGGATCCGCGGTAGCAGTCCGCCTAATCAAACCCAAAAACCCTTTCCCGTCCCGTTTTAGGATACCCGGTCCCCCCAAAAAGGGTTCACTCGGCCCCTCTTGGGTGTCTTTTTGTCTTGCCGCCTTCGAATGAGAAGCAAGGGAAAGGGTTTAGAGTTTGATTAGGGAGATCCGCAGAAGAGTCCGCCTAATCAAACCCTAAACCCTTTCCCGTCCCGTTTTAGGATATAGGACCCCCAAAAAAGGGTTCACTCGTCCCCTCTAGGGTGTCTTTTTGTCTTGCCGCCTTCGAATGAGAAGCAAGGAAAGGGTTTAGGGTTTGATTAGGGGGATCCGCGGTAGCGATCCGCCTAATCAAACCCAAAAACCCTTTCCCGTCCCGTTTTAGGATACCCGGTCCCCCCAAAAGGGTTCACTCGGCCCCTCTAGGGTTTCTTTTTGTCTTGCCGCCTTCAAATGAGAAGTATGGGAAAGGGTTTACGGTATCATCAGGGGGATCCGCAGATGGCGGTCGGCCTAATCAAACCCTAAACCCTTCCCGTCCCATTTTAGGATACCCGGTCCCCCAAAAAGGGTTCACTCGGCCCCTCTAGGGTGTCTTTTTGTCTTGCCGCCTTCGAATGAGAAGCAAGGGAAAGGGTTTAGGGCTTGATTAAGGGGATCCGCGGTAGCGGTCCGCCTAATCAAACCCTAAACCCTTTCCTGTCCCGTTTTAGGATACCGGTCCCCCAAAAAGGGTTCACTCGGCCCCTCTTGGGTGTCTTTTTGTCTTGCCGCCTTCGAATGAGAAGCAAGGAAAGGGTTTAGAGTTTGATTAGGGAGATCCGATAACAGATCCGCCTAATCAAACCCTAAACCCATTCCCGTCCCGTTTTAGGATAGCCGGACCCCCCAAAAAAGGGTTCACTCGTCCCCTCTAGGGTGTCTTTTTGTCTTGCCGCCTTCGAATGAGAGGCAAGGGAAAGGGTTTAGGGTTTGATTAGGGGGATCCGCGGTAGCAGTCCGCCTAATCAAACCCAAAAACCCTTTCCCGTCCCGTTTTAAGATACCCGGTCCCCCCAAAAAGGGTTCACTCGGCCCCTCTAGGGTTTCTTTTTGTCTTGCCGCCTTCAAATGAGAAGTATGGGAAAGGGTTTAGGGTTTCATCAGGGGGATCCGCAGTAGCGGTCCGCCTAATCAAACCCTAAACCATTTCCCGTCCCGTTTTAGGATACCCGGTCCCCCCAAAAAGGGTTCACTCGGCCCCTTTAGGGTGTCTTTTTGTCCTGCCGCCTTCGAATGAGAAGCAAGGGAACGGGTTTAGGGCTTGATTAGGGGGATCCGCGGTAGCGGTCCGCCTAATCAAACCCTAAACCCTTTCCCGTCCCGTTTTAGGATACCCGGTCCCCCCAAAAAAGGTTCACTCGGCCCCTCTAGGGTGTCTTTTTGTCTTGCCGCCTTCGAATGAGAAGCAAGGGAAAGGGTTTAGAGTTTGATTAGGGAGATCCGCGATGTGATCCGCCTAATCAAACCCTAAACCCTTTCCCGTCCCGTTTTAGGATACCAGGACCCCCAAAAAAGGGTTCACTCGTCCCCTCTAGGGTGTCTTTTTGTCTTGCCGCCTTCGAATGAGAAGCAAGGGAAAGGGTTTAGGGTTTGATTAGGGGATCCGCGGTAGCAGTCCGCCTAATCAAACCCAAAAACCCTTTCCCGTCCCGTTTTAGGATACCCGGTCCCCCAAAAAGGGTTCACTCGGCCCCTCTAGGGTTTCCTTTTGTCTTGCCGCCTTCAAATGAGAAGTATGGGAAAGGGTTTACGGTTTCATCGGGGGATCCGCATGGCGGTCGGCCTAATCAAACCCTAAACCCTTCCCGTCCCATTTTAGGATACCCGGTCCCCCAAAAAGGGTTCACTCGGCCCCTCTAGGGTGTCTTTTTGTCTTGCCGCCTTCGAATGAGAAGCAAGGGAAAGGGTTTAGGGCTTGATTAGGGGGATCCGCGGTAGCGGTCCGCCTAATCAAACCCTAAACCCTTTCCCGTCCCGTTTTAGGATACCCGGTCCCCAAAAAAGGGTTCACTCGGCCCCTCTAGGGTGTCTTTTTGTCTTGCCGCCTTCGAATGAGAAGCGAGGGAAAGGGTTTAGGGTTTGATTAGGGGGAGCGCGGTAGCGGTCCGCTTAATCAAACCCTAAACCCTTTCCCGTCCCGTTTTAGGATACCCGTTCCCCCCAAAAGGGTTCACTCGGCCCCTCTAGGGTGTCTTTTTGTCTTGCCGCCTTCGAATGAGAAGCAATTGAAAGGGTTTAGGGTTTGATTAGGGGGATTCGCGGTAGCGGTCCGCCTAATCAAACCCTAAACCCTTTCCCGTCCCGTTTTAGGATACCCGGTCCCCCTAAAAAGGGTTCACTCGGCCCCTCTAGGGTTTCTTTTTGTCTTGCCGCCTTCAAATGAGAAGCATGGGAAAGGGTTTAGGGTTTCATTAGGGGGATCCGCAGTAGCGGTCCGCCTAATCAAACCCTAAACCCTTTCCCGTCCCGTTTTAGGATACCCGGTCCCCCAAAAGGGTTCACTCGGCCCCTCTAGGGTGTCTTTTTGTCTTGCCGCCTTCGAATGAGAAGCAAGGAAAGGGTTTGGAGTTTGATTAGGGAGATCCGCAGAGTGATCCGCCTAATAAAACCCTAAACCCTTTCCCGTCCCGTTTTAGGATATAGGACCCCCAAAAAAGGGTTCACTCGTCCCCTCTAGGGTGTTTTTTTGTCTTGCCGCCTTCGAATGAGAAGCAAGGGAAAGGGTTTAGGGTTTGATTAGGGGGATACGCGGTAGCAGTCCGCCTAATCAAACCCAAAACCCTTTCCCGTCCCGTTTTAGGATACCCGGTCCCCCCAAAAAGGGTTCACTCGGCCCCTCTAGGGTTTCTTTTTGTCTTGCCGCCTTCAAATGAGAAGTATGGGAAAGGGTTTAGGGTTTCATCGGGGGATCCGCATGAGCGGTCCGCCTAATCAAACCCTAAACCATTTCCCGTCCCGTTTTAGGATACCCGGTCCCCCAAAAAGGGTTCACTCGGCCCCTTTAGGGTGTCTTTTTGTCTTGCCGCCTTCGAATGAGAAGCAAGGGAACGGGTTTAGGGCTTGATTAGGGGGATCCGCGGTAGCGGTCCGCCTAATCAAACCCTAAACCCTTTCCCGTCCCGTTTTAGGATACCCGGTCCCCCCAAAAAAGGTTCACTCGGCCCCTCTAGGGTGTCTTTTTGTCTTGCCGCCTTCGAATGAGAAGCAAGGGAAAGGGTTTAGAGTTTGATTAGGAGATCTGCGCAGCAGTCCGCCTAATCAAACCCTAAACCCTTTCACGTCCCGTTTTAGGATAGCCGGACCCCCCAAAAAAGGGTTCACTCGTCCCCTCTAGGGTGTCTTTTTGTCTTGCCGCCTTCGAATGAGAAGCAAGGGAAAGGGTTTAGGGTTTGATTAGGGAGATCCGCGGTAGCAGTCCGCCTAATCAAACCCAAAAACCCTTTCCCGTCCCGTTTTAGGATACCCGGTCCCCCCAAAAAGGGTTCACTCGGCCCCTCTAGGGTTTCCTTTTGTCTTGCCGCCTTCAAATGAGAAGTATGGGAAAGGGTTTACGGTTTCATCAGGGGGATCCGCAGAGTGGGTCGGCCTAATCAAACCCTAAACCCTTCCCGTCCCGTTTTAGGATACCCGGTCCCCCAAAAAGGGTTCACTCGGCCCCTCTAGGGTGTCTTTTTGTCTTGCCGCCTTCGAATGAGAAGCAAGGAAAGGGTTTAGGGTTTGATTAGGGGGATCCGCGGTAGCGGTCCGCCTAATCAAACCCTAAACCCTTTCCCGTCCCGTTTTAGGATACCCGGTCCCCCCAAAAAGGGTTCACTCGGCCCCTCTTGGGTGTCTTTTTATCTTGCCGCCTTCGAATGAGAAGCAAGGGAAAGGGTTTAGGGTTTGATTAGGGGGAGCCGCGGTAGCGGTCCGCTTAATCAAACCCTAAACCCTTTCCCGTCCCGTTTTAGGATACCCGTTCCCCCCCAAAAAGGGTTCACTCGGCCCCTCTAGGGTGTCTTTTTGTCTTGCCGCCTTCGAATGAGAAGCAATTGAAAGGGTTTAGGGTTTGATTAGGGGGATTCGCGGTAGCGGTCCGCCTAATCAAACCCAAAAACCCTTTCCCGTCCCGTTTTAGGATACCCGGTCCCCCTAAAAAGGGTTCACTCGGCCCCTCTAGGGTTTCTTTTTGTTCTGCCGCCTTCAAATGAGAAGCATGTGAAAGGGTTTAGGGTTTCATTAGGGGGATCCCGCATGAGCGGTCCACCTAATCAAACCCTAAACCCTTTCCCGTCCGGTTTTAGGATACCCGGTCCCCCAAAAAGGGTTCACTCGGCCCCTCTAGGGTGTCTTTTTGCCTTGCCGCCTTCGAATAAGAAGCAAGGGAAAGGGTTTGGAGTTTGATTAGGGAGATCCGCAGTAGCAGTCCGCCTAATAAAACCCTAAACCCTTTCCCGTCCCGTTTTAGGATAGCCGGACCCCCCAAAAAAGGGTTCACTCGTCCCCTCTAGGGTGTTTTTTTGTCTTGCCGCCTTCGAATGAGAAGCAAGGGAAAGGGTTTAGGGTTTGATTAGGGGGATCCGCGGTAGCGGTCCGCCTAATCAAACCCAAAAACCCTTTCCCGTCCCGTTTTAGGATACCCGGTCCCCCTAAAAAGGGTTCACTCGGCCCCTCTAGGGTGTCTTTTTGTCTTGCCGCCTTCGAATGAGAAGCAAGGGAAAGGGTTTAGGGCTTGATTAAGGGGATCCGCGGTAGCGGTCCGCCTAATCAAACCCTAAACCCTTTCCTGTCCCGTTTTAGGATACCCGGTCCCCCCAAAAAGGGTTCACTCGGCCCCTCTTGGGTGTCTTTTTGTCTTGCCGCCTTCGAATGAGAAGCAAGGGAAAGGGTTTAGAGTTTGATTAGGGAGATCCGCAGTAACAGTCCGCCTAATCAAACCCTAAACCCATTCCCGTCCCGTTTTAGGATAGCCGGACCCCCCAAAAAAGGGTTCACTCGTCCCCTCTAGGGTGTCTTTTTGTCTTGCCGCCTTCGAATGAGAGGCAAGGGAAAGGGTTTAGGGTTTGATTAGGGGGATCCGCGGTAGCAGTCCGCCTAATCAAACCCAAAAACCCTTTCCCGTCCCGTTTTAGGATACCCGGTCCCCCCAAAAAGGGTTCACTCGGCCCCTCTAGGGTTTCTTTTTGTCTTGCCGCCTTCAAATGAGAAGTATGGGAAAGGGTTTAGGGTTTCATCAGGGGGATCCGCAGTAGCGGTCCGCCTAATCAAACCCTAAACCATTTCCCGTCCCGTTTTAGGATACCCGGTCCCCCCAAAAAGGGTTCACTCGGCCCCTTTAGGGTGTCTTTTTGTCCTGCCGCCTTCGAATGAGAAGCGAGGAACGGGTTTAGGGCTTGATTAGGGGATCCGCGGTAGCGGTCCGCCTAATCAAACCCTAAACCCTTTCCCGTCCCGTTTTAGGATACCCGGTCCCCAAAAAAAGGTTCACTCGGACCCTCTAGTGTGTCTTTTTGTCTTGCCGCCTTCAAATGAGAAGCAAGGGAAAGGGTTTAGAGTTTGATTAGGGAGATCCGAGAGCAGATCCGCCTAATCAAACCCTAAACCCTTTCCCGTCCCGTTTTAGGATAATAGGACCCCCAAAAAAGGGTTCACTCGTCCCCTCTAGGGTGTCTTTTTGTCTTGCCGCCTTCGAATGAGAAGCAAGGGAAAGGGTTTAGGGTTTGATTAGGGGGATCCGCGGTAGCAGTCCGCCTAATCAAACCCAAAAACCCTTTCCCGTCCCGTTTTAGGATACCCGGTCCCCCCAAAATGGGTTCACTCGGCCCCTCTAGGGTTTCCTTTTGTCTTGCCGCCTTCAAATGAGAAGTATGGGAAAGGGTTTACGGTTTCATCAGGGGGATCCGCAGTAGCGGTCAGCCTAATCAAACCCTAAACCCTTCCCGTCCCATTTTAGGATACCCGGTCCCCCCAAAAAGGGTTCACTCGGCCCCTCTAGGGTGTCTTTTTGTCTTGCCGCCTTCGAATGAGAAGCAAGGGAAAGGGTTTAGGGCTTGATTAGGGGGATCCGCGGTAGCGGTCCGCCTAATCAAACCCTAAACCCTTTCCCGTCCCGTTTTAGGATACCCGGTCCCCCCAAAAAGGGTTCACTCGGCCCCTCTTGGGTGTCTTTTTATCTTGCCGCCTTCGAATGAGAAGCAAGGGAAAGGGTTTAGGGTTTGATTAGGGGGAGCCGCGGTAGCGGTCCGCTTAATCAAACCCTAAACCCTTTCCCGTCCCGTTTTAGGATACCCGTTCCCCCCCGAAAAGGGTTCACTCGGCCCCTCTAGGGTGTCTTTTTGTCTTGCCGCCTTCGAATGAGAAGCAATTGAAAGGGTTTAGGGTTTGATTAGGGGGATTCGCGGTAGCGGTCTGCCTAATCAAACCCAAAAACCCTTTCCCGTCCCGTTTTAGGATACCCGGTCCCCCTAAAAAGGGTTCACTCGGCCCCTCTAGGGTTTCTTTTTGTCTTGCCGCCTTCAAATGAGAAGCATGGGAAAGGGTTTAGGGTTTCATTAGGGGGATCCGCAGTAGCGGTCCGCCTAATCAAACCCTAAACCCTTTCCCGTCCCGTTTTAGGATACCCGGTCCCCCCAAAAAGGGTTCACTCGGCCCCTCTAGGGTGTCTTTTTGGCTTGCCGCCTTCGAATAAGAAGCAAGGGAAAGGGTTTGGAGTTTGATTAGGGAGATCCGCAGAGTGATCCGCCTAATAAAACCCTAAACCCTTTCCCGTCCCGTTTTAGGATATAGGACCCCCAAAAAAGGGTTCACTCGTCCCCTCTAGGGTGTTTTTTTGTCTTGCCGCCTTCGAATGAGAAGCAAGGGAAAGGGTTTAGGGTTTGATTAGGGGATACGCGGTAGCGGTCCGCCTAATCAAACCCTAAACCCTTTCCCGTCCCGTTTTAGGATACCGGCCCCCCAAAAAGGGTTCACTCGGCCCCTCTAGGGTTTCTTTTTGTCTTGCCGCCTTCAAATGAGAAGTATGGGAAAGGGTTTAGGGTTTCATCAGGGGGATCCGCAGATGGCGGTCCGCCTAATCAAACCCTAAACCATTTCCCGTCCCGTTTTAGGATACCCGGTCCCCCAAAAAGGGTTCACTCGGCCCCTCTAGGGTGTCTTTTTGTCTTGCCGCCTTCGAATGAGAAGCGAGGAACGGGTTTAGGGCTTGATTAGGGGGATCCGCGGTAGCGGTCCGCCTAATCAAACCCTAAACCCTTTCCCGTCCCGTTTTAGGATACCCGGTCCCCCCAAAAAAGGTTCACTCGGCCCCTCTAGGGTGTCTTTTTGTCTTGCCGCCTTCGAATGAGAAGCAAGGGAAAGGGTTTAGAGTTTGATTAGGGAGATCTGCAGTAGCAGTCCGCCTAATCAAACCCTAAACCCTTTCACGTCCCGTTTTAGGATAGCCGGACCCCCCAAAAAAGGGTTCACTCGTCCCCTCTAGGGTGTCTTTTTGTCTTGCCGCCTTCGAATGAGAAGCAAGGGAAAGGGTTTAGGGTTTGATTAGGGAGATCCGCGGTAGCAGTCCGCCTAATCAAACCCAAAAACCCTTTCCCGTCCCGTTTTAGGATACCCGGTCCCCCCAAAAAGGGTTCACTCGGCCCCTCTAGGGTTTCCTTTTGTCTTGCCGCCTTCAAATGAGAAGTATGGGAAAGGGTTTACGGTTTCATCAGGGGGATCCGCAGTAGCGGTCAGCCTAATCAAACCCTAAACCCTTCCCGTCCCGTTTTAGGATACCCGGTCCCCCCAAAAAGGGTTCACTCGGCCCCTCTAGGGTGTCTTTTTGTCTTGCCGCCTTCGAATGAGAAGCAAGGGGAAAGGGTTTAGGGTTTGATTAGGGGATCCGCGGTAGCGGTCCGCCTAATCAAACCCTAAACCCTTTCCCGTCCCGTTTTAGGATACCCGGTCCCCCCAAAAGGGTTCACTCGGCCCCTCTAGGGTGTCTTTTTATCTTGCCGCCTTCGAATGAGAAGCAAGGGAAAGGGTTTAGGGTTTGATTAGGGGAGTCCGCGGTAGCGGTCCGCTTAATCAAACCCTAAACCCTTTCCCGTCCCGTTTTAGGATACCCGTTCCCCCCAAAAAGGGTTCACTCGGCCCCTCTAGGGTGTCTTTTTGTCTTGCCGCCTTCGAATGAGAAGCAATTGAAAGGGTTTAGGGTTTGATTAGGGGGATTCGCGGTAGCGGTCCGCCTAATCAAACCCAAAAACCCTTTCCCGTCCCGTTTTAGGATACCCGGTCCCCCTAAAAAGGGTTCACTCGGCCCCTCTAGGGTTTCTTTTTGTTCTGCCGCCTTCAAATGAGAAGCATGTGAAAGGGTTTAGGGTTTCATTAGGGGGATCCGCAGTAGCGGTCCACCTAATCAAACCCTAAACCCTTTCCCGTCCCGTTTTAGGATACCCGGTCCCCCCAAAAAGGGTTCACTCGGCCCCTCTAGGGTGTCTTTTTGCCTTGCCGCCTTCGAATAAGAAGCAAGGGAAAGGGTTTGGAGTTTGATTAGGGAGATCCGCAGTAGCAGTCCGCCTAATAAAACCCTAAACCCTTTCCCGTCCCGTTTTAGGATAGCCGGACCCCCCAAAAAAGGGTTCACTCGTCCCCTCTAGGGTGTTTTTTTGTCTTGCCGCCTTCGAATGAGAAGCAAGGGAAAGGGTTTAGGGTTTGATTAGGGGGATCCGCGGTAGCAGTCCGCCTAATCAAACCCAAAAACCCTTTCCCGTCCCGTTTTAGGATACCCGGTCCCCCCAAAAAGGGTTCACTCGGCCCCTCTAGGGTTTCTTTTTGTCTTGCCGCCTTCAAATGAGAAGTATGGGAAAGGGTTTAGGGTTTCATCAGGGGGATCCGCAGTAGCGGTCCAATTAATCAAACCCTTTCCCGTCCCGTTTTAGGATACCCGGTCCCCCCAAAAAGGGTTCACTCGGCCACTCTAGGGTGTCTTTTTGTCTTGCCGCCTTCGAATGAGAAGCAAGGGAAAGGGTTTAGGGCTTGATTAGGGGGATCCGCGGTAGCGGTCCGCCTAATCAAACCCTAAACCCTTTTCCGTCCCGTTTTAGGATACCCGGTCCCCCCAAAAAGGGTTCACTCGGCCCCTCTAGGGTGTCTTTTTGTCTTGCCGCCTTCGAATAAGAAGCAAGGGAAAGGGTTTGGAGTTTGATTAGGGAGATCCGCAGTAGCAGTCCGCCTAATCAAACCCTAAACCCTTTCCCGTCCCGTTTTAGGATACCCGGTCCCCCCAGAAAGGGTTCACTCGGCCCCTCTAGGGTGTCTTTTTGTCTTGCCGCCTTCGAATAAGAAGCAAGGGAAAGGGTTTGGAGTTTGATTAGGGAGATCCGCAGTAGCAGTCCGCCTAATCAAACCCTAAACCCCTTCCCGTCCCGTTTTAGGATACCCGGTCCCCCCAAAAAGGGTTCACTCGGCCCCTCTTGGGTGTCTTTTTATCTTGCCGCCTTCGAATGAGAAGCAAGGGAAAGGGTTTCGGGTTTGATTAGAGGGAGCCGCGGTAGCGGTCCGCTTAATCAAACCCTAAACCCTTTCTCGTCCCGTTTTAGGATACCCGTTCCCCCCCAAAAAGGGTTCACTCGGCCCCTCTAGGGTGTCTTTTTGTCTTGCCGCCTTCGAATGAGAAGCAATTGAAAGGGTTTAGGGTTTGATTAGGGGGATTCGCGGTAGCGGTCCGCCTAATCAAACCCAAAAACCCTTTCCCGTCCCGTTTTAGGATACCCGGTCCCCCTAAAAAGGGTTCACTCGGCCCCTCTAGGGTTTCTTTTTGTCTTGCCGCCTTCAAATGAGAAGCATGGGAAAGGGTTTAGGGTTTCATTAGGGGGATCCGCAGTAGCGGTCCGCCTAATCAAACCCTAAACCCTTTCCCGTCCCGTTTTAGGATACCCGGTCCCCCCAAAAAGGGTTCACTCGGCCCCTCTAGGGTGTCTTTTTGCCTTGCCGCCTTCGAATAAGAAGCAAGGGAAAGGGTTTGGAGTTTGATTAGGGAGATCCGCAGTAGCAGTCCGCCTAATAAAACCCTAAACCCTTTCCCGTCCCGTTTTAGGATAGCCGGACCCCCCAAAAAAGGGTTCACTCGTCCCCTCTAGGGTGTTTTTTTGTCTTGCCGCCTTCGAATGAGAAGCAAGGGAAAGGGTTTAGGGTTTGATTAGGGGATCCGCGGTAGCAGTCCGCCTAATCAAACCCTAAACCCTTTCCCGTCCCGTTTTAGGATACCCGGTCCCCCCAAAAAGGGTTCACTCGGCCCCTCTAAGGTTTCTTTTTGTCTTGCCGCCTTCAAATGAGAAGTATGGGAAAGGGTTTAGGGTTTCATCAGGGGGATCCGCAGTAGCGGTCCAATTAATCAAACCCTAAACCCTTTCCCGTCCCGTTTTAGGATACCCGGTCCCCCCAAAAAGGGTTCACTCGGCCACTCTAGGGTGTCTTTTTGTCTTGCCGCCTTCGAATGAGAAGCAAGGGAAAGGATTTAGGGCTTGCTTAGGGGGATCCGCGGTAGCGGTCCGCCTAATCAAACCCTAAACCCTTTCCCGTATCGTTTTAGGATACCCGGTCCCCCCAAAAAGGGTTCACTCGGCCCCTCTAGGGTGTCTTTTTGTCTTGCCGCCTTCGAATAAGAAGCAAGGAAAGGGTTTGGAGTTTGATTAGGAGATCCGCAAGAGTCCGCCTAATCAAACCCTAAACCCTTTCCCGTCCCGTTTTAGGATACCCGGTCCCCCCAAAAAGGGTTCACTCGGCCCCTCTAGGGTGTCTTTTTGTCTTGCCGCCTTTGAATGAGAAGCAAGGGAAAGGGTTTAGAGTTTGATTAGGGAGATCCCGCAGAGTGATCCGCCTAATCAAACCCTAAACCCTTTCCCGTCCCGTTTTAGGATAGCCGGACCCCCCAAAAAAGGGTTCACTCGTCCCCTCTAGGGTGTCTTTTTGTCTTGCCGCCTTCGAATGAGAAGCAAAGGAAAGGGTTTAGGGTTTGATTAGGGGGATCCGCGGTAGCGATCCGCCTAATCAAACCCAAAACCCTTTCCCGTCCCGTTTTAGGATACCCGGTCCCCCCAAAAAGGGTTCACTCGGCCCCTCTTGGGTTTCTTTTTGTCTTGCCGCCTTCAAATGAGAAGTATGGGAAAGGGTTTAGGGTTTCATCAGGGGGATCCGCAGTTGGCGGTCCACCTAATCAAACCCTAAACCCTTTCCCGTCCCGTTTTAGGATACCTGGTCCCCCAAAAAGGGTTCACTCGGCCCCTCTAGGGTTTCTTTTTGTCTTGCCGCCTTCAAATGAGAAGTATGGGAAAGGGTTTAGGGTTTCATCGGGGGATCCGCATGAGCGGTCCGCCTAATCAAAACCTTTCCCGTCCCGTTTTAGGATACCCGGTCCCCCCAAAAAGGGTTCACTTGGCCCCTCTAGGGTGTCTTTTTGTCTTGCTGCCTTCGAATGAGAAGCAAGGGAAAGGGTTTAGAGTTTGATTAGGGAGATCCGCAGTAGCAGTCCGCCTAATCAAACCCTAAACCCTTTCCCGTCCCGTTTTAGGATAGTCGGACCCCCCAAAAAAGGGTTCACTCGTCCCCTCTAGGGTGTCTTTTTGTCTTGCCGCCTTCGAATGAGAAGCAAGGGAAAGGGTTTAGGGTTTGATTAGGGGGATCCGTGGTAGCAGTCCGCCTAATCAAACCCAAAAACCCTTTCCCGTCCCGTTTTAGGATACCCGGTCCCCCCAAAAAGGGTTCACTCGGCCCCTCTAGGGTTTCTTTTTATCTTGCCGCCTTCAAATGAGAAGTATGGGAAAGGTATTAGGGTTTCATCAGGGGGATCCGCAGTAGCGGTCCGCCTAATCAAACCCTAAACCCTTTCCCGTCCCGTTTTAGGATACCCGGTCCCCCCAAAAAGGGTTCACTCGGCCCCTCTAGGGTGTTTTTTTGTCTTGCCGCCTTCGAATGAGAAGCAAGGGAAAGGGTTTAGGGTTTGATTAGGGGGATCCGCGGTAGCAGTCCGCCTAATCAAACCCAAAAACCCTTTCCCGTCCCGTTTTAGGATACCCGGTCCCCCCAAAAAGGGTTCACTCGGCCCCTCTAGGGTTTCTTTTTGTCTTGCCGCCTTCAAATGAGAAGTATGGGAAAGGGTTTAGGGTTTCATCAGGGGGATCCGCAGTAGCGGTCCAATTAATCAAACTCTAAACCCTTTCCCGTCCCGTTTTAGGATACCCGGTCCCCCCAAAAAGGGTTCACTCGGCCACTCTAGGGTGTCTTTTTGTCTTGCCGCCTTCGAATGAGAAGCAAGGAAAGGGTTTAGGGTTTGATTAGGGGATCCGCGGTAGCGGTCCGCCTAATCAAACCCTAAACCCTTTTCCGTCCCGTTTTAGGATACCCGGTCCCCCCAAAAAGGGTTCACTCGGCCCCTCTAGGGTGTCTTTTTGTCTTGCCGCCTTCGAATAAGAAGCAAGGGAAAGGGTTTGGAGTTTGATTAGGGAGATCCGCAGTAGTGATCCGCCTAATCAAACCCTAAACCCTTTCCCGTCCCGTTTTAGGATACCCGGTCCCCCAAAAAGGGTTCACTCGGCCCCTCTAGGGTGTCTTTTTGTCTTGCCGCCTTCGAATAAGAAGCAAGGGAAAGGGTTTGGAGTTTGATTAGGGAGATCCGCATGTGATCCGCCTAATCAAACCCTAAACCCTTTCCCGTCCCGTTTTAGGATACCCCGGCCCCCCAAAAAGGGTTCACTCGGCCCCTCTTGGGTGTCTTTTTATCTTGCCGCCTTCGAATGAGAAGCAAGGGAAAGGGTTTAGGGTTTGATTAGGGGGATCCGCGGTAGCGGTCCGCTTAATCAAACCCTAAACCCTTTCCCGTCCCGTTTTAGGATACCCGTTCCCCCCCAAAAAGGGTTCACTCGGCCCCTCTAGGGTGTCTTTTTGTCTTGCCGCCTTCGAATGAGAAGCAATTGAAAGGGTTTAGGGTTTGATTAGGGGGATTCGCGGTAGCGGTCCGCCTAATCAAACCCAAAAACCCTTTCCCGTCCCGTTTTAGGATACCCGGTCCCCCTAAAAAGGGTTCACTCGGCCCCTCTAGGGTTTCTTTTTGTCTTGCCGCCTTCAAATGAGAAGCATGGGAAAGGGTTTAGGGTTTCATTAGGGGGATCCGCAGTAGCGGTCCGCCTAATCAAACCCTAAACCCTTTCCCGTCCCGTTTTAGGATACCCGGTCCCCCCAAAAAGGGTTCACTCGGCCCCTCTAGGGTGTCTTTTTGCCTTGCCGCCTTCGAATAAGAAGCAAGGGAAAGGGTTTGGAGTTTGATTAGGGAGATCCGCAGTAGCAGTCCGCCTAATAAAACCCTAAACCCTTTCCCGTCCCGTTTTAGGATAGCCGGACCCCCCAAAAAAGGGTTCACTCGTCCGCTCTAGGGTGTTTTTTTGTCTTGCCGCCTTCGAATGAGAAGCAAGGGAAAGGGTTTAGGGTTTGATTAGGGGGATCCGCGGTAGCAGTCCGCCTAATCAAACCCAAAAACCCTTTCCCGTCCCGTTTTAGGATACCCGGTCCCCCCAAAAAGGGTTCACTCGGCCCCTCTAGGGTTTCTTTTTGTCTTGCCGCCTTCAAATGAGAAGTATGGGAAAGGGTTTAGGGTTTCATCAGGGGGATCCGCAGTAGCGGTCCAATTAATCAAACCCTAAACCCTTTCCCGTCCCGTTTTAGGATACCCGGTCCCCCCAAAAAGGGTTCACTCGGCCACTCTAGGGTGTCTTTTTGTCTTGCCGCCTTCGAATGAGAAGCAAGGGAAAGGGTTTAGGGCTTGATTAGGGGGATCCGCGGTAGCGGTCCGCCTAATCAAACCCTAAACCCTTTCCCGTCCCGTTTTAGGATACCCGGTCCCCCAAAAAGGGTTCACTCGGCCCCTCTAGGGTGTCTTTTTGTCTTGCCGCCTTCGAATAAGAAGCAAGGAAAGGGTTTGGAGTTTGATTAGGGAGATCCGCAGAGTGATCCGCCTAATCAAACCCTAAACCCTTTCCCGTCCCGCTTTAGGATACCCGGTCCCCCAAAAAGGGTTCACTCGGCCCCTCTAGGGTGTCTTTTTGTCTTGCCGCCTTTGAATGAGAAGCAAGGGAAAGGGTTTAGAGTTTGATTAGGGAGATCCGAGAGCAGTCCGCCTAATCAAACCCTAAACCCTTTCCCGTCCCGTTTTAGGATACCTGGTCCCCCAAAAAGGGTTCACTCGGCCCCTCTAGGGTTTCTTTTTGTCTTGCCGCCTTCAAATGAGAAGTATGGGAAAGGGTTTAGGGTTTCATCGGGGATCCGCATGAGCGGTCCGCCCGATCAAAACCTTTCCCGTCCCGTTTTAGGATACCCGGTCCCCCCAAAAAGGGTTCACTTGGCCCCTCTAGGGTGTCTTTTTGTCTTGCCGCCTTCAAATGAGAAGTATGGGAAAGGGTTTAGGGTTTCATCAGGGGGATCCGCAGATGAGCGGTCCACCTAATCAAACCCTAAACCCTTTCCCGTCCCGTTTTAGGATACCTGGTCCCCCCAAAAGGGTTCACTCGGCCCCTCTAGGGTTTCTTTTTGTCTTGCCGCCTTCAAATGAGAAGTATGGGAAAGGGTTTAGGGTTTCATCGGGGGATCCGCATGAGCGGTCCGCCTAATCAAAACCTTTCCCGTCCCGTTTTAGGATACCCGGTCCCCCCAAAAAGGGTTCACTTGGCCCCTCTAGGGTGTCTTTTTTCTTCTTTGCCTTCGAATGAGAAGCAAGGGAAAGGGTTTAGAGTTTGATTAGGGAGATCCGCAGAGCAGATCCGCCTAATCAAACCCTAAACCCTTTCCCGTCCCGTTTTAGGATACTCGGACCCCCAAAAAAGGGTTCACTCGTCCCCTCTAGGGTGTCTTTTTGTCTTGCCGCCTTCGAATGAGAAGCAAGGGAAAGGGTTTAGGGTTTGATTAGGGGATCCGCGGTAGCGGTCCGCCTAATCAAACCCAAAACCCTTTCCCGTCCCGTTTTAGGATACCCGGTCCCCCAAAAAAGGGTTCACTCGGCCCCTCTAGGGTTTCTTTTTATCTTGCCGCCTTCAAATGAGAAGTATGGGAAAGGTATTAGGGTTTCATCGGGGGATCCGCGATGGCGGTCCGCCTAATCAAACCCTAAACCCTTTCCCGTCCCGTTTTAGGATACCCGGTCCCCCAAAAAGGGTTCACTCGGCCCCTCTAGGGTGTTTTTTTGTCTTGCCGCCTTCGAATGAGAAGCAAGGGAAAGGGTTTAGGGTTTGATTAGGGGGATCCGCGGTAGCGATCCGCCTAATCAAACCCAAAAACCCTTTCCCGTCCCGTTTTAGGATACCCGGTCCCCCCAAAAGGGTTCACTCGGCCCCTCTAGGGTTTCTTTTTGTCTTGCCGCCTTCAAATGAGAAGTATGGGAAAGGGTTTAGGGTTTCATCGGGGGATCCGCGATGAGCGGTCCAATTAATCAAACTCTAAACCCTTTCCGTCCCGTTTTAGGATACCCGGCCCCCCAAAAGGGTTCACTCGGCCACTCTAGGGTGTCTTTTTGTCTTGCCGCCTTCGAATGAGAAGCAAGGGAAAGGGTTTAGGGCTTGATTAGGGGGATCCGCGGTAGCGGTCCGCCTAATCAAACCCTAAACCCTTTTCCGTCCCGTTTTAGGATACCCGGTCCCCCAAAAAGGGTTCACTCGGCCCCTCTAGGGTGTCTTTTTGTCTTGCCGCCTTCGAATAAGAAGCAAGGGAAAGGGTTTGGAGTTTGATTAGGGAGATCCGCAGAGCAGATCCGCCTAATCAAACCCTAAACCCTTTCCCGTCCCGTTTTAGGATACCCGGTCCCCCAAAAAGGGTTCACTCGGCCCCTCTAGGGTGTCTTTTTGTCTTGCCGCCTTCGAATAAGAAGCAAGGGAAAGGGTTTGGAGTTTGATTAGGGAGATCCGCGAGAGTCCGCCTAATCAAACCCTAAACCCTTTCCCGTCCCGTTTTAGGATACCCGGTCCCCCAAAAAGGGTTCACTCGGCCCCTCTTGGGTGTCTTTTTATCTTGCCGCCTTCGAATGAGAAGCAAGGGAAAGGGTTTAGGGTTTGATTAGGGGATCCGCGGTAGCGGTCCGCCTAATCAAACCCTAAACCCTTTCCCGTCCCGTTTTAGGATACCCGTTCCCCCAAAAAGGGTTCACTCGGCCCCTCTAGGGTGTCTTTTTGTCTTGCCGCCTTCGAATGAGAAGCAATTGAAAGGGTTTAGGGTTTGATTAGGGGGATTCGCGGTAGCGGTCCGCCTAATCAAACCCAAAACCCTTTCCCGTCCCGTTTTAGGATACCCGGTCCCCCAAAAAGGGTTCACTCGGCCCCTCTAGGGTTTCTTTTTGTCTTGCCGCCTTCAAATGAGAAGCATGGGAAAGGGTTTAGGGTTTCATTAGGGGGATCCGCAGTAGCGGTCCGCCTAATCAAACCCTAAACCCTTTCCCGTCCCGTTTTAGGATACCCGGTCCCCAAAAAAGGGTTCACTCGGCCCCTCTAGGGTGTCTTTTTGCCTTGCCGCCTTCGAATAAGAAGCAAGGGAAAGGGTTTGGAGTTTGATTAGGGAGATCCGATGAGATCCGCCTAATAAAACCCTAAACCCTTTCCCGTCCCGTTTTAGGATAGCCGGACCCCCCAAAAAAGGGTTCACTCGTCCCCTCTAGGGTGTTTTTTTGTCTTGCCGCCTTCGAATGAGAAGCAAGGGAAAGGGTTTAGGGTTTGATTAGGGGGATCCGCGGTAGCAGTCCGCCTAATCAAACCCAAAAACCCTTTCCCGTCCCGTTTTAGGATACCCGGTCCCCCCAAAAAGGGTTCACTCGGCCCCTCTAGGGTTTCTTTTTGTCTTGCCGCCTTCAAATGAGAAGTATGGGAAAGGGTTTAGGGTTTCATCAGGGGGATCCGCAGTAGCGGTCCAATTAATCAAACCCTAAACCCTTTCCCGTCCCGTTTTAGGATACCCGGTCCCCCCAAAAAGGGTTCACTCGGCCACTCTAGGGTGTCTTTTTGTCTTGCCGCCTTCGAATGAGAAGCAAGGGAAAGGGTTTAGGGCTTGATTAGGGGGATCCGCGGTAGCGGTCCGCCTAATCAAACCCTAAACCCTTTCCCGTCCCGTTTTAGGATACCCGGTCCCCCCAAAAAGGGTTCACTCGGCCCCTCTAGGGTGTCTTTTTGTCTTGCCGCCTTCGAATAAGAAGCAAGGGAAAGGGTTTGGAGTTTGATTAGGGAGATCCGCAGTAGCAGTCCGCCTAATCAAACCCTAAACCCTTTCCCGTCCCGTTTTAGGATACCCGGTCCCCCCAAAAAGGGTTCACTCGGCCCCTCTAGGGTGTCTTTTTGTCTTGCCGCCTTTGAATGAGAAGCAAGGGAAAGGGTTTAGAGTTTGATTAGGGAGATCCGCAGTAGCAGTCCGCCTAATCAAACCCTAAACCCTTTCCCGTCCCGTTTTAGGATACCTGGTCCCCCCAAAAAGGGTTCACTCGGCCCCTCTAGGGTTTCTTTTTGTCTTGCCGCCTTCAAATGAGAAGTATGGGAAAGGGTTTAGGGTTTCATCGGGGGATCCGCGATGGCGGTCCGCCTAATCAAAACCTTTCCCGTCCCGTTTTAGGATACCCGGTCCCCCCAAAAAGGGTTCACTTGGCCCCTCTAGGGTGTCTTTTTGTCTTGCTGCCTTCGAATGAGAAGCAAGGGAAAGGGTTTAGAGTTTGATTAGGGAGATCCGAGAGCAGATCCGCCTAATCAAACCCTAAACCCTTTCCCGTCCCGTTTTAGGATACCCGGACCCCCAAAAAAGGGTTCACTCGTCCCCTCTAGGGTGTCTTTTTGTCTTGCCGCCTTCGAATGAGAAGCAAGGGAAAGGGTTTAGGGTTTGATTAGGGGGATCCGCGGTAGCGGTCCGCCTAATCAAACCCAAAAACCCTTTCCCGTCCCGTTTTAGGATACCCGGTCCCCCCAAAAAGGGTTCACTCGGCCCCTCTAGGGTTTCTTTTTATCTTGCCGCCTTCAAATGAGAAGTATGGGAAAGGTATTAGGGTTTCATCGGGGGATCCGCGATGAGCGGTCCGCCTAATCAAACCCTAAACCCTTTCCCGTCCCGTTTTAGGATACCCGGTCCCCCCAAAAAGGGTTCACTCGGCCACTCTAGGGTGTCTTTTTGTCTTGCCGCCTTCGAATGAGAAGCAAGGGAAAGGGTTTAGGGCTTGATTAGGGGGATCCGCGGTAGCGGTCCGCCTAATCAAACCCTAAACCCTTTTCCGTCCCGTTTTAGGATACCCGGTCCCCCCAAAAAGGGTTCACTCGGCCCCTCTAGGGTGTCTTTTTGTCTTGCCGCCTTCGAATAAGAAGCAAGGGAAAGGGTTTGGAGTTTGATTAGGGAGATCCGCAGTAGCAGTCCGCCTAATCAAACCCTAAACCCTTTCCCGTCCCGTTTTAGGATACCCGGTCCCCCCAAAAAGGGTTCACTCGGCCCCTCTAGGGTGTCTTTTTGTCTTGCCGCCTTCGAATAAGAAGCAAGGGAAAGGGTTTGGAGTTTGATTAGGGAGATCCATGAGAGCAGTCCGCCTAATCAAACCCTAAACCCTTTCCCGTCCCGTTTTAGGATACCCGGTCCCCCCAAAAAGGGTTCACTCGGCCCCTCTTGGGTGTCTTTTTATCTTGCCGCCTTCGAATGAGAAGCAAGGGAAAGGGTTTAGGGTTTGATTAGGGGATCCGCGGTAGCGGTCCGCCTAATCAAACCCTAAACCCTTTCCCGTCCCGTTTTAGGATACCCGTTCCCCCAAAAAGGGTTCACTCGGCCCCTCTAGGGTGTCTTTTTGTCTTGCCGCCTTCGAATGAGAAGCAATTGAAAGGGTTTAGGGTTTGATTAGGGGGATTCGCGGTAGCGGTCCGCCTAATCAAACCCAAAAACCCTTTCCCGTCCCGTTTTAGGATACCCGTCCCCCTAAAAAGGGTTCACTCGGCCCCTCTAGGGTTTCTTTTTGTCTTGCCGCCTTCAAATGAGAAGCATGGGAAAGGGTTTAGGGTTTCATTAGGGGGATCCGCAGTAGCGGTCCGCCTAATCAAACCCTAAACCCTTTCCCGTCCCGTTTTAGGATACCCGGTCCCCCAAAAAGGGTTCACTCGGCCCCTCTAGGGTGTCTTTTTGCCTTGCCGCCTTCGAATAAGAAGCAAGGGAAAGGGTTTGGAGTTTGATTAGGGAGATCCGCAGAGAGTGATCCGCCTAATAAAACCCTAAACCCTTTCCCGTCCCGTTTTAGGATAGCCGGACCCCCCAAAAAAGGGTTCACTCGTCCCCTCTAGGGTGTTTTTTTGTCTTGCCGCCTTCGAATGAGAAGCAAGGGAAAGGGTTTAGGGTTTGATTAGGGGATCCGCGGTAGCAGTCCGCCTAATCAAACCCAAAACCCTTTCCCGTCCCGTTTTAGGATACCCGGTCCCCCCAAAAAGGGTTCACTCGGCCCCTCTAGGGTTTCTTTTTGTCTTGCCGCCTTCAAATGAGAAGTATGGGAAAGGGTTTAGGGTTTCATCGGGGGATCCGCATGAGCGGTCCAATTAATCAAACCCTAAACCCTTTCCCGTCCCGTTTTAGGATACCCGGTCCCCCCAAAAGGGTTCACTCGGCCACTCTAGGGTGTCTTTTTGTCTTGCCGCCTTCGAATGAGAAGCGAGGGAAAGGGTTTAGGGCTTGATTAGGGGGATCCGCGGTAGCGGTCCGCCTAATCAAACCCTAAACCCTTTCCCGTCCCGTTTTAGGATACCCGGTCCCCCAAAAAGGGTTCACTCGGCCCCTCTAGGGTGTCTTTTTGTCTTGCCGCCTTCGAATAAGAAGCAAGGGAAAGGGTTTGGAGTTTGATTAGGGAGATCCGCAGTAGCAGTCCGCCTAATCAAACCCTAAACCCTTTCCCGTCCCGTTTTAGGATACCCGGTCCCCCCAAAAAGGGTTCACTCGGCCCCTCTAGGGTGTCTTTTTGTCTTGCCGCCTTTGAATGAGAAGCAAGGAAAGGGTTTAGAGTTTGATTAGGGAGATCCGCGAGCAGATCCGCCTAATCAAACCCTAAACCCTTTCCCGTCCCGTTTTAGGATACCTGGTCCCCCAAAAAGGGTTCACTCGGCCCCTCTAGGGTTTCTTTTTGTCTTGCCGCCTTCAAATGAGAAGTATGGGAAAGGGTTTAGGGTTTCATCGGGGGATCCGATGAGCGGTCCGCCTAATCAAAACCTTTCCCGTCCCGTTTTAGGATACCCGGTCCCCCCAAAAAGGGTTCACTTGGCCCCTCTAGGGTGTCTTTTTGTCTTGCAGCCTTCGAATGAGAAGCAAGGGAAAGGGTTTAGAGTTTGATTAGGGAGATCCGCAGATGGATCCGCCTAATCAAACCCTAAACCCTTTCCCGTCCCGTTTTAGGATAGTCGGACCCCCCAAAAAAGGGTTCACTCGTCCCCTCTAGGGTGTCTTTTTGTCTTGCCGCCTTCGAATGAGAAGCAAGGGAAAGGGTTTAGGGTTTGATTAGGGGGATCCGCGGTAGCAGTCCGCCTAATCAAACCCTAAACCCTTTCCCGTCCCGTTTTAGGATACCCGGTCCCCCCAAAAAGGGTTCACTCGGCCCCTCTAGGGTTTCTTTTTATCTTGCCGCCTTCAAATGAGAAGTATGGGAAAAGTATTAGGGTTTCATCAGGGGGATCCGCAGTAGCGGTCCGCCTAATCAAACCCTAAACCCTTTCCCGTCCCGTTTTAGGATACCCGGTCCCCCCAAAAAGGGTTCACTCGGCCCCTCTAGGGTGTCTTTTTGTCTTGCCGCCTTTGAATGAGAAGCAAGGGAAAGGGTTTAGAGTTTGATTAGGAGATCCGCGATGAGCAGTCCGCCTAATCAAACCCTAAACCCTTTCCCGTCCCGTTTTAGGATACCTGGTCCCCCCAAAAAGGGTTCACTCGGCCCCTCTAGGGTTTCTTTTTGTCTTGCCGCCTTCAAATGAGAAGTATGGGAAAGGGTTTAGGGTTTCATCAGGGGGATCCGCAGTAGCGGTCCGCCTAATCAAAACCTTTCCCGTCCCGTTTTAGGATACCCGGTCCCCCCAAAAAGGGTTCACTTGGCCCCTCTAGGGTGTCTTTTTGTCTTGCCGCCTTCGAATGAGAAGCAAGGGAAAGGGTTTAGAGTTTGATTAGGGAGATCCGCAGTAGCAGTCCGCCTAATCAAACCCTAAACCCTTTCCCGTCCCGTTTTAGGATAGCCGGACCCCCCAAAAAAGGGTTCACTCGTCCCCTCTAGGGTGTCTTTTTGTCTTGCCGCCTTCGAATGAGAAGCAAGGGAAAGGGTTTAGGGTTTGATTAGGGGGATCCGCGGTAGCAGTCCGCCTAATCAAACCCAAAAACCCTTTCCCGTCCCGTTTTAGGATACCCGGTCCCCCCAAAAAGGGTTCACTCGGCCCCTCTAGGGTTTCTTTTTATCTTGCCGCCTTCAAATGAGAAGTATGGGAAAAGTATTAGGGTTTCATCAGGGGGATCCGCAGTAGCGGTCCGCCTAATCAAACCCTAAACCCTTTCCCGTCCCGTTTTAGGATACCCGGTCCCCCCAAAAAGGGTTCACTCGGCCCCTCTAGGGTGTTTTTTTGTCTTGCCGCCTTCGAATGAGAAGCAAGGGAAAGGGTTTAGGGTTTGATTAGGGGGATCCGCGGTAGCAGTCCGCCTAATCAAACCCAAAAACCCTTTCCCGTCCCGTTTTAGGATACCCGGTCCCCCCAAAAAGGGTTCACTCGGCCCCTCTAGGGTTTCTTTTTGTCTTGCCGCCTTCAAATGAGAAGTATGGGAAAGGGTTTAGGGTTTCATCAGGGGGATCCGCAGTAGTGGTCCAATTAATCAAACCCTAAACCCTTTCCCGTCCCGTTTTAGGATACCCGGTCCCCCCAAAAAGGGTTCACTCGGCCACTCTAGGGTGTCTTTTTGTCTTGCCGCCTTCGAATGAGAAGCAAGGGAAAGGGTTTAGGGCTTGATTAGGGGGATCCGCGGTAGCGGTCCGCCTAATCAAACCCTAAACCCTTTTCCGTCCCGTTTTAGGATACCCGGTCCCCCCAAAAAGGGTTCACTCGGCCCCTCTAGGGTGTCTTTTTGTCTTGCCGCCTTCGAATAAGAAGCAAGGGAAAGGGTTTGGAGTTTGATTAGGGAGATCCGCAGTAGCAGTCCGCCTAATCAAACCCTAAACCCTTTCTCGTCCCGTTTTAGGATACCCGGTCCCCCCAAAAAGGGTTCACTCGGCCCCTCTAGGGTGTCTTTTTGTCTTGCCGCCTTCGAATAAGAAGCAAGGGAAAGGGTTTGGAGTTTGATTAGGGAGATCCGCAGTAGCAGTCCGCCTAATCAAACCCTAAACCCTTTCCCGTCCCGTTTTAGGATACCCGGTCCCCCCAAAAAGGGTTCACTCGGCCCCTCTTGGGTGTCTTTTTATCTTGCCGCCTTCGAATGAGAAGCAAGGGAAAGGGTTTAGGGTTTGATTAGGGGGAGCCGCGGTAGCGGTCCGCTTAATCAAACCCTAAACCCTTTCCCGTCCCGTTTTAGGATACCCGTTCCCCCCCAAAAAGGGTTCACTCGGCCCCTCTAGGGTGTCTTTTTGTCTTGCCGCCTTCGAATGAGAAGCAATTGAAAGGGTTTAGGGTTTGATTAGGGGGATTCGCGGTAGCGGTCCGCCTAATCAAACCCAAAAACCCTTTCCCGTCCCGTTTTAGGATACTCGGTCCCCCTAAAAAGGGTTCACTCGGCCCCTCTAGGGTTTCTTTTTGTCTTGCCGCCTTCAAATGAGAAGCATGGGAAAGGGTTTAGGGTTTCATTAGGGGGATCCGCAGTAGCGGTCTGCCTAATCAAACCCTAAACCCTTTCCCGTCCCGTTTTAGGATACCCGGTCCCCCCAAAAAGGGTTCACTCGGCCCCTCTAGGGTGTCTTTTTGCCTTGCCGCCTTCGAATAAGAAGCAAGGGAAAGGGTTTGGAGTTTGATTAGGGAGATCCGCAGAGCGATCCGCCTAATAAAACCCTAAACCCTTTCCCGTCCCGTTTTAGAATAATAGGACCCCCCAAAAAAGGGTTCACTCGTCCCCTCTAGGGTGTTTTTTTGTCTTGCCGCCTTCGAATGAGAAGCAAGGGAAAGGGTTTAGGGTTTGATTAGGGGGATCCGCGGTAGCAGTCCGCCTAATCAAACCCAAAAACCCTTTCCCGTCCCGTTTTAGGATACCCGGTCCCCCCAAAAAGGGTTCACTCGGCCCCTCTAGGGTTTCTTTTTGTCTTGCCGCCTTCAAATGAGAAGTATGGGAAAGGGTTTAGGGTTTCATCAGGGGGATCCGCAGTAGCGGTCCAATTAATCAAACCCTAAACCCTTTCCCGTCCCGTTTTAGGATACCCGGTCCCCCCAAAAAGGGTTCACTCGGCCACTCTAGGGTGTCTTTTTGTCTTGCCGCCTTCGAATGAGAAGCAAGGGAAAGGGTTTAGGGCTTGATTAGGGGGATCCGCGGTAGCGGTCCGCCTAATCAAACCCTAAACCCTTTCCCGTCCCGTTTTAGGATACCCGGTCCCCCCAAAAAGGGTTCACTCGGCCCCTCTAGGGTGTCTTTTTGTCTTGCCGCCTTCGAATAAGAAGCAAGGGAAAGGGTTTGGAGTTTGATTAGGGAGATCCGCAGTAGCAGTCCGCCTAATCAAACCCTAAACCCTTTCCCGTCCCGTTTTAGGATACCCGGTCCCCCCAAAAAGGGTTCACTCGGCCCCTCTAGGGTGTCTTTTTGTCTTGCCGCCTTTGAATGAGAAGCAAGGGAAAGGGTTTAGAGTTTGATTAGGGAGATCCGCAGTAGCAGTCCGCCTAATCAAACCCTAAACCCTTTCCCGTCCCGTTTTAGGATACCCGGACCCCCCAAAAAAGGGTTCACTCGTCCCCTCTAGGGTGTCTTTTTGTCTTGCCGCCTTCGAATGAGAAGCAAGGAAAAGGGTTTAGGGTTTGATTAGGGGGATCCGCGGTAGCGATCCGCCTAATCAAACCCTAAACCCTTTCCCGTCCCGTTTTAGGATACCCGGTCCCCCAAAAAGGGTTCACTCGGCCCCTCTAGGGTTTCTTTTTGTCTTGCCGCCTTCAAATGAGAAGTATGGGAAAGGGTTTAGGGTTTCATCGGGGGATCCGCATGAGCGGTCCACCTAATCAAACCCTAAACCCTTTCCCGTCCCGTTTTAGGATACCCGGTCCCCCCAAAAAGGGTTCACTCGGCCCCTCTAGGGTTTCTTTTTGTCTTGCCGCCTTCAAATGAGAAGTATGGGAAAGGGTTTAGGGTTTCATCAGGGGGATCCGCAGTAGCGGTCCGCCTAATCAAAACCTTTCCCGTCCCGTTTTAGGATACCCGGTCCCCCCAAAAAGGGTTCACTTGGCCCCTCTAGGGTGTCTTTTTGTCTTGCCGCCTTCGAATGAGAAGCAAGGGAAAGGGTTTAGAGTTTGATTAGGGAGATCCGCAGAGAGTCCGCCTAATCAAACCCTAAACCCTTTCCCGTCCCGTTTTAGGATAGTCGGACCCCCCAAAAAAGGGTTCACTCGTCCCCTCTAGGGTGTCTTTTTGTCTTGCCGCCTTCGAATGAGAAGCAAGGGAAAGGGTTTAGGGTTTGATTAGGGGGATCCGCGGTAGCAGTCCGCCTAATCAAACCCAAAACCCTTTCCCGTCCCGTTTTAGGATACCCGGTCCCCCAAAAAAGGGTTCACTCGGCCCCCTCCGGGGTTTCTTTTTGTCTTGCCGCCTTCAAATGAGAAGTATGGGAAAGGTATTAGGGTTTCATCGGGGGATCCGCGTGAGCGGTCCGCCTAATCAAACCCTAAACCCTTTCCCGTCCCGTTTTAGGATACCCGGTCCCCCCAAAAAGGGTTCACTCGGCCCCTCTAGGGTGTCTTTTTGTCTTGCCGCCTTCGAATGAGAAGCAAGGGAAAGGGTTTAGGGCTTGATTAGGGGGATCCGCGGTAGCGGTCCGCCTAATCAAACCCTAAACCCTTTCCCGTCCCGTTTTAGGATACCCGGTCCCCCCCAAAAAGGGTTCACTCGGCCCCTCTTGGGTGTCTTTTTATCTTGCCGCCTTCGAATGAGAAGCAAGGGAAAGGGTTTAGGGTTTGATAGGGGAGCGCGGTAGCGGTCCGCCTAATCAAACCCTAAACCCTTTCCCGTCCCGTTTTAGGATACCCGTTCCCCCCCCCCCCCAAAAGGGTTCACTCGGCCCCTCTAGGGTGTCTTTTTGTCTTGCCGCCTTCGAATGAGAAGCAATTGAAAGGGTTTAGGGTTTGATTAGGGGGATTCGCGGTAGCGGTCCGCCTAATCAAACCCAAAAACCCTTTCCCGTCCCGTTTTAAGATACCCGGTCCCCCTGAAAAGGGTTCACTCGGCCCCTCTAGGGTTTCGTTTTGTCTTGCCGCCTTCAAATGAGAAGCATAGGAAAGGGTTTAGGGTTTTATTAGGGGGATCCGCAGTAGCGGTCCGCCTAATCAAACCCTAAACCCTTTCCCGTCCCGTTTTAGGATACCCGGTCCCCCCAAAAAGGGTTCACTCGGCCCCTCTAGGGTGTCTTTTTGTCTTGCCGCCTTCGAATGAGAAGCAAGGGAAAGTGTTTAGAGTTTGATTAGGGAGATCCGTAGTAGCAGTCCGCCTAATCAAACCCTAAACCCTTTCCCGTCCCGTTTTAGGATAGCCGGACCCCCCAAAAAAGGGTTCACTCGTCCCCTCTATGGTGTTTTTTTGTCTTGCCGCCTTCAAATGAGAAGCAAGGGAAAGGGTTTAGGGTTTGATTAGGGGGATCCGCGGTAGCAGTCCGCCTAATCAAACCCAAAAACCCTTTCCCGTCCCGTTTTAGGATACCCGGTCCCCTCAAAAAGGGTTCACTCGGCCCCTCTAGGGTTTCTTTTTGTCTTGCCGCCTTCAAATGAGAAGTATGGGAAAGGGTTTAGGGTTTCATCAGGGGATCCGCAGATGGTCCGCCTAATCAAACCCTAAACCCTTTCCCGTCCCGTTTTAGGATACCCGGTCCCCCTAAAAAGGGTTCACTCGGCCCCTCTAGGGTTTCTTTTTGTCTTGCCGCCTTCAAATGAGAAGCATGGAAAAGGGTTTAGGGTTTCATTAGGGGGATCCGCAGTAGCGGTCCCCCTAATCAAACCCTAAACCCTTTCCCGTCCCGTTTTAGGATACCCGGTCCCCCCAAAAAGAGTTCACTCGGCCCCTCTAGGGTATCTTTTTGTCTTGCCGCCTTTGAATGAGAAGCAAGGGAAAGGGTTTAGAGTTTGATTAGGGAGATCCGCAGTAGCAGTCCGCCTAATCAAACCCTAAACCCTTTCCCGTCCCGTTTTAGGATAGCCGGACCCCCCAAAAAAGGGTTCACTCGTCCCCTCTAGGGTGTCTTTTTGTCTTGCCGCCTTCGAATGAGAAGCAAGGGAAAGGGTTTAGGGTTTGATTAGGGGGATCCGCGGTAGCAGTCCGCCTAATCAAACCCAAAAACCCTTTCCCGTCCCATTTTAGGATACCCGGTCCCCCCAAAAAGGGTTCACTCGGCCCCTCAAGGGTTTCTTTTTGTCTTGCCGCCTTCAAATGAGAAGTATGGGAAAGGGTTTAGGGTTTCATCAGGGGGATCCGTAGTAGCGGTCCGCCTAATCAAACCCTAAACCCTTTCCCGTCCCGTTTTAGGATACCCGGTCCCCCTAAAAAGGGTTCACTCGGCCCCTCTAAGGTTTCTTTTTGTGTTGCCGCCTTCAAATGAGAAGCATGGGAAAGGGTTTAGGGTTTCATTAGGGGGATCCGCAGTAGCGGTCCGCCTAATCAAACCCTAAACCCTTTCCCGTCCCGTTTTAGGATACCCGGTCCCCCCAAAAAGGGTTCACTCGGCCCCTCTAGGGTGTCTTTTTGTCTTGCCGCCTTCGAATGAGAAGCAAGGGAAAGTGTTTAGAGTTTGATTAGGGAGATCCGTAGTAGCAGTCCGCCTAATCAAACCCTAAACCCTTTCCCGTCCCGTTTTAGGATAGCCGGACCCCCCAAAAAAGGGTTCACTCGTCCCCTCTATGGTGTTTTTTTGTCTTGCCGCCTTCAAATGAGAAGCAAGGGAAAGGGTTTAGGGTTTGATTAGGGGGATCCGCGGTAGCAGTCCGCCTAATCAAACCCAAAACCCTTTCCCGTCCCGTTTTAGGATACCCGGTCCCCCAAAAAGGGTTCACTCGGCCCCTCTAGGGTTTCTTTTTGTCTTGCCGCCTTCAAATGAGAAGTATGGGAAAGGGTTTAGGGTTTCATCAGGGGATCCGCATGAGCGGTCCGCCTAATCAAACCCTAAACCCTTTCCCGTCCCGTTTTAGGATACCCGGTCCCCCTAAAAAGGGTTCACTCGGCCCCTCTAGGGTTTCTTTTTGTCTTGCCGCCTTCAAATGAGAAGCATGGAAAAGGGTTTAGGGTTTCATTAGGGGATCCGCAGAGCGGTCCCCCTAATCAAACCCTAAACCCTTTCCCGTCCCGTTTTAGGATACCCGGTCCCCCAAAAAGAGTTCACTCGGCCCCTCTAGGGTATCTTTTTGTCTTGCCGCCTTTGAATGAGAAGCAAGGGAAAGGGTTTAGAGTTTGATTAGGAGATCCGCAGAGTGATCCGCCTAATCAAACCCTAAACCCTTTCCCTCCCGTTTTAGGATAGCTTAGGACCCCCAAAAAAGGGTTCACTCGTCCCCTCTAGGGTGTCTTTTTGTCTTGCCGCCTTCGAATGAGAAGCAAGGGAAAGGGTTTAGGGTTTGATTAGGGGATCCGCGGTAGCAGTCCGCCTAATCAAACCCAAAAACCCTTTCCCGTCCCATTTTAGGATACCCGGTCCCCCCAAAAAGGGTTCACTCGGCCCCTCAAGGGTTTCTTTTTGTCTTGCCGCCTTCAAATGAGAAGTATGGGAAAGGGTTTAGGGTTTCATCGGGGGATCCGCATGAGCGGTCCGCCTAATCAAACCCTAAACCCTTTCCCGTCCCGTTTTAGGATACCCGGTCCCCCTAAAAAGGGTTCACTCGACCCCTCTAAGGTTTCTTTTTGTCTTGCCGCCTTCAAATGAGAAGCATGGGAAAGGGTTTAGGGTTTCATTAGGGGGATCCGCGGTAGCGGTCCGCCTAATCAAACCCTAAACCCTTTCCCGTCCCGTTTTAGGATACCCGGTCCCCCAAAAAGGGTTCACTCGGCCCCTCTAGGGTGTCTTTTTGTCTTGCCGCCATCGAATGAGAAGCAAGGGAAAGGGTTTAGAGTTTGATTAGGGAGATCCGCATGAGCATCCGCCTAATCAAACCCTAAACCCTTTCCCGTCCCGTTTTAGGATAGCTAGGACCCCCAAAAAAGGGTTCACTCGTCCCCTCTAGGGTGTCTTTTTGTCTTGCCGCCTTCGAATGAGAAGCAAGGGAAAGGGTTTAGGGTTTGATTAGGGGATCCGCGGTAGCAGTCCGCCTAATCAAACCCTAAACCCTTTCCCGTCCCGTTTTAGGATACCCGGTCCCCCAAAAGGGTTCACTCGTCCCCTCTAGGGTTTCTTTTTGTCTTGCCGCCTTCAAATGAGAAGTATGGGAAAGGGTTTAGGGTTTCATCAGGGGGATCCGCAGTAGCGGTCCACCTAATCAAACCCTAAACCCTTTCCCGTCCCGTTTTAGGATACCCGGTCCCCCCAAAAAGGGTTCACTCGGCCCCTCTAGGGTGTCTTTTTGTCTTGCCGCCTTCGAATGAGAAGCAAGGAAAGGGTTTAGGGTTTGATTAGGGGGATCCGCGGTAGCGGTCCGCCTAATCAAACCCTAAACCCTTTCCCGTCCCGTTTTAGGATACCCGGTCCCCCCAAAAAGGGTTCACTCGGCCCCTCTTGGGTGTCTTTTTGTCTTGCCGCCTTCGAATGAGAAGCAAGGGAAAGGGTTTAGGGTTTTATTAGGGGGATCCGCGGTAGCGGTCCGCCTAGTCGAACCCTAAACCCTTTCCCGTCCTGTTTTAGGATACCCGGTCCCCCCAAAAAGGGTTCACTCGGCCCCTCTAGGGTGTCTTTTTGTCTTGCCGCCTTTGAATGAGAAGCAAGGGAAAGGTTTTAGGGTTTGATTTGGGGGATCCGCGGTAGCGATCCTCATAATCAAACCCTAAACCCTTTCCCGTCCCGTTTTAGGATACCCGGTCCCCCCAAAAAGGGTTCACTCGGCTCCTCTAGGGTGTCTTTTTGTCTTGCCGCCTTCGAATAAAAAGCAAGGGAAAGGGTTTAGGGTTTTATTAGGGGGATCCGCGGTAGCGGTCAACCTAATCAAATCCTAAACCCTTTCCCGTCCCGTTTTAGGATACCCGGACCCCCAAAAAAAGGGTTCACTCGTCTTCTCTAGGTTGTCTTTTTGTCTTGCCGCCTTCGAATGAGAAGCAAGGGAAAGGGTTTATGGTTTGATTAGGGGGATCCGCGATAGCGGTCCGCCTAATCAAACCTAAAAACCCTTTCCCGTCCCGTTTTAGGATACTCGGTCCCCCCAAAAAGGGTTCACTCGGCCCCTCTAGGGTGTCTTTTTGTCTTGCCGCCTTCAAATGAGAAGAAAGGGAAAGGGTTAAGGGTTTGATTAGGGGGAGCCGCGGTAGCGGTCCGCCTAATCAAACCCTAAACCCTTTCCCATCCCGTTTTAGGATACCCGTTCCCGCCTAAAAAGGGTTCACTCGGCCCCTCTAGGGTGTCTTTTTGTCTTGCCGCCTTCAAATGAGAAGCAAGGGAAAGGGTTTAGGGTTTGATTAGGGGGATTCGCGGTAGCGGTCCGCCTAATCAAACTCAAAAACCCTTTCCCGTCCCGTTTTAGGATACCCGGTCCCCCTAAAAAGGATTCACTCGGCCCCTCTAGGGTTTCTTTTTGTCTTGCCGCCTTCAAATGAGAAGCATGGGAAAGGGTTTAGGGTTTCTTTAGGGGGATCCGCAGTAGCGGTCCGCCTAATCAAACCCTAAACCCTTTCCCGTCCCGTTTTAGGATACCCGGTCCCCCCAAAAAGGGTTCACTCGGCCCCTCTAGGGTGTCTTTTTGTCTTGCCGCGTTCGAATGAGAAGCAAGGGAAAGGGTTTAGGGTTTGATTAGGGAGATCCGCAGAGTGATCCGCCTAATCAAACCCTAAACCCTTTCCCGTCCCGTTTTAGGATAGCCGGACGCCCCAAAAAAGGGTTCACTCGTCCCCTCTAGGATGTCTTTTTGTCTTGCCGCCTTCGAATGAGAAGCAAGGGAAAGGGTTTAGGGTTTGATTAGGGGGATCCGCGGTAGCAGTCCGCCTAATCAAACCCAAAAACCCTTTCCCGTCCCGTTTTAGGATACCCGGTCCCTCCAAAAAGGGTTCACTCGGCCCCTCTAGGGTTTCTTTTTGTCTTGCCGCCTTCAAATGAGAAATATGGGAAAGGGTTTAGGGTTTCATTAAGGGGATCCGCAGTAGCGGTCCGCCTAATCAAACCCTAAACCCTTTCCCGTCCCGTTTTAGGATACCTGGTCCCCCCAAAAAGGGTTCACTCGGCCCCTCTAGGGTGTCTTTTTGTCTTGCCGCCTTCGAATGAGAAGCAAGGGAAAGGGTTTAGGGCTTGATTAGGGGGATCCGCGGTAGAGGTCCGCCTAATCAAACCCTAAACCCTTTCCTCTCCCGTTTTAGGATACCCGGTCCCCCCAAAAAGGGTTCACTCGGGCCCTCTTGGGTGTCTTTTGTCTTGCCGCCTTCGAATGAGAAGCAAGGGAAAGGGCTTAGGGTTTGATTAGGGGGATCCGCGGTAGCGGTCCGCCTAATCAAACCCTAAACCCTTTCCCGTCCCGTTTTAGGATAGCCGGTCCCCCCAAAAAGGGTTCACTCGGCCCCTCTAGGGTGTCTTTTTGTCTTGCCGCCTTCGAATGAGAATCAAGGGAAAGGGTTTAGAGTTTGATTAGGGAGATCCGCTGTAGCAGTCCGCCTAATCAAACCCTAAACCCTTTCCCGTCCCGTTTTAGGATAGCCGGACCCCCCAAAAAAGGGTTCAACCGTCCCCTCTAGGGTGTCTTTTTGTCTTGCCGCTTTCGAATGAGAAGCAAGGGAAAGGGTTTAGGGTTTGATTAGGGGGATCCGCGGTAGCAGTCCGCCTAATCAAACCCAAAAACCCTTTCCCGTCCCGTTTTAGGATACCCGGTCCCCCAAAAAAGGGTTCACTCGGCCCCTCTAGGGTTTCTTTTTGTCTTGCCGCCTTCAAATGAGAAGTATGGGAAAGGGTTTAGGGTTTCATCAGGGGGATCCGCAGTAGCGGTCCGCCTAATCAAACCCTAAACCCTTTCCCCGTCCCGTTTTAGGATACCCGGTCCCCCAAAAAGGGTTCACTCGGCCCCTCTAAGGTTTCTTTTTGTCTTGCCGCCTTCAAATGAGAAGCATGGGAAAGGGTTTAGGGTTTCATTAGGGGATCCCATGAGCGGTCCGCCTAATCAAACCCTAAACCCTTTCCCGTCCCGTTTTAGGATACCCGGTCCCCCAAAAAGGGTTCACTCGGCCCCTCTAGGGTGTCTTTTTGTCTTGCCGCCTTCGAATGAGAAGCAAGAGAAAGGGTTTAGAGTTTGATTAGGGAGATCCGCGAGTGATCCGCCAAATCAAACCCTAAACCCTTTCCCGTCCCGTTTTAGGCTATTTAGGACCCCCAAAAAAGGGTTCACTCGTCCCCTCTAGGGTGTCTTTTTGTCTTGCCGCCTTCGAATGAGAAGCAAGGGAAAGGGTTTAGGGTTTGATTAGGGGATCCGCGGTAGCGGTCCGCCTAATCAAACCCAAAACCCTTTCCCGTCCCGTTTTAGGATACCCGGTCCCCCCAAAAAGGGTTCACTCGGCCCCTCTAGGGTTTCTTTTTGTCTTGCCGCCTTCAAATGAGAAGTATGGGAAAGGGTTTAGGGTTTCATCAGGGGGATCCGCAGTAGCGGTCCACCTAATCAAACCCTAAACCCTTTCCCGTCCCGTTTTAGGATACCTGGTCCCCCCAAAAAGGGTTCACTCGGCCCCTCTAGGGTTTCTTTTTGTCTTGCCGCCTTCAAATGAGAAGTATGGGAAAGGGTTTAGGGTTTCATCGGGGGATCCGCGATGAGCGGTCCGCCTAATCAAAACCTTTCCCGTCCGTTTTAGGATACCCGGTCCCCCAAAAAGGGTTCACTCGGCCCCTCTAGGGTGTCTTTTTGTCTTGCCGCCTTCGAATGAGAAGCAAGGGAAAGGGTTTAGGGCTTGATTAGGGGGATCCGCGGTAGCGGTCCACCTAATCAAACCCTAAACCCTTTCCCGTCCCGTTTTAGGATACCTGGTCCCCCCAAAAAGGGTTCACTCGGCCCCTCTAGGGTGTCTTTTTGTCTTGCCGCCTTCGAATGAGAAGCAAGGGAAAGGGTTTAGAGTTTGATTAGGGAGATCCGCAGTAGCAGTCCGCCTAATCAAACCCTAAACCCTTTCCCGTCTCGTTTTAGGATAGCCGGACCCCCCAAAAAAGGGTTCACTCGTCCCCTCTAGGGTGTCTTTTGGTCTTGCCGCCTTCGAATGAGAAGCAAGGGAAAGGGTTTAGGGTTTGATTAGGGGATCCGCGGTAGCAGACCGCCTAATCAAACCCAAAAACCCTTTCCCGTCCCGTTTTAGGATACCCGGTCCCCCCAAAAAGGGTTCACTCGGCCCCTCTAGGGTTTCTTTTTGTCTTGCCGCCTTCAAATAAGAAGCATGTGAAAGGGTTTAGGGTTTCATCAGGGGGATCCGCAGTAGCGGTCCACCTAATCAAACCCTAAACCCTTTCCCGTCCCGTTTTAGGATACCTGGTCCCCCCAAAAAGGGTTCACTCGGCCCCTCTAGGGTGTCTTTTTGTCTTGCCGCCTTCGAATGAGAAGCAAGGGAAAGGGTTTAGGGCTTTATTAGGGGGATCCGCGGTAGCGGTCCGCCTAATCAAACCCTAAACCCTTTCCCGTCCCGTTTTAGGATACCCGGTCCCCCCAAAAAGGGTTCACTCGGCCCCTCTTCGGTGTCTTTTTGTCTTGCCGCCTTCGAATGAGAAGCAAGGGAAAGGGTTTAGGGTTTTATTAGGGGGATCCGCGGTAGCGGTCCGCCTAGTCGAACCCTAAACCCTTTCCCGTCCTGTTTTAGGATACCCGGTCCCCCCAAAAAGGGTTCACTCGGCCCCTCTAGGGTGTCTTTTTGTCTTGCCGCCTTTGAATGAGAAGCAAGGGAAAGGTTTTAGGGTTTGATTTGGGGGATCCGCGGTAGCGATCCTCATAATCAAACCCTAAACCCTTTCCCGTCCCGTTTTAGGATACCCGGTCCCCCCAAAAAGGGTTCACTCGGCTCCTCTAGGGTGTCTTTTTGTCTTGCCGCCTTCGAATGAAAAGCAAGAGAAAGGGTTTAGGGTTTTATTAGGGGGATCCGCGGTAGCGGTCCACCTAATCAAATCCTAAACCCTTTCCCGTCCCGTTTTAGGATACCCGGACCCCCCAAAAAAGGGTTCACTCGTCTTCTCTAGGTTGTCTTTTTGTCTTGTCGCTTTCGAATGAGAAGCAAGGGAAAGGGTTTATGGTTTGATTAGGGGGATCCGCGATAGCGGTCCGCCTAATCAAACCTAAAAACCCTTTCCCGTCCCGTTTTAGGATACCCGGTCCCCCCAAAAAGGGTTCACTCGGCCCCTCTAGGGTGTCTTTTTGTCGTGCCGCTTTCGAATGAGAAGAAAGGGAAAGGGTTAAGGGTTTGATTAGGGGGAGCCGCGGTAGCGGTCCGCCTAATCAAACCCTAAACCCTTTCCCGTCCCGTTTTAGGATACCCGTTCCCCCCTAAAAAGGGTTCACTCGGCCCCTCTAGGGTGTCTTTTTGTCTTGCCGCCTTCGAATGAGAAGCAAAGGAAAGGGTTTAGGGTTTGATTAGGGGGATTCGCGGTAGCGGTCCGCCTAATCAAACTCAAAAACCCTTTACCGTCCCGTTTTAGGATACCCGGTCCCCCTAAAAAGGATTCACTCGGCCCCTCTAGGGTTTCTTTTTGTCTTGCCGCCTTCAAATGAGAAGCATGGGAAAGGGTTTAGGGTTTGATTAGGGAGATCCGCAGTAGCAGTCCGCCTAATCAAACCCTAAACCCTTTCCCGTCCCGTTTTAGGATAGCCGGACGCCCCAAAAAAGGGTTCACTCGTCCCCTCTAGGATGTCTTTTTGTCTTGCCGCCTTCGAATTAGAAGCAAGGGAAAGGGTTTAGGGTTTGATTAGGGGGATCCGCGGTAGCAGTCCGCCTAATCAAACCCAAAAACCCTTTCCCGTCCCGTTTTAGGATACCCGGTCCCTCCAAAAAGGGTTCACTCGGCCCCTCTAGGGTTTCTTTTTGTCTTGCCATCTTCAAATGAGAAGTATGGGAAAGGGTATAGGGTTTCATTAGGGGGATCCGCAGTAGCGGTCCGCCTAATCAAACCCTAAACCCTTTCCCGTCCTGTTTTAGGATACCTGGTCCCCCCAAAAAGGGTTCACTCGGCCCCTCTAGGGTGTCTTTTTGTCTTGCCGCCTTCGAATGAGAAGCAAGGGAGAGGGTTTAGGGCTTGATTAGGGGGATCCGCGGTAGCGAACCGCCTAATCAAACCCTAAACCCTTTCCTCTCCCGTTTTAGGATACCCGGTCCCCCCAAAAAGGGTTCACTCGGGCCCTCTTGGGTGTCTTTTGTCTTGCCGCCTTCGAATGAGAAGCAAGGGAAAGGGTTTAGGGTTTGATTAGGGTGATCCGCGGTAGCGGTCCGCCTAATCAAACCCTAAACCCTTTCCCGTCCCGTTTTAGGATAGCCGGTCCCCCCAAAAAGGGTTCACTCGGCCCCTCTAGGGTGTCTTTTTGTCTTGCCGCCTTCGAATGAGAAGCAAGGGAAAGGGTTTAGGGCTTGATTAGGGGGATCCGCGGTAGCGGTCCGCCTAATCAAACCCTAAACCCTTTCCCGTCCCGTTTTAGGATACCCGGTCCCCCCAAAAAGGGTTCACTCGGCCCCTCGTGGGTGTCTTTTTGTCTTGCCGCCTTCGAATGAGAAGCAAGGGAAAGGGTTTAGGGTTTTATTAGGGGGATCCGCGGTAGCGGTCCGCCTAGTCGAACCCTAAACCCTTTCCCGTCCTGTTTTAGGATACCCGGTCCCCCAAAAAGGGTTCACTCGGCCCCTCTAGGGTGTCTTTTTGTCTTGCCGCCTTTGAATGAGAAGCAAGGAAAGGGTTTAGGGTTTGATTTGGGGGATCCGCGGTAGCGATCCTCATAATCAAACCCTAAACCCTTTCCCGTCTCGTTTTAGGATACCCGGTCCCCCCAAAAAGGGTTCACTCGGCTCCTCTAGGGCGTCTTTTTGTCTTGCCGCCTTCGAATGAAAAGCAAGGGAAAGGGTTTAGGGTTTTTTAGGGGATCCGCGGTAGCGGTCCACCTAATCAAATCCTAAACCCTTTCCCGTCCCGTTTTAGGATACCCGGACCTCCCAAAAAAGGGTTCACTCGTCTTCTCTAGGTTGTCTTTTTGTCTTGCCGCCTTCGAATGAGAAGCAAGGGAAAGGGTTTATGGTTTGATTAGGGGGATCCGCGATAGCGGTCCGCCTAATCAAACCTAAAAACCCTTTCCTGTCCCGTTTTAGGATACCCGGTCCCCCAAAAAGGGTTCACTCGGCCCCTCTAGGGTGTCTTTTTGTCGTGCCGCCTTCGAATGAGAATAAAGGGAAAGGGTTAAGGGTTTGATTAGGGGGAGCCGCGGTAGCGGTCCGCCTAATCAAACCCTAAACCCTTTCCCGTCCCGTTTTAGGATAGCCGGACGCCCCAAAAAAGGGTTCACTCGTCCCCTCTAGGATGTCTTTTTGTCTTGCCGCCTTCGAATTAGAAGCAAGGGAAAGGGTTTAGGGTTTGATTAGGGGGATCCGCGGTAGCAGTCCGCCTAATCAAACCCAAAAACCCTTTCCCGTCCCGTTTTAGGATACCCGGTCCCTCCAAAAAGGGTTCACTCGGCCCCTCTAGGGTTTCTTTTTTTCTTGCCGCCTTCAAATGAGAAGTATGGGAAAGGGTTTAGGGTTTCATTAGGGGGATCCGCAGTAGCGGTCCGCCTAATCAAACCCTAAACCCTTTCCCGTTCCGTTTTAGGATAGCCGGTCCCCCCAAAAAGGGTTCACTCGGCCCCTCTAGGGTGTCTTTTTGTCTTGCCGCCTTCGAATGAGAAGCAAGGGAAAGGGTTTAGGGCTTGATTAGGGGGATCCGCTGTGGGTTAATATCCGTATACTACCCTTTAATTGCAGGACTATAACGTAAATTTAAACATGCAATTTATAGTCATAAAACGATAAAACAATATGGAAACGATAAGGAATTAGAATCAACCTCGGGTCCTTATAGTGCGGCGTAAAGAACAGAAATCAAATGAGATTCCCTCCTAATTGTTGCACCCAAGACCTTGTCCGAGATATGCCCTTGTGCTAGAACAGTGTTCTCCGATTGCCTTGCAATATAGGGAGAACTGATGTGAGTTTTGCTTGAGATGTGAGATCTCGGTTTCTCCAGAGAAGAATGCTCTTCTTCGAAACCCTAATTTCTTTCACTGATAAAGATTAGGTTAGACAAGAGGAGAAGCTCTCCTTATGTCCTTGGATGGCTCGGCCAAACCGTGAGGAGGGAGCCTCATGGGCTTTTTAATTTCCTCTTCACTTAAGCTCGCGGTCCGGTCCAAAACTCGCTAAGTGTATATGACGCGGTCTGATTATAAACTGTTATCGGTTATCGGAAATTAAGGCATCAGCTAATAATACGGGTTAGCTGAATTATTAATACGTGTCCGACAAAACAGTATTGTATAATTATTTTAATATACATATAATTAAATATAAATCACGTATATTTAATTTTACGAATTAACTGGTTAATTCGCCTTAGCCCATGATATTTAATCCGTATTAAATATAATATCTCAACATCACATATTTGACTAATTACTAAGTCAAATAACTCGGACTAACTGGTTAGTCAATTTTGGCATCTACATGACAGTATTTTCATACCGTCACATCTCTCGAACGTATCCTATAGGTGTGACTTTTAGGGACCAGTTGATCACCGCCATCTGTATGACAATAACGTCAAACTTATCTAGCAAGCCAACCGTTATTGATAAACGTGGATCAACTGATAATAATACCAAAGTATGCCCTTTGATCCTTTTAGAGGTTTATAAGTCCTTGCACTAACTGTTAAGGACACCAACCCCAACAAGCTCCCACTTGTCCGTACAAGTGCATGTGCAATGACGTTATCCGCACTAACTGGAGGACACAAGCTCCAACAAACTCCCACTTGTCCGAACAAGTGTAGGTGCGATAACCGATTCTCATATTCATTTAAAATCTCTCCCACTCAATGTAAAACAATTTGCAGATCTGGATCCACGAAGGTCGTATTTTACAATCGATCTGTATCTAGAGTGGTTTCCCCGACTAGAGAGTAACTTAACTGATAAAACGAATCCGTATCCGAGCATGGCCATGCATTTCGATTCTGACTCCTCGAGTGGCCCCGAGAAATATCGAGTACGATAAAGGCTGAATATTTCCTTCAACTCGACTCCTTCCGATCTAAGCACAGCATGAAATGACCCAGAAAAAATCTACTTGGCCCCCTGTTACGGATGACCGTGAGAAAGAAACCAAAGTCACCCAAAATCTGCCGTAGTCTCAAGAGACAGTCAATAGTCAAAGAATCGACTCTTAGGATCATTATGGAGGTCCTATCCACGACCGGGCAGCGAATGTTATAAAACATTTAGGACTCCACGTCGATGTCACAATTGTGTCCTACGAAATATCCGTATAAATCGCTCTCGTGATTGGTCGGTCAACCTGTTGACTTATGGCTCGTTGAACCCACCATCAACCAACGTCACAGAATAATTGCCAGAGTTATCAGCTCATGTGGGCAATTAAGGACTAACAAGATATGATGTTTGTTCAGTTCACTTTGTGGTGTTCAAAATTGTCGTACAATTCCACATGAAAAACAAAATATATATAAATATAAAATATCAAAACGATGATGTCGTATAGAGTACAAAGGAGAATGAATCTGATCCATAAAAGAGTACTACAACTCAGGAACACGTTTGATTCCCATGGAATTTACGTGCCCTTCATGCTTATCTTGTCGTAATGCTTTAGTGAGAGGATCTGCTATGTTATCATCTGTAGCAATCTTTTCTATCACTACTTCCTTTTGCTCCACGTAATCCCGGATTAGATGAGCTTTCCGTTGTACATGTCTAGACTTGTTGCTAGACTTTGGCTCCTTAGCTTGGAAGATGGCACCACTATTGTCGCAATAGATGGTGATCGGGTCATTCGAACTAGGCACTACAGAGAGCCCATGTAAGAATTGACGCATCCATATCGCTTCCTTTGTTGCTTCAGACGCGGCATAGTACTCGGACTCGATCGTAGAATCTCTTTGTAACAGTTTGTTTCGAACTCTTCCGGTGATCGCAGCTTATTAAGAGTAAAACGAATCCCGACCGAGATTTCGAGTCATCACGATCCGTTTGGAAGCTAGCATCTGCAGAACCGGTTGCGCATAGCTTTTGTTCGCCTCCATAAGTCAAAGCCCAATCTTTAGTCCTCCGTAGGTACTTAAGAATGTTCTTGACAGCCAACCAATGTGGTTCACCTGGTTGCTGTTGGAATCGACTTGTCATACTCAATGCATATGCCACGTCCGGACGTGTGCATATCATGGCATACATGATTGATCCTATAGCCGAAGCATAAGGAATCCGTGTCATGCGCTCTTTCTCTTCCGGTGTGTCTCGGTGCCGAGACTTGCTCAAATGCACCCCGGGGACATGGGAAGGAACCCCTTCTTGGAGTTAGTCATACTGAATCTCTCAAGGACTTTGTCTATGTAAGACTCCTGACTGAGAGATAACATCCGTCGTGATCTATCTCGATAGATACGGATGCCAAGAATTCTTTGTGCCTCTCCCAGATCTTTCATCTGGAAATGGTTCCGCAACCATACTTTCACCGGTTAAGAGAGGTATGTCATTCCCAATCAGGAGTATGTCGTCAACATACAATATTAGGAAGACAATCTTGCTCCCACTCGACTTGATATATAGACATGGTTCCTCGACAGATCGAGTAAAGCCATTTTCTTTTATCACTTGGTCGAAGCGATGATTCCAACTCCTTGATGCTTGCTTAAGTCCATAAATGGAACGCTTAAGCTTGCACACTTTCTTAGGATGTTCAGGATCGATGAAACCTTCGGGTTGTACCATGTACAACTCTTCCTCCAAAAAGCCGTTTAAGAAGGCGGTTTTCACATCCATTTGCCAAATTTCATAGTCATGAAAAGCGGCGATCGCTAAGATAATCCGAATGGAACGCAAAGATAACTACGGGTGCAAAAATCTCATCGTAGTGCAAACCTGGCACTTGGGTGAAACCTTTAGCAACTAGTCGTGCTTTGTAGATATCTTGTTGACCTTCCACAGAATGCTTTATCTTGTAAAGCCATTTGCATTGAAGGGGACGAACCTTAGCAGGTAAGTCAACAAGATCCCACACGTTGTTCTCATACATGGAGTCCATCTCGGATTGCATGGCCTCAAGCCATAGCTTTGAGTCGAACTTGTCATGGCACCTTTATAGGTTGCGGGTTCACTACTCGTTAAGAGTAGAACGTCATCTATGTCATGTTCCTCGACCATACCGATGTATCTGTCCGGAGGAATAGAGACTCTACCCGACCTCCTAGGTTCCTCAGGAATATTCACCGCAGCCGGGATTGAAGGAATTGGTTCCTCCAATGGTTGCTCGGTGTTTGGTTCTGGAATCTCCGACAGGTCGAAGGTTCTATCACTCTTTGCATTCTCGAGAAATTCCTTCTCTAAGAATGTCGCACTAGCCGCAACAAAAACGCGTTGTTCGGTTGGCGAATAGAAGTAATGACCACGTGTTCCTTTAGGATAACCTATAAAGTATGTCTTGACCGATCGCGGGCCGAGCTTATCTTCGTGTCTCCACTTGACATAAGCCTCGCAGCCCCAAACCCGTATAAAGGACAAGTTAGGGACCGTTCCCTTCCATAGTTCATATGGAGTCTTGTCAATGACTTTAGACGGACTTGGTTAAGTATTAGAGCGGCCGACATAAGAGCATAACCCCACAATGAATCAAGTAAAACCGTGTGACTCATCATGGATCGAACCATATCAAGTAGTGTTCGATTTCTCCGTTCGGACACACCATTCAACCGAGGTGTTCCGGTGGAGTTAACGTAGGGCAATCCCACGGTCCTTCGGTGTTGATCAAACTCGTGAGAAAGATACTCGCCACCACGATCTGAACGTAGTGTTTTAATCTTTCTACCTAATAGGTTCTGTACCCTATTTTGGTATTCCTTGATTTTCTCAAAGGATTCACTTTTGTGCTTCATTAAATAGACATAGCCATATCTACTCAAATCGTCCGTGAAAGTGATGAAATACCTATAGCCTTCTCGTGCGGTGATTGACATAGGACCACATACATCCGTGTGTATGAGCCCTAATAGGTCAGCAGCGCGCATTCCAACACCTTTGAAGGAAATCCGAGTCATTTTACCGATGAGACATGATTCACACGTGCCAAATGATTGAAAATCAAAGGCCGAGATAGCTCCATGTTTGATGAGCTGTTTTACGCGTTTCTCATTAATGTGTCCCATACGGCAGTGCCATAGATACGTTTGATCTTTGTCACCAACCTTTAACTTTTTATTCATTACGTGTAATATTTCCGAGGTCTGATCTAAAACATAAATTCCGTTCATGGAAACGCCTTGCCAGTAAATCATATCGTGTAATGAGAAAATGCAAGCATTGTTTTCTATTACAAATGAAAAACCATGTTTATCAAGCGCAGAAACTGAAATAATGTTTTTGGAAAGACTAGGTACATAATAGCAGTCATATAATGACAACTCAAAACCGCTTGGAAGCTGGATCACATATGTCCCCTTGGAGATGGCAGCTACTCTTGCTCCATTCCCAACACGCAGGTCCACCTCACCCTTTACGAGGGGTTCGATGTTTCGGAGCCCCTGCACATGATTACACAGATGAGAACCACAACCAGTATCAAGTACCCAAGTTCCGTAACTTGTGTGGTTAATCTCAATCATATGAATAAAAGTAGAAGAGAGAGAAGACATACCAACAGGTTTGACACGACCTGCCTTTAAGTCCTCATGATAAACAGGACATGTGCGTCTCCAATGCCCAGTCTTGTGGCAATGATGGCATTCCATGTTTTCACTCTTGCTCTTTGTCATGCCCGATGAGTTGCTCGCCTCACCAGGACCACTCTTACCTGAACCCGACTTCTTGAACTTCGCCTTACCTCATTGTTAGGTTTTTGCCGGAGCTTTGCCCTTACCTTTCCCTTTGTTTGACACAACGAGAACATCCTGTTTCGAGCTCCCACTGCACTTCATGTCCTTCTCGGTCTGTACGAGGAGGGAGTGCAGTTCATGGGGAGTTTTCTTCAAATCATTCATATAGTAATTCGCTCTAAATTGCGAAAAACCATCGTGGAGTGAGTGAAGCATACGGTCGATAACAATGTTCTCGCTGATGTTACAGTTAAAGGTCTCCAGCTTCTCGACATTCTCAATCATGCTGAGAATGTGTGGGCTAACCGGTTGGCCCTTCTGGAGTCTCGCATCAAAGAAGCGAGTGGTATGCTCATAGGTCACGATTCTCGGTGCTTTTGAGAATTCCTTAGTGAGCGTGGTGAAAATCTTGTTTGCACCATGGGCTATGAAGCGTTTCTGCAAATTGGATTCCATTGCAAAAATGAGTACGTTTTTAATCGCACCCGCTTCCATACAGAAATCGTTAAACTTGGCGATTTCGGTAGCTCTAGCCGTGGGACCTGGGTTTGCCGGGAGGGGCTCTAACAAAAATTTGAGCTTCCCGTCAGCAGTGGCAGCATTCCGTAATGCCCCCTCCCAGTCCGCGAAGTTGGATCCATCATTCTTCAGTCGAGTACACTGATTCATCTGATTCATGAAGATCCTCAGCCAGGACTCACGGTCCAATGTGGCACTTGGCATTGGGTTATCACTTGAACCAGCCATTTGTTGTTTAGCAGTTTAAAACGTGATCTACACTGAAAAAGAAAGGAAAAACAAAACGAAATAAGCAACTCATCGAGGTGATTTAAGTCTATTTTAAAATTCATTTTAAACATGTAGACTCTCGCACTTGCATAATTGATCTCCCTCAAGAAAGACACAAGTGATCCCAAGACTCAATTTCTGTAAATTGATAAGCCAACTGTTTAGCTAATTCTTCCGGAAGAACTCTTGGTCGATAGATTTCTGTAAATCCTATCTATAGTCCACCATGATCACAGGATCGTACGAGTGACCATAGTGTTGAGATAAAATAGGTCAATCGGTTCCAACTTACCCGACGTAGAAGGGGTCATAGTATGCCTACCGACGAAGAAGGGACTCATTGGAGTTTGACCTATAAAGACCGTTCTCAATTTTGGTTTATACGAGGAAGATCCCATCAACAAAATTATAATTCATTTTAAGTGAACGAATAACTAGCGTCTGTCGTGAATGAATTTATTTGGATGATGGCTTAAAACGTGTGACATGAGAATGTCAATGAAAACTAACTCGTGACCTCTATATGTGTCAGTTTTCATGCAATAATTATAGGTGGTTTGGTTTTTAGGCGGAATATGATGCATATTATCGTTGCATAAAAATAAATAAAGGAATGCGATACGTAAATAAAAATTCCTAGTGTGGCCTATCCTAGTATAAGAACAAGATACAACTTTGGAATCCACCGTTGGACCCGAAAAGCTTGTCTTGATGTTCCATCTTGATCCAAGTAGCGGGAGTGAGCATCCGGTCTCCATCTTTGGTCTTCTCAAAAATTACAATTAAAATTACAAAATATAAACCTATTTACATTCTAATTAAAACTGTAATTACAAATGAAAAATCCAAAACGGAGATACAAGATCTCAAAATACAACCAAGACCGTGTTCCATCATTACGGTAACACGTTCTACTAAGGCCACACTAAGTTACAACCGCTTGCAAAAATTAAATACGTAATTAAAAGGCATTCACGGCATTCATAAATTAACGATAAATAAAAATGCATCAACTAAAAACAAATTCATTCGTGACATAATTCCGTAATTATGTTAAATTTATCCAAACCACCTTTTAATGATTAAAATTCGTGTGATAAAACCGCTTCTATCATTTAATTTTAATCTATTATAATCCGTTACTTTAAATATAATTTAAAATAACTTAATGGTACGTGTGTGAACCGTTTCACAATCATAGCGAGTGTACTATATCCGGATAAAGTACATATTGAAGCCAAAAGAAAATTTAAATCAAAAGAAATAAATTTTCAAGGCTGTTAAAGACGAAATCCCTCGATCCAGGGACATAAGTGCTCGATCGAGGGACAGGAGGGTTCGATCGACTGAACTGCAAGTCGATCGAGAGGTATGCTAATCAGGAGGTGCTCGATCGACTAAACTGGAGGTCGATCGAGTGCCTATATCAGCAAAACTACTCGATCGAGTACGAGGACAACTCGATCGAGCAGAGGGGTTTTGAAAGCGGGTCGATCGAGTACAGCAAGGACTCGATCGAGCAAAAAAGGTTTTGAGATGTGGTCGATCGAGTACAACAGGGACTCGATCGATCAAAAACAAGATAAAAAGACTCGATCGAGTAGAAATACGCTCGATCGAATGCTAAAGTGGCTGAAACTTCAAAACCCTCGTGAAAACTATATTTCGAGACAAAATCAAATGTAATTTTGATCAAAACGCCTCAAAACAAATTTAACAATTGACAAAAACTTGACATGTTGCTATAATCTCTGTATAAAATAACAACATGTAAAACCAACATGAGATTTGAAGCAAAACAGCCGTGTAAAACATGACACGGTTTGGTTTTCGAGACAAAACAACAACAAGAGCAACCGTGTAAACAAGACACGGTTCCCAAAGCAACCAAAAACGCAGCAAATTAAAAAAATTTCTGCCGAGTAAAAAAAAATGGCTGCCGAGACAAATTTTTAACCAAAAATCATCGTTTCAACAACCGTTTGATGAAAAACACATATAAAAATTTACGTGGCCTCGCTCTGATACCACTTGTGGGTTAATATCCGTATACTACCCTTTAATTGCAGGACTATAACGTAAATTTAAACATGCAATTTATAGTCATAAAACGATAAAACAATATGGAAACGATAAGGAATTAGAATCAACCTCGTGTCCTTATAGTGCGGCGTAAAGAACAGAAATCAAATGAGATTCCCTCCTAATTGTTGCACCCAAGACCTTGTCCGAGATATGCCCTTGTGCTAGAACAGTGTTCTCCGATTGCCTTGCAATATAGGGAGAACTGATGTGAGTTTTGCTTGAGATGTGAGATCTCGGTTTCTCCAGAGAAGAATGCTCTTCTTCGAAACCCTAATTTCTTTCACTGATAAAGATTAGGTTAGACAAGAGGAGAAGCTCTCCTTATGTCCTTGGATGGCTCGGCCAAACCGTGAGGAGGGAGCCTCATGGGCTTTTTAATTTCCTCTTCACTTAAGCTCGCGGTCCGGTCCAAAACTCGCTAAGTGTATATGACGCGGTCTGATTATAAACTGTTATCGGTTATCGGAAATTAAGGCATCAGCTAATAATACGGGTTAGCTGAATTATTAATACGTGTCCGACAAAACAGTATTGTATAATTATTTTAATATACATATAATTAAATATAAATCACGTATATTTAATTTTACGAATTAACTGGTTAATTCGCCTTAGCCCATGATATTTAATCCGTATTAAATATAATATCTCAACATCACATATTTGACTAATTACTAAGTCAAATAACTCGGACTAACTGGTTAGTCAATTTTGGCATCTACATGACAGTATTTTCATACCGTCACATCTCTCGAACGTATCCTATAGGTGTGACTTTTAGGGACCAGTTGATCACCGCCATCTGTATGACAATAACGTCAAACTTATCTAGCAAGCCAACCGTTATTGATAAACGTGGATCAACTGATAATAATACCAAAGTATGCCCTTTGATCCTTTTAGAGGTTTATAAGTCCTTGCACTAACTGTTAAGGACACCAACCCCAACATCCGCGGTAGCGGTCCGCCTAATCAAACCCTAAACCCTTTCCCGTCCCGTTTTAGGATACCCGGTCCCCCCAAAAAGGGTTCACTCGGCCCCTCGTGGGTGTCTTTTTGTCTTGCCGCCTTCGAATGAGAAGCAAGGGAAAGGGTTTAGGGTTTTATTAGGGGGATCCGCGGTAGCGGTCCGCCTAGTCGAACCCTAAACCCTTTCCCGTCCTGTTTTAGGATACCCGGTCCCCCCAAAAAGGGTTCACTCGGCCCCTCTAGGGTGTCTTTTTGTCTTGCCGCCTTTGAATGAGAAGCAAGGGAAAGGTTTTAGGGTTTGATTTGGGCGATCCGCGGTAGCGATCCTCATAATCAAACCCTAAACCCTTTCCCGTCTCGTTTTAGGATACCCGGTCCCCCCAAAAAGGGTTCACTCGGCTCCTCTAGGGCGTCTTTTTGTCTTGCCGCCTTCGAATGAAAAGCAAGGAAAAGGGTTTAGGGTTTTTTTAGGGGGATCCGCGGTAGCGGTCCACCTAATCAAATCCTAAACCCTTTCCCGTCCCGTTTTAGGATACCCGGACCTCCCAAAAAAGGGTTCACTCGTCTTCTCTAGGTTGTCTTTTTGTCTTGCCGCCTTCGAATGAGAAGCAAGGGAAAGGGTTTATGGTTTGATTAGGGGGATCCGCGATAGCGGTCCGCCTAATCAAACCTAAAAACCCTTTCCTGTCCCGTTTTAGGATACCCGGTCCCCCCAAAAAGGGTTCACTCGGCCCCTCTAGGGTGTCTTTTTGTCGTGCCGCCTTCGAATGAGAATAAAGGGAAAGGGTTAAGGGTTTGATTAGGGGGAGCCGCGGTAGCGGTCCGCCTAATCAAACCCTAAACCCTTTCCCGTCCCGTTTTAGGATACCCGTTCCCCCCTAAAAAGGGTTCACTCGGCCCCTCTAGGTTGTCTTTTTGTCTTGCCGCCTTCGAATGAGAAGCAAGGGAAAGGGTTTAGGGTTTGATTAGGGGATCCGCGGTAGCGGTCCGCCTAATCAAACTCTAAACCCTTTCCCGTCCCGTTTTAGGATACCCGGTCCCCCTAAAAAGGATTCACTCGGCCCCTCTAGGGTTTCTTTTTGTCTTGCCGCCTTCAAATGAGAAGCATGGGAAAGGGTTTAGGGTTTGATTAGGGAGATCCGCAGTAGCAGTCCGCCTAATCAAACCCTAAACCCTTTCCCGTCCCGTTTTAGGATAGCCGGACGCCCCAAAAAAGGGTTCACTCGTCCCCTCTAGGATGTCTTTTTGTCTTGCCGCCTTCGAATTAGAAGCAAGGGAAAGGGTTTAGGGTTTGATTAGGGGGATCCGCGGTAGCAGTCCGCCTAATCAAACCCAAAAACCCTTTCCCGTCCCGTTTTAGGATACCCGGTCCCCCCAAAAGGGTTCACTCGGCCCCTCTAGGGTTTCTTTTTGTCTTGCCGCCTTCAAATGAGAAGTATGGGAAAGGGTTTAGGGTTTCATTAGGGGGATCCGCAGTAGCGGTCCGCCTAATCAAACCCTAAACCCTTTCCCGTCCCGTTTTAGGATAGCCGGTCCCCCCAAAAAGGGTTCACTCGGCCCCTCTAGGGTGTCTTTTTGTCTTGCCGCCTTCGAATGAGAAGCAAGGGAAGGGTTTAGGGTTTGATTAGGGGGATCCGCGGTAGCGGTCCGCCTAATCAAACCCTAAACCCTTTCCCGTCCCGTTTTAGGATACCCGGTCCCCCCAAAAAGGGTTCACTCGGCCCCTCGTGGGTGTCTTTTTGTCTTGCCGCCTTCGAATGAGAAGCAAGGGAAAGGGTTTAGGGTTTTATTAGGGGGATCCGCGGTAGCGGTCCGCCTAGTCGAACCCTAAACCCTTTCCCGTCCTGTTTTAGGATACCCGGTCCCCCCAAAAAGGGTTCACTCGGCCCCTCTATGGTGTCTTTTTGTCTTGCCGCCTTTGAATGAGAAGCAAGGGAAAGGTTTTAGGGTTTGATTTGGGGGATCCGCGGTAGCGATCCTCATAATCAAACCCTAAACCCTTTCCCGTCTCGTTTTAGGATACCCGGTCCCCCCAAAAAGGGTTCACTCGGCTCCTCTAGGGCGTCTTTTTGTCTTGCCGCCTTCGAATGAAAAGCAAGGAAAAGGGTTTAGGGTTTTTTTAGGGGGATCCGCGGTAGCGGTCCACCTAATCAAATCCTAAACCCTTTCCCGTCCCGTTTTAGGATACCCGGACCCCCCAAAAAAGGGTTCACTCGTCTTCTCTAGGTTGTCTTTTTGTCTTGCCGCCTTCGAATGAGAAGCAAGGGAAAGGGTTTATGGTTTGATTAGGGGGATCCGCGATAGCGGTCCGCCTAATCAAACCTAAAACCCTTTCCCGTCCCGTTTTAGGATACCCGGTCCCCCCAAAAAGGGTTCACTCGGCCCCTCTAGGGTGTCTTTTTGTCGTGCCGCCTTCGAATGAGAAGAAAGGGAAAGGGTTAAGGGTTTGATTAGGGGGAGCCGCGGTAGCGGTCCGCCTAATCAAACCCTAAACCCTTTCCCGTCCCGTTTTAGGATACCCGTTCCCCCCTAAAAAGGGTTCACTCGGCCCCTCTAGGTTGTCTTTTTGTCTTGCCGCCTTCGAATGAGAAGCAAGGGAAAGGGTTTAGGGTTTGATTAGGGGGATTCGCGGTAGCGGTCCGCCTAATCAAACTCAAAAACCCTTTCCCGTCCCGTTTTAGGATACCCGGTCCCCCTAAAAAGGATTCACTCGGCCCCTCTAGGGTTTCTTTTTGTCTTGCCGCCTTCAAATGAGAAGCATGGGAAAGGGTTTAGGGTTTGATTAGGGAGATCCCGATAGCAGATCCGCCTAATCAAACCCTAAACCCTTTCCCGTCCCGTTTTAGGATAGCCGGACGCCCCAAAAAAGGGTTCACTCGTCCCCTCTAGGATGTCTTTTTGTCTTTCCGCCTTCGAATTAGAAGCAAGGGAAAGGGTTTAGGGTTTGATTAGGGGGATCCGCGGTAGCAGTCCGCCTAATCAAACCCAAAAACCCTTTCCCGTCCCGTTTTAGGATACCCGGTCCCTCCAAAAAGGGTTCACTCGGCCCCTCTAGGGTTTCTTTTTGTCTTGCCGCCTTCAAATGAGAAGTATGGGAAAGGGTTTAGGGTTTCATTAGGGGGATCCGCAGTAGCGGTCCGCCTAATCAAACCCTAAACCCTTTCCCGTCCCGTTTTAGGATACCTGGTCCCCCCAAAAAGGGTTCACTCGGCCCCTCTAGGGTGTCTTTTTGTCTTGCCGCCTTCGAATGAGAAGCAAGGGAGAGGGTTTAGGGCTTGATTAGGGGGATCCGCGGTAGCGAACCGCCTAATCAAACCCTAAACCCTTTCCTCTCCCGTTTTAGGATACCCGGTCCCCCCAAAAAGGGTTCACTCGGGCCCTCTTGGGTGTCTTTTGTCTTGCCGCCTTCGAATGAGAAGCAAGGGAAAGGGTTTAGGGTTTGATTAGGGTGATCCGCGGTAGCGGTCCGCCTAATCAAACCCTAAACCCTTTCCCGTCCCGTTTTAGGATAGCCGGTCCCCCCAAAAAGGGTTCACTCGGCCCCTCTAGGGTGTCTTTTTGTCTTGCCGCCTTCGAATGAGAAGCAAGGGAAAGGGTTTAGGGTTTGATTAGGGGATCCGCGGTAGCGGTCCGCCTAATCAAACCCTAAACCCTTTCCCGTCCCGTTTTAGGATACCCGGTCCCCCCAAAAGGGTTCACTCGGCCCCTCTAGGGTGTCTTTTGTCTTGCCGCCTTCGAATGAGAAGCAAGGGAAAGGGTTTAGGGTTTTATTAGGTGGATCCGCGGTAGCGGTCCGCCTAGTCGAACCCTAAACCCTTTCCCGTCCTGTTTTAGGATACCCGGTCCCCCCAAAAAGGGTTCACTCGGCCCCTCTAGGGTGTCTTTTTGTCTTGCCGCCTTTGAATGAGAAGCAAGGGAAAGGTTTTAGGGTTTGATTTGGGGGATCCGCGGTAGCGATCCTCATAATCAAACCCTAAACCCTTTCCCGTCTCGTTTTAGGATACCCGGTCCCCCCAAAAAGGGTTCACTCGGCTCCTCTAGGGCGTCTTTTTGTCTTGCCGCCTTCGAATGAAAAGCAAGGGAAAGGGTTTAGGGTTTTTTTAGGGGGATCCGCGGTAGCGGTCCACCTAATCAAATCCTAAACCCTTTCCCGTCCCGTTTTAGGATACCCGGACCCCCCAAAAAAGGGTTCACTCGTCTTCTCTAGGTTGTCTTTTTGTCTTGCCGCCTTCGAATGAGAAGCAAGGGAAAGGGTTTATGGTTTGATTAGGGGGATCCGCGATAGCGGTCCGCCTAATCAAACCTAAAAACCCTTTCCGTCCGTTTTAGGATACCCGGTCCCCCAAAAAGGGTTCACTCGGCCCCTCTAGGGTGTCTTTTTGTCGTGCCGCCATCGAATGAGAAGAAAGGGAAAGGGTTAAGGGTTTGATTAGGGGGAGCCGCGGTAGCGGTCCGCCTAATCAAACCCTAAACCCTTTCCCGTCCCGTTTTAGGATACCCGGTCCCCCCAAAAAGGGTTCACTCGGCCCCTCTTGGGTGTCTTTTTGTCTTGCCGCCTTCGAATGAGAAGCAAGGGAAAGGGTTTAGGGTTTGATTAGGGTGATCCGCGGTAGCGGTCCGCCTAATCAAACCCTAAACCCTTTCCCGTCCCGTTTTAGGATAGCCGGTCCCCCCAAAAAGGGTTCACTCGGCCCCTCTAGGGTGTCTTTTTGTCTTGCCGCCTTCGAATGAGAAGCAAGGGAAAGGGTTTAGGGCTTGATTAGGGGGATCCGCGGTAGCGGTCCGCCTAATCAAACCCTAAACCCTTTCCCGTCCCGTTTTAGGATACCCGGTCCCCCCAAAAAGGATTCACTCGGCCCCTCTTGGGTGTCTTTTTGTCTTGCCGCCTTCGAATGAGAAGCAAGGGAAAGGGTTTAGGGTTTTATTAGGGGGATCCGCGGTAGCGACCCGCCTAGTCGAACCCTAAACCCTTTCCCGTCCTGTTTTAGGATACCCGGTCCCCCTAAAAAGGGTTCACTCGGCCCCTCTAGGGTGTCTTTTTGTCTTGCCGCCTTTGAATGAGAAGCAAGGGAAAGGTTTTAGGGTTTGATTTGGGGGATCCGCGGTAGCGATCCTCATAATCAAACCCTAAACCCTTTCCCGTCTCGTTTTAGGATACCCGGTCCCCCCAAAAAGGGTTCACTCGGCTCCTCTAGGGCGTCTTTTTGTCTTGCTGCCTTCGAATGAAAAGCAAGGGAAAGGGTTTAGGGTTTTTTTAGGTGGATCCGCGGTAGCGGTCCACCTAATCAAATCCTAAACCCTTTCCCGTCCCGTTTTAGGATACCCGGTCCCCCCAAAAAGGGTTCACTCGGCCCCTCTAGGGTGTCTTTTTGTCGTGCCGCCATCGAATGAGAAGAAAGGGAAAGGGTTAAGGGTTTGATTAGGGGGAGCCGCGGTAGCGGTCCGCCTAATCAAACCCTAAACCCTTTCCCGTCCCGTTTTAGGATACCCGTTCCCCCCTAAAAAAGGTTCACTCGGCCCCTCTAGGTTGTCTTTTTGTCTTGCCGCCGTCGAATGAGAAGCAAGGGAAAGGGTTTATGGTTTGATTAGGGGGATCCGCGATAGCGGTCCGCCTAATCAAACCTAAAAACCCTTTCCTGTCCCGTTTTAGGATACCCGGTCCTCCCAAAAAGGGTTCACTCGGCCCCTCTAGGGTGTCTTTTTGTCGTGCCGCCTTCGAATGAGAAGAAAGGGAAAGGGTTAAGGGTTTGATTAGGGGGAGCCGCGGTAGCGGTCCGCCTAATCAAACCCTAAACCCTTTCCCGTCCCGTTTTAGGATACCCGTTCCCCCCTAAAAAGGGTTCACTCGGCCCCTCTAGGTTGTCTTTTTGTCTTGCCGCCTTCGAATGAGAAGCAAGGGAAAGGGTTTAGGGTTTGATTAGGGGGATTCGCGGTAGCGGTCCGCCTAATCAAACTCAAAAACCTTTTCCCGTCCCGTTTTAGGATACCCGGTCCCCCTAAAAAGGATTCACTCGGCCCCTCTAGGGTTTCTTTTTGTCTTGCCGCCTTCAAATGAGAAGCATGGGAAAGGGTTTAGGGTTTGATTAGGGAGATCCGCAGTAGCAGTCCGCCTAATCAAACCCTAAACCCTTTCCCGTCCCGTTTTAGGATAGCCGGACGCCCCAAAAAAGGGTTCACTCGTCCCTTCTAGGATGTCTTTTTGTCTTGCCGCCTTCGAATTAGAAGCAAGGGAAAGGGTTTAGGGTTTGATTAGGGGGATCCGCGGTAGCAGTCCGCCTAATCAAACCCAAAAACCCTTTCCCGTCCCGTTTTAGGATACCCGGTCCCTCCAAAAAGGGTTCACTCGGCCCCTCTAGGGTTTCTTTTTGTCTTGCCGCCTTCAAATGAGAAGTATGGGAAAGGGTTTAGGGTTTCATTAGGGGATCCGCATGAGCGGTCCGCCTAATCAAACCCTAAACCCTTTCCCGTCCCGTTTTAGGATACCCGGTCCCCCCAAAAAGGGTTCACTCGGCCCCTCTAGGGTGTCTTTTTGTCTTGCCGCCTTCGAATGAGAAGCAAGGGAGAGGGTTTAGGGCTTGATTAGGGGGATCCGCGGTAGCGAACCGCCTAATCAAACCCTAAACCCTTTCCTCTCCCGTTTTAGGATACCCGGTCCCCCCAAAACGGGTTCACTCGGGCCCTCTTGGGTGTCTTTTGTCTTGCCGCCTTCGAATGAGAAGCAAGGGAAAGGGTTTAGGGTTTGATTAGGGTGATCCGCGGTAGCGGTCCGCCTAATCAAACCCTAAACCCTTTCCCGTCCCGTTTTAGGATAGCCGGTCCCCCCAAAAAGGGTTCACTCGGCCCCTCTAGGGTGTCTTTTTGTCTTGCCGCCTTCGAATGAGAAGCAAGGGAAAGGGTTTAGGGCTTGATTAGGGGGATCCGCGGTAGCGGTCCGCCTAATCAAACCCTAAACCCTTTCCCGTCCCGTTTTAGGATACCCGGTCCCCCCAAAAAGGGTTCACTCGGCCCCTCTTGGGTGTCTTTTTGTCTTGCCGCCTTCGAATGAGAAGCAAGGGAAAGGGTTTAGGGTTTTATTAGGTGGATCCGCGGTAGCGGTCCGCCTAATCAAACCCTAAACCCTTTCCCGTCTGGTTTTAGGATACCCGGTCCCCCCAAAAAGGGTTCACTCGGCCCCTCTAGGGTGTCTTTTTGTCTTGCCGCCTTTGAATGAGAAGCAAGGGAAAGGTTTTAGGGTTTGATTTGGGGGATCCGCGGTAGCGATCCTCATAATCAAACCCTAAACCCTTTCCCGTCTCGTTTTAGGATACCCGGTCCCCCCAAAAAGGGTTCACTCGGCTCCTCTAGGGCGTCTTTTTGTCTTGCCGCCTTCGAATGAAAAGCAAGGGAAAGGGTTTAGGGTTTTTTTAGGGGGATCCGCGGTAGCGGTCCACCTAATCAAATCCTAAACCCTTTCCCGTCCCGTTTTAGGATACCCGGACCCCCCAAAAAAGGGTTCACTCGTCTTCTCTAGGTTGTCTTTTTGTCTTGCCGCCTTCGAATGAGAAGCAAGGGAAAGGGTTTATGGTTTGATTAGGGGGATCCGCGATAGCGGTCCGCCTAATCAAACCTAAAAACCCTTTCCTGTCCCGTTTTAGGATACCCGGTCCCCCCAAAAAGGGTTCACTCGGCCCCTCTAGGGTGTCTTTTTTGTCGTGCCGCCATCGAATGAGAAGAAAGGGAAAGGGTTAAGGGTTTGATTAGGGGGAGCCGCGGTAGCGGTCCGCCTAATCAAACCCTAAACCCTTTCCCGTCCCGTTTTAGGATACCCGTTCCCCCCAAAAAGGGTTCACTCGGCCCCTCTAGGTTGTCTTTTTGTCTTGCCGCCTTCGAATGAGAAGCAAGGGAAAGGGTTTAGGGTTTGATTAGGGGGATTCGCGGTAGCGGTCCGCCTAATCAAACTCAAAAACCCTTTCCCGTCCCGTTTTAGGATACCCGGTCCCCCTAAAAAGGATTCACTCGGCCCCTCTAGGGTTTCTTTTTGTCTTGCCGCCTTCAAATGAGAAGCATGGGAAAGGGTTTAGGGTTTGATTAGGGAGATCCGCAGTAGCAGTCCGCCTAATCAAACCCTAAACCCTTTCCCGTCCCGTTTTAGGATAGCCGGACGCCCCAAAAAAGGGTTCACTCGTCCCCTCTAGGATGTCTTTTTGTCTTTCCGCCTTCGAATTAGAAGCAAGGGAAAGGGTTTAGGGTTTGATTAGGGGGATCCGCGGTAGCAGTCCGCCTAATCAAACCCAAAAACCCTTTCCCGTCCCGTTTTAGGATACCCGGTCCCCCCAAAAAGGGTTCACTCGGGCCCTCTTGGGTGTCTTTTGTCTTGCCGCCTTCGAATGAGAAGCAAGGGAAAGGGTTTAGGGTTTGATTAGGGTGATCCGCGGTAGCGGTCCGCCTAATCAAACCCTAAACCCTTTCCCGTCCCGTTTTAGGATAGCCGGTCCCCCCAAAAAGGGTTCACTCGGCCCCTCTAGGGTGTCTTTTTGTCTTGCCGCCTTCGAATGAGAAGCAAGGGAAAGGGTTTAGAGTTTGATTAGGGAGATCCGATGAGAGTCCGCCTAATCAAACCCTAAACCCTTTCCCGACCCGTTTTAGGATAGCCGGACCCCCCAAAAAAGGGTTCACTCGTCCCCTCTAGGGTGTCTTTTTGTCTTGCCGCTTTCGAATGAGAAGCAAGGGAAAGGGTTTAGGGTTTGATTAGGGGGATCCGCGGTAGCAGTCCGCCTAATCAAACCCAAAAACCCTTTCCCGTCCCGTTTTAGGATACCCGGTCCCCCCAAAAAGGGTTCACTCGGCCCCTCTAGGGTTTCTTTTTGTCTTGCCGCCTTCAAATGAGAAGTATGGGAAAGGGTTTAGGGTTTCATCAGGGGGATCCGCAGTAGCGGTCCGCCTAATCAAACCCTAAACCCTTTCCCGTCCCGTTTTAGGATACCCGTTCCCCCCCAAAAGGGTTCACTCGGCCCCTCTAGGGTGTCTTTTTGTCTTGCAGCCTTCGAATGAGAAGCAATTGAAAGGGTTTAGGGTTTGATTAGGGGGATTCGCGGTAGCGGTCCGCCTAATCAAACCCAAAAACCCTTTCCCGTCCCGTTTTAGGATACCCGGTCCCCCTAAAAAGGGTTCACTCGGCCCCTCTAGGGTTTCTTTTTGTCTTGCCGCCTTCAAATGAGAAGCATAGGAAAGGGTTTAGGGTTTCATTAGGGGATCCGCAGATAACGGTCCGCCTAATCAAACCCTAAACCCTTTCCCGTCCCGTTTTAGGATACCGGTCCCGCCAAAAAGGGTTCACTCGGCCCCTCTAGGGTGTCTTTTTGTCTTGCCGCCTTCGAATGAGAAGCGAGGAAAGTGTTTAGAGTTTGATTAGGAGATCCGAGAGCAGTCCCCCTAATCAAACCCTAAACCCTTTCCCGTCCCGTTTAGGATACCCGGCCCCCCAAAAAAGGGTTCACTCGTCCCCTCTAGGGTGTTTTTTTGTCTTGCCGCCTTTGAATGAGAAGCAAGGGAAAGGGTTTAGGGTTTGATTAGGGGATCCGCGGTAGCGGTCCGCCTAATCAAACCCAAAACCCTTTCCCGTCCCGTTTTAGGATACCCGGTCCCCCCAAAAAGGGTTCACTCGGCCCCTCTAGGGTTTCTTTTTGTCTTGCCGCCTTCAAATGAGAAGTATGGGAAAGGGTTTAGGGTTTCATCAGGGGGATCCGCAGTAGCGGTCCGCCTAATCAAACCCTAAACCCTTTCCCGTCCCGTTTTAGGATACCCGGTCCCCCCCCAAAAAGGGTTCACTCGGCCCCTCTAGGGTTTCTTTTTGTCTTGCCGCCTTCAAATGAGAAGTATGGGAAAGGGTTTAGGGTTTCATTAGGGGGATCCGCGGTAGCGGTCCGCCTAATCAAACCCTAAACCCTTTCCCCGTCCCGTTTTAGGATACCCGGTCCCCCAAAAAGGGTTCACTCGGCCCCACTAGGGTGTCTTTTTGTCTTGCCGCCTTTGAATGAGAAGCGAGGAAAGGGTTTAGAGTTTGATTAGGGAGATCCGCAGATGTGATCCGCCTAATCAAACCCTAAACCCTTTCCCGTCCCATTTTAGGATAGCCGGACCCCCCAAAAAAGGGTTCACTCGTCCCCTCTAGGGTGTCTTTTTGTCTTGCCGCCTTCGAATGAGAAGCAAGGGAAAGGGTTTAGGGTTTGATTAGGGGGATCCGCGGTAGCAGTCCGCCTAATCAAACCCAAAAACCCTTTCCCGTCCCATTTTAGGATACCCGGTCCCCCCAAAAAGGGTTCACTCGGCCCCTCTAGGGTTTCTTTTTATCTTGCCGCCTTCAAATGAGAAGTATGGGAAAGGGTTTAGGGTTTCATCAGGGGGATCCGCAGTAGCGGTCCGCCTAATCAAACCCTAAACCCTTTCCCGTCCCGTTTTAGGATACCCGGTCCCCCTAAAAAGGGTTCACTCGACCCCTCTAAGGTTTCTTTTTGTCTTGCCGCCTTCAAATGAGAAGCATGGGAAAGGGTTTAGAGTTTGATTAGGGAGATCCGCAGTAGCAGTCCGCCTAATCAAACCCTAAACCCTTTCCCGTCCCGTTTTAGGATACCCGGTCCCCCCAAAAAGGGTTCACTCGGCCCCTCTAGGGTGTCTTTTTGTCTTGCCGCCTTCGAATGAGAAGCAAGGGAAAGGGTTTAGAGTTTGATTAGGGAGATCCGATGTGATCCGCCTAATCAAACCCTAAACCCTTTCCCGTCCCGTTTTAGGATACCAGGACCCCCAAAAAAGGGTTCACTCGTCCCCTCTAGGGTGTCTTTTTGTCTTGCCGCCTTCGAATGAGAAGCAAGGGAAAGGGTTTAGGGTTTGATTAGGGGATCCGCATGTAGCATCGCCTAATCAAACCCAAAACCCTTTCCCGTCCCGTTTTAGGATACCCGGTCCCCCAAAAAGGGTTCACTCGGCCCCTCTAGGGTTTCTTTTTGTCTTGCCGCCTTCAAATGAGAAGTATGGGAAAGGGTTTAGGGTTTCATCAGGGGGATCCGCAGTAGCGGTCCACCTAATCAAACCCTAAACCCTTTCCCGTCCCGTTTTAGGATACCCGGTCCCCCCAAAAAGGGTTCACTCGGCCCCTCTAGGGTGTCTTTTTGTCTTGCCGCCTTCGAATGAGAAGCAAGGGAAAGGGTTTAGGGCTTGATTAGGGGGATCCGCGGTAGCGGTCCGCCTAATCAAACCCTAAACCCTTTCCCGTCCCGTTTTAGGATACCCGGTCCCCCCAAAAAGGGTTCACTCGGCCCCTCTAGGGTTTCTTTTTGTCTTGCCGCCTTCAAATGAGAAGTATGGGAAAGGGTTTAGGGTTTCATCAAGGGGATCCGCAGTAGCGGTCCACCTAATCAAACCCTAAACCCTTTCCCGTCCCGTTTTAGGATACCCGGTCTCCCCAAAAAGGGTTCACTCGGCCCCTCTAGGGTGTCTTTTTGTCTTGCCGCCTTTGAATGAGAAGCAAGGGAAAGGGTTTAGGGCTTGATTAGGGGGATCCGCGGTAGCGGTCCGCCTAATCAAACCCTAAACCCTTTCCCGTCCCGTTTTAGGATACCCGGTCCCCCCAAAAAGGGTTCACTCGGCCCCTCTAGGGTGTCTTTTTGTCTTGCCGCCTTCGAATGAGAAGCAAGGGAAAGGTTTTAGGGTTTGATTTGGGGGATCCGCGGTAGCGATCCTCATAATCAAACCCTAAACCCTTTCCCGTCCCGTTTTAGGATACCCGGTCCCCCCAAAAAGGGTTCACTCGGCTCCTCTAGGGTGTCTTTTTGTCTTCCCGCCTTCGAATGAAAAGCAAGGGAACGGGTTTAGGGTTTTATTAGGGGGATCCGCGGTAGCGGTCCACCTAATCAAATCCTAAACCCTTTCCCGTCCCGTTTTAGGATACCCGGACCCCCCAAAAAAGGGTTCACTCGTCTCCTCTAGGTTGTCTTTTTGTCTTGCCGCCTTCGAATGAGAAGCAAGAGAAAGGGTTTATGGTTTGATTAGGGGGATCCGCGATAGCGGTCCGCCTAATCAAACCTAAAAACCCTTTCCCGTCCCGTTTTAGGATACCCGGTCCCCCCAAAAAGGGTTCATTCGGCCCCTCTAGGGTGTCTTTTTGTCTTGCCGCCTTCGAATGAGAAGCAAGGGAAAGGTTTTAGGGTTTGATTTGGGGGATCCGCGGTAGCGATCCTCATAATCAAACCCTAAACCCTTTCCCGTCCCGTTTTAGGATACCCGGTCCCCCCAAAAAGGGTTCACTCGGCTCCTCTAGGGTGTCTTTTTGTCTTCCCGCCTTCGAATGAAAAGCAAGGGACCGGGTTTAGGGTTTTATTAGGGGGATCCGCGGTAGCGGTCCACCTAATCAAATCCTAAACCCTTTCCCGTCCCGTTTTAGGATACCCGGACCCCCCAAAAAAGGGTTCACTCGTCTCCTCTAGGTTGTCTTTTTGTCTTGCCGCCTTCGAATGAGAAGCAAGGGAAAGGGTTTATGGTTTGATTAGGGGGATCCGCGATAGCGGTCCGCCTAATCAAACCTAAAAACCCTTTCCCGTCCCGTTTTAGGATACCCGGTCCCCCCAAAAAGGGTTCACTCGGCCCCTCTAGGGTGTCTTTTTGTCTTGCCGCCTTCGAATGAGAAGCAAGGGAAAGGGTTAAGGGTTTGATTAGGGGGAGCCGCGGTAGCGGTCCGCCTAATCAAACCCTAAACCCTTTCCCGTCCCGTTTTAGGATACCCGTTCCCCCCAAAAAGGGTTCACTCGGCCCCTCTAGGGTGTCTTTTTGTCTTGCCGCCTTCGAATGAGAAGCAAGGGAAAGGGTTTAGGGTTTGATTAGGGGGATTCGCGGTAGCGGTCCGCCTAATCAAACACAAAAACCCTTTCCCGTCCCGGTTTAGGATACCCGGTCCCCCTAAAAAGGGTTCACTCGGCCGCTCTAGGGTTTCTTTTTGTCTTGCCGCCTTCAAATGAGAAGCATGGGAAAGGGTTTAGGGTTTCTTTAGGGGGATCCGCAGTAGCGGTCCGCCTAATCAAACCCTAAACCCTTTCCCGTCCCGTTTTAGGATACCCGGTCCCCCCAAAAAGGGTTCACTCGGCCTCTCTAGGGTGTCTTTTTGTCTTGCCGCCTTCGAATGAGAAGTAAGGGAAAGGGTTTAGGGTTTGATTAGGGAGATCCGCAGTAGCAGTCCGCCTAATCAAACCCTAAACCCTTTCCCGTCCCGTTTTAGGATAGCCGGACGCCCCAAAAAAGGGTTCACTCGGCCCCTCTAGGATGTCTTTTTGTCTTGCCGCCTTCGAATGAGAAGCAAGGGAAAGGGTTTAGGGTTTGATTAGGGGGATCCGCGGTAGCAGTCCGCCTAATCAAACCCAAAAACCCTTTCCCGTCCCGTTTTAGGATACCTGGTTCCTCGAAAAAGGGTTCACTCGGCCCCTCTAGGGTTTCTTTTTGTCTTGCCGCCTTCAAATGAGAAGTATGGGAAAGGGTTTAGGGTTTCATTAGGGGGATCCGCAGTAGCGGTCCGCCTAATCAAACCCTAAACCCTTTCCCGTCCCGTTTTAGGATACCTGGTCCCCCCAAAAAGGGTTCACTCGGCCCCTCTAGGGTGTCTTTTTGTCTTGCCGCCTTCGAATGAGAAGCAAGAGAAAGGGTTTAGGGCTTGATTAGGGGGATCCGCGGTAGCGGTCCACCTAATCAAACCCTAAACCCTTTCCTCTCCCGTTTTAGGATACCCGGTCCCCCCAAAAAGGGTTCACTCGGCTCCTCTAGGGTGTCTTTTTGTCTTCCCGCCTTCGAATGAAAAGCAAGGGAACGGGTTTAGGGTTTTATTAGGGGGATCCGCGGTAGCGGTCCACCTAATCAAATCCTAAACCCTTTCCCGTCCCGTTTTAGGATACCCGGACCCCCCAAAAAAGGGTTCACTCGTCTCCTCTAGGTTGTCTTTTTGTCTTGCCGCCTTCGAATGAGAAGCAAGGGAAAGGGTTTATGGTTTGATTAGGGGGATCCGCGATAGCGGTCCGCCTAATCAAACCTAAAAACCCTTTCCCGTCCCGTTTTAGGATACCCGGTCCCCCCAAAAAGGGTTCACTCGGCCCCTCTAGGGTGTCTTTTTGTCTTGCCGCCTTCGAATGAGAAGAAGAGGAAAGGTTTTAGGGTTTGATTTGGGGGATCCGCGGTAGCGATCCTCATAATCAAACCATAAACCCTTTCCCGTCCCGTTTTAGGATACCCGGTCCCCCCAAAAAGGGTTCACTCGGCTCCTCTAGGGTGTCTTTTTGTCTTCCCGCCTTCGAATGAAAAGCAAGGGAACGGGTTTAGGGTTTTATTAGGGGGATCCGCGGTAGCGGTCCACCTAATCAAATCCTAAACCCTTTCCCGTCCCGTTTTAGGATACCCGGACCCCCCAAAAAAGGGTTCACTCGTCTCCTCTAGGTTGTCTTTTTGTCTTGCCGCCTTCGAATGAGAAGCAAGGGAAAGGGTTTATGGTTTGATTAGGGGGATCCGCGATAGCGGTCCGCCTAATCAAACCTAAAAACCCTTTCCCGTCCCGTTTTAGGATACCCGGTCCCCCCAAAAAGGGTTCACTCGACCCCTCTAGGGTGTCTTTTTGTCTTGCCGCCTTCGAATGAGAAGCAAGGGAAAGGGTTAAGGGTTTGATTAGGGGGAGCCGCGGTATCGGTCCGCCTAATCAAACCCTAAACCCTTTCCCGTCCCGTTTTAGGATACCCGTTCCCCCCTAAAAAGGGTTCACTCGGCCCCTCTAGGGTGTCTTTTTGTCTTGCCGCCTTCGAATGAGAAGCAAGGGAAAGGGTTTAGGGTTTGATTAGGGGATCCGCGGTAGCGGTCCGCCTAATCAAACTCAAAACCCTTTCCGTCCGGTTTAGGATACCCGGTCCCCCTAAAAAGGGTTCACTCGGCCCCTCTAGGGTTTCTTTTTGTCTTGCCGCCTTCAATTGAGAAGCATGGGAAAGGGTTTAGGGTTTCTTTAGGGGGATCCGCAGTAGCGGTCCGCCTAATCAAACCCTAAACCCTTTCCCGTCCCGTTTTAGGATACCCGGTCCCCCCAAAAAGGGTTCACTCGGCCTCTCTAGGGTGTCTTTTTGTCTTGCCGCCTTCGAATGAGAAGTAAGGGAAAGGGTTTAGGGTTTGATTAGGGAGATCCGCAGTAGCAGTCCGCCTAATCAAACCCTAAACCCTTTCCCGTCCCGTTTTAGGATAGCCGGACGCCCCAAAAAAGGGTTCACTCGGCCCCTCTAGGATGTCTTTTTGTCTTGCCGCCTTCGAATGAGAAGCAAGGGAAAGGGTTTAGGGTTTGATTAGGGGGATCCGCGGTAGCAGTCCGCCTAATCAAACCCAAAAACCCTTTCCCGTCCCGTTTTAGGATACCCGGTTCCTCGAAAAAGGGTTCACTCGGCCCCTCTAGGGTTTCTTTTTGTCTTGCCGCCTTCGAATGAGAAGCAAGAGAAAGGGTTTAGGGCTTGATTAGGGGGATCCGCGGTAGCGGTCCACCTAATCAAACCCTAAACCCTTTCCTCTCCCGTTTTAGGATACCCGGTCCCCCCAAAAAGGGTTCACTCGGCTCCTCTAGGGTGTCTTTTTGTCTTCCCGCCTTCGAATGAAAAGCAAGGGAACGGGTTTAGGGTTTTATTAGGGGGATCCGCGGTAGCGGTCCACCTAATCAAATCCTAAACCCTTTCCCGTCCCGTTTTAGGATACCCGGACCCCCCAAAAAAGGGTTCACTCGTCTCCTCTAGGTTGTCTTTTTGTCTTGCCGCCTTCGAATGAGAAGCAAGGGAAAGGGTTTATGGTTTGATTAGGGGGATCCGCGATAGCGGTCCGCCTAATCAAACCTAAAAACCCTTTCCCGTCCCGTTTTAGGATACCCGGTCCCCCCAAAAAGGGTTCACTCGGCCCCTCTAGGGTGTCTTTTTGTCTTGCCGCCTTCGAATGAGAAGCAAGGGAAAGGTTTTAGGGTTTGATTTGGGGGATCCGCGGTAGCGATCCTCATAATCAAACCCTAAACCCTTTCCCGTCCCGTTTTAGGATACCCGGTCCCCCCAAAAAGGGTTCACTCGGCTCCTCTAGGGTGTCTTTTTGTCTTCCCGCCTTCGAATGAAAAGCAAGGGAACGGGTTTAGGGTTTTATTAGGGGGATCCGCGGTAGCGGTCCACCTAATCAAATCCTAAACCCTTTCCGTCCCGTTTAGGATACCGGACCCCCAAAAAAGGGTTCACTCGTCTCCTCTAGGTTGTCTTTTTGTCTTGCCGCCTTCGAATGAGAAGCAAGGGAAAGGGTTTATGGTTTGATTAGGGGGATCCGCGATAGCGGTCCGCCTAATCAAACCTAAAAACCCTTTCCCGTCCCGTTTTAGGATACCTGGTCCCCCCAAAAAGGGTTCACTCGGCCCCTCTAGGGTGTCTTTTTGTCTTGCCGCCTTCGAATGAGAAGCAAGGGAAAGGGTTTAGGGTTTGATTAGGGGGATCCGCGGTATCGGTCCGCCTAATCAAACCCTAAACCCTTTCCCGTCCCGTTTTAGGATACCCGTTCCCCCCTAAAAAGGGTTCACTCGGCCCCTCTAGGGTGTCTTTTTGTCTTGCCGCCTTTGAATGAGAAGCAAGGGAAAGGGTTTAGGGTTTGATTAGGGGATCCGCGGTAGCGGTCCGCCTAATCAAACTCAAAAACCCTTTCCCGTCCCGTTTTAGGATACCCGGTCCCCCTAAAAAAGGGTTCACTCGGCCCCTCTAGGGTTTCTTTTTGTCTTGCCGCCTTCAAATGAGAAGCATGGGAAAGGGTTTAGGGTTTCTTTAGGGGGATCCGCGATGGCGGTCCGCCTAATCAAACCCTAAACCCTTTAAAATCCGTTTTAGGATACCCGGTCCCCCAAAAAGGGTTCACTCGGCCTCTCTAGGGTGTCTTTTTGTCTTGCCGCCTTCGAATGAGAAGTAAGGGAAAGGGTTTAGGGTTTGATTAGGGAGATCCGCGATGTGATCCGCCTAATCAAACCCTAAACCCTTTCCCGTCCCGTTTTAGGATAGCCGGACGCCCCAAAAAAGGGTTCACTCGGCCCCTCTAGGATGTCTTTTTGTCTTGCCGCCTTCGAATGAGAAGCAAGGGAAAGGGTTTAGGGTTTTATTAGGGGGATCCGCGGTAGCAGTCCGCCTAATCAAACCCAAAAACCCTTTCCCGTCCCGTTTTAGGATACCCGGTTCCTCGAAAAAGGGTTCACTCGGCCCCTCTAGGGTTTCTTTTTGTCTTGCCGCCTTCAAATGAGAAGTATGGGAAAGGGTTTAGGGTTTCATTAGGGGGATCCGCGGTAGCGGTCCGCCTAATCAAACCCTAAACCCTTTCCCGTCCCGTTTTAGGATACCTGGTCCCCCCAAAAAGGGTTCACTCGGCCCCTCTAGGGTGTCTTTTTGTCTTGCCGCCTTCGAATGAGAAGCAAGAGAAAGGGTTTAGGGCTTGATTAGGGGGATCCGCGGTAGCGGTCCACCTAATCAAACCCTAAACCCTTTCCTCTCCCGTTTTAGGATACCCGGTCCCCCCAAAAAGGGTTCACTCGGCCCCTCTTGGGTGTCTTTTGTCTTGCCGCCTTCGAATGAGAAGCAAGGGAAAGGGTTTATGGTTTGATTAGGGGGATCCGCGATAGCGGTCCGCCTAATCAAACCTAAAAACCCTTTCCTGTCCCGTTTTAGGATACCCGGTCCCCCCAAAAAGGGTTCACTCGGCCCCTCTAGGGTGTCTTTTTGTCTTGCCGCCTTCGAATGAGAAGCAAGGGAAAGGGTTAAGGGTTTGATTAGGGGGAGCCGCGGTAGCGGTCCGCCTAATCAAACCCTAAACCCTTTCCCGTCCCGTTTTAGGATACCCGTTCCCCCCCAAAAAGGGTTCACTCGGCCCCTCTAGGGTGTCTTTTTGTCTTGCCGCCTTCGAATGAGAAGCAAGGGAAAGGGTTTAGGGTTTGATTAGGGGGATTCGCGGTAGCGGTCCGCCTAATCAAACTCAAAAACCCTTTCCCGTCCCGGTTTAGGATACCCGGTCCCCCTAAAAAGGGTTCACTCGGCCCCTCTAGGGTTTCTTTTTGTCTTGCCGCCTTCAAATGAGAAGCATGGGAAAGGGTTTAGGGTTTCTTTAGGGGGATCCGCAGTAGCGGTCCGCCTAATCAAACCCTAAACCCTTTCCCGTCCCGTTTTAGGATACCCGGTCCCCCCAAAAAGGGTTCACTCGGCCTCTCTAGGGTGTCTTTTTGTCTTGCCGCCTTCGAATGAGAAGTAAGGGAAAGGGTTTAGGGTTTGATTAGGGAGATCCGCAGTAGCAGTCCGCCTAATCAAACCCTAAACCCTTTCCCGTCCCGTTTTAGGATAGCCGGACGCCCCAAAAAAGGGTTCACTCGGCCCCTCTAGGATGTCTTTTTGTCTTGCCGCCTTCGAATGAGAAGCAAGGGAAAGGGTTTAGGGTTTGATTAGGGGGATCCGCGGTAGCAGTCCGCCTAATCAAACCCAAAAACCCTTTCCCGTCCCGTTTTAGGATACCCGGTTCCTCCAAAAAGGGTTCACTCGGCCCCTCTAGGGTTTCTTTTTGTCTTGCCGCCTTCAAATGAGAAGTATGGGAAAGGGTTTAGGGTTTCATTAGGGGGATCCGCAGTAGCGGTCCGCCTAATCAAACCCTAAACCCTTTCCCGTCCCGTTTTAGGATACCTGGTCCCCCCAAAAAGGGTTCACTCGGCCCCTCTAGGGTGTCTTTTTGTCTTGCCGCCTTCGAATGAGAAGCAAGAGAAAGGGTTTAGGGCTTTATTAGGGGGATCCGCGGTAGCGGTCCACCTAATCAAACCCTAAACCCTTTCCTCTCCCGTTTTAGGATACCCGGTCCCCCCAAAAAGGGTTCACTCGGCCCCTCTTGGGTGTCTTTTGTCTTGCCGCCTTCGAATGAGAAGCAAGGGAAAGGGTTTAGGGTTTGATTAGGGGGATCCGCGGTAGCGGTCCGCCTAATCAAACCCTAAACCCTTTCCCGTCCCGTTTTAGGATAGCCGGTCCCCCCAAAAAGGGTTCACTCGGCCCCTCTAGGGTGTCTTTTTGTCTTGCCGCCTTCGAATGAGAAGCAAGGGAAAGGGTTTAGAGTTTGATTAGGGAGATCCGCAGTAGCAGTCCGCCTAATCAAACCCTAAACCCTTTCTCGTCCCGTTTTAGGATAGCCGGACCCCCCAAAAAAGGGTTCACTCGTCCCCTCTAGGGTGTCTTTTTGTCTTGCCGCCTTCGAATGAGAAGCAAGGGAAAGGGTTTAGGGTTTGATTAGGGGATCCGCGGTAGCGATCCGCCTAATGAAACCCAAAACCCTTTCCGTCCCGTTTTAGGATACCCGGTCCCCCCAAAAAGGGTTCACTCGGCCCCTCTAGGGTTTCTTTTTGTCTTGCCGCCTTCAAATGAGAAGTATGGGAAAGGGTTTAGGGTTTCATCAGGGGGATCCGCAGTAGCGGTCCGCCTAATCAAACCCTAAACCCTTTCCGGTCCCGTTTTAGGATACCGTTCCCCTCCCCCTCCCCCCAAAAGGGTTCACTCGGCCCCTCTAGGGTGTCTTTTTGTCTTGCCGCCTTCGAATGAGAAGAAATTGAAAGGGTTTAGGGTTTGATTAGGGGGATTCGCGGTAGCGGTCCGCCTAATCAAACCCAAAAACCCTTTCCCGTCCCGTTTTAGGATACCCGGTCCCCCTAAAAAGGGTTCACTCGGCCCCTCTAGGGTTTCTTTTTGTCTTGCCGCCTTCAAATGAGAAGCATAGGAAAGGGTTTAGGGTTTCATTAGGGGGATCCGCAGTAGCGGTCCGCCTAATCAAACCCTAAACCCTTTCCCGTCCCGTTTTAGGATACCGGTCCCGCCAAAAAGGGTTCACTCGGCCCCTCTAGGGTGTCTTTTTGTCTTGCCGCCTTCGAATGAGAAGCAAGGAAAGTGTTTAGAGTTTAATTAGGGAGATCCGCGATGAGTGATCCGCCTAATCAAACCCTAAACCCTTTCCCGTCCCGTTTAGGATAATAGGACCCCCCAAAAAAGGGTTCACACGTCCCCTCTAGGGTGTTTTTTTGTCTTGCCGCCTTTGAATGAGAAGCAAGGGAAAGGGTTTAGGGTTTGATTAGGGGATCCGCGGTAGCGGTCCGCCTAATCAAACCCAAAACCCTTTCCCGTCCCGTTTTAGGATACCCGGTCCCCCAAAAGGGTTCACTCGGCCCCTCTAGGGTGTCTTTTTGTCTTGCCGCCTTCGAATGAGAAGCAAGGGAAAGGGTTTAGGGTTTGATTAGGGGGATTCGCGGTAGCGGTCCGCCTAATCAAACTCAAAAACCCTTTCCCGTCCCATTTAGGATACCCGGTCCCCCTAAAAGGGTTCACTCGGCCCCTCTAGGGTTTCTTTTTGTCTTGCCGCCTTCAAATGAGAAGCATGGGAAAGGGTTTAGGGTTTCTTTAGGGGGATCCGCAGTAGCGGTCCGCCTAATCAAACCCTAAACCCTTTCCCGTCCCGTTTTAGGATACCCGTTCCCCTCCCCCCCTCCCCCCAAAAGGGTTCACTCGGCCCCTCTAGGGTGTCTTTTTGTCTTGCCGCCTTCGAATGAGAAGAAATTGAAAGGGTTTAGGGTTTGATTAGGGGGATTCGCGGTAGCGGTCCGCCTAATCAAACCCAAAAACCCTTTCCCGTCCCGTTTTAGGATACCCGGTCCCCCTAAAAAGGGTTCACTCGGCCCCTCTAGGGTTTCTTTTTGTCTTGCCGCCTTCAAATGAGAAGCATAGGAAAGGGTTTAGGGTTTCATTAGGGGGATCCGCAGTAGCGGTCCGCCTAATCAAACCCTAAACCCTTTCCCGTCCCGTTTTAGGATACCCGGTCCCCCCAAAAAGGGTTCACTCGGCCCCTCTAGGGTGTCTTTTTGTCTTGCCGCCTTCGAATGAGAAGCAAGGGAAAGTGTTTAGAGTTTAATTAGGGAGATCCGCAGTAGCAGTCCGCCTAATCAAACCCTAAACCCTTTCCCGTCCCGTTCTAGGATAGCCGGACCCCCCAAAAAAGGGTTCACACGTCCCCTCTAGGGTGTTTTTTTGTCTTGCCGCCTTTGAATGAGAAGCAAGGGAAAGGGTTTAGGGTTTGATTAGGGGGATCCGCGGTAGCAGTCCGCCTAATCAAACCCAAAAACCCTTTCCCGTCCCGTTTTAGGATACCCGGTCCCCTCAAAAAGGGTTCACTCGGCCCCTCTAGGGTGTCTTTTTGTCTTGCCGCCTTCGAATGAGAAGCAAGGGAAAGGGTTTAGGGTTTGATTAGGGGGATTCGCGGTAGCGGTCCGCCTAATCAAACTCATAAACCCTTTCCCGTCCCGGTTTAGGATACCCGGTCCCCCTAAAAAGGGTTCACTCGGCCCCTCTAGGGTTTCTTTTTGTCTTGCCGCCTTCAAATGAGAAGCATGGGAAAGGGTTTAGGGTTTCTTTAGGGGGATCCGCAGTAGCGGTCCGCCTAATCAAACCCTAAACCCTTTCCCGTCCCGTTTTAGGATACCCGGTCCCCCCAAAAAGGGTTCACTCGGCCTCTCTAGGGTGTCTTTTTGTCTTGCCGCCTTCGAATGAGAAGTAAGGGAAAGGGTTTAGGGTTTGATTAGGGAGATCCGCAGTAGCAGTCCGCCTAATCAAACCCTAAACCCTTTCCCGTCCCGTTTTAGGATAGTCGGACGCCCCAAAAAAGGGTTCACTCGGCCCCTCTAGGATGTCTTTTTGTCTTGCCGCCTTCGAATGAGAAGAAAGGGAAAGGGTTTAGGGTTTGATTAGGGGGATCCGCGGTAGCAGTCCGCCTAATCAAACCCAAAAACCCTTTCCCGTCCCGTTTTAGGATACCCGGTTCCTCCAAAAAGGGTTCACTCGGCCCCTCTAGGGTTTCTTTTTGTCTTGCCGCCTTCAAATGAGAAGTATGGGAAAGGGTTTAGGGTTTCATTAGGGGGATCCGCAGTAGCGGTCCGCCTAATCAAACCCTAAACCCTTTCCCGTCCCGTTTTAGGATACCCGGTCCCCCCAAAAAGGGTTCACTCGGCCCCTCTAGGGTGTCTTTTTGTCTTGCCGCCTTCGAATGAGAAGCAAGAGAAAGGGTTTAGGGCTTGATTAGGGGGATCCGCGGTAGCGGTCCACCTAATCAAACCCTAAACCCTTTCCTCTCCCGTTTTAGGATACCCGGTCCCCCCAAAAAGGGTTCACTCGGCCCCTCTTGGGTGTCTTTTGTCTTGCCGCCTTCGATTGAGAAGCAAGGGAAAGGGTTTAGGGTTTGATTAGGGGGATCCGCGGTAGCGGTCCGCCTAAACAAACCCTAAACCCTTTCCCGTCCCGTTTTAGGATAGCCGGTCCCCCCAAAAAGGGTTCACTCGGCCCCTCTAGGGTGTCTTTTTGTCTTGCCGCCTTCGAATGAGAAGCAAGGGAAAGGGTTTAGAGTTTGATTAGGGAGATCCGTGATGTGATCCGCCTAATCAAACCCTAAACCCTTTCTCGTCCCGTTTTAGGATAGCCGGACCCCCCAAAAAAGGGTTCACTCGTCCCCTCTAGGGTGTCTTTTTGTCTTGCCGCCTTCGAATGAGAAGCAAGGGAAAGGGTTTAGGGTTTGATTAGGGGGATCCGCGGTAGCAGTCCGCCTAATGAAACCCAAAAACCCTTTCCCGTCCCGTTTTAGGATACCCGGTCCCCCCAAAAAGGGTTCACTCGGCCCCTCTAGGGTTTCTTTTTGTCTTGCCGCCTTCAAATGAGAAGTATGGGAAAGGGTTTAGGGTTTCATCAGGGGGATCCGCAGTAGCGATCCGCCTAATCAAACCCTAAACCCTTTCCCGTCCCATTTTAGGATACCCGTTCCCCTCCCCCCCCCCCCAAAAGGGTTCACTCGGCCCCTCTAGGGTGTCTTTTTGTCTTGCCGCCTTCGAATGAGAAGAAATTGAAAGGGTTTAGGGTTTGATTAGGGGGATTCGCGGTAGCGGTCCGCCTAATCAAACCCAAAAACCCTTTCCCGTCCCGTTTTAGGATACCCGGTCCCCCTAAAAAGGGTTCACTCGGCCCCTCTAGGGTTTCTTTTTGTCTTGCCGCCTTCAAATGAGAAGCATAGGAAAGGGTTTAGGGTTTCATTAGGGGGATCCGCAGTAGCGGTCCGCCTTATCAAACCCTAAACCCTTTCCCGTCCCGTTTTAGGATACCCGGTCCCCCCAAAAAGGGTTCACTCGGCCCCTCTAGGGTGTCTTTTTGTCTTGCCGCCTTCGAATGAGAAGCAAGGGAAAGTCTTTAGAGTTTAATTAGGGAGATCCGCAGATAGTGATCCGCCTAATCAAACCCTAAACCCTTTCCCGTCCCGTTTTAGGATACCAGGACCCCCAAAAAAGGGTTCACTCGTCCCCTCTAGGGTGTTTTTTTGTCTTGCCGCCTTTGAATGAGAAGCAAGGGAAAGGGTTTAGGGTTTGATTAGGGGATCCGCGGTAGCGGTCCGCCTAATCAAACCCAAAACCCTTTCCCGTCCCGTTTTAGGATACCCGGTCCCCCAAAAAAGGGTTCACTCGGCCCCTCTAGGGTTTCTTTTTGTCTTGCCGCCTTCAAATGAGAAGTATGGGAAAGGGTTTAGGGTTTCATCTGGGGGATCCGCAGTAGCGGTCCGCCTAATCAAACCCTAAACCCTTTCCCGTCCCGTTTTAGGATACCCGGTCCCCCTAAAAAGGGTTCACTCGGCCCCTCTAGGGTTTCTTTTTGTCTTGCCGCCTTCAAATGAGAAGTATGGGAAAGGGTTTAGGGTTTCATTAGGGGGATCCGCAGTAGCTGTCCGCCTAATCAAACCCTAAACCCTTTCCCGTCCCGTTTTGGGATACCCGGTCCCCCCAAAAAGGGTTCACTCGGCCCCTCTAGGGTGTCTTTTTGTCTTGCCGCCTTTGAATGAGAAGCAAGGGAAAGGGTTTAGGGTTTCATCAGGGGGATCCGCAGTAGCGATCCGCCTAATCAAACCCTAAACCCTTTCCCGTCCCATTTTAGGATACCCGTTCCCCCCCAAAAGGGTTCACTCGGCCCCTCTAGGGTGTCTTTTTGTCTTGCCGCCTTCGAATGAGAAGAAATTGAAAGGGTTTAGGGTTTGATTAGGGGGATTCGCGGTAGCGGTCCGCCTAATCAAACCCAAAAACCCTTTCCCGTCCCGTTTTAGGATACCCGGTCCCCCTAAAAAGGGTTCACTCGGCCCCTCTAGGGTTTCTTTTTGTCTTGCCGCCTTCAAATGAGAAGCATAGGAAAGGGTTTAGGGTTTCATTAGGGGGATCCGCAGTAGCGGTCCGCCTTATCAAACCCTAAACCCTTTCCCGTCCCGTTTTAGGATACCCGGTCCCCCCAAAAAGGGTTCACTCGGCCCCTCTAGGGTGTCTTTTTGTCTTGCCGCCTTCGAATGAGAAGCAAGGGAAAGTCTTTAGAGTTTAATTAGGGAGATCCGCAGTAGCAGTCCGCCTAATCAAACCCTAAACCCTTTCCCGTCCCGTTTTAGGATAGCCGGACCCCCCAAAAAAGGGTTCACTCGTCCCCTCTAGGGTGTCTTTTTGTCTTGCCGCCTTCGAATGAGAAGCAAGGGAAAGGGTTTAGGGTTTGATTAGGGGGATCCGCGGTAGCGATCCGCCTAATCAAACCCTAAACCCTTTCCCGTCCCGTTTTAGGATACCCGGTCCCCCCAAAAAGGGTTCACTCGGCCCCTCTAGGGTTTCTTTTTGTCTTGCCGCCTTCAAATGAGAAGTATGGGAAAGGGTTTAGGGTTTCATCAGGGGGATCCGCAGTAGCGGTCCGCCTAATCAAACCCTAAACCCTTTCCCGTCCCGTTTTAGGATACCCGGTCCCCCTAAAAAGGGTTCACTCGGCCCCTCTAGGGTTTCTTTTTGTCTTGCCGCCTTCAAATGAGAAGTATGGGAAAGGGTTTAGGGTTTCATTAGGGGGATCCGCAGAGCGTCCGCCTAATCAAACCCTAAACCCTTTCCCGTCCCGTTTTGGGATACCCGGTCCCCCCCAAAAAAGGTTCACTCGGCCCCTCTAGGGTGTCTTTTTGTCTTGCCGCCTTCGAATGAGAAGCAAGGAAAGGGTTTAGAGTTTGATTAGGGAGATCCATGAGAGTGATCCGCCTAATCAAACCCTAAACCCTTTCCCGTCCCATTTTAGGATAGCCGGACCCCCCAAAAAAGAGTTCACTCGTCCCCTCTAGGGTGTCTTTTTGTCTTGCCGCCTTCGAATGAGAAGCAAGGGAAAGGGTTTAGGGTTTGATTAGGGGGATCCGCGGTAGCAGTCCGCCTAATCAAACCCAAAAACCCTTTCCCGTCCCATTTTAGGATACCCGGTCCCCCCAAAAAGGGTTCACTCGGCCCCTCTAGGGTTTCTTTTGTCTTGCCGCCTTCAAATGAGAAGTATGGGAAAGGGTTTAGGGTTTCATCAGGGGGATCCGCAGTAGCGGTCCGCCTAATCAAACCCTAAACCCTTTCCCGTCCCGTTTTAGGATACCCGGTCCCCCTAAAAAGGGTTCACTCGACCCCTCTAAGGTTTCTTTTTGTCTTGCCGCCTTCGAATGAGAAGCAAGGGAAAGGGTTTAGGGTTTGATTAGGGGGATCCGCGGTAGCAGTCCGCCTAATGAAACCCAAAAACCCTTTCCCGTCCCGTTTTAGGATACCCGGTCCCCCCAAAAAGGGTTCACTCGGCCCCTCTAGGGTTTCTTTTTGTCTTGCCGCCTTCAAATGAGAAGTATGGGAAAGGGTTTAGGGTTTCATCAGGGGGATCCGCAGTAGCGGTCCGCCTAATCAAACCCTAAACCCTTTCCCGTCCCGTTTTAGGATACCCGTTCCCCCCCCCCCCAAAAGGGTTCACTCGGCCCCTCTAGGGTGTCTTTTTGTCTTGCCGCCTTCGAATGAGAAGAAATTGAAAGGGTTTAGGGTTTGATTAGGGGGATTCGCGGTAGCGGTCCGCCTAATCAAACCCAAAAACCCTTTCCCGTCCCGTTTTAGGATACCCGGTCCCCCTAAAAAGGGTTCACTCGGCCCCTCTAGGGTTTCTTTTTGTCTTGCCGCCTTCAAATGAGAAGCATAGGAAAGGGTTTAGGGTTTCATTAGGGGGATCCGCAGTAGCGGTCCGCCTAATCAAACCCTAAACCCTTTCCCGTCCCGTTTTAGGATACCCGGTCCCCCCAAAAAGGGTTCACTCGGCCCCTCTAAGGTGTCTTTTTGTCTTGCCGCCTTCGAATGAGAAGCGAGGAAAGTGTTTAGAGTTTAATTAGGGAGATCCCATGAGAGTGATCCGCCTAATCAAACCCTAAACCCTTTCCCGTCCCGTTTTTAGGATAGCCGGACCCCCCAAAAAAGGGTTCACACGTCCCCTCTAGGGTGTTTTTTTGTCTTGCCGCCTTTGAATGAGAAGCAAGGGAAAGGGTTTAGGGTTTGATTAGGGGGATCCGCGGTAGCAGTCCGCCTAATCAAACCCAAAAACCCTTTCCCGTCCCGTTTTAGGATACCCGGTCCCCCCAAAAAGGGTTCACTCGGCCCCTCTAGGGTTTCTTTTTGTCTTGCCGCCTTCAAATGAGTATGGGAAAGGGTTTAGGGTTTCATCTGGGGGATCCGCAGTAGCGGTCCGCCTAATCAAACCCTAAACCCTTTCCCGTCCCGTTTTAGGATACCCGGTCCCCCTAAAAAGGGTTCACTCGGCCCCTCTAGGGTTTCTTTTTCTCTTGCCGCCTTCAAATGAGAAGTATGGGAAAGGGTTTAGGGTTTCATTAGGGGGATCCGCAGATGGCGGTCCGCCTAATCAAACCTAAACCCTTTCCCGTCCCGTTTTGGGATACCCGGTCCCCCCAAAAAGGGTTCACTCGGCCCCTCTAGGGTGTCTTTTTGTCTTGCCGCCTTTGAATGAGAAGCAAGGGAAAGGGTTTAGAGTTTGATTAGGGAGATCCGCAGTAGCAGTCCGCCTAATCAAACCCTAAACCCTTTCCCGTCCCATTTTAGGATAGCCGGACCCCCCAAAAAAGAGTTCACTCGTCCCCTCTAGGGTGTCTTTTTGTCTTGCCGCCTTCGAATGAGAAGCAAGGGAAAGGGTTTAGGGTTTGATTAGGGGGATCCGCGGTAGCAGTCCGCCTAATCAAACCCAAAAACCCTTTCCCGTCCCATTTTAGGATACCCGGTCCCCCCAAAAAGGGTTCACTCGGCCCCTCTAGGGTTTCTTTTTGTCTTGCCGCCTTCAAATGAGAAGTATGGGAAAGGGTTTAGGGTTTCATCAGGGGGATCCGCAGTAGCGGTCCGCCTAATCAAACCCTAAACCCTTCCCCCGTCAAGTTTTAGGATACCGGTCCCCCTAAAAGGGTTCACTCGACCCCTCTAAGGTTTCTTTTTGTCTTGCCGCCTTCAAATGAGAAGCAAGGGAAAGGGTTTAGAGTTTGATTAGGGAGATCCGCAGTGAGTGATCCGCCTAATCAAACCCTAAACCCTTTCCCGTCCCATTTTAGGATAATAGGACCCCAAAAAAGAGTTCACTCGTCCCCTCTAGGGTGTCTTTTTGTCTTGCCGCCTTCGAATGAGAAGCAAGGAAAAGGGTTTAGGGTTTGATTAGGGGGATCCGCGGTAGCGATCCGCCTAATCAAACCCTAAACCCTTTCCCGTCCCATTTTAGGATACCCGGTCCCCCAAAAAGGGTTCACTCGGCCCCTCTAGGGTTTCTTTTTGTCTTGCCGCCTTCAAATGAGAAGTATGGGAAAGGGTTTAGGGTTTCATCAGGGGGATCCGCAGTAGCGGTCCGCCTAATCAAACCTAAAACCCTTTCCCGTCCCGTTTTAGGATACATGGTCCCCCTAAAAAGGGTTCACTCGACCCCTCTAAGGTTTCTTTTTGTCTTGCCGCCTTCGAATGAGAAGCAAGGGAAAGGGTTTAGGGTTTGATTAGGGGGATCCGCGGTAGCAGTCCGCCTAATGAAACCCAAAAACCCTTTCCCGTCCCGTTTTAGGATACCCGGTCCCCCCAAAAAGGGTTCACTCGGCCCCTCTAGGGTTTCTTTTTGTCTTGCCGCCTTCAAATGAGAAGTATGGGAAAGGGTTTAGGGTTTCATCAGGGGGATCCGCGGTAGCGGTCCGCCTAGTCGAACCCTAAACCCTTTCCCGTCCTGTTTTAGGATAAACGGTCCCCCCAAAAAGGGTTCACTCGGCCCCTCTAGGGTGTCTTTTTGTCTTGCCGCCTTTGAATGAAAAGCAAGGGAAAGGGTTTAGGGTTTTATTAGGGGGATCCGCGGTAGCGGTCCACCTAATCAAATCCTAAACCCTTTCCCGTCCCGTTTTAGGATACCCGGACCCCCCAAAAAGGGTTCACTCGGCTCCTCTAGGGTGTCTTTTTGTCTTGCCGCCTTCGAATGAAAAGCAAGGGAAAGGGTTTAGGGTTTTATTAGGGGGATCCGCGGTAGCGGTCCACCTAATCAAATCCTAAACCCTTTCCAGTCCCGTTTTAGGATACCCGGACCCCCCAAAATGGGTTCACTCGGCCCCTCTAGGGTTTCTTTTTGTCTTGCCGCCTTCAAATGAGAAGTATGGGAAAGGGTTTAGGGTTTCATCAAGGGGATCCGCAGTAGCGGTCCACCTAATCAAGCCCTAAACCCTTTCTCGTCCCGTTTTAGGATACCCGGTCTCCCCAAAAAGGGTTCACTAGGCCCCTCTAGGGTGTCTTTTTGTCTTGCCGCCTTCGAATGAGAAGCAAGGGAAAGGGTTTAGGGCTTGATTAGGGGGATCCGCGGTAGCGGTCCGCCTAATCAAACCCTAAACCCTTTCCCGTCCCGTTTTAGGATACCCGGTCCCCCCAAAAAGGGTTCACTCGGCCCCTCTTGGGTGTCTTTTTGTCTTGCCGCCTTTGAATGAGAAGCAAGGGAAAGGTTTTAGGGTTTGATTTGGGGGATCCGCGGTAGCGATCCTCATAATCAAACCCTAAACCCTTTCCCGTCCCGTTTTAGGATACCCGGTCCCCCCAAAAAGGGTTCACTCGGCTCCTCTAGGGTGTCTTTTTGTCTTGCCGCCTTCGAATGAAAAGCAAGGGAACGGGTTTAGGGTTTTATTAGGGGGATCCGCGGTAGCGGTCCACCTAATCAAATCCTAAACGCTTTCCCGTCCCGTTTTAGGATACCCGGACCCCCCAAAAAAGGGTTCACTCGTCTCCTCTAGGTTGTCTTTTTGTCTTGCCGCCTTCGAATGAGAAGCAAGGGAAAGGGTTTATGGTTTGATTAGGGGGATCCGCGATAGCGGTCCGCCTAATCAAACCTAAAAACCCTTTCCCGTCCCGTTTTAGGATACCCGGTCCCCCCAAAAAGGGTTCACTCGGCCCCTCTAGGGTGTCTTTTTGTCTTGCCGCCTTCGAATGAGAAGTAAGGGAAAGGGTTTAGGGTTTGATTAGGGAGATCCGCAGTAGCAGTCCGCCTAATCAAACCCTAAACCCTTTCCCGTCCCGTTTTAGGATAGCCGGACGCCCCAAAAAAGGGTTCACTCGGCCCCTCTAGGATGTCTTTTTGTCTTGCCGCCTTCGAATGAGAAGCAAGGGAAAGGGTTTAGGGTTTGATTAGGGGGATCCGCGGTAGCAGTCCGCCTAATCAAACCCAAAAACCCTTTCCCGTCCCGTTTTAGGATACCCGGTTCCTCCAAAAAGGGTTCACTCGGCCCCTCTAGGGTTTCTTTTTGTCTTGCCGCCTTCAAATGAGAAGTATGGGAAAGGGTTTAGGGTTTCATTAGGGGGATCCGCAGATGGTCCGCCTAATCAAACCCTAAACCCTTTCCCGTCCCGTTTTAGGATACCTGGTCCCCCAAAAAAGGGTTCACTCGGCCCCTCTAGGGTGTCTTTTTGTCTTGCCGCCTTCGAATGAGAAGCAAGGGAAAGGGTTTAGGGCTTGATTAGGGGGATCCGCGGTAGCGGTCCGCCTAATCAAACCCTAAACCCTTTTCTCTCCCGTTTTAGGATACCCGGTCCCCCCAAAAAGGGTTCACTCGGCCCCTCTTGGGTGTCTTTTGTCTTGCCGCCTTCGAATGAGAAGCAAGGGAAAGGGTTTAGGGTTTGATTAGGGGGATCCGCGGTAGCGGTCCGCCTAATCAAACCCTAAACCCTTTCCCGTCCCGTTTTAGGATAGCCGGTCCCCCCAAAAAGGGTTCACTCGGCCCCTCTAGGGTGTCTTTTTGTCTTGCCGCCTTCGAATAAGAAGCAAGGGAAAGGGTTTAGAGTTTGATTAGGGTGATCCGCAGTAGGAGTCCGCCTAATCAAACCCTAAACCCTTTCTCGTCCCATTTTAGGATAGCCGGACCCCCCAAAAAAGGGTTCACTCGGCCCCTCTAGGGTGTCTTTTTGTCTTGCCGCCTTCGAATGAGAAGCAAGGGAAAGGGTTTAGGGTTTGATTAGGGGGATTCGCGGTAGCGGTCCGCCTAATCAAACTCAAAAACCCTTTCCCGTCCCGGTTTAGGATACTCGGTCCCCCTAAAAAGGGTTCACTCGGCCCCTCTAGGGTTTCTTTTTGTCTTGCCGCCTTCAAATGAGAAGCATGGGAAAGGGTTTAGGGTTTATTTAGGGGGATCCGCAGTAGCGGTCCGCCTAATCAAACCCTAAACCCTTTCCCGTCCCGTTTTAGGATACCCGGTCCCCCCAAAAAGGGTTCACTCGGCCCCTCTAGGGTGTCTTTTTGTCTTGCCGCCTTCGAATGAGAAGTAAGGGAAAGGGTTTAGGGTTTGATTAGGGAGATCCGCAGTAGCAGTCCGCCTAATCAAACCCTAAACCCTTTCCCGTCCCGTTTTAGGATAGCCGGACGCCCCAAAAAAGGGTTCACTCGGCCCCTCTAGGATGTCTTTTTGTCTTGCCGCCTTCGAATGAGAAGCAAGGGAAAGGGTTTAGGGTTTGATTAGGGGGATCCGCGGTAGCAGTCCGCCTAATCAAACCCAAAAACCCTTTCCCGTCCCGTTTTAGGATACCCGGTTCCTCCAAAAAGGGTTCACTCGGCCCCTCTAGGGTTTCTTTTTGTCTTGCCGCCTTCAAATGAGAAGTATGGGAAAGGGTTTAGGGTTTCATTAGGGGGATCCGCAGTAGCGGTCCGCCTAATCAAACCCTAAACCCTTTCCCGTCCCGTTTTAGGATACCTGGTCCCCCAAAAAAGGGTTCACTCGGCCCCTCTAGGGTGTCTTTTTGTCTTGCCGCCTTCGAATGAGAAGCAAGGGAAAGGGTTTAGGGCTTGATTAGGGGGATCCGCGGTAGCGGTCCGCCTAATCAAACCCTAAACCCTTTCCTGTCCCGTTTTAGGATACCCGGTCCCCCCAAAAAGGGTTCACTCGGCCCCTCTTGGGTGTCTTTTTGTCTTGCCGCCTTCGAATGAGAAGCAAGGGAAAGGGTTTAGGGTTTGATTAGGGGGATCCGCGGTAGCGGTCCGCCTAATCAAACCCTAAACCCTTTCCCGTCCCGTTTTAGGATAGCCGGTCCCCCCAAAAAGGGTTCACTCGGCCCCTCTAGGGTGTCTTTTTGTCTTGCCGCCTTCGAATGAGAAGCAAGGGAAAGGGTTTAGAGTTTGATTAGGGTGATCCGCGATGTGATCCGCCTAATCAAACCCTAAACCCTTTCTCGTCCCGTTTTAGGATAATAGGACCCCCAAAAAAGGGTTCACTTGTCCCCTCTAGGGTGTCTTTTTGTCTTACCGCCTTCGAATGAGAAGCAAGGGAAAGGGTTTAGGGTTTGATTAGGGGGATCCGCGGTAGCAGTCCGCCTAATCAAACCCAAAAACCCTTTCCCGTCCCGTTTTAGGATACCCGGTCCCCCCAAAAAGGGTTCACTCGGCCCCTCTAGGGTTTCTTTTTGTCTTGCCGCCTTCAAATGAGAAGTATGGGAAAGGGTTTAGGGTTTCATCGGGGGATCCGCGATGAGCGGTCCGCCTAATCAAAACCTTTCCCGTCCGTTTTAGGATACCCGGTCCCCCAAAAAGGGTTCACTCGGCCCCTCTAGGGTGTCTTTTTGTCTTGCCGCCTTCGAATGAGAAGCGAGGGAAAGGGTTTAGGGTTTGATTAGGGGATCCGCGGTAGCGGTCCGCCTAATCAAACCCTAAACCCTTTCCCGTCCCGTTTTAGGATACCCGGTCCCCCAAAAGGGTTCACTCGGCCCCTCTAGGGTGTCTTTTTCTTGCCGCCTTCGAATGAGAAGCGAGGGAAAGGGTTTAGGGTTTGATTAGGGGGATCCGCGGTAGCGGTCCGCCTAGTCGAACCCTAAACCCTTTCCCGTCCTGTTTTAGGATACCCGGTCCCCCCAAAAAGGGTTCACTCGGCCCCTCTAGGGTGTCTTTTTGTCTTGCCGCCTTTGAATGAGAAGCAAGGGAAAGGTTTTAGGGTTTGATTTGGGGGATCCGCGGTAGCGATCCTCATAATCAAACCCTAAACCCTTTCCCGTCCCGTTTTAGGATACCCGGTCCCCCCAAAAAGGGTTCACTCGGCTCCTCTAGGGTGTCTTTTTGTCTTGCCGCCTTCGAATGAGAAGCAAGGGAAAGGGTTTAGGGTTTTATTAGGGGGATCCGCTGTAGCGGTCCACCTAATCAAATCCTAAACCCTTTCCCGTCCCGTTTTAGGATACCCGGACCCCCAAAAAAGGGTTCACTCGTCTCCTCTAGGTTGTCTTTTTGTCTTGCCCCCTTCGAATGAGAAGCAAGGGAAAGGGTTTATGGTTTGATTAGGGGGATCTGCGATAGCGGTCCGCCTAATCAAACCTAAAAACCCTTTCCCGTCCCGTTTTAGGATACCCGGTCCCCCCAAAAAGGGTTCACTCGGCTCCTCTAGGGTGTCTTTTTGTCTTGCCGCCTTCGAATGAAAAGCAAGGGAACGGGTTTAGGGTTTTATTAGGGGGATCCGCGGTAGCGGTCCACCTAATCAAATCCTAAACCCTTTCTCGTCCCGTTTTAGGATACCCGGACCCCCCAAAAAAGGGTTCACTCGTCTCCTCTAGGTTGTCTTTTTGTCTTGCCGCCTTCGAATGAGAAGCAAGGGAAAGGGTTTATGGTTTGATTAGGGGGATCCGCGATAGCGGTCCGCCTAATCAAACCTAAAAACCCTTTCCCGTCCCGTTTTAGGATACCCGGTCCCCCCAAAAAGGGTTCACTCGGCCCCTCTAGGGTGTCTTTTTGTCTTGCCGCCTTCGAATGAGAAGCAAGGGAAAGGGTTAAGGGTTTGATTAGGGGGAGCCGCGGTAGCGGTCCGCCTAATCAAACCCTAAACCCTTTCCCGTCCCGTTTTAGGATACCCGTTCCCCCCTAAAAAGGGTTCACTCGGCCCCTCTAGGGTGTCTTTTTGTCTTGCCGCCTTCGAATGAGAAGCAAGGGAAAGGGTTTAGGGTTTGATTAGGGGGATTCGCGGTAGTGGTCCGCCTAATCAAACTCAAAAACCCTTTCCCGTCCCGGTTTAGGATACCCGGTCCCCCTAAAAAGGGTTCACTCGGCCCCTCTAGGGTTTCTTTTTGTCTTGCCGCCTTCAAATGAGAAGCATGGGAAAGGGTTTAGGGTTTATTTAGGGGGATCCGCAGTAGCGGTCCGCCTAATCAAACCCTAAACCCTTTCCCGTCCCGTTTTAGGATACCCGGTCCCCCCAAAAAGGGTTCACTCGGCCCCTCTAGGGTGTCTTTTTGTCTTGCCGCCTTCGAATGAGAAGTAAGGGAAAGGGTTTAGGGTTTGATTAGGGAGATCCGCAGTAGCAGTCCGCCTAATCAAACCCTAAACCCTTTCTCGTCCCGTTTTAGGATAGCCGGACGCCCCAAAAAAGGGTTCACTCGGCCCCTCTAGGATGTCTTTTTGTCTTGCCGCCTTCGAATGAGAAGCAAGGGAAAGGGTTTAGGGTTTGATTAGGGGGATCCGCGGTAGCAGTCCGCCTAATCAAACCCAAAAACCCTTTCCCGTCCCGTTTTAGGATACCCGGTTCCTCCAAAAAGGGTTCACTCGGCCCCTCTAGGGTTTCTTTTTGTCTTGCCGCCTTCAAATGAGAAGTATGGGAAAGGGTTTAGGGTTTCATTAGGGGGATCCGCAGTAGCGGTCCGCCTAATCAAACCCTAAACCCTTTCCCGTCCCGTTTTAGGATACCCGGTCCCCCAAAAAGGGTTCACTCGGCCCCTCTAGGGTGTCTTTTTGTCTTGCCGCCTTCGAATGAGAAGCGAGGGGAAAGGGTTTAGGGCTTGATTAGGGGGATCCGCGGTAGCGGTCCGCCTAATCAAACCCTAAACCCTTTCCTCTCCCGTTTTAGGATACCCGGTCCCCCCAAAAAGGGTTCACTCGGCCCCTCTTGGGTGTCTTTCGTCTTGCCGCCTTCGAATGAGAAGCAAGGGAAAGGGTTTAGGGTTTGATTAGGGGGATCCGCGGTAGCGGTCCGCCTAATCAAACCCTAAACCCTTTCCCGTCCCGTTTTAGGATAGCCGGTCCCCCCAAAAAGGGTTCACTCGGCCCCTCTAGGGTGTCTTTTTGTCTTGCCGCCTTCGAATGAAAAGCAAGGGAAAGGGTTTAGAGTTTGATTAGGGTGATCCGCAGTAGCAGTCCGCCTAATCAAACCCAAAAACTCTTTCCCGTCCCGTTTTAGGATACCCGGTCCCCCCAAAAAGGGTTCACTCGGCCCCTCTAGGGTTTCTTTTTGTCTTGCCGCCTTCAAATGAGAAGTATGGGAAAGGGTTTAGGGTTTCATCAGGGGGATCCGCAGTAGTGGTCCGCCTAATCAAAACCTTTCCCGTCCCGTTTTAGGATACCCGGTCCACCCAAAAAGGGTTCACTCGGCCCCTCTAGGGTGTCTTTTTGTCTTGCCGCCTTCGAATGAGAAGCAAGGGAAAGGGTTTAGGGCTTGATTAGGGGGATCCGCGGTAGCGGTCCGCCTAATCAAACCCTAAACCCTTTCCCGTCCCGTTTTAGGATACCCGGTCCCCCCAAAAAGGGTTCACTCGGCCCCTCTTGGGTGTCTTTTTTTCTTGCCGCCTTCGAATGAGAAGCAAGGGAAAGGGTTTAGGGTTTGATTAGGGGGATCCGCGGTAGCGGTCCGCCTAGTCGAACCCTAAACCCTTTCCCGTCCTGTTTTAGGATACCCGGTCCCCCCAAAAAGGGTTCACTCGGCCCCTCTAGGGTGTCTTTTTGTCTTGCCGCATTTGAATGAGAAGCAAGGGAAAGGTTTTAGGGTTTGATTTGGGGGATCCGCGGTAGCGATCCTCATAATCAAACACTAAACCCTTTCCCGTCCCGTTTTAGGATACCCGGTCCCCCCAAAAAGGGTTCACTCGGCTCCTCTAGGGTGTCTTTTTGTCTTGCCGCCTTCGAATGAGAAGCAAGGGAAAGGGTTTAGGGTGTTATTAGGGGGATCCGCTGTAGCGGTCCACCTAATCAAATCCTAAACCCTTTCCCGTCCCGTTTTAGGATACCCGGACCCCCAAAAAAGGGTTCACTCGTCTCCTCTAGGTTGTCTTTTTGTCTTGCCCCCTTCGAATGAGAAGCAAGGGAAAGGGTTTATGGTTTGATTAGGGGGATCTGCGATAGCGGTCCGCCTAATCAAACCTAAAAACCCTTTCCCGTCCCGTTTTAGGATACCCGGTCCCCCTAAAAAGGGTTCACTCGGCCCCTCTAGGGTGTCTTTTTGTCTTTCCACCTTCGAATGAGAAGCAAGGGAAAGTTTTAAGGGTTTGATTAGGGGGAGCCGCGGTAGCGGTCCGCCTAATCAAACCCTAAACCCTTTCCCGTCCCGTTTTAGGATACCCGTTCCCCCCCAAAAAGGGTTCACTCGGCCCCTTTAGGGTGTCTTTTTGTCTTGCCGCCTTTGAATGAGAAGCAAGGGAAAGGTTTTAGGGTTTGAGTTGGGGGATCCGCGGTAGCGATCCTCATAATCAAACCCTAAACCCTTTCCCGTCCCGTTTTAGGATACCCGGTCCCCCCAAAAAGGGTTCACTCGGCTCCTCTAGGGTGTCTTTTTGTCTTGCCGCCTTCGAATGAGAAGCAAGGGAAAGGGTTTAGGGTTTTATTAGGGGGATCCGCGGTAGCGGTCCACCTAATTAAATCCTAAACCCTTTCCCGTCCCGTTTTAGGATACCCGGACCCCCCAAAAAAGGGTTCACTCGTCTCCTCTAGGTTGTCTTTTTGTCTTGCCGCCTTCGAATGAGAAGCAAGGGAAAGGGTTTATGGTTTGATTAGGGGGATCTGCGATTGCGGTCCGCCTAATCAAACCTAAAAACCCTTTCCCGTCCCGTTTTAGGATACCCGGTCCCCCTAAAAAGGGTTCACTCGGCCCCTCTAGGGTGTCTTTTTTTCTTGCCGCCTTCGAATGAGAAGCAAGGGAAAGGGTTTAGGGTTTGATTAGGGGGATTCGCGGTAGCGGTCCGCCTAATCAAACTCAAAACCCTTTCCCGTCCCGTTTTAGGATACCCGGTCCCCCTAAAAAGGGTTCACTCGGCCCCTCTAGGGTTTCTTTTTGTCTTGCCGCCTTCAAATGAGAAGCATGGGAAAGGGTTTAGGGTTTGATTAGGGGGATCCGCGGTAGCGGTCCGCCTAGTCGAACCCTAAACCCTTTCCCGTCCTGTTTTAGGATACCCGGTCCCCCCAAAAAGGGTTCACTCGGCCCCTCTAGGGTGTCTTTTTGTCTTGCCGCCTTTGAATGAGAAGCAAGGGAAAGGTTTTAGGGTTTGATTTGGGGGATCCGCGGTAGCGATCCTCATAATCAAACCCTAAACCCTTTCCTGTCCCGTTTTAGGATACCCGGTCCCCCCAAAAAGGGTTCACTCGGCTCCTCTAGGGTGTCTTTTTGTCTTGCCGCCTTCGAATGAGAAGCAAGGGAAAGGGTTTAGGGTTTTATTAGGGGGATCCGCGGTAGCGGTCCACCTAATCAAATCATAAACCCTTTCCCGTCCCGTTTTAGGATACCCGGACCCCCCAAAAAGGGTTCACTCGTCTCCTCTAGGTTGTCTTTTTGTCTTGCCGCCTTCGAATGAGAAGCAAGGGAAAGGGTTTATGGTTTGATTAGGGGGATCTGCGATAGCGGTCCGCCTAATCAAACCTAAAAACCCTTTCCCGTCCCGTTTTAGGATACCCGGTCCCCCTAAAAAGGGTTCACTCGGCCCCTCTAGGGTGTCTTTTTGTCTTTCCGCCTTCGAATGAGAAGCAAGGGAAAGTTTTAAGGGTTTGATTAGGGGGAGCCGCGGTAGCGGTCCGCCTAATCAAACCCTAAACCCTTTCCCGTCCCGTTTTAGGATACCCGGTCCCCCCAAAAAGGGTTCACTCGGCCACTCTAGGGTTTCTTTTTGTCTTGCCGCCTTCAAATGAGAAGCATGGGAAAGGGTTTAGGGTTTCATTAGGGGGATCCGCAGTAGCGGTCCGCCTAATCAAACCCTAAACCCTTTCCCGTACTGTTTTAGGATACCCGGTCCCCCCAAAAAGGGTTCACTCGGCCCCTCTAGGGTGTCTTTTTGTCTTGCCGCCTTCAAATGAGAAGCATGGGAAAGGGTTTAGGGTTTCATTAGGGGGATCCGCAGTAGCGGTCCGCCTAATCAAACCCTAAACCCTTTCCCGTACTGTTTTAGGATACCCGGTCCCCCCAAAAAGGGTTCACTCGGCCCCTCTAGGGTGTCTTTTTGTCTTGCCGCCTTCGAATGAGAAGCAAGGGAAAGGGTTTAGGGTTTTATTAGGGGGATCCGCGGTAGCGGTCCACCTAATTAAATCCTAAACCCTTTCCCGTCCCGTTTTAGGATACCCGGACCCCCCAAAAAAGGGTTCACTCGTCTCCTCTAGGTTGTCTTTTTGTCTTGCCGCCTTCGAATGAGAAGCAAGGGAAAGGGTTTATGGTTTGATTAGGGGGATCTGCGATTGCGGTCCGCCTAATCAAACCTAAAAACCCTTTCCCGTCCCGTTTTAGGATACCCGGTCCCCCTAAAAAGGGTTCACTCGGCCCCTCTAGGGTGTCTTTTTTTCTTGCCGCCTTCGAATGAGAAGCAAGGGAAAGGGTTTAGGGTTTGATTAGGGGGATTCGCGGTAGCGGTCCGCCTAATCAAACTCAAAACCCTTTCCCGTCCCGTTTTAGGATACCCGGTCCCCCTAAAAAGGGTTCACTCGGCCCCTCTAGGGTTTCTTTTTGTCTTGCCGCCTTCAAATGAGAAGCATGGGAAAGGGTTTAGGGTTTGATTAGGGGATCCGCGGTAGCGGTCCGCCTAGTCAAACCCTAAACCCTTTCCCGTCCTGTTTTAGGATACCCGGTCCCCCAAAAAGGGTTCACTCGGCCCCTCTAGGGTGTCTTTTTGTCTTGCCGCCTTTGAATGAGAAGCAAGGAAAGGTTTTAGGGTTTGATTTGGGGATCCGCGGTAGCGATCCTCATAATCAAACCCTAAACCCTTTCCCGTCCCGTTTTAGGATACCCGGTCCCCCCAAAAAGGGTTCACTCGGCTCCTCTAGGGTGTCTTTTTGTCTTGCCGCCTTCGAATGAGAAGCAAGGGAAAGGGTTTAGGGTTTTATTAGGGGGATCCGCGGTAGCGGTCCACCTAATCAAATCATAAACCCTTTCCCGTCCCGTTTTAGGATACCCGGACCCCCCAAAAAAGGGTTCACTCGTCTCCTCTAGGTTGTCTTTTTGTCTTGCCGCCTTCGAATGAGAAGCAAGGGAAAGGGTTTATGGTTTGATAAGGGGGATCTGCGATAGCGGTCCGCCTAATCAAACCTAAAAACCCTTTCCCGTCCCGTTTTAGGATACCCGGTCCCCCTAAAAAGGGTTCACTCGGCCCCTCTAGGGTGTCTTTTTGTCTTTCCGCCTTCGAATGAGAAGCAAGGGAAAGTTTTAAGGGTTTGATTAGGGGGAGCCGCGGTAGCGGTCCGCCTAATCAAACCCTAAACCCTTTCCCGTCCCGTTTTAGGATACCCGGTCCCCCCAAAAAGGGTTCACTCGGCCACTCTAGGGTTTCTTTTTGTCTTGCCGCCTTCAAATGAGAAGCATGGGAAAGGGTTTAGGGTTTCATTAGGGGGATCCGCAGTAGCGGTCCGCCTAATCAAACCCTAAACCCTTTCCCGTACTGTTTTAGGATACCCGGTCCCCCCAAAAAGGGTTCACTCGGCCCCTCTAGGGTGTCTTTTTGTCTTGCCGCCTTCGAATGAGAAGCAAGGGAAAGGGTTTAGGGTTTGATTAGGGAGATCCGCAGTAGCAGTCCGCCTAATCAAACCCTAAACCCTTTCCCGTCCCGTTTTAGGATAGCCGGACGCCCCAAAAAAGGGTTCACTCGTCCCCTCTAGGATGTCTTTTTGTCTTGCCGCCTTCGAATGAGAAGCAAGAGGAAGGGTTTAGGGTTTGATTAGGGGGATCCGCGGTAGCAGTCCGCCTAATCAAACCCAAAAACCCTTTCTCGTCCCGTTTTAGGATACCCGGTCCCCCCAAAAAGGGTTCACTCGGCCCCTCTAGGGTTTCTTTTTGTCTTGCCGCCTTCAAATGAGAAGTATGGGAAAGGGTTTAGGGTTTCATTAGGGGGATCCGCAGTAGCGGTCCGCCTAATCAAACCCTAAACCGTTTCCCGTCCCGTTTTAGGATACCTGGTCCCCCCAAAAAGGGTTCACTCGGCCCCTCTAGGGTGTCTTTTTGTCTTGCCGCCTTCGAATGAGAAGCAAGGGAAAGGGTTTAGGGCTTGATTAGGGGGATCCGCGGTAGCGGTCCGCCTAATCAAACCCTAAACCCTTTCCTCTCCCGTTTTAGGATACCCGGTCCCCCCAAAAAGGGTTCACTCGGCCCCTCTTGGGTGTCTTTTGTCTTGCCGCCTTCGAATGGGAAGCAAGGGAAAGGGTTTAGGGTTTGATTAGGGGGATCCGCGGTAGCGGTCCGCCTAATCAAACCCTAAACCCTTTCCCGTCCCGTTTTAGGATAGCCGGTCCCCCCAAAAAGGGTTCACTCGGCCCCTCTAGGGTGTCTTTTTGTCTTGCCGCCTTTGAATGAGAAGCAAGGGAAAGGTTTTAGGGTTTGATTTGGGGGATCCGCAGTAGCGATCCTCATAATCAAACCCTATACCCTTTCCCGTCCCGTTTTAGGATACCCGGTCCCCCCAAAAAGGGTTCACTCGGCTCCTCTAGGGTGTCTTTTTGTCTTTCCGCCTTCGAATGAGAAGGAAGGGAAAGTTTTAAGGGTTTTATTAGGGGGAGCCGCGGTAGCGGTCCGCCTAATCAAACCCTAAACCCTTTCCCGTCCCGTTTTAGGATACCCGTTCCCCCCCCAAAAAGGGTTCACTCGGCCCCTCTAGGGTGTCTTTTTGTCTTGCCGCCTTCGAATGAGAAGCAAGGGAAAGGGTTTAGGGTTTGATTAGGGGGATTCGCGGTAGCGGTCCGCCTAATCAAACTCAAAAACCCTTTCCCGTCCCGTTTTAGGATACCCATCCCCCTAAAAAGGGTTCACTCGGCCCCTCTAGGGTTTCTTTTTGTCTTGCCGCCTTCAAATGAGAAGCATGGGAAAGGGTTTAGGGTTTGATTAGGGGGATCCGCGGTAGCGGTCCGCCTAGTCGAACCCTAAACCCTTTCCCGTCCTGTTTTAGGATACCCGGTCCCCCCAAAAAGGGTTCACTCGGCCTCTAGGGTGTCTTTTTGTCTTGCCGCCTTTGAATGAGAAGCAAGGGAAAGGTTTTAGGGTTTGATTTGGGGGATCCGCGGTAGCGATCCTCATAATCAAACCCTAAACCCTTTCCCGTCCCGTTTTAGGATACCCGGTCCCCCCAAAAAGGGTTCACTCGGCTCCTCTAGGGTGTCTTTTTGTCTTGCCGCCTTCGAATGAGAAGCAAGGGAAAGGGTTTAGGGTTTTATTAGGGGGATCCGCGGTAGCGGTCCACCTAATCAAATCCTAAACCCTTTCCCGTCCCGTTTTAGGATACCCGGAACCCCCAAAAAAGGGTTCACTCGTCTCCTCTAGGTTGTCTTTTTGTCTTGCCGCCTTCGAATGAGAAGCAAGGGAAAGGGTTTATGGTTTGATTAGGGGGATCTGCGATAGCGGTCCGCCTAATCAAACCTAAAAACCCTTTCCCGTCCCGTTTTAGGATACCCGGTCCCCCTAAAAAGGGTTCACTCGGCCCCTCTAGGGTGTCTTTTTGTCTTTCCGCCTTCGAATGAGAAGCAAGGGAAAGTTTTAAGGGTTTGATTAGGGGGAGCCGCGGTATCGGTCCGCCTAATCAAACCCTAAACCCTTTCCCGTCCCGTTTTAGGATACTCGTTCCCCCCCAAAAAGGGTTCACTCGGCCCCTCTAGGGTGTCTTTTTGTCTTGCCGCCTTCGAATGAGAAGCAAGGGAAAGGGTTTAGGGTTTGATTAGGGGGATTCGCGGTAGCGGTCCGCCTAATCAAACTCAAAAACCCTTTCCCGTCCCGTTTTAGGATACCCGGTCCCCCTAAAAAGGGTTCACTCGGCCCCTCTAGGGTTTCCTTTTGTCTTGCCGCCTTCAAATGAGAAGCATGGGAAAGGGTTTAGGGTTTCATTAGGGGGATCCGCAGTAGCGGTCCGCCTAATCAAACCCTAAACCCTTTCCCGTCCCGTTTTAGGATACCCGGTCCCTCCAAAAAGGGTTCACTCGGCCCCTCTAGGGTGTCTTTTTGTCTTGCCGCCTTCGAATGAGAAGCAAGGGAAAGGGTTTAGGGTTTGATTAGGGAGATCCGCAGTAGCAGTCCGCCTAATCAAACCCTAAACCCTTTCCCGTCCCGTTTTAGGATAGCCGGATGCCCAAAAAAAGGGTTCACTCGTCCCCTCTAGGATGTCTTTTTGTCTTGCCGCCTTCGAATGAGAAGCAAGGGAAAGGGTTTAGGGTTTGATTAGGGGGATCCCCGGTAGCAGTCCGCCTAATCAAACCCAAAAACCCTTTCCCGTCCCGTTTTAGGATACCCGGTTCCCCCAAAAAGGGTTCACTCGGCCCCTCTAGGGTTTCTTTTTGTCTTGCCGCCTTCAAATGAGAAGTATGGGAAAGGGTTTAGGGTTTCATTAGGGGGATCCGCAGTAGCGGTCCGCCTAATCAAACCCTTAACCTTTTCCCGTCCCGTTTTAGGATACCTGGTCCCCCCAAAAAGGGTTCACTCGGCCCCTCTAGGGTGTCTTTTTGTCTTGCCGCCTTCGAATGAGAAGCAAGGGAAAGGGTTTAGGGATTGATTAGGGGGATCCGCGGTAGCGGTCCGCCTAATCAAACCCTAAACCCTTTCCTCTCCCGTTTTAAGATACCCGGTCCCCCCAAAAAGGGTGTACTCGGCCCCTCTTGGGTGTCTTTTGTCTTGCCGCCTTCGAATGAGAAGCAAGGGAAAGGGTTTAGGGTTTGATTAGGGGGATCCGCGATAGCGGTCCGCCTAATCAAACCCTAAACCCTTTCCCGTCCCGTTTTAGGATAGCCGGTCCCCCCAAAAAGGGTTCACTCGGCCCCTCTAGGGTGTCTTTTTGTCTTGCCGCCTTTGAATGAGAAGCAAGGGAAAGGTTTTAGGGTTTGATTTGGGGGATCCGCGGTAGCGATCCTCATAATCAAACCCTAAACCCTTTCCCGTCCCGTTTTAGGATACCCGGTCCCCCCAAAAAGGGTTCACTCGGCTCCTCTAGGGTGTCTTTTTGTCTTGCCGCCTTCGAATGAGAAGCAAGGGAAAGGGTTTAGGGTTTTATTAGGGGGATCCGCGGTAGCGGTCCACCTAATCAAATCCTAAACCCTTTCCCGTCCCGTTTTAGGATACCCGGACCCCCCAAAAAAGGGTTCACTCGTCTCCTCTAGGTTGTCTTTTTGTCTTGCCGCCTTCGAATGAGAAGCAAGGGAAAGGATTTATGGTTTGATTAGGGGGATCCGCGATAGCGGTCCGCCTAATCAAACCTAAAAACCCTTTCCCGTCCCGTTTTAGGATACCCGGTCCCCCCAAAAAGGGTTCACTCGGCCCCTCTAGGGTGTCTTTTTGTCTTGCCGCCTTCGAATGAGAAGCAAGGGAAAGGGTTAAGGGTTTGATTAGGGGGAGCCGCGGTAGCGGTCCGCCTAATCAAACCCTAAACCCTTTCCCGTCCCGTTTTAGGATAGCCGGTCCCCCCAAAAAAAGTTCACTCGGCCCCTCTAGGGTGTCTTTTTGTCTTGCCGCCTTTGAATGAGAAGCAAGGGAAAGGTTTTAGGGTTTGATTTGGGGGATCCGCAGTAGCGATCCTCATAATCAAACCCTATACCCTTTCCCGTCCCGTTTTAGGATACCCGGTCCCCCCAAAAAGGGTTCACTCGGCTCCTCTATGGTGTCTTTTTGTCTTTCCGCCTTCGAATGAGAAGCAAGGGAAAGTTTTAAGGGTTTTATTAGGGGGAGCCGCGGTAGCGGTCCGCCTAATCAAACCCTAAACCCTTTCCCGTCCCGTTTTAGGATACCCGTTCCCCCCCCCCAAAAAGGGTTCACTCGGCCCCTCTAGGGTGTCTTTTTGTCTTGCCGCCTTCGAATGAGAAGCAAGGGAAAGGGTTTAGGGTTTGATTAGGGGGATTCGCGGTAGCGGTCCGCCTAATCAAACTCAAAAACCCTTTCCCGTCCCGTTTTAGGATACCCGTCCCCCTAAAAAGGGTTCACTCGGCCCCTCTAGGGTTTCTTTTTGTCTTGCCGCCTTCAAATGAGAAGCATGGGAAAGGGTTTAGGGTTTGATTAGGGGATCCGCGGTAGCGGTCCGCCTAGTCAAACCCTAAACCCTTTCCCGTCCTGTTTTAGGATACCCGGTCCCCCTAAAAAGGCTTCACTCGGCCCCTCTAGGGTGTCTTTTTGTCTTTCCGCCTTCGAATGAGAAGCAAGGGAAAGTTTTAAGGGTTTGTTTAGGGGGAGCCGCGGTATCGGTCCGCCTAATCAAACCCTAAACCCTTTCCCGTCCCGTTTTAGGATACCCGTTCCCCCCCAAAAAGGGTTCACTCGGCCCCTCTAGGGTGTCTTTTTGTCTTGCCGCCTTCGAATGAGAAGCAAGGGAAAGGGTTTAGGGTTTGATTAGGGGGATTCGCGGTAGCGGTCCGCCTAATCAAACTCAAAAACCCTTTCCCGTCCCGTTTTAGGATACCCGGTCCCCCTAAAAAGGGTTCACTCGGCCCCTCTAGGGTTTCCTTTTGTCTTGCCGCCTTCAAATGAGAAGCATGGGAAAGGGTTTAGGGTTTCATTAGGGGGATCCGCAGTAGCGGTCCGCCTAATCAAACCCTAAACCCTTTCCCGTCCCGTTTTAGGATACCCGGTCCCTCCAAAAAGGGTTCACTCGGCCCCTCTAGGGTGTCTTTTTGTCTTGCCGCCTTCGAATGAGAAGCAAGGGAAAGGGTTTAGGGTTTGATTAGGGAGATCCGCAGTAGCAGTCCGCCTAATCAAACCCTAAACCCTTTCCCGTCCCGTTTTAGGATAGCCGGATGCCCCAAAAAAGGGTTCACTCGTCCCCTCTAGGATGTCTTTTTGTCTTGCCGCCTTCGAATGAGAAGCAAGGGAAAGGGTTTAGGGTTTGATTAGGGGGATCCCCGGTAGCAGTCCGCCTAATCAAACCCAAAAACCCTTTCCCGTCCCGTTTTAGGATACGCGGTCCCCCCAAAAAGGGTTCACTCGGCCCCTCTAGGGTTTCTTTTTGTCTTGCCGCCTTCAAATGAGAAGTATGGGAAAGGGTTTAGGGTTTCATTAGGGGGATCCGCAGTAGCGGTCCGCCTAATCAAACCCTTAACCCTTTCCCGTCCCGTTTTAGGATACGCGGTCCCCCCAAAAAGGGTTCACTCGGCCCCTCTTGGGTGTCTTTTGTCTTGCCGCCTTCGAATGAGAAGCAAGGGAAAGGGTTTAGGGTTTGATTAGGGGGATCCGCGGTAGCGGTCCGCCTAATCAAACCCTAAACCCTTTCCCGTCCCGTTTTAGGATAGCCGGTCCCCCCAAAAAGGGTTCACTCGGCCCCTCTAGGGTGTCTTTTTGTCTTGCCGCCTTTGAATGAGAAGCAAGGGAAAGTTTTTAGGGTTTGATTTGGGGGATCCGCGGTAGCGATCCTCATAATCAAACCCTAAACCCTTTCCCGTCCCGTTTTAGGATACCCGGTCCCCCCAAAAAGGGTTCACTCGGCTCCTCTAGGGTGTCTTTTTGTCTTGCCGCCTTCGAATGAGAAGCAGAGGAAAGGGTTTAGGGTTTTATTAGGGGGATCCGCGGTAGCGGTCCACCTAATCAAATCCTAAACCCTTTCCCGTCCCGTTTTAGGATACCCGGACCCCCCAAAAAGGGTTCACTCGTCTCCTCTAGGTTGTCTTTTTGTCTTGCCGCCTTCGAATGAGAAGCAAGGGAAAGGGTTTATGGTTTGATTAGGGGGATCCGCGATAGCGGTCCGCCTAATCAAACCTAAAAACCCTTTCCCGTCCCGTTTTAGGATACCCGGTCCCCCAAAAGGGTTCACTCGGCCCCTCTAGGGTGTCTTTTTGTCTTGCCGCCTTCAAATGAGAAGCGAGGGAAAGGGTTTAGGGTTTGATTAGGGGAGCCGCGGTAGCGGTCTCCGCCTAATCAAACCCTAAACCCTTTCCCGTCCCGTTTTAAGATACCCGTTCCCCCCCAAAAAGGGTTCACTCGGCCCCTCTAGGGTGTCTTTTTGTCTTGCCGCCTTCGAATGAGAAGCAAAGGAAAGGGTTTAGGGTTTGATTAGGGGGATTCGCGGTAGCGGTCTGCCTAGTCAAACTCAAAAACCCTTTCCCGTCCCGTTTTAGGATACCCGGTCCCCCTAAAAAGGGTTCACTCGGCCCCTCTAAAGTTTCTTTTTGTCTTGCCGCCTTCAAATGAGAAGCATGGGAAAGGGTTTTGGGTTTCATTAGGGGGATCCGCAGTAGCGGTCCGCCTAATCAAACCCTAAACCCTTTCCCGTCCCGTTTTAGGATACCCGGTCCCCCCAAAAAGGGTTCACTCGGCCCCTCTAGGGTGTCTTTTTGTCTTGCCGCCTTCAAATGAGAAGCATGGGAAAGGGTTTTGGGTTTCATTAGGGGGATCCGCATGAGCGGTCCACCTAATCAAACCCTAAACCCTTTCCCGTCCCCTTTTAGGATACCCGTCCCCCCAAAAAGGGTTCACTCGGCCCCTCTAGGGTGTCTTTTTGTCTTGCCGCCTTCGAATGAGAAGCAAGGGAAAGGGTTTAGGGTTTGATTAGGAGATCCGCAGATGTGATCCGCCTAATCAAACCCTAAACCCTTTCCCGTCCCGTTTTAGGATAGCCGGACGCCCCAAAAAAGGGTTCACTCGTCCCCTCTAGGTTGTCTTTTTGTCTTGCCGCCTTCGAATGAGAAGCAAGGGAAAGGGTTTAGGGTTTTATTAGGGGTATCCGCGGTAGCGGTCCGCCTAATCAAACCCTAAACCCTTTCCCGTCCCGTTTTAGGATACCCGGTCCCCCCAAAAAGGGTTCACTCGGCCCCTCTAAGGTTTCTTTTTGTCTTGCCGCCTTCAAATGAGAAGTATGGGAAAGGGTTTAGGGTTTCATTAGGGAGATCCGCAGTAGCAGT